>NW_027362938.1:2400000-3600000 GCF_046119375.1 Phyllobates terribilis | reverse complement strand
GAACCTTCGGCCAAGTCTGAGGTCCAGAGCACTCTGGAAGAGGTTTTCATCCAGGATATCTGTGTACTTGGCCGCATTCATGTTTCTTTCAATTCCAACCAGTCCTGTCCCTGCAGCTGAAAAACACCCCCATGATGCTGCCACCACCATGTTTCACTGTTGGGATTGTATTGGGCAGGTGATGAGCAGTGCCTGGTTTTTTCCACACATACCCCTTAGAATTATCACCAAAAAGTTCTATCTTAGTCTCATCAGACCAAAGAATCTTATTTCTCATAGACTGGGAGTCCTTCATGTGTTTTTAAGCAAACTCTGTGCAGGCTTTCATATGTCTTGCACTGAGGAGAGGCTTCCGTTGGGCCACTCTGCCATAAAGGCTCGACTTGTGGAGGGCTGCAGTGATAGTTGACTTTATGCAACTTTCTCCCATCTCCCTACTGCATCTTTGGAGCTGAGCCACAGTGATCTTGGGGTTCATCTTTACCTCTCTCACCAAGGCTCTTCTCCCACGATTGCTCAGTTTAGCTGGACGGCCAGGTCTAGGAAGACTTCTGGTGGTCCCAAACTTCTTCCACTTAAGGATTATGGAGGCCACTGTGTTCTTAGGACCCTTGACTAATGCAGAAATTCTTTTGTAAACTTGGCCAGATCTGTGCCTTGCCACAATTCTGTCTCTAAGCTCCTTGGGCAGTGTCAGGATGCCAGGTTTAATTTTACTTTGCCAGTAGTTTTTCCCTTAGCCAAGATGGCTTCCATTGCCTCACTGGGGTCATGTGTTTCCTGCCTGTGGACCTACTTAAACTGCATGTGTTGCAATCATGCCTTGCCTGAGTATTGTGTGCTTTTAGCTTTCTACTCACCTGTGCTAGCCCTCTGAATAGAGTCTTGCTGACCTTGTGTTTACTCCTAGTCATCCGCTGAAAGGATTGCTGCCTGAATCCTCTGCTAAGGGGACTTCTGCTGAAAGGAACCACTGGCTGTTGTTCACTCACGCTGGGATCTCTGAACTTTTGTCTTCCTGAAGAAAACTTCTCCTGGATCTCTACACCTCTGGTATAGTCACCATCTTGCTCTGTGTTTAAATACCCGGCTCCAGCTCTGCTTAAGACATCGCTGTTTGCTCCGCTGCACCTCCTGCATTCTTCAATATCCAGATCCATATTCCAGTTTGTCTTCTCTTCTGCACTACGTGAGTCCACAATCAACTGAGGAATACCTACGTCTGCTTACTATCCTTATTTCTGTTTGCATATTACTGTACCTAAGTAAACTTGGACTATCGTTAACGTTTACATACCCTAATAGTAATGAAGGCCGTGCCTTACAGATTAGGTTCTAAGAAGTATTGTTTGGAATGAACTTACCTTCATAAACTGTTTGCTGTGATCTTTTGCACTTGAGTTTAAAATAGACTTTCACACTACTCTTGTCTCAGTCTCTGCTTTTGGCCCACGCCATTGGACTTCAGGGTATCTACTAACATCGTAACAGGCAGTTCCTTTGAGCTCATGATTCTCATTTGGTCTGACATGCACTGTGAGCTGTGAGGTCTTATATAGACAGGTGTGTGCCTTTCCAAATCAAGTCCTATCAGTTTAATTAAACACAGCTGGACTCCAATGAAAGAGTAGAACCATCTCAAGGAGGATCACAAGAAATGGACAGCATGTGACTTAAATATGAGCAAAGGGTCTGAATACTTATGACCATGTGATATTTCAGTTTTCCTTTTTTAATAAATTTGCAAAAATTTCTACATTTCTGTTTTTTTTTCAGTCAAGATGGGGTGCACAGTGTACTTTAATGAGAAAAAAAAAGAACTTTTTAGAATTTACCAAATGGCTGCAATGAAACAAAGAGTGAAAGATGTAAAGGGGTCTGAATGCTTTCCGTACCCACTGTATATAGTACTCAATGTTCCAGGCAGTGGGAGGCATTACTGGGATCCAGAGCAGTCGCTCCAGTCACGTCCAGAGCCTAAGGTCTGGCATAGGAGCTGCCGGACACTTTGTGTGCTCTGAAGTACAAAGGAAGATGGACAGGGACCTGCATAGATGGAAGTTGAAGGCCAGTCCCGGGTGCACTGCAGAGGTGGACGAGAAATACAGGATGAGCTAGCAACAGGGCTGAAGAGGAGTTATGCTAAGAAGGAGGATAATGTGAATTGCTGTGCCTTATCCCATCTGTACCCACCTGATGAACTTGAACTGTCAAGTATATGTTTGACTGTTACAAAGAACTTCGTGTTCCCTAAATTGTGAGCGGCGGCTTCTGAGGACAGAAGCCTGAAGGCAGTGGAGGCCTGCGGCCTACAAGAGAGTGTGCTGCACCCCACACCCTAGAGCACACTGGGACTGGGACACCCATTGTCTGTAAAGTGCCAGAGCGAAATCAGACCGACGTTCAGTCACGACTACCGCTCTGTGCCACTTTACAAGATGAGTGATAAGGGAACTTCTCCATCAGAAGAGACGAGGAAATAATGGTCGCTGCCCAAACTGTGACAAGAACAGGACCACAATGCAACAAGAACTGTCTCACAATGCTCTTGGAACTTTCCCATAATGCATTGCAAATTGAAACTAGAGCAAATACATTAAATCACTAGCAGACAGTGCAGTTATCAAACAATAAAAAAGAGACAGGATTCAAATGCAAGCAACATAATGTCAGAACTGATATACACATAAAGTGACTAGATTCCCTGGATAGCTAAATTCGCTGCTGAGGCAAGAACACGGGCTGCCCAGCACTATTTAAGTGCACCCCATGAAGATAGACACTCTAATTTACAAGGCCATAACATATAGGTGCATCTCACAAAATTAGAATATCATCAAAAAGTTAATTTATTTCAGTTCTTCAATGCAAAAAGTGAACCTCATATATTATATAGAGTCATTACAAACACAGTGATCTATTTCAAGTGTTTATTTCTGTTAATGTTGATGATTATGGCTTATAGCCAATGAAAACACAAAAGTCATTAACTCAGTAAATTAAAATAATTAACAAAAAACACCTGCAAAGACTTCCTAAGCATTTAAAAAGGTCCCTTAGTCTGTTTTAGTAGGCTCCACAATCATGACAATCATGGTGAAGACTGCTGACTTGACAGATGTCCAGAGTTCCAATTTTCATTTGAAATCAAGGTCCCAGAGTCTGGAAGAAGAGTGGAGAGGCCACAATCCAAGCTGCTTGAGGTCTAGTGTGAAGTTTCCACAATCAGTGATGGTTTGGGGAGCCGTGTCATCTGCTGGTGTAGGTCCACTGTGTTTTTTCAACACCAAAGTCAGCGCAGCCGTCTACCAGGAAATTTTAGAGCACTTCATGCTTCCCTCTGCCACAGTATCAAGCTACCAGGGGGGCAAAGGGGGCGGTGGCCCCGGGCCCCTCGCTCTTAGGGGGCCCATCCAGGGCTACGCCAGTGTAACTGTATCTAGCATGCCCCTGGTGCCAGCATCGGGCCCCACTGCCCGCCACCGCCGCAAGTTTACTGATGAGAGAGGGAGCGCGGATCTCTCTCCCATTAGTCCCTTCTGTGACTGACGTCTCTGACATCATCACTTGGCGCCCAGCCCGCTGTGCTGAAGATGTGTGCGTGCTGGGTGCTCTGAGCAGCGAGGGAACCAGGAGGAGAGATGAGTACTGTTTATTTATTTTTTGCCGGGTGGGGGGCGGCATTATATTACAGACTCTGCCTATGGGAAGGGGGAGGTGCATTATACTACAGACTCTGCCTATGGGGGAGCATTATCCTAAAGACTCTGCCCACAGAGAGGGGGGGCATTATACTAAAGACTCTGCCTATGGGGAGGGGGGGCATTATACTACAGACTGTCTATGGGGAGGGGGGGAGCATTATACTAAAGCCTCTGTCTATGGGGGGGCATTCTACTACAGACTCTGCCTATGGGGGGCATTATACTACAGACTCTGTTTATGAGCAGGGGAGAGCAGTAGACTACAGACTCTGCCTATGGGGGGACATTGTACTACAGACTCTGCCTATGAGAGGGGGAGCATTATACTACAGACTCTGCCTATGGGGGGTGCATTTTACTACAGACTCTGCCTATAGGTGGGGCATTATACTACAGACGCTGCCTATGAGATGGGGGGGGCATTATATCACAGACTCTGCCTATGAGGAGGGGGAGCACATTATACTACAGACTCTGCCTATGAGATGGGGGGGCATTATACTAAAGATTCTGCCTATGAGGAGGGGGGGGGGATTATACTACAGACTCTGACTATGAGGAGGGGGGAGCATTATACTACAGACTCTGCCTATGGGGGGGCATTATACTGCAGACTCTGCCTATGGGGGGGCATTATACTACAGACTCTGCCTATAAGGAGGGGGGGAGCATTATACTACAGACTCTGCCTATGGGGGGGACATTGTACTACAGACTCTGCCTATAAGAGGGGGAGCATTATACTACAGACTCTGCCTATGGGGGGTGCATTTTACTACAGACTCTGCCTATAGGTGGGGCATTATACTACAGACGCTGCCTATGAGATGGGGGGGGCATTATACCACAGACTCTGCCTATGAGGAGGGGGGGCACATTACACTACAGACTCTGCCTATGAGATGGGGGGGGCATTATACTACAGATTCTGCCTATGAGGAGGGGGGGGCATTATACTACAGACTCTGCCTATGAGGAGGGGGGAGCATTATACTACAGACTCTGCCTATGGGGGGGGCATTATACTGCAGACTCTGCCTATGGGGGGGCATTATACCACAGACTCTGCCTATAAGAGGGGGAGCATTATACTACAGACTCTGCCTATGAGGAGGGGGGGCACATTATACTACAGACTCTGCCTATGAGATGGGGGGGCATTATACTAAAGATTCTGCCTATGAGGAGGGGGGGGGATTATACTACAGACTCTGACTATGAGGAGGGGGGAGCATTATACTACAGACTCTGCCTATGGGAGGGCATTATACTACAGACTCTGCCTATAAGGAGGGGGGGAGCATTATACTACAGACTCTGCCTATGGGGGGGACATTGTACTACAGACTCTGCCTATAAGAGGGGGAGCATTATACTACAGACTCTGCCTATGGGGGGTGCATTATACTACAGGCGCTGCCTATGAGATGGGGGGGCATTATACCACAGACTCTGCCTATGAGGAGGGGGGGCACATTACACTACAGACTCTGCCTATGAGATGGGGGGGGGGCATTATACTACAGATTCTGCCTATGAGGAGGGGGGGGCATTATACTACAGACTCTGCCTATGAGGAGGGGGGAGCATTATACTACAGACTCTGCCTATGGGGGGGGGGCATTATACTGCAGACTCTGCCTATGGGGGGGCATTATACCACAGACTCTGCCTATGAGGAGGGGGGGAGCATTATACTACAGACTCTGCCTATGGGGGGGAGCTTTATACTACAGACTCTGTCAATGGGGGGAGCATTTTACTACAGACTCTGCCTATAGGGGCGCATTATACTATACGAAGGACTATGGGGAGTGCATTATACTATATTGAGGACTATCTGGTGCATTATACTATATGTAGGCTATTTATACAGTGTGGGAGATAATGTGGGTTCTTTGAACAGCGTGGGGGCCATCATACAGTGTGGGAGATAATGTGAGGTCTTTGTATAGTGTGGAGGCCATCATACAGTGTTGGAGCCATCAGCTTGGGGGCTACTAAGGGGTCAGTATACTTTGTGGGGGTACTATACAGTGAGGGGGAATTATATCGTGAATAGGAGAACATCATACTGGTTAGAGCGGAGCTCTACATGGGGGGAGACTCAGGACATTATTAAATCTTAGGTGGGCACTTATTGTTATAGGGGAACTCAGGTTATCGTGACTGTCGAAGGGGCACTATTACTTTCTAGGGGGCACAATGTGGGCACTGTTTTCTAGGACACTTGCACACGGCATTACTTTATTTTAGAGGTTTGTTTTACCATCTAGAGGGCACACAGTAGGTGCAGTAATAGGGACACATTTTGCAGCAGAGGCTCAGTATTGGGGTATCAGCAGGATGAGAAGTTTGTGCAGGTTGGGGATAGATGTGGTCAGTGCCTGAAATGTAAGGAGTCAAATGTGTCTTTGTTGTGATCTCTGCATACCTGAGACTCTGAGCCCTGGCTGGAGAAGTTGTCGTGTCGGTCTGGGCCAGATGGAAAAGACGGGAAAAGTGAACAATTTAATCAGAAAGAACTTCAGCTGTAAGGTACTATATATAACTGAGCTGTGATCTCTTATATGTTCTGCAGGACTGGCATCTATCAATATATGTCACCATATGGCGGTAATATCAGTGCTGGTCTTTGTATAGAGATTATTTTTAGTAACAGCGCGGTCATCTGCTGAGGTTTTCCTACATCCACTATCTGGGTGCGCCGCTATAGTTGGAATCAGGGTTACCTGGTTAGAGGCCCACTCAGAAGTTTCGGCCCCCTGAACCAAAACCTTAGCTACGCCAAGCTTTTTGGAGATGGAAATTTCATTCTCCAGCAGGACTTGGCCCCTGTCCACACTGACAAAAGTACTAATACCTGGTTTAAAACAACAGTATCACTGTGCTTGATTGGCAGCAAACTCACCTGACCTTAACCCCATAAAGAATCTATGGGGTATTGTCAAGAGGAAAATGAGAGACACCAGACCCAACAATGCAGACGAGCTGAAGGCTTCTATCAAAGCCACCTGGGCTTCCATAACCCCTCAGCAGTGCCACAGGCTGATCCCTCCATGCCACATTGCCGCATTGATGCAGTAATTGATGTAAAAGGATCCCCGACCAAGTATTGAGGGCATTTATTGAACATACATTTCAGTAGGATAACATTTTGGATTTTGAAAACATTTTTCAAGCTGTTGTTATAAGGTATTCTAATTAATTGAAATAATGACTTTTGAGTTTTCATTGGCTGTAAGCCATAATCATCAATATTAACAGAAATAAACACGTGAAATAGATCACTCTGTGTGTAATGGCTCTATATAATATATGAGTTTCACGTTTTGTATTGAAGAACTGAAATAAATTAACTTTTCTGGTGATATTCTAATTTTGTGAGATGCACCTGTAGATGGGCTTGGCTGCACCCTGAATAAAAATAGCATGTAAAAAATATATATGATATATATGAGGTATTGGTCGATATTTTGGCCAAAATATACAAGCTCGCAACCTGCTCAAGGGTCCTCATACTTGCGAGTCCCTACACTAACATTAAAAGCAAAGACAAATTTAAATTCCCACCAAAATTCAAGAATTAACACAGGAAAAAAGGGCAACAGTGTTTACCTGCCTAGGTCTCAGTACTAATCATACCATATAATAACGATGACAGCAATACAGGTGCAAAATACTGATGCGACAACCACTCACATATTACCAATTAATGGAGGGGGGTGATTACATAGTATTAAAACTGCACACAAAATTATATGGGATTGCTACATCCTAATAGTGCATTAGTTCTGAGATCTGGGCAGGTAAATGCTATATTAATAATTGATTTTTTGAGGAAAGTTAAATTCTCTTTTGTTGGCTTTACTTTTAATCTAACTGAAATACACATAAGCTTTTTTCCTAAACATTAGGATCTGTGTAGAGCCATCAGCTCAAAAAGGCTTCCTTTGACAGACTTGGCATAAGCAGGTCAAAAGGAACCCTGATCTTTACCATTACACCCCTTTACAGGAATGGAGACTTACCACATGCTCAGGGTTGCATCTACAGAGTAGCTGCTGGCCAGAGGAGCGAGCTTGAGGCTATAACTCTAACTAAAGCTTTTTTATTACTAAATGATGGGTTCTGTCTAAGGCCATTGGCTCAAAAAGGCTTCCTCGGACAGACTTGGCGCAAGCTACTCCATTCTGCAGATCCCAAGGGAACCCTGGCCTTTACCATTACACCCCTGTACAGGGATAGATACTTACCATAGGCCCAGGGTTGCATCTACAGAGTAGCTGCTGGCCGGAGGAGCGAGCTTGAGGCTATAGTGGTTGATTCAACTCTAACTAAAGCTTTTTTTCCTAAATACTGGGATCTGTTTAAGGCTGTTGGCTCAAACAGACTTCCTCGGACAGACTTGGCGCAAGCTACTCCATTCTGCAGATCCCAAGGGAACCCTGGTTTTTACCATTACACCCCTGTACAGGGATAGATACTTACCATAGGCCCAGGGTTGCATCTACAGAGTAGCTGCTGGCCGGAGGAGTGCGCTTGAGGCTTGAGTAGTTGAGTCAATCCTAACTAAAGAAAAACCTATCTAATGACACTTTCTTGTTAGGACCTGTCTGAGGCCTATGGCTCAAAAAAGCTTCTTTGGAAAAACTTGGCAAAAGCCAGTCTATCCTACAGGTTCCAAAGGAACTCTGACCTTCACTCTTACATCCCTGTACAGTGATAAAGACTTATTACAGGGCCTTGATTGCATCTACATAGTAGATGCTGACTGGAGGGGCAAACTTAAGGTTAGAATGGTTCAGCCAACCCTAACTATTGCTACTTTCTTAAATGTTAGGATATTTCTGAGGCCGTTGGCTCAAACAGGCTTCCTTGGACAGACTTGGCGCAAAACACACCATTTCTGATGTTTCCAAATGAACCCTGGGCTTCACCCTTGAACCTCTATACAGGGACCGTTTCATAGTTTTAAAGTTGAAAGACACAAGTCCATCAAGTTCAACCTAAAAGCTAATGTGTTGATCCAGAGGAAGGCAAAAACCCCATGAGGCAGATGCTAATTGCCCCATATTAGGGGAAAAATTCCTTCCCGACTCCACATATGGCAATCAGACTAGTTCCCTGGATCAACGTCCCATAACAAAATCTAGTACGGATAACCTGCAATTTTATATTATTCAAGAAAGGCACACACATGCCCTCCTTGAATTTTTTTTAGAAAATTAAGTATTTCAATTTCATGTGGTAGAGAGTTTCATAACCTCATTGCTCACACAATAAAAATTTGCCAACTAACTTCCTTTAGACAAAGTGAATTAGGATCTTTATGCTAGAGTAATTGAATTAACTCTAACTGAAATAGATTAATGCTTTTTTCCTAAATGTTGAAATTTGTTTAAATCCATCAGCTCAAAAAGGCTTTCTCGGACAGACTTGGCGCAAGCTACTCCATTCTGCAGATCCCAAGGGAACCCTGGCCTTTACCATTACACCCCTGTACAGGGATAGATACTTACCATAGGCCCAGGGCTGCATCTACAGAGTAGCTGCTGGCCGGAGGAGCGAGCTTGAGGCTATAGTGGTTGATTCAACTCTAACTAAAGCTTTTTTTTCCTAAATACTGGGATCTGTTTAAGGCTGTTGGCTCAAACAGACTTCCTCGGACAGACTTGGCGCAAGCTACTCCATTCTGCAGATCCCAAGGGAACCCTGGTTTTTACCATTACACACCTGTACAGGGATAGATACTTACCATAGGCCCAGGGTTGCATCTACAGAGTAGCTGCTGGCCGGAGGAGTGCGCTTGAGGCTTGAGTAGTTGAATCAATCCTAACTAAAGAAAAACCTATCTAATGCCACTTTCTTGTTAGGACCTGTCTGAGGCCTATGGCTCAAAAAAGCTTCTTTGGAAAGACTTGGCAAAAGCCAGTCTATCCTACAGGTTCCAAAGGAACTCTGGCCTTCACTCTTACAGCCATGTACAGTGATAAAGACTTATTACAGGGCCTTGATTGCATCTACATAGTAGATGCTGACTGGAGGGGCAAACTTAAAGTTAGAATGGTTCAGCCAACCCTAACTATTGCTACTTTCTTAAATGTTAGGATATTTCTGAGGCCATTGGCTCAAATAGGCTTCCTTGGACAGACTTGGCGCAAGACACACCATTTCTGATGTTTCCAAATGAACCCTGGGCTTCACCCTTGAACCTCTATACAGGGACCGTTTCATAGTTTTAAGGTTGAAAGACACAAGTCTGTCAAGTTCAACCTAAAAGCTAATGTGTTGATCCAGAGGAAGGCAAAAACCCCATGAGGCAGATGCTAATTGCCCCATATTAGGGGAAAAATTCCTTCCCGACTCCACATATGGCAATCAGACTAGTTCCCTGGATCAACGTCCCATAACAAAATCTAGTACGGATAACCTGCAATTTTATATTATTTAAGAAAGGCACACACATGCCCTCCTTGAATTTTTTTTAGAAAATTAAGTATTTCAATTTCATGTGGTAGAGAGTTTCATAACCTCATTGCTCACACAATAAAAATTTGCCAACTAACTTCCTTTAGACAAAGTGAATTAGGATCTTTATGCTAGAGTAATTGAATTAACTCTAACTGAAATAGATTAATGCTTTTTTCCTAAATGTTGAAATTTGTTTAAATCCATCAGCTCAAAAAGGCTTTCTCGGACAGACTTGGCGCAAGCTACTCCATTCTGCAGATCCCAAGGGAACCCTGGCCTTTACCATTACACCCCTGTACAGGGATAGATACTTACCATAGGCCCAGGGCTGCATCTACAGAGTAGCTGCTGGCCGGAGGAGTGAGCTTGAGGCTATAGTGGTTGATTCAACTCTAACTAAAGCTTTTTTTTCCTAAATACTGGGATCTGTTTAAGGCTGTTGGCTCAAACAGACTTCCTCGGACAGACTTGGCGCAAGCTACTCCATTCTGCAGATCCCAAGGGAACCCTGGTTTTTACCATTACACCCCTGTACAGGGATAGATACTTACCATAGGCCCAGGGTTGCATCTACAGAGTAGCTGCTGGCCGGAGGAGTGCGCTTGAGGCTTGAGTAGTTGAATCAATCCTAACTAAAGGAAAACCTATCTAATGCCACTTTCTTGTTAGGACCTGTCTGAGGCCTATGGCTCAAAAAAGCTTCTTTGGAAAGACTTGGCAAAAGCCAGTCTATCCTACAGGTTCCAAAGGAACTCTGGCCTTCACTCTTACAGCCCTGTACAGCGATAAAGACTTATTAAAGGGCCTTGATTGCATCTACATAGTAGATGCTGACTGGAGGGGCAAACTTAAGGCTAGAATGATTCAGCCAACCCTAATTATTGCTACTTTCTTAAATGTTAAGATATTTCTGAGGCCGTTGGCTCAAACAGGCTTCCTTGGACAGACTGGGCGCAAAACACACCATTTCTGATGTTTCCAAATGAACCCTGGGCTTCACCCTTGAACCTCTATACAGGGACCGTTTCATAGTTTTAAGGTTGAAAGACACAAGTCCATCAAGTTCAACCTAAAAGCTAATGTGTTGATCCAGAGGAAGGCAAAAACCCCATGAGGCAGATGCTAATTGCCCCATATTAGGGGAAAAATTCCTTCCCGACTCCACATATGGCAATCAGACTAGTTCCCTGGATCAACGTCCCATAACAAAATCTAGTACGGATAACCTGCAATTTTATATTATTCAAGAAAGGCACACACATGCCCTCCTTGAATTTTTTTTAGAAAATTAAGTATTTCAATTTCATGTGGTAGAGAGTTTCATAACCTCATTGCTCACACAATAAAAATTTGCCAACTAACTTCCTTTAGACAAAGTGAATTAGGATCTTTATGCTAGAGTAATTGAATTAACTCTAACTGAAATAGATTAATGCTTTTTTCCTAAATGTTGAAATTTGTTTAAATCCATCAGCTCAAAAAGGCTTTCTCGGACAGACTTGGCGCAAGCTACTCCATTCTGCAGATCCCAAGGGAACCCTGGCCTTTACCATTACACCCCTGTACAGGGATAGATACTTACCATAGGCCCAGGGCTGCATCTACAGAGTAGCTGCTGGCCGGAGGAGCGAGCTTGAGGCTATAGTGGTTGATTCAACTCTAACTAAAGCTTTTTTTTCCTAAATACTGGGATCTGTTTAAGGCTGTTGGCTCAAACAGACTTCCTCGGACAGACTTGGCGCAAGCTACTCCATTCTGCAGATCCCAAGGGAACCCTGTTTTTTACCATTACACCCCTGTACAGGGATAGATACTTACCATAGGCCCAGGGTTGCATCTACAGAGTAGCTGCTGGCCGGAGGAGTGCGCTTGGGGCTTGAGTAGTTGAATCAATCCTAACTAAAGAAAAACCTATCTAATGCCACTTTCTTGTTAGGACCTGTCTGAGGCCTATGGCTCAAAAAAGCTTCTTTGGAAAGACTTGGCAAAAGCCAGTCTATCCTACAGGTTCCAAAGGAACTCTGGCCTTCACTCTTTCAGCTCTGTACAGCGATAAAGACTTATTGCAGGGCCTTGATTGCATCTACATAGTAGATACTGACTGGAGGGGCAAACTTAAGGCTAGAATGGTTCAGCCAACCCTAACTATTGCTACTTTCTTAAATGTTAGGATATTTCTGAGGCCGTTGGCTCAAACAGGCTTCCTTGGACAGACTGGGCGCAAAACACACCATTTCTGATGTTTCCAAATGAACCCTGGGCTTCACCCTTGAACCTCAATACAAGGACAGTTTCATAGTTTTAAGGTTGAAAGACACAAGTCCATCAAGTTCAACCTAAAAGCTAATGTGTTGATCCAGAGGAAGGCAAAAACCCCATGAGGCAGATGCTAATTGCCCCATATTAGAGGAAAAATTCCTTCCCGACTCCACATATGGCAATCAGACTAGTTCCCTGGATCAACGTCCCATAACAAAATCTAGTACGGATAACCTGCAATTTTATATTATTCAAGAAAGGCACACATATGCCCTCCTTGAATTTTTTTTAGAAAATTAAGTATTTCAAGTTCATGTTGTAGAGAGTTCCTTAACCTCATTGCTCACACAATAAAAATTTGCCAACTAACTTCCTTTAGACAAAGTGAATTAGGATCTTTATGCTAGAGTAATTGAATTAACTCTAACTGAAATAGATTAATGCTTTTTTCCTAAATGTTGAAATTTGTTTAAATCCATCAGCTCAAAAAGGCTTTCTCGGACAGACTTGGTGCAAGCTACTCCATTCTGCAGATCCCAATGGAACCCTGGCCTTTACCATTACACCACTGTACAGGGATAGATACTTACCATAGGCCCAGGGCTGCATCTACAGAGTAGCTGCTGGCTGGAGGAGCGAGCTTGAGGCTATAGTGGTTGATTCAACTCTAACTAAAGCTTTTTCTTCCCTAAATACTGGGATCTGTTTAATGCTGTTGGCTCAAACAGACTTCCTCGGACAGACTTGGCGCAAGCTACTCCATTCTGCAGATCCCAAGGGAACCCTGGTTTTTACCATTACACCCCTGTACAGGGATAGATACTTACCATAGGCCCAGGGTTGCATCTACAGAGTAGCTGCTGGCCGGAGGAGTGCGCTTGAGGCTTGAGTAGTTGAATCAATCCTAACTAAAGAAAAACCTATCTAGTGACACTTTCTTGTTAGGACCTGTCTGAGGCCTATGGCTCAAAAAAGCTTCTTTGGAAAGACTTGGCAAAAGCCAGTCTATCCTACAGGTTCCAAAGGAACTCTGGCCTTCACTTTTACAGCCCTGTACAGCGATAAAGACTTATTACAGGGCCTTGATTGCATCTACATAGTAGATGCTGACTGGAGGGGCAAACTTAAGGCTAGAATGGTTCAGCCAACCTTAACTATTGCTCCTTTCTTAAATGTTAGGATATTTCTGAGGCCGTTGACTCAAACAGGCTTCTTTGGACAGACTTAGCTCAAAACACACCATTTCTGATGGTTCCAAATGAACCCTGGGCTTCACCTTTGAACCTCAATACAGGGACAGTTTCATAGTTTTAAGGTTGAAAGACACAAGTCCATCAAGTTCAACCTAAAAGCTAATGTGTTGATCCAGAGGAAGGCAAAAACCCCATGAGGCAGATGCTAATTTCCCCATATTAGGAGAAAAATTCCTTCCTGACTCCACATATGGCAATTGTTATGTTCTGCTACCAGAGCTAAGGAAAGAGAGGAGATCTGTCCCTACGATAGAACTCAGCTTAATCCCTACGATGTAACAGGGGACCTGATCCTGCGATCAGACCTGCTAAAGTCCTAAGCTAGTCTGTACGGAGACCTATAGATGTGGGGAAGGAATCCCTACAAGTACTAAGGACTGGGAGGAATATGGGACACCTCCTAACAGAAATAGTAGCAGACAGACGAACAAACAAAATATATAGAACATAGAGGTCAGTAGACCAAGCAAACTAACAGAGCAATACACAGAGCACAGGCTAGCTAGAAAGTAGATATACAATGAAGTCCAGCAAAGCCAGAAGGGCGGAGCAGGCTTAAATAGGCCAACAAGGTCATGTGACCAGCAAAGGAAAAAAAAACTAAGAGCAAGGTTCTAACAGTACCCCCCCTTCTAAGAGGATCCTCCGGATCCCCTAGGACCAGGCTTATCAGGAAATCTCCTGTGAAACGCTCTGATAAGTCTGGACGCGGAAACATCATCCGACCTCACCCACGAGTTATCCTCGGGTCCGAAACCTTTCCAGGCAACAAGATACTGCAAACTACCTCTAAACAGTCTAGAGTTAAGGATGCGAGAAATTTCATATTCCCCGTCCTCCACCACCGGAGGAACAGAGGCAGAGGCGTCACAATCCGATACAACAGCTTTTTTCAACAGAGAGGCATGAAATACCGGATTAATTCTCCAGGAGGTAGGAACCTCCAACCTAACAGCAGATTGGTTGACAACCTGAAGCACCTTAAAGGGCCCTACAAACTTGGGACCCAATTTCTTAGAAGGAATCCTCAACCGCAGATTCCTAGAGGACAACCAAACCATGTCACCAACAGCGAACAAAACCTCCTGTCGTTTCCTATCAAAGTAGTCCTTAGATTTTCTGTTGGCCTCCTGAAGATTACCACGCACATCCGTCCAAACTCTCTCCAAATCACCGGAAAAATTCTCCTCCTCAGGCACGGCAGATCCCAACTTGGAGAACGACCCAAACGACGGATGTCTCCCAGAACAACAAAAAAAAGGCGAACAACCAGCAGAAGAAGATGTATGATTGTTCAGAGCAAATTCAGCAAGTGGCAGAAACTCAGACCACCCCTCTTGATTGTCTGTCACAAAACAACGCAAGAACTGCTCAACATCCTGGTTTTTCCTTTCTGTCTGGCCATTAGATTCAGGATGATATCCGGACGAGAACGATAAATGAACTCCCAACCTGTCACAAAAGGCACGCCAAAAAGGAGCCACGAACTGAGGACCCCTATCAGAAACAATGTCAGTAGGAACGCCATGAAGTCTGACAATTTCCTTGACAAAGGCCTTAGCGAGAGTTTTAGCGCAGGGCAGTTTGACAAAGGGAACCAAGTGACACATCTTGCTAAAACGGTCCACGACCACCCAGATGACAGTAAAACCCTCAGAGGGGGGAAGGTCAGTTATAAAGTCCATAGCCAAATGTGTCCAAGGAGCACTGGGAACCTCCAAAGGACAAAGCAACCCCGCAGCAGGAGTATGTGAGGACTTAGATCTAGCACATATAGTACATTGACGCACCCACTTAATGACTTCCTTCTGCCATCCAGGCCACCAAAAACTGCGACCCACCAGTCTCTTGGTCTCAGAGATTCCGGGATGACCTGCCAACCGAGATTCGTGACACTCAACAAACAAATCTCTCCTAAAGGTCCCAGGCACAAACAACCTCCCATGAGGAGTGTTAGAAGGGGCATTCTCCTGTGCTTTAAGAATCTCATTTTCCAAAACGGAGTCCAAAGCAGCTATCACAACACCTTCTTGTAAAATGTTCTCCTCTTTCTCAGCACCGACTATGGGAGAAAAACTGCGAGACAAGGCATCCGCCTTAACATTCTTAGTACCAGGGATGTAAGTAACGGAGAAATTAAACCGCGAGAAAAACAGTGCCCACCTAGCCTGACGGGCATTCAGGCGCTTGGCAGCATCAAGATATATCAGATTTTTATGATCCGTAAGAACCTGAACGGGAAATTCCGCACCTTCCAAGAAGTGGCGCCAGTGTTCAAATGCGAGTTTAATAGCCAATAATTCCAGATTACCAATATCGTAATTCAGTTCAGTCTCCGAAAAATTTTTTGAAAAAAAAGCACAGGGATGTAATCCATCCCCGTTATCCTGAGACAATACTGCGCCAACCCCCACAGAGGAAGCATCAACCTCAACCAAAAACGGCCTAGTAACATCAGGCTGCATAAGGATGGGAGCAGAGGTGAACCTCTCCTTGAGATACACAAAAGCTTCAATGGCCTCAGAAGACCACTGAACAGCATCAGCACCTTTCCTGGTGAGATCAGTCAGAGGTTTGACAATACTAGAAAAATTTTTTATGAATTTTCTGTAGTAATTGGCAAAACCCAAAAACCTCTGTATCGATTTCAAACCAATAGGCCTAGGCCATTCCTGCACAGCCTGAACCTTAACCAGATCCATCTCAAAACCTTTGCTGGAGATAATGTAGCCCAAAAAACTAATTCTCTGTACAGCGAACTCACATTTCTCCAGCTTAGCAAAAAGCGAATTGTCCATTAATAACTGTAATACCTCACGCACGCTCCGCCAATGAGACTCCAGATCCGGCGAATAAATCAAAATGTCATCCAAATACACAACCACATTTTTGCCGATCAAAGGTCTAAGGATGTCATTAATCAGATTCTGAAAAAATGCAGGAGCATTAGTAAGACCAAAAGGCATAACCAGATTCTCAAAATGACCCACAGGAGTGTTAAAAGCAGTCTTCCATTCGTCACCCTCCTTCATGCGCAACAGATTGTATGCCCCCTTAAGGTCAATTTTAGAGAACCACTTGGCCCCCATTAACTGGTTAGACAGATCAGGAATCAATGGCAGTGGGTAAGGATTGCGTACAGTAATTTTGTTAATCTCACGAAAATCCAGACAAGGACGTAAACCGCCGTCCTTTTTTTTTACAAAAAAAAATCCAACCGCCACAGGAGACTTAGAGGGCCTAATGTGACCGGCGGCCAAACTTGTCTGTATGTATTCCTCCAAAGCCTTCCTCTCAGGAATAGTAAGGTTAAATAAACGACTTTTAGGAAGAGTCGCTCCAGGGACAAATTCAATAGAACAATCATAGTCTCTATGGGGAGGCAAAACCTGCGATTCCTTCTCAGAAAAAACTCCAAAAATCCTGAATAGGAACAGGCAATTCTCCCCTATCCAAAGCTGCAATACGCCCGTTACAACACTTGTCATAACATTTATGGCTCCAGGATTTAATTTCACTGGTAGACCAATCCAGTACAGGATTGTGAAATTTTAACCAGGGCAATCCCAATATTACTGGAGAAGGCAAGTTATTCAACACTACCAAATCCAATTTCTCATGGTGAACACCATTAATAGTGAGAGGAAATTCACAGACCTTGAGAGTAATATTCTTCAAAGGGGAACCATCCACAGAAACCACAGCAATGGGGGATGATAAAGGTTCAGGTTTTAAATTGAGTCTTTCCACGAATCCCCCATCAATTACATTCAGAGTAGACCCGCAATCAACAAACACCCGAAATTCCATTAATTTTTTCTGAGCAATCGTGGAAGCAGCTAAAAATATACCCTTGGAATTTAAACAGGCAATACGGGCATGACTGACCATTTTTTTTTCTTTCTTCATACGAAGCTCACAGCCTTTAATCAAATGACCAGATTTTCCGCAATAGAAACACAAGCCTTCAGAAAATCGACGGTCTTTTTCTTGAGAGCGAGGTGCCACCGATCCAATCTCCATCGGTTCACCACTGTTAGTACACACATTCTCATAACCAGAAACTGACATAGCAGAGGATTTGCTCTCATTAACCCTTGCACGCAGTCTTCTATCCACCCGTATAGCTAATTGCATAGCCTGTTGCAAATCTTCAGGTGTAGGATAAGCAATTAGCAGGTCTTTAACCCTTTCACTGAGCCCAGCAAGAAATAGACTTTTCAGAGCAGAATCGTTCCACCCTGTTTGAGTAGACCAACGACGGAAATGAGTACAATATTTTTCCACATTACCTGATCCCTGTTTTAAACGTCTCAACTCAGTCTCAGCTGATGCGACACGGTCAGGATCATCATATAATAGTCCCAAAGCAGAAAAAAAAACTATCCACTGATCTGAAGCATGTATCACTAGGTTGCAAAGAAAAGGCCCACTCCTGAGGCTCTTTGCGCAAAAGTGACATTATGAACCCTACGCGCTGGGATTCATCCCCAGAGGACTTAGGTCTCAAACGAAAATACAATAAGCAAGCATTTTTGAATGAAAAAAATTCTCGGTGTTCACCAAAAAATAAATCCGGCAAACATACCTTAGGCTCCAAGAAATGTGCTCCAGGACAGTTACTCACGTGCTGACGGAGCTCGGCCACCTCCAGAGAGAGTCCCTGCAGGCGATGAACCAAATCCTGAACCGACACCATGATGGAACAGAAAAATCTTTCCTTAGAGAATTTGCTGGCTGGACTTACTGTTATGATCTGCTACCAGAGCTAAGGAAAGAGAGGAGATCTGTCCCTACGATAGAACTCTGCTTAATCCCTACGATGTAACAGGGGACCTGATCCTGCGATCAGACCTGCTAAAGTCCTAAGCTAGTCTGTACGGAGACCTATAGATGTGGGGAAGGAATCCCTACAAGTACTAAGGACTGGGAGGAATATGGGACACCTCCTAACAGAAATAGTAGCAGACAGACGAACAAACAAAATATATAGAACAAAGAGGTCAGTAGACCAAGCAAACTAACAGAGCAAGACACAGAGCACAGGCTAGCTAGAAAGTAGATATACAATGAAGTCCAGCAAAGCCAGAAGGGCGGAGCAGGATTAAATAGGCCAACAAGGTCATGTGACCAGCAAAGGAAAAAAAAACCTAAGAGCAAGGTTCTAACAGTTGGTATATAAAATGAGAATGCTTGGTCTGGGGGATAATGTGTGCAAGTGGGTAAATAGCTGGCTGAGTGATAGAAAGTGTAGCGTCGGCGTCCCTGTCCTCTGCTAGGCAGTGACGCTGTTCCCCTCACCTCTCTGCTCCGAGCCCGGCGTCCTCCTCCCGCTCGCGCCGTCCTAAGGAGTCCCCGGCCAATGGCCGGAGGACTTCACCATATATAAGGCACCTCCTCCAAAATGGAGGTGCCCGAGCAATGTTGTTGCACTGTTCACTACTCTGCTTCAGCCCTCAGGTCCCGTTGCCAGTTACCTGCCTGATTCCTGCCAGAGTCCTGCCAGTTTGCTGTCTGTTTACTGCCTGATATTCCTGCTACCTGCTTGCTAGCCTGTGGTCCGACGGTCTGCCTTCCTACTCCTGTCAGTCTGTCTAAGGACCAGCTTGGCCGCTCACCTGGGAGCGCACATCTGCTACCTGCCTGCTAGCCTTCCTGGAGGCTCCGCCGTCACGTGCTGTGACCACCTGCTATTCCAGAGACTCCTGCCCGCTCACCTGGGAGCGCACATCTGCTACCTGCCTGCTAGCCTTCCTGGAGGCTCCGCCGTCACGTGCTGTGACCACCTGCTATTCCAGAGACTCCTGCCCGCTCACCTGGGAGCGCACATCCGCTACCTGCCTGCTTGCCTACCAGGAGGCTCCGCCGTCACGTGCTGTGACCACCTGCTATTCCAGAGACTCTTGCCCGCTCACCTGGGAGCGCTCATCTGCTACCTGTCTGTTGGTCTTCCTGGAGGCTCCGCCGTCACATGCTGTGACCACCCGATTGTCCAGAGACTCTCGCCTGCTCACCTGGGAGCTCACGTCTATCATCTGCCGCCACAGGTCGTACCAATCCTTTACCCAGAGACTGCCCCGGTCACTTGCCGTGACCTCCTGCCCGTTCATCCAGAGACTGCCCCGGTCACTTGCCGTGATCTCCTGCCCGTTCATCCAGAGACTGCCCCGGTCACTTGCTGTGACCTCCTGCCCGTTCATCCAGAGACTGCCCCGGTCACTTGCCGTGACCTCCTGTCCGTTCATTCAGAAACTGTCCCAGTCACCTGCTGTGACTGCCTGCCCGTCTACCCTGGTCGCCACCCGCTCCCTTACAAGGACCGCCCCCTTGTATAGTAGCTCAGAGGTTCCACCTCCCAGACCCGTTACAGTTTGCTCGGGCCATGGAACCCAGTGGCACCCAAGCTCCCTCGCTCTCGGACCTCTGTCATGAACTGTCCCGTCAGAGGTCCCAACAGGAGTCCATCCTGGGTCACCTGCGGAATGTCAATTCTCGCCTGGACACTCTGACTGCTCCACCAGCAACCACCGCCAGTGCCATGACTCGCAACCCGGCAGCTCCGCTGCCCACCAATACCATGGTATCCTACCCCGGACCCCGGCTTTCTGCACCTCCTCGCTTCGGAGGCGACTCTGCCCAGGCTCGGGGCTTCATAAATCAGTGCACCCTGCACTTTGAACTCCTGTCCCACCAGTTTAACTCCGACCGGGCCAAAATTGCCTTCATCATGTCCCATCTCACCGGGGAGGCCCTGGCCTGGCTAAATCCTCTATGGGAGAGAGGAGACCCCCTGGTGTCCGACTTGCCTGCCTTTCTCATGGCTTTCCGGAAAGTCTTCGACGAACCCGGACGGAAGACCTCATCCGCATCATCTCTGCTACGCCTCCGTCAGGGAAGTCTCACCGTGGGCCAATATGCCATACGGTTCCGTACCCTTGCCTCGGAGCTGGCCTGGGATAACGACGCTCTGGTATCCGTCTTCTGGGAGGGTCTGTCCGGCCGTATTAAAGATGAACTTGCCGGTCGGGACATTCCTACCACTCTCGATGACCTAATAACTCTTGCCACCCGGATTGACCTACGGTTCCAGGAGCGTGCCAAAGAGGTCATCCGTGAGAGGAGGTTTCCACGTCTAGCTCCTACTTTTCAGAAATCCGTCTCTCCCCAGGTACACTCTCCTGAGCCTATGCAGGTCGACCAGACCAAGATGGTCAAAACCCGTCAGGACTTACGCCGTGCCGAAGGGAGCTGCTTCTACTGTGGCAGTAAGGAGCACCGGATCCGTACCTGCCCGGAGAGGTCGGGAAACGCCTGTGTCTAGGTTCGCTCAGAGAGGTCAACCTAGACAAGAATAAATCCTCTCCATCTCTGCTACTGTCAGTCTCTATTATCTGCGGGGAGAATCGTTATTTCGAACTAGCCCAACTTGACTCTGGAGCGGCCGGGAATCTTATCTCACAGTCCCTGGTAGAAAAATACCGCATTCCCACCAAACCTCTGGCTGTACCATTATCTGTCGCTGCTGTGGATGGGGGCCTCTTACCACGTCCCATCCAACTCGTCACCGAATCCGTAACTCTGCAGGTGGGAATGCTGCATTCTGAGAGCATCTCTTTTCATGTTCTGCCTGGACTCTCTCACGCCCTCTTACTAGGTCTACCTTGGCTCCAGAGACATGCACCCGTGCTTGACTGGCAGACCGGAGAAGTCCTTCGCTGGGGACAGGACTGTCATAAGACTTGTTTGGTTCCTGTTCATCCCGTCCGTCCTTCTCCTACCCCAACTAATCTACCTGGACTTCCGATTCCCTATTGGTCATTTGCTGATGTCTTTAATAAAAAGGAGGCAGAGACATTACCCCCTCATAGACCATACGACTGTCCTATCGACCTGTTACCCGGTACTACTCCTCCCCGTGGGCGTATTTACCCATTGTCCGCTGCTGAGACCCGGTCGATGTCCGAATATATTGAGGAGAATTTGGCCAGGGGATTCATCCGGAAATCTACCTCCCCGGCGGGAGCAGGCTTCTTCTTCGTAAAAAAGAAGGACGGCTCTCTCCGTCCCTGTATAGACTATAGAGGCCTTAACCAGATCACGGTGAAGAATAAGTACCCCCTTCCGCTCATTCCAGAATTATTTGATCGCCTGAGGGGGGCTAGAGTCTTCACCAAACTGGACCTCCGTGGGGCGTACAACCTGGTCCGTATCCGTCAAGGGGATGAATGGAAGACTGCATTCAACACCCGGGACGGCCACTATGAATATCTGGTAATGCCCTTTGGTCTCTGTAACGCTCCTGCCGTCTTTCAAGAGTTGGTCAATGACATCTTCCGGGACCTTCTCTACTCCTGCGTTGTGGTGTACCTGGACGACATCTTGGTCTTCTCTCCGGATCTCCAGACTCACCGGAGGGACGTTCGTCAGGTCCTGCTCAGGCTCAGGCAGAACCACCTCTTCGCTAAATATGAGAAGTGCCTCTTTGAGCAGACCTCGCTTCCGTTTTTGGGCTACATTATTTCTCAGACCGGCCTACGAATGGATCCAGAGAAACTGTCTGCCATCGAGAAATGGCCCCGACCGGAGGGGTTGAAGGCCATTCAGCGGTTCCTGGGCTTCGCCAACTACTACCGCCTCTTCATACCGCACTTCTCTTCCCGGACTGCCCCAATTTCCGCGCTCACCCGTAAGGGTACTAATCCCAAAGAGTGGCCGCCCGAAGCAGAGGAGGCCTTTCTTTCCTTAAAACAGGCCTTCTCTTCCGCCCCGGTGCTGCATCGTCCGGACGGCAACAAGCAGTTCTTTCTGGAGGTTGACGCCTCCTCCTCTGGAGCCGGAGCTGTACTTACTCAAAAATCTTCTTCCGGGAGGATGGTAACTTGCGGCTTCTTCTCCAAACTCTTCTCCTCTTCTGAGCGCAATTATTCCATAGGAGACCGAGAGTTATTGGCCATCAAGCTGGCATTGGAGGAGTGGCGTTACCTACTCGAGGGGGCTCTTCATCCGGTAATAATTTACACTGACCACAAGAACTTGGCTTATCTCCAGCATGCCCAGAGACTTAATCCGCGCCAAGCCCGGTGGTCCTTGTTTTTTGCTCGCTTTGATTTTGTTCTACATTTTCGTCCGGCTGACAAGAACATCAAAGCAGACGCCTTGTCCCGATCCTTTCTGGTATCTGATCTCGAGGAAGAACCTAAACATATCATCGATCCCGCCAGAGTAATGCAGGTGGCTCCCGTGAGTCTAAATCGTCTCCCTCCCGGTAAGACGTTCGTATCGGTACCTGATCGGGAGAAGATCCTACACTGGGGTCATTCGTCTAAACTAGCTGGCCACGCCGGTCAGAAAAAGACCCTCCAGCTTATTTCCCGGCACTACTGGTGGCCTAACCTGCGCAAGGATGTAATAGACTTTGTTTCTGCCTGTGTGTCCTGTGCCCGCAACAAAGTTCCGAGACACCTGCCAGCCGGTTGCCTCCTTCCTCTGCCAGTACCTGCTGCCCCCTGGCAGCATATAGCGATGGACTTCATAACTGATCTTCCCGTCTCTGCCGGTTGTACGGTCATTTGGGTGGTCGCTGACCGCTTTTCCAAGATGGCTCACTTCATTCCCCTGCCAGGCCTCCCGTCTGCACCCGAGCTGGCTAAAGACTTTATCCGCCACATCTTCCGTCTTCATGGCCTGCCCCGTCACATCGTGTCGGATCGTGGGGTACAGTTCACTTCTCGTTTCTGGAGAGCCACTTGTAAATTGCTAGACGTCACCCTGGACTTCTCCTCCGCTTACCACCCACAGTCTAATGGTCAAGTGGAGCGGATCAATCAGATCCTGACCAGTTACCTCCGGCACTTCGTTAATGCCCACCATTCTGACTGGGTGGATCTCCTGCCATGGGCCGAATTCTCGTACAACAATCACGAGAGCGAATCTTCCTCCAAATCCCCGTTTTTTGTTGTCTTCGGTCAGCATCCTCTGATCCCGTTTCCCGTCTCCACCTCGGTGGACAATCCGGCTGCGGAATCTCTTGTTAACAAATTTTCCTCCACATGGGAGAGTACCCGGTCCGCACTCCTTCTGTCATCCGAGCGTATGAAAAGACATGCAGACAAAAAACGTCTGGATCCTCCTCAATTCCGTCCAGGGGATAAGGTCTGGCTCTCGTCCAAGTATGTCCGGCTCAAGATTCCTTCCTATAAGTTAGGGCCTCGGTTCATCGGTCCTCTGGAGGTCATCAGTCAGATCAACCCGGTGGCCTATAAATTGAAACTCCCGGCCAACTTGCGGATCCCTAACTCCTTCCATGTATCTCTCCTCAAACCTGTGGTACTTAACTCTTTTTCCAAGTCTACAGGCACGCCTCCTGCTCCGGTTTCCGCTGAAAACGAATTTGAGGTAGAGAACATTCTGGCCACCAAAAGGGTAAGAGGGAAGACCTTTTTTCTAGTAGATTGGAAGGGGTTTGGTCCTGAAGAGAGAACGTGGGAGCCCCGGGAGAACATCCATGCCCCTCTCATCCTTGCTAAATTTCTGTCTGGCCTAAAAAAGGGGGGGCCTAAAGGGGGGGGTACTGTAGCGTCGGCGTCCCTGTCCTCTGCTAGGCAGGGACGCTGTTCCCCTCACCTCTCTGCTCCGAGCCCGGCGTCCTCCTCCCGCTCTGCTGGCAGCGCGCGCTCCTTCCCGGCCACTGTGCTTAGGGCGCGCGCGCGCGCTCCCTCCCTCTTAAAGGGGCCGCGCGCGCCGTCCTAAGGAGTCCCCGGCCAATGGCCGGAGGACTTCACCATATATAAGGCACCTCCTCCAAAATGGAGGTGCCCGAGCAATGTTGTTGCACTGTTCACTACTCTGCTTCAGCCCTCAGGTCCCGTTGCCAGTTACCTGCCTGATTCCTGCCAGAGTCCTGCCAGTTTGCTGTCTGTTTCCTGCCTGATATTCCTGCTACCTGCTTGCTAGCCTGTGGTCCGACGGTCTGCCTTCCTACTCCTGTCAGTCTGTCTAAGGACCAGCTTGGCCGCTCACCTGGGAGCGCACATCTGCTACCTGCCTGCTAGCCTTCCTGGAGGCTCCGCCGTCACGTGCTGTGACCACCTGCTATTCCAGAGACTCCTGCCCGCTCACCTGGGAGCGCACATCTGCTACCTGCCTGCTAGCCTTCCTGGAGGCTCCGCCGTCACGTGCTGTGACCACCTGCTATTCCAGAGACTCCTGCCCGCTCACCTGGGAGCGCACATCCGCTACCTGCCTGCTTGCCTACCAGGAGGCTCCGCCGTCACGTGCTGTGACCACCTGCTATTCCAGAGACTCTTGCCCGCTCACCTGGGAGCGCTCATCTGCTACCTGTCTGTTGGTCTTCCTGGAGGCTCCGCCGTCACATGCTGTGACCACCCGATTGTCCAGAGACTCTCGCCTGCTCACCTGGGAGCTCACGTCTATCATCTGCCGCCACAGGTCGTACCAATCCTTTACCCAGAGACTGCCCCGGTCACTTGCCGTGACCTCCTGTCCGTTCATTCAGAGACTGTCCCAGTCACCTGCTGTGACTGCCTGCCCGTCTACCCTGGTCGCCACCCGCTCCCTTACAAGGACCGCCCCCTTGTATAGTAGCTCAGAGGTTCCGCCTCCCAGACCCGTTACAGAAAGCAGAGGGTGGTTATCAATGGAGTAAGCTCAGGGTGTGTCAGGGTTACTAGCGGGGTGCCTCAAGGGTCTGTCTTGGGCCCTATATTATTTAATATATTTATTAATGATCTAGTGGAAGGGTTGCATAGTAAAATAGCAATATTTGCAGATGATACTAAACTTTGTAAAGTAGTTAATACAGATGAGGATAGGGCACAGCTACAGGAGGATTTAGATAAATTGGGGAGTTGGGCCAAAAAATGGCAAATGGGGTTCAATGACGATAAATGTAAGGTCATGCACATGGGAAAGAAAAACAGCAGTCACCCATACATATTAAATGGGAAACCGTTGGGGAAATCTGACATGGAGAAGGACCTGGGCGTCTTGGTTAACAGCAGCAAATTAAATTGGAGTGCCCAGTGTCAGGCAGCAGCTGCGGAGGCAAATAGAGTCATGGCATGCATCAGAAGAGGAATAGGGGCATATGATGAGAACATTGTTCTTCCTCTGTATAAAGTGCTGGTAAGGCCGCACTTAGAATATTGTGCACAGTGCTGGGCTCCGGTGCTCAGGAAAGACATATTGGAGCTAGAGAGGGTACAAAGGAGGGCGACTAAGGTAATAAAGGGAATGGAGGGACTAAAATACCCAGAGAAGTTGTCAAAATTAGGCCTATTTACGTTGGAAAAGAGAAGGCTTAGGGGAGACCTCATAAACATGTATAAATACATCAGGGGGCAGTACAGAGATCTCTCCCATGACCTGTTTATACCAAGGATGGTGACAAAGACGAGGGGGCACACTATGCGTCTGGAGGAAAGGAGGTTCCTGCACCAGCATAGAAGGGGATTCTTTACGGTCAGAGCCGTGAGACTCTGGAACTCTCTGGGAGAGGAAGTAGTGATGTCCAACTCACTTAATGAGTTCAAGAGAGGCCTGGACGCCTTTCTTGAGAACAATAAAATTACATCTTATGCTTAGTGATAGTTAACTAATCCAGATTGGAGTCGGGAAGTGAATTTTTCCTCAATGATGTAAATTGGCCTATACCGCATGGTTTTTTTTTGCCTTCCCCTTGATCAACGCTGCGGAATAGCTGCAGTGCACAAGAAATAGGCTGAACTGGATGGACGCTTGTCTTTTTTCGGCCTTATAAACTATGTAACTATGTAACTATGTATCTTCAATGTAAAGAACAAGGAGTCCTGGAAATGATCTGGTCCCACCCAGTGGAGTAACTAGAGTCTGATAGGCCCCCACCTGCATGATGGTCAGATGTATGGGCCCTTGTAGCATTCTGGATCCTATAAAGATACAGTATATGTGTTCTCTCCCTATGTAGTAATGTCCCCCATCCTGGCTCCTTCTTGTAATAATCTCCCACATGCTGGGCCTTATGTTATAACATTTTCCCCCACCCGTGCCCCTGTCTGGTAATGTCCCCATTCTGGCATCATTTCCTTCATTCTTGTTTAATGTCCCCATCCTGGTATAGTGTCCCCATTCTGATATAATGTCCCCATTTTGGTATAATGTCTCTAACCTGGTATAATATCCCCCATGCTGGTGTAATGCTCCCAATTCTGCTATAATGTCCCCAAAGCTGGTATAATGCCCCACATCCTGGTATAGTATCTCCAGTTCTGGCATAATGTCCCCCATGCTGCTATAATATCCCCCATACTGATATAATATCATCATTGTGATATAATGTCCCCCATCCTGGTATAACATCATCATTATGATATAATGTCCACATTATGATATAGTGTCACCCATCCCGGGTATGGTGTACCCCATTCTGGTATAGTGTCCCTTATTCTGGTATAATGTCCCCAATTCTGGTATAATTTCCCTATTCTGATATAATGTCCCCATTCTGATTTAATGTCCCCCTTCCTGGTATATTGTCCCCATTCTGATATATTGTTCCCATTCTGATATAGTGTCCTTCATCTTGGTAAAATGTCCCCATACTAGTATAGTGTCCCCATTCTGGTATATTGTCCCCATTCTGATATATTGTCCCCATTCTGATATAGTGTCCTTCATCTTGGTAAAATGTCCCCATACTAGTATAGTGTCCCCATTCTGGTATAATGTCCCCATCCTGGTTTAATAACCATCATACTGGTTTAATGTCCCTCGCCCTGGTTTAATGTCCCCCATCCTGGTACAATGCACTCCATTCTGTTACCATGTCTCACATTCTGGCATAATGACCTAGTTCTGATATAATGTCCCCATTCTGGTATAATGTACCCATTCTGGCATAATGTCTCCCATCCTGGTATGGTATCTACTGAGCTGCCATCCTGGGGATAGGTTATAAATATCAGATCGGTGGGCTCCGACACGCGGCACTGGCTCTACCCATCAGTTGTTTGCAACGCTCAGATGTAAATAGTTTGAAGATCTGAACATCACTGCTCCATTCACTGTACTGTGGGTCCTGCAAGCCAGCTAATATTCATGTAATAGGAGCTGATCTGCAGCACCAGGTAGCAGCCACTACACAGTGACCAGAGCTGTGATGTTCAGCTCCTCAACAATGTTTATGACTCGCCCCCTGGGCCGTGTGGCACCCGGAACCGGGCTTTAGTGCGATGATGGGGGTAGTAGTGGCAACCCGATCCCGTGGCTCAGGGTGGTTAGACCAAATGCTGTGGCAGTCTATTTATAGATTTGAATGTCCGACTACGCCACCCGTGGATTGCGGTCAGGGATAACCGCCGCTGCAAGGCAGACCGCTGAGGCTGGTGTTGGTGTGCAGCAGAGGGATAGGACAACTCCCCACGGGAAGAGTATAGGCTCAGGGCAGTGTAAGAGGATGCTGGGGGTGATGGTGCAGGCGCAGCATAAATAACACAGAGTCCAATGATGCAGTCCAGGGTTTTACTCACAGTTGTTATCCATGCCATTTCTGTCAGCAGTGACTGCCCAAGCCGTGCTGCGTCTACCAGGTGAGGGGCTCGGTCAACCCCCAGACAATTCAGGAGTACGGCACAGGACCCCCTTCTGTCTTTTCTCTGGCCTCTCGTGCCCCACCAGTGACCAAACTTCTGTCCAGCTGCCGCGGATCTTTGCGGGCAAACGTTGGCCCCCGTTTCCCGCTATCCTATATGGCGCCTTCCTAGCAGGTTTGGTGGAGGGTCGCACCAATAGATGATCACGACCCCTGTCTGAGGGATAATTTACCTCCACCAACTTGGGAATCCGGTACCCTTCCACGACCTGACCCTTCACCCGATATAACGTGGGTTTGCAACGGTTGCTGTCCGTTCTGCTCTCTCTAAGGGTCCCTTCTGCCTCCTTGTTTCTGGAGCCTTTCTACTCCTCTGTCTCTCCTCTTTCCTTCCTTCTCCTTCTTCTCTTCTCCTCTCTGGCTCCGGCCTTCACCCCAGGCCTGCCTTCTGAGCAGAGCTCCTACAGAGCCTCTGCTCCCTGTCACCTCTCCACTGTACTGAACTGACCCGACTCCTCAACTAAGATGGCTCCCACCTTTTATCTGCCTCTGTGTATGAGCTCAGGTGACCAGCACCCAATGAGCTCCTTCCTATGCTCCAGAAACCGTCCCCTTCTGCTCCTACATCACTGGGTTCTCTCCCCCCTCCCCACTCCTGCCAGGGACATGGTCAGTTGTGCCTGCAATTATATGGGAGCACCGTCGAACTGTCCCCCGGAAATGGGGTGAGTGTGTGTATGCAGATACTGGGCCCTGGTCCATACTCCATCCTTACCTGGGAGTGGAATATCACACCTCTGGTTGAGGTGCAATACCCCTGTAGCAACCGAACCCTCGGGGCGCTACATTTACATCTGACCTCTGCCAGAGTTTCAAACAACTGAGTAGTGGAGGTGCCACATGCCGGACCCCCACAAATCAGATATTAATGAGCTAACCAGGGGATAGGCCATCAATATGTTTGTCCTGGAAATTCCCTTTAAGGCCCACCTGCACATACTATGTATATAATATATATATATATGGCAAAGAGTGGGAAGGGGTTAATCACAGGCTCATAAAATGGACAAACAACACAAATATTGGTTCTATCTTTTACACATTTGGGGTAGCCCTTAAGAGGGCCGTTGGGTCAAAGAGAGAGAGAGAGAAGAGAGAGGGGAGGGAGAGATACCAAGAGAGAGAAAAAAAGAGAGACCCATCAAGTGCAAGGCTAAGCCTGGCAGGCGGCAGCGGCTATTTATACCCACTGCTGATCTCTTATTGGTGGAAAATCTGGGCATGGCTGCTCTCTGATTGGTGGAAAATCTGGGTGTGGCTGCTCTGTGATTGTTCAGCATTATGACCTCACAGTGGCGATGACTCATACCTCCTGGGTGGTTCTTCTGGGCGGTTCTGTTTTCTGACTGGTGGAAATTCTAATCAGCATTATGACCTCACAGTGGCCGTGACTCATGTTTCATGGACTGTTCTATCTGGTTGACCTGAAACATGCTGATCTCTGATTGGTGGAAATTCAAGTCATCTTCATGACATCACAAACAGCATGTTATTACTGCTGAGATGTTCATCTTTTTCCTAAATTTCCTACGTTTTGTCCTAATTTATGAGCACATATATACCACTCATTCCTACAATCAAAGGATCAGGAAAGCACTCTGAAATCAATATCCTACAATTTACCCCAACAGCAAAAAAACAACTATACACAAAATACCAAAAGATATATCAGATTATTAATGAGCAAATAAAAGACACTATCACATAAAAATAATTTTTAGAAAGGTGTAGAAAAAATGCTGTAAAGTAAGAACGCTTCAAAAATAGAAATGTTAATGATTTATTTAATCAATTAACAAAATACAAGTGAATGAACAAACGAAAAATCTAGATCCAATCAATATTTGGTGTGACCAACTGTTCACTTTAAAACAGCATCAAGTCTTCTAGGTACACCTGCGCAAAGTCAGGGATTTTGTAATAATACAGTCAGGTGTCTGGTCATACACCATGGCAAGACTGAGCAAGAATACACAAGGAAGTTATACTACATCAGCAAAGTCTCTAAGGCACAAATTTCAAAGCAGATTGAGGGTTCAAGATGTGTCATTCAAGCACTTATGAAGAAGCACAAGAAAATGTGGGGGCATTTATGCGGGGGCATTTATGCATATAGCATTTATGCATACTTTATCGAAGTGCCATAATTTAGCAAAGTGCCCTGGCAGTTAGAAAATGGCATTGCTAATATTCATCTTTCTTCTCTTCTTACAGGTATATATTTTTCACTGCTTGTGTGATCTGTCCTGAAAACTGCATTATATCTCCATGCAATGCTCTGCAGCCTATCAATTTCTGGTATATATTTTTCACTGCTTGTGTGATCTGTCCTGAAAACTACATTATATCTCCATGCAATGCTATGCAGCCTATCAATTTCTGGTATATATTTTTCACTGCTTGTGTGATCTGTCCTGAAAACTGCATTATATCTCCATGCAATGCTCTGCAGCCTATCAATTTCTGGTATATATTTTTCACTGCTTGTGTGATCTGTCCTGAAAACTGCATTATATCTCCATGCAATGCTCTGCAGCCTATCAATTTCTGGTATATATTTTTCACTGCTTGTGTGATCTGTCCTGAAAACTGCATTATATCTCCATGCAATGCTCTGCAGCCTATCAATTTCTGGTATATATTTTTCACTGCTTGTGTGATCTGTCCTGAAAACTGCATTATATCTCCATGCAATGCTCTGCAGCCTATCAATTTCTGGTATATATTTTTCACTGCTTGTGTGATCTGTCCTGAAAACTGCATTATATCTCCATGCAATGCTCTGCAGCCTATCAATTTCTGGTATATATTTTTCACTGCTTGTGTGATCTGTCCTGAAAACTGCATTATATCTCCATGCAATGCTCTGCAGCCTATCAATTTCTGGTATATATTTTTCACTGCTTGTGTGATCTGTCCTGAAAACTGCATTATATCTCCATGCAATGCTCTGCAGCCTATCAATTTCTGGTATATATTTTTCACTGCTTGTGTGATCTGTCCTGAAAACTGCATTATATCTCCATGCAATGCTCTGCAGCCTATCAATTTCTGGTATATATTTTTCACTGCTTGTGTGATCTGTCCTGAAAACTGCATTATATCTCCATGCAATGCTCTGCAGCCTATCAATTTCTGGTATATATTTTTCACTGCTTGTGTGATCTGTCCTGAAAACTGCATTATATCTCCATGCAATGCTCTGCAGCCTATCAATTTCTGGTATATATTTTTCACTGCTTGTGTGATCTGTCCTGAAAACTGCATTATATCTCCATGCAATGCTCTGCAGCCTATCAATTTCTGGTATATATTTTTCACTGCTTGTGTGATCTGTCCTGAAAACTGCATTATATCTCCATGCAATGCTCTGCAGCCTATCAATTTCTGGTATATATTTTTCACTCCTCTAGCTTTTTTATTCCATGATACTTAAAGGTCATCACACTTACTTTAAGAGTTTATGATCCATGCCGAGTTTACTAGTCTTTTTTTTTTTTTTTCCCTGCACTTTATGGTCTCCTGTTGTCTTTTAAGCTAGTGATTGATTGTTAATGAGTTAAATCTGTGCAGATCTAAGCAGATACGTCCCTATATATTGAGACTTAGTTAAGGGGAGGCATTTATGCGGGGGCATTTATGCATATAGCATTTATGCATACTTTATCGAAGTGCCATAATTTAGCAAAGTGCCCTGGCAGTTAGAAAATGGCATTGCTAATATTCATCTTTCTTCTCTTCTTACAGGTATATATTTTTCACTGCTTGTGTGATCTGTCCTGAAAACTGCATTATATCTCCATGCAATGCTCTGCAGCCTATCAATTTCTGGTATATATTTTTCACTGCTTGTGTGATCTGTCCTGAAAACTGCATTATATCTCCATGCAATGCTCTGCAGCCTATCAATTTCTGGTATATATTTTTCACTCCTCTAGCTTTTTTATTCCATGATACTTAAAGGTCATCACACTTACTTTAAGAGTTTATGATCCATGCCGAGTTTACTAGTCTTTTTTTTTTTTTTTTCCCTGCACTTTATGGTCTCCTGTTGTCTTTTAAGCTAGTGATTGATTGTTAATGAGTTAAATCTGTGCAGATCTAAGCAGATACGTCCCTATATATTGAGACTTAGTTAAGGGGAGGCATTTATGCGGGGGCATTTATGCATATAGCATTTATGCATACTTTATCGAAGTGCCATAATTTAGCAAAGTGCCCTGGCAGTTAGAAAATGGCATTGCTAATATTCATCTTTCTTCTCTTCTTACAGGTATATATTTTTCACTGCTTGTGTGATCTGTCCTGAAAACTGCATTATATCTCCATGCAATGCTCTGCAGCCTATCAATTTCTGGTATATATTTTTCACTCCTCTAGCTTTTTTATTCCATGATACTTAAAGGTCATCACACTTACTTTAAGAGTTTATGATCCATGCCGAGTTTACTAGTCTTTTTTTTTTTTTTTCCCTGCACTTTATGGTCTCCTGTTGTCTTTTAAGCTAGTGATTGATTGTTAATGAGTTAAATCTGTGCAGATCTAAGCAGATACGTCCCTATATATTGAGACTTAGTTAAGGGGAGGCATTTATGCGGGGGCATTTATGCATATAGCATTTATGCATACTTTATCGAAGTGCCATAATTTAGCAAAGTGCCCTGGCAGTTAGAAAATGGCATTGCTAATATTCATCTTTCTTCTCTTCTTACAGGTATATATTTTTCACTGCTTGTGTGATCTGTCCTGAAAACTGCATTATATCTCCATGCAATGCTCTGCAGCCTATCAATTTCTGGTATATATTTTTCACTGCTTGTGTGATCTGTCCTGAAAACTGCATTATATCTCCATGCAATGCTCTGCAGCCTATCAATTTCTGGTATATATTTTTCACTGCTTGTGTGATCTGTCCTGAAAACTGCATTATATCTCCATGCAATGCTCTGCAGCCTATCAATTTCTGGTATATATTTTTCACTGCTTGTGTGATCTGTCCTGAAAACTGCATTATATCTCCATGCAATGCTCTGCAGCCTATCAATTTCTGGTATATATTTTTCACTGCTTGTGTGATCTGTCCTGAAAACTGCATTATATCTCCATGCAATGCTCTGCAGCCTATCAATTTCTGGTATATATTTTTCACTGCTTGTGTGATCTGTCCTGAAAACTGCATTATATCTCCATGCAATGCTCTGCAGCCTATCAATTTCTGGTATATATTTTTCACTGCTTGTGTGATCTGTCCTGAAAACTGCATTATATCTCCATGCAATGCTCTGCAGCCTATCAATTTCTGGTATATATTTTTCACTGCTTGTGTGATCTGTCCTGAAAACTGCATTATATCTCCATGCAATGCTCTGCAGCCTATCAATTTCTGGTATATATTTTTCACTGCTTGTGTGATCTGTCCTGAAAACTGCATTATATCTCCATGCAATGCTCTGCAGCCTATCAATTTCTGGTATATATTTTTCACTGCTTGTGTGATCTGTCCTGAAAACTGCATTATATCTCCATGCAATGCTCTGCAGCCTATCAATTTCTGGTATATATTTTTCACTGCTTGTGTGATCTGTCCTGAAAACTGCATTATATCTCCATGCAATGCTCTGCAGCCTATCAATTTCTGGTATATATTTTTCACTCCTCTAGCTTTTTTATTCCATGATACTTAAAGGTCATCACACTTACTTTAAGAGTTTATGATCCATGCCGAGTTTACTAGTTTTTTTTTTTTTTTTTTCCCTGCACTTTATGGTCTCCTGTTGTCTTTTAAGCTAGTGATTGATTGTTAATGAGTTAAATCTGTGCAGATCTAAGCAGATACGTCCCTATATATTGAGACTTAGTTAAGGGGAGGCATTTATGCGGGGGCATTTATGCATATAGCATTTATGCATACTTTATCGAAGTGCCATAATTTAGCAAAGTGCCCTGGCAGTTAGAAAATGGCATTGCTAGTATTCATCTTTCTTCTCTTCTTACAGGTATATATTTTTCACTGCTTGTGTGATCTGTCCTGAAAACTGCATTATATCTCCATGCAATGCTCTGCAGCCTATCAATTTCTGGTATATATTTTTCACTGCTTGTGTGATCTGTCCTGAAAACTGCATTATATCTCCATGCAATGCTCTGCAGCCTATCAATTTCTGGTATATATTTTTCACTGCTTGTGTGATCTGTCCTGAAAACTGCATTATATCTCCATGCAATGCTCTGCAGCCTATCAATTTCTGGTATATATTTTTCACTGCTTGTGTGATCTGTCCTGAAAACTGCATTATATCTCCATGCAATGCTCTGCAGCCTATCAATTTCTGGTATATATTTTTCACTCCTCTAGCTTTTTTATTCCATGATACTTAAAGGTCATCACACTTACTTTAAGAGTTTATGATCCATGCCGAGTTTACTAGTCTTTTTTTTTTTTTTTCCCTGCACTTTATGGTCTCCTGTTGTCTTTTAAGCTAGTGATTGATTGTTAATGAGTTAAATCTGTGCAGATCTAAGCAGATACGTCCCTATATATTGAGACTTAGTTAAGGGGAGGCATTTATGCGGGGGCATTTATGCATATAGCATTTATGCATACTTTATCGAAGTGCCATAATTTAGCAAAGTGCCCTGGCAGTTAGAAAATGGCATTGCTAATATTCATCTTTCTTCTCTTCTTACAGGTATATATTTTTCACTGCTTGTGTGATCTGTCCTGAAAACTGCATTATATCTCCATGCAATGCTCTGCAGCCTATCAATTTCTGGTATATATTTTTCACTCCTCTAGCTTTTTTATTCCATGATACTTAAAGGTCATCACACTTACTTTAAGAGTTTATGATCCATGCCGAGTTTACTAGTCTTTTTTTTTTTTTTCCCTGCACTTTATGGTCTCCTGTTGTCTTTTAAGCTAGTGATTGATTGTTAATGAGTTAAATCTGTGCAGATCTAAGCAGATACGTCCCTATATATTGAGACTTAGTTAAGGGGAGGCATTTATGCGGGGGCATTTATGCATATAGCATTTATGCATACTTTATCGAAGTGCCATAATTTAGCAAAGTGCCCTGGCAGTTAGAAAATGGCATTGCTAATATTCATCTTTCTTCTCTTCTTACAGGTATATATTTTTCACTGCTTGTGTGATCTGTCCTGAAAACTGCATTATATCTCCATGCAATGCTCTGCAGCCTATCAATTTCTGGTATATATTTTTCACTGCTTGTGTGATCTGTCCTGAAAACTGCATTATATCTCCATGCAATGCTCTGCAGCCTATCAATTTCTGGTATATATTTTTCACTCCTCTAGCTTTTTTATTCCATGATACTTAAAGGTCATCACACTTACTTTAAGAGTTTATGATCCATGCCGAGTTTACTAGTCTTTTTTTTTTTTTTCCCTGCACTTTATGGTCTCCTGTTGTCTTTTAAGCTAGTGATTGATTGTTAATGAGTTAAATCTGTGCAGATCTAAGCAGATACGTCCCTATATATTGAGACTTAGTTAAGGGGAGGCATTTATGCGGGGGCATTTATGCATATAGCATTTATGCATACTTTATCGAAGTGCCATAATTTAGCAAAGTGCCCTGGCAGTTAGAAAATGGCATTGCTAATATTCATCTTTCTTCTCTTCTTACAGGTATATATTTTTCACTGCTTGTGTGATCTGTCCTGAAAACTGCATTATATCTCCATGCAATGCTCTGCAGCCTATCAATTTCTGGTATATATTTTTCACTGCTTGTGTGATCTGTCCTGAAAACTGCATTATATCTCCATGCAATGCTCTGCAGCCTATCAATTTCTGGTATATATTTTTCACTGCTTGTGTGATCTGTCCTGAAAACTGCATTATATCTCCATGCAATGCTCTGCAGCCTATCAATTTCTGGTATATATTTTTCACTCCTCTAGCTTTTTTATTCCATGATACTTAAAGGTCATCACACTTACTTTAAGAGTTTATGATCCATGCCGAGTTTACTAGTCTTTTTTTTTTTTTTTCCCTGCACTTTATGGTCTCCTGTTGTCTTTTAAGCTAGTGATTGATTGTTAATGAGTTAAATCTGTGCAGATCTAAGCAGATACGTCCCTATATATTGAGACTTAGTTAAGGGGAGGCATTTATGCGGGGGCATTTATGCATATAGCATTTATGCATACTTTATCGAAGTGCCATAATTTAGCAAAGTGCCCTGGCAGTTAGAAAATGGCATTGCTAATATTCATCTTTCTTCTCTTCTTACAGGTATATATTTTTCACTGCTTGTGTGATCTGTCCTGAAAACTGCATTATATCTCCATGCAATGCTCTGCAGCCTATCAATTTCTGGTATATATTTTTCACTGCTTGTGTGATCTGTCCTGAAAACTGCATTATATCTCCATGCAATGCTCTGCAGCCTATCAATTTCTGGTATATATTTTTCACTGCTTGTGTGATCTGTCCTGAAAACTGCATTATATCTCCATGCAATGCTCTGCAGCCTATCAATTTCTGGTATATATTTTTCACTGCTTGTGTGATCTGTCCTGAAAACTGCATTATATCTCCATGCAATGCTCTGCAGCCTATCAATTTCTGGTATATATTTTTCACTGCTTGTGTGATCTGTCCTGAAAACTGCATTATATCTCCATGCAATGCTCTGCAGCCTATCAATTTCTGGTATATATTTTTCACTGCTTGTGTGATCTGTCCTGAAAACTGCATTATATCTCCATGCAATGCTCTGCAGCCTATCAATTTCTGGTATATATTTTTCACTGCTTGTGTGATCTGTCCTGAAAACTGCATTATATCTCCATGCAATGCTCTGCAGCCTATCAATTTCTGGTATATATTTTTCACTGCTTGTGTGATCTGTCCTGAAAACTGCATTATATCTCCATGCAATGCTCTGCAGCCTATCAATTTCTGGTATATATTTTTCACTGCTTGTGTGATCTGTCCTGAAAACTGCATTATATCTCCATGCAATGCTCTGCAGCCTATCAATTTCTGGTATATATTTTTCACTGCTTGTGTGATCTGTCCTGAAAACTGCATTATATCTCCATGCAATGCTCTGCAGCCTATCAATTTCTGGTATATATTTTTCACTGCTTGTGTGATCTGTCCTGAAAACTGCATTATATCTCCATGCAATGCTCTGCAGCCTATCAATTTCTGGTATATATTTTTCACTGCTTGTGTGATCTGTCCTGAAAACTGCATTATATCTCCATGCAATGCTCTGCAGCCTATCAATTTCTGGTATATATTTTTCACTGCTTGTGTGATCTGTCCTGAAAACTGCATTATATCTCCATGCAATGCTCTGCAGCCTATCAATTTCTGGTATATATTTTTCACTCCTCTAGCTTTTTTATTCCATGATACTTAAAGGTCATCACACTTACTTTAAGAGTTTATGATCCATGCCGAGTTTACTAGTTTTTTTTTTTTTTTTTCCCTGCACTTTATGGTCTCCTGTTGTCTTTTAAGCTAGTGATTGATTGTTAATGAGTTAAATCTGTGCAGATCTAAGCAGATACGTCCCTATATATTGAGACTTAGTTAAGGGGAGGCATTTATGCGGGGGCATTTATGCATATAGCATTTATGCATACTTTATCGAAGTGCCATAATTTAGCAAAGTGCCCTGGCAGTTAGAAAATGGCATTGCTAGTATTCATCTTTCTTCTCTTCTTACAGGTATATATTTTTCACTGCTTGTGTGATCTGTCCTGAAAACTGCATTATATCTCCATGCAATGCTCTGCAGCCTATCAATTTCTGGTATATATTTTTCACTGCTTGTGTGATCTGTCCTGAAAACTGCATTATATCTCCATGCAATGCTCTGCAGCCTATCAATTTCTGGTATATATTTTTCACTGCTTGTGTGATCTGTCCTGAAAACTGCATTATATCTCCATGCAATGCTCTGCAGCCTATCAATTTCTGGTATATATTTTTCACTGCTTGTGTGATCTGTCCTGAAAACTGCATTATATCTCCATGCAATGCTCTGCAGCCTATCAATTTCTGGTATATATTTTTCACTCCTCTAGCTTTTTTATTCCATGATACTTAAAGGTCATCACACTTACTTTAAGAGTTTATGATCCATGCCGAGTTTACTAGTCTTTTTTTTTTTTTTTCCCTGCACTTTATGGTCTCCTGTTGTCTTTTAAGCTAGTGATTGATTGTTAATGAGTTAAATCTGTGCAGATCTAAGCAGATACGTCCCTATATATTGAGACTTAGTTAAGGGGAGGCATTTATGCGGGGGCATTTATGCATATAGCATTTATGCATACTTTATCGAAGTGCCATAATTTAGCAAAGTGCCCTGGCAGTTAGAAAATGGCATTGCTAATATTCATCTTTCTTCTCTTCTTACAGGTATATATTTTTCACTGCTTGTGTGATCTGTCCTGAAAACTGCATTATATCTCCATGCAATGCTCTGCAGCCTATCAATTTCTGGTATATATTTTTCACTCCTCTAGCTTTTTTATTCCATGATACTTAAAGGTCATCACACTTACTTTAAGAGTTTATGATCCATGCCGAGTTTACTAGTCTTTTTTTTTTTTTTCCCTGCACTTTATGGTCTCCTGTTGTCTTTTAAGCTAGTGATTGATTGTTAATGAGTTAAATCTGTGCAGATCTAAGCAGATACGTCCCTATATATTGAGACTTAGTTAAGGGGAGGCATTTATGCGGGGGCATTTATGCATATAGCATTTATGCATACTTTATCGAAGTGCCATAATTTAGCAAAGTGCCCTGGCAGTTAGAAAATGGCATTGCTAATATTCATCTTTCTTCTCTTCTTACAGGTATATATTTTTCACTGCTTGTGTGATCTGTCCTGAAAACTGCATTATATCTCCATGCAATGCTCTGCAGCCTATCAATTTCTGGTATATATTTTTCACTGCTTGTGTGATCTGTCCTGAAAACTGCATTATATCTCCATGCAATGCTCTGCAGCCTATCAATTTCTGGTATATATTTTTCACTCCTCTAGCTTTTTTATTCCATGATACTTAAAGGTCATCACACTTACTTTAAGAGTTTATGATCCATGCCGAGTTTACTAGTCTTTTTTTTTTTTTTCCCTGCACTTTATGGTCTCCTGTTGTCTTTTAAGCTAGTGATTGATTGTTAATGAGTTAAATCTGTGCAGATCTAAGCAGATACGTCCCTATATATTGAGACTTAGTTAAGGGGAGGCATTTATGCGGGGGCATTTATGCATATAGCATTTATGCATACTTTATCGAAGTGCCATAATTTAGCAAAGTGCCCTGGCAGTTAGAAAATGGCATTGCTAATATTCATCTTTCTTCTCTTCTTACAGGTATATATTTTTCACTGCTTGTGTGATCTGTCCTGAAAACTGCATTATATCTCCATGCAATGCTCTGCAGCCTATCAATTTCTGGTATATATTTTTCACTGCTTGTGTGATCTGTCCTGAAAACTGCATTATATCTCCATGCAATGCTCTGCAGCCTATCAATTTCTGGTATATATTTTTCACTGCTTGTGTGATCTGTCCTGAAAACTGCATTATATCTCCATGCAATGCTCTGCAGCCTATCAATTTCTGGTATATATTTTTCACTCCTCTAGCTTTTTTATTCCATGATACTTAAAGGTCATCACACTTACTTTAAGAGTTTATGATCCATGCCGAGTTTACTAGTCTTTTTTTTTTTTTTCCCTGCACTTTATGGTCTCCTGTTGTCTTTTAAGCTAGTGATTGATTGTTAATGAGTTAAATCTGTGCAGATCTAAGCAGATACGTCCCTATATATTGAGACTTAGTTAAGGGGAGGCATTTATGCGGGGGCATTTATGCATATAGCATTTATGCATACTTTATCGAAGTGCCATAATTTAGCAAAGTGCCCTGGCAGTTAGAAAATGGCATTGCTAATATTCATCTTTCTTCTCTTCTTACAGGTATATATTTTTCACTGCTTGTGTGATCTGTCCTGAAAACTGCATTATATCTCCATGCAATGCTCTGCAGCCTATCAATTTCTGGTATATATTTTTCACTGCTTGTGTGATCTGTCCTGAAAACTGCATTATATCTCCATGCAATGCTCTGCAGCCTATCAATTTCTGGTATATATTTTTCACTGCTTGTGTGATCTGTCCTGAAAACTGCATTATATCTCCATGCAATGCTCTGCAGCCTATCAATTTCTGGTATATATTTTTCACTGCTTGTGTGATCTGTCCTGAAAACTGCATTATATCTCCATGCAATGCTCTGCAGCCTATCAATTTCTGGTATATATTTTTCACTGCTTGTGTGATCTGTCCTGAAAACTGCATTATATCTCCATGCAATGCTCTGCAGCCTATCAATTTCTGGTATATATTTTTCACTGCTTGTGTGATCTGTCCTGAAAACTGCATTATATCTCCATGCAATGCTCTGCAGCCTATCAATTTCTGGTATATATTTTTCACTGCTTGTGTGATCTGTCCTGAAAACTGCATTATATCTCCATGCAATGCTCTGCAGCCTATCAATTTCTGGTATATATTTTTCACTGCTTGTGTGATCTGTCCTGAAAACTGCATTATATCTCCATGCAATGCTCTGCAGCCTATCAATTTCTGGTATATATTTTTCACTGCTTGTGTGATCTGTCCTGAAAACTGCATTATATCTCCATGCAATGCTCTGCAGCCTATCAATTTCTGGTATATATTTTTCACTGCTTGTGTGATCTGTCCTGAAAACTGCATTATATCTCCATGCAATGCTCTGCAGCCTATCAATTTCTGGTATATATTTTTCACTGCTTGTGTGATCTGTCCTGAAAACTGCATTATATCTCCATGCAATGCTCTGCAGCCTATCAATTTCTGGTATATATTTTTCACTCCTCTAGCTTTTTTATTCCATGATACTTAAAGGTCATCACACTTACTTTAAGAGTTTATGATCCATGCCGAGTTTACTAGTCTTTTTTTTTTTTTTTCCCTGCACTTTATGGTCTCCTGTTGTCTTTTAAGCTAGTGATTGATTGTTAATGAGTTAAATCTGTGCAGATCTAAGCAGATACGTCCCTATATATTGAGACTTAGTTAAGGGGAGGCATTTATGCGGGGGCATTTATGCATATAGCATTTATGCATACTTTATCGAAGTGCCATAATTTAGCAAAGTGCCCTGGCAGTTAGAAAATGGCATTGCTAATATTCATCTTTCTTCTCTTCTTACAGGTATATATTTTTCACTGCTTGTGTGATCTGTCCTGAAAACTGCATTATATCTCCATGCAATGCTCTGCAGCCTATCAATTTCTGGTATATATTTTTCACTGCTTGTGTGATCTGTCCTGAAAACTGCATTATATCTCCATGCAATGCTCTGCAGCCTATCAATTTCTGGTATATATTTTTCACTGCTTGTGTGATCTGTCCTGAAAACTGCATTATATCTCCATGCAATGCTCTGCAGCCTATCAATTTCTGGTATATATTTTTCACTCCTCTAGCTTTTTTATTCCATGATACTTAAAGGTCATCACACTTACTTTAAGAGTTTATGATCCATGCCGAGTTTACTAGTCTTTTTTTTTTTTTTTCCCTGCACTTTATGGTCTCCTGTTGTCTTTTAAGCTAGTGATTGATTGTTAATGAGTTAAATCTGTGCAGATCTAAGCAGATACGTCCCTATATATTGAGACTTAGTTAAGGGGAGGCATTTATGCGGGGGCATTTATGCATATAGCATTTATGCATACTTTATCGAAGTGCCATAATTTAGCAAAGTGCCCTGGCAGTTAGAAAATGGCATTGCTAATATTCATCTTTCTTCTCTTCTTACAGGTATATATTTTTCACTGCTTGTGTGATCTGTCCTGAAAACTGCATTATATCTCCATGCAATGCTCTGCAGCCTATCAATTTCTGGTATATATTTTTCACTGCTTGTGTGATCTGTCCTGAAAACTGCATTATATCTCCATGCAATGCTCTGCAGCCTATCAATTTCTGGTATATATTTTTCACTGCTTGTGTGATCTGTCCTGAAAACTGCATTATATCTCCATGCAATGCTCTGCAGCCTATCAATTTCTGGTATATATTTTTCACTCCTCTAGCTTTTTTATTCCATGATACTTAAAGGTCATCACACTTACTTTAAGAGTTTATGATCCATGCCGAGTTTACTAGTCTTTTTTTTTTTTTCCCTGCACTTTATGGTCTCCTGTTGTCTTTTAAGCTAGTGATTGATTGTTAATGAGTTAAATCTGTGCAGATCTAAGCAGATACGTCCCTATATATTGAGACTTAGTTAAGGGGAGGCATTTATGCGGGGGCATTTATGCATATAGCATTTATGCATACTTTATCGAAGTGCCATAATTTAGCAAAGTGCCCTGGCAGTTAGAAAATGGCATTGCTAATATTCATCTTTCTTCTCTTCTTACAGGTATATATTTTTCACTGCTTGTGTGATCTGTCCTGAAAACTGCATTATATCTCCATGCAATGCTCTGCAGCCTATCAATTTCTGGTATATATTTTTCACTGCTTGTGTGATCTGTCCTGAAAACTGCATTATATCTCCATGCAATGCTCTGCAGCCTATCAATTTCTGGTATATATTTTTCACTGCTTGTGTGATCTGTCCTGAAAACTGCATTATATCTCCATGCAATGCTCTGCAGCCTATCAATTTCTGGTATATATTTTTCACTCCTCTAGCTTTTTTATTCCATGATACTTAAAGGTCATCACACTTACTTTAAGAGTTTATGATCCATGCCGAGTTTACTAGTCTTTTTTTTTTTTTTCCCTGCACTTTATGGTCTCCTGTTGTCTTTTAAGCTAGTGATTGATTGTTAATGAGTTAAATCTGTGCAGATCTAAGCAGATACGTCCCTATATATTGAGACTTAGTTAAGGGGAGGCATTTATGCGGGGGCATTTATGCATATAGCATTTATGCATACTTTATCGAAGTGCCATAATTTAGCAAAGTGCCCTGGCAGTTAGAAAATGGCATTGCTAATATTCATCTTTCTTCTCTTCTTACAGGTATATATTTTTCACTGCTTGTGTGATCTGTCCTGAAAACTGCATTATATCTCCATGCAATGCTCTGCAGCCTATCAATTTCTGGTATATATTTTTCACTGCTTGTGTGATCTGTCCTGAAAACTGCATTATATCTCCATGCAATGCTCTGCAGCCTATCAATTTCTGGTATATATTTTTCACTGCTTGTGTGATCTGTCCTGAAAACTGCATTATATCTCCATGCAATGCTCTGCAGCCTATCAATTTCTGGTATATATTTTTCACTGCTTGTGTGATCTGTCCTGAAAACTGCATTATATCTCCATGCAATGCTCTGCAGCCTATCAATTTCTGGTATATATTTTTCACTGCTTGTGTGATCTGTCCTGAAAACTGCATTATATCTCCATGCAATGCTCTGCAGCCTATCAATTTCTGGTATATATTTTTCACTGCTTGTGTGATCTGTCCTGAAAACTGCATTATATCTCCATGCAATGCTCTGCAGCCTATCAATTTCTGGTATATATTTTTCACTGCTTGTGTGATCTGTCCTGAAAACTGCATTATATCTCCATGCAATGCTCTGCAGCCTATCAATTTCTGGTATATATTTTTCACTGCTTGTGTGATCTGTCCTGAAAACTGCATTATATCTCCATGCAATGCTCTGCAGCCTATCAATTTCTGGTATATATTTTTCACTGCTTGTGTGATCTGTCCTGAAAACTGCATTATATCTCCATGCAATGCTCTGCAGCCTATCAATTTCTGGTATATATTTTTCACTGCTTGTGTGATCTGTCCTGAAAACTGCATTATATCTCCATGCAATGCTCTGCAGCCTATCAATTTCTGGTATATATTTTTCACTGCTTGTGTGATCTGTCCTGAAAACTGCATTATATCTCCATGCAATGCTCTGCAGCCTATCAATTTCTGGTATATATTTTTCACTCCTCTAGCTTTTTTATTCCATGATACTTAAAGGTCATCACACTTACTTTAAGAGTTTATGATCCATGCCGAGTTTACTAGTCTTTTTTTTTTTTTTTCCCTGCACTTTATGGTCTCCTGTTGTCTTTTAAGCTAGTGATTGATTGTTAATGAGTTAAATCTGTGCAGATCTAAGCAGATACGTCCCTATATATTGAGACTTAGTTAAGGGGAGGCATTTATGCGGGGGCATTTATGCATATAGCATTTATGCATACTTTATCGAAGTGCCATAATTTAGCAAAGTGCCCTGGCAGTTAGAAAATGGCATTGCTAATATTCATCTTTCTTCTCTTCTTACAGGTATATATTTTTCACTGCTTGTGTGATCTGTCCTGAAAACTGCATTATATCTCCATGCAATGCTCTGCAGCCTATCAATTTCTGGTATATATTTTTCACTGCTTGTGTGATCTGTCCTGAAAACTGCATTATATCTCCATGCAATGCTCTGCAGCCTATCAATTTCTGGTATATATTTTTCACTGCTTGTGTGATCTGTCCTGAAAACTGCATTATATCTCCATGCAATGCTCTGCAGCCTATCAATTTCTGGTATATATTTTTCACTCCTCTAGCTTTTTTATTCCATGATACTTAAAGGTCATCACACTTACTTTAAGAGTTTATGATCCATGCCGAGTTTACTAGTCTTTTTTTTTTTTTTTTCCCTGCACTTTATGGTCTCCTGTTGTCTTTTAAGCTAGTGATTGATTGTTAATGAGTTAAATCTGTGCAGATCTAAGCAGATACGTCCCTATATATTGAGACTTAGTTAAGGGGAGGCATTTATGCGGGGGCATTTATGCATATAGCATTTATGCATACTTTATCGAAGTGCCATAATTTAGCAAAGTGCCCTGGCAGTTAGAAAATGGCAGTTGGACAGGGCAGGAGACAGGTAAGACATACAAGACAATTAAACAAACTTGCTTCCAGGTCATCTTTTTGGCAAACAGTATTCACCATTTGTATCTGTGCCATTTATACTCTGGTTGCTACAATCATCCACATTCACCGTTCTCCCACAAATGCGGCACACTTCATCCATATTAATCCCTCACTCCTCTCTTCTCCTATGTACAGTTGTCATGCTCTCTTCACAATGTTATACCACGCAGATCCATTCATTCCCACCATACAACGCAGGAAACGCTCTCACAAATCACTCAATCATCTGCTCACTCTCTGTATCTTCCTTCTATTAGTCGCAGGTGATATTTCTCCCAACCCAGGACCCTCCAGTAATAATAACACTAACTCTTTCCCTGTTACATTCAGAAACCCTGCTAATCTCATTAATATTCCCTGCATATCTTCTGTCTCATTCAACTGTGCCCTTTGGAATGCACGCTCAGCTTGTAATAAACTCTCTTACATCCATGACTTTTTCCTCTCTAATTCCCTCAACCTTCTGGCTCTCACTGAAACCTGGATCCAGCAGTCGGACACCACCGCCGCTGCAGCTCTCTCCTATGGTGGCCAACATTTCTCTCATACCCCGCGACCTGACAACAGATCAGGTGGAGGTGTTGGTCTGCTTCTTTCAACAAAATGTACTTTTCAGGTTATCCCCCCTGTACCCTCCCTTATCTTCCCGTCCTTTGAGGCCCACACAGTCAGACTCTACCGGCCCTTCTCCCTGCGAGTGGCGGTTGTCTATCGCCCTCCAGGTCCCCTCCGTCAATTCCTGGATCACTTTGCTGCCTGGCTTACAAATTTTCTATCCTGCGACATCCCCACGATAATCATGGGAGACTTTAACATCCCAATTGGCGATCCTCTTTCCCCATCTGCCACGCATCTTTTATCATTAACCTCCTCCTTCGGCCTTTCACAGCTTGCTAATTCTCCTACACATGAGGACGGGAACACATTGGACCTGATCTTCTCCCGGCTTTGCTCAGTACATGACTTTACTAACTCTCCCCTTCCACTCTCTGACCATAATCTTCTTTCATTCTCTGTCAAGAACTGTGACTCTACTCAAGACACTCCCACCGTCCACACTTATAGAAATTTACGCGCCATTAACACCCAGAAATTTATAAAAAAGTTGCAATCATCATTGGCCCCAATCTCCTCCCTCTCATGTCCCGAATCTGCATTGAAGCATTATAACAAAATAATGCTATGCGCCCTGGATGAAGCCGCACCTCCTACACAAAGAACAATTCGGCATAGACGGCGACAACCCTGGCACACGCCTCAAACACGTCTTCTCCAGAGGTACTCCAGGTGCGCTGAACGGCTGTGGAGAAAATCAAATCTGCCCGAAGATTTCCTCCACTATAAATTTATGCTGAAAACATATAACTCTGCCCTTCACCTCTCCAAACAAACCTACTTTAACAACCTCATCATCTCACTTTCCAATAATCCTAAACGACTCTTTGACACGTTTCATTCTCTCCTCAATCAAACAGCACAAGCCCCGACCACCGACCTCAGCGCTGACGATCTGGCTAACTATTTCAAAGAAAAAATTGACCATATCCGACAGGAAATTTTCTCCCAATCCCCAAATGTTATGCATGCTCTCCCCCGCCACATTGTATCTTGCTCATTTTCTGACTTCGAACCAGTCACGGAAGATGAAGTGATCAGGCTCCTTGCATCTTCTCGCCCTACCACCTGCACCAGCGACCCTATTCCCTCACATCTCCTTCAGTCCCTTGCTCCAGCTGTCACCTCTCACCAAACTAAAATTTTCAACCTTTCCCTCTCATCTGGTATCTTTCCCTTTTCTTTTAAACACGCCAGCATACAACCATTACTTAAAAAACCATCCCTCGACCAGAACTGCACGGCCAACTACAGACCTGTTTCCAATCTTCCCTTTATCTCTAAACTCCTGGAACGCCTGGTCCACTCCCGTCTAATCCGCTATCTCTCAGACAACTCTCTTCTTGACCCTTTACAATCTGGTTTCCGCTCTTTACATTCTACTGAAACTGCCCTCACTAAAGTCTCTAATGATCTACTAACAGCTAAATCTAATGGTCACTACTCCCTGCTGATTCTCCTGGATCTCTCTGCAGCATTCGACACTGTGGATCATCAGCTCCTCCTCACTATGCTCCGCACTATTGGCCTCAAGGACACGGTTCTCTCCTGGTTCTCCTCTTATCTCTCTGACCGCTCCTTCTCTGTGTCTTTTGCCGGCTCCTCCTCCTCCCTACTTCCTCTTACTGTCGGGGTTCCTCAAGGATCAGTCCTAGGCCCCCTTCTTTTCTCCTTATACACCGCTCCTATTGGACAAACAATCAGTAGATTCGGTTTTCAGTACCATCTCTATGCTGATGACACCCAATTATACACCTCTGCTCCGGACATCACCCCTGCATTACTACAAAAGACCAGTGATTGTCTTTCTGCTGTGTCTAACATTATGTCCTCCCTCTACCTAAAACTGAATCTGTCAAAAACTGAACTACTCGTCTTTCCTCCCTCCATTAATCTACCTGTGCCCGATATTGCCATCTCCGTTTGTGGCTCAACCATTACTCCCCAGCTACAAGCCCGCTGTCTTGGGGTCATTTTTGATTCAGATCTTTCTTTCACTCCTCACATCAAATCACTCGCTCGTTCATGTCATCTACACCTCAAAAACATCTCAAGAATCAGGACTTTTCTCACCTTTGACTCGGCAAAAACTCTTACTGTCGCTCTTATTCATTCTCGTCTTGACTATTGCAACGCTCTACTAATCGGTCTCCCTCTTACTAAACTCTCCCCTCTCCAATCCGTCCTGAACGCAGCAGCCAGGATCATATTCCTCGCCAACCGCTACTCAGATGCCTCTTCCCTGTGCCAGTCATTGCATTGGTTGCCCATCCAATATAGAGTTCGTTTTAAACTTATCACGCTTACCCACAAAGCGCTCCATGCTTCAGTACCCCCCTACATCTCCTCCCTTGTCTCAGTCTACCACCCTACACGTGCCCTCCGTTCTGCAAATGACTTGAAACTAAAATCCTCCATAATCCGAACTTCCCACTCCCGTCTCCAAGATTTCTCGCGTGCTGCGCCAATTCTCTGGAATGCACTACCCAGGACAGTTCGATTAATTCCTAATACCCACAGTTTCAAGCGAACCCTAAAAACACATTTCTTTAGACTTGCGTATCACCTAAACACACTCTGTCCATCCCAGCTTTCCCCCATATTAAAATCTTCTTCAACTTCGGGTTCAAACCAACCATGCACATAAAAGCCTCTGTCAGGACTGCACACATACTGGCAGGCGACCAGTCCATGTATTATTATTTATCCTATTCAGTATATCAAGGCTGCATTATACAATATATGTACTTTTTACCTTTTGTGTCTCCCCCACTTCCTCATAGACTGTAAGCTCGCGAGCAGGGCCCTCACTCCGTTCGATATGAGATATGCTTATTCTGTATTGTCTGTATAAGTCCCCCCTAAAATTTGTAAAGTGCTGCGGAATATGTTGGCGCTATAAAAATAAACTTATTATTATTATTATTATAAAATGTGCAACGTTGAGGTTAGTAGATGCAGTGGTCGGCCAAGGAAACTTAGTGCAGCAGATGTATGACACATTATGGTTACTTTCCTTCAAAAGCGGAAGATGTCCAGCAGTGCCATCAGCTCAGAACTGGCAGCAACCTGTGGGACTCAGCTTCACTCATCTACTGTTCAGAGAAGACTGGCCAGAAGTGGTCTTCATAGCAGAATTGTGGCGAAAAAGCCATATCTTCCACATCAAAACAAGGCCAAGTGACTCAACTATGCATTAAAACAGAGGAACCAGGGTGTAGAAAATTGGCAGGATGTGCTCTGGACGGTTGAGTCAAAATATGAAAAATGTTGTTATTACAGAAGAGATTTTGTTCACTGAAGGGCTGTAGAGCAGTACAATAATGAGTGTCTGTGGGCAATAGTGATGCATAAGCACGGTGGAGGGTCCTGTAAGATTGGGGCTGCATTTCAGTAAATGGAGATGGAAATTGGGTCAGAATTATTGGTTCCCTCAATGCTGAGATATAGAGGCAGATACTTATCCATCATGCAATATCATGAAGGAGGTGTCTGATTGGATCCAAATGTTTTCTTCAGCAGAACAACAACCCCAAACGTACAGCCAATGTCATTAAGAATTATCTTCAATGTAAAGAACAAGGAGTCCTGGAAATGATCTGGTCCCACCCAGTGGAGTAACTAGAGTCTGATAGGCCCCCACCTGCATGTTGGTCAGATGTACAGTACAGACCAAAAGTTTGGACACACCTTCTCATTTAAAGATTTTTCTGTATTTTCATGACTATGAAACTTGTACATTCTCACTGAAGGCATCAAAACTATGAATTAACACATGTGGAATTATATACTTAACAAAAAAGTGTGAAACAACTGAAAATATGTCTTATATTCTAGGTTCTTCAATGTAGCCAACTTTTGCTTTGATGACTGCTTTGCACACTCTTGGCATTCTCTTGATGAGCTTCAAGAGGTAGTCACCGGAAATGGTTTTCACTTCACAGGTGTGCCCTGTCAGGTTTAATAAGTGGGATTTCTTGCCTTATATATGGGGTTGGGACCATCAGTTGTGTTGTGCAGAAGTCGGGCGGATACACAGCTGATAGTCCTACTGAATAGACTGTTAGAATTTGTATTATGGCAAGAAAAAAGCAGCTAAGTAAAGAAAAATGAGTGGCCATCATTACTTTAAGAAATGAAGGTCAGTCAGTCCGAAAAATTGGGCAAACTTTGAAAGTGTCCCCAAGTGCAGTTGCAAAAACCATCAAGCGCTAAAAAGAAACTGGCTCACATGAGGACCGCCCCTGGAAAGGAAGACCAAGAGTCACCTCTGCTTCTGAGGATAAGTTTATCCGAGTCACCAGCCTCAGAAATCGCAGGTTAACAGCAGCTCAGATTAGAGACCAGGTCAATGCCACACAGAGTTCTAGCAGCTGACACATCTCTACAACAACTGTTAAGAGAAGACTTTGTGCAGCAGGCCTTCATGGTAAAATAGCTGCTGGGAAACCACTGCTAAGGACAGGCAACAAGCAGAAGAGACTTATTTGGGCTAAAGAACACAAGAAATGGACATTAGACCAGTGGAAATCTGTGCTTTGGTCTGATGAGTCCAAATTTGAGATCGTTGGTTCCAACCAAGCAGTCATCAAAGCAAAAGTTGGCTACTTTGAAGAACCTAGAATATAAGACATATTTTCAGTGGTTTCACACTTTTTTGTTAAGTATATAATTCCACATGTGTTAATTCATAGTTTTGATGCCTTCAGTGTGAATGTACAATTTTCATAGTCCTGAAAATACAGAAAAATCTTTAAATGAGAAGTTGTGTCCAAACTTTTGGTCTGTACTGTATATGCAAGCTTTCAGAGCACAGAGGCTCCTTCTTCAGGCAATATTACAAATGAATTGATAACATTTGTAATCCTGCCTGAAGAAGGAGCCTGTGTGCTCTGTAAGTTTGCATATATATATATATATTTTCTGGTTAGCCAATAGAGGTATCACTCCAAGAATACTTTTGCCATTTTTGGGCATAAAAGTATTTACATCAATTTGTACTGTACATCACAATTAGGGGATAATAATTGCGTATGGACATAATGGCCAACGATAGATAAGTTCCTGTCAGGGTGAGGGGCAGCATCCTATCACAACATATAGTTGCCCTGAGACATCTGAATGCATCGGCTTTCCTTTATGCCATTCATCAAACATGTCGTATATTTTGTGTATAGCGAGTCACAAGCCTCGCACTGCTCTGCGTCTTATCATTTGGTTCTATGAGCTGCAGTAAAACATGACGTATATTCCAGGTGCTGACGATAACAATGCCGGTGCAGCCAGCATAGGGGTGGGCTCAGAAGATCAGCTTTGGAAAATGTTCCTCTTTACTCTGTCGCCTCATTGGGGGACACAGGACCATGGGTGTTATGCTGCTGTCCACTAGGAGGCGACACTAGGTTTATTCTGAAAAAGATTAACGGTGGCTCCTCCTCTGCAGTATACACCCCTGGACAGCATCAGTCATCTTCAGTTTTTGCTTAGTGTCGCAAGGAGGCACACCTAAAGATTTTTACTCCATTTTTTTCCGATTTTTTTTCTTTTTTCAACGGAATTACAGATGGAGATAAGTGGGTCTCCGGAGAGACTCCCGGCATGGCTCCTTCCTCTGCCCCCTTCTATGGGTGCACAGTTGAAGTCGAGACGTCTCCCTACCATGTCGCTCCTTCCCAATCCCTCAGGTGTTGGTTCGAAGTCGAGAACCCCCTGCTTCCCCAGTTCCCTTTGGTCTCTGGGTTGAGGTCGAGGCGAGAATTACAGCCCCCTGACGGTGACGACAGCCCCCTGACGGTGACGGCAGCACCCTCCCTAATCCCCCTCTGGGGTTATTAGGTTGAGACACCGCAGGTAGGGTCTGTGCAGGCAGCAATATACAGCTCCCAGTAGCTGATGCTCTGCACCAACTTCCAGGAATCACAGCTCTGCTGCAGACTCCTGCTGGGGCCGGGGGACAGTGCAGGCAGATAGGCATCAGAGACAAAGGCTACTCTTAGCTCTGTCTCTCTGCTGGCACCAGCACTCTGGTGCCTCAGGGGGACCCTTTAAGGGCCCCCCTTAAGCTAATACCCCCACCGCCTTCACTGCCATTAAAACCGGGGGGGGTCCGGTTCAGATCCGGCACCCCCCCAGACTACTGCGCCGGCCTGGAGCCCTTTTGGGCATAGATTATAAATTTAGACCGCGGCTCCGGCCTAGCCGAAGCTGCCGCCCCCCGGGCCGGAGGACCAATATGACACTACACAGTGTCATAGAAGGGGCGGAGATGAACTGAAAGGGCGTGCTTTCCAGCATACTGCCGCCCCTTTCAGCGCTCCACCCACCTTCTTCTCCGCACTCCGGCGGCCATTATCTACTGAAGGAGCGTTAACCCTTCAGTTACCGGTCGGCAGCTAGTCTCTGGGGGGCACAGGATCGCGGATGTAAGCGGCGCTGGACTTCAAGAGGCACACTGGTGGGGTAAGATCACAGCTGGAGTCTCTCACTCGGCTGTGAATTCTATAAGCTTCTCTGCATTGCTGGCCCCCTCTGCATAGCCACCCCTGTATACTATACCGGGCTCAAAGTCCAAGAGAACCAGGCAGGATTGCTATTATGCACTCTGTACAGCCTGCAGTAATACTCTCCCTAGTGGCAGCACGTATCCACATTGCCAGGACTGCAGGCAGACTGCTGCGCCAGAGCCCCATGAAGCACTTGCCAATACTTCGGTGCCTAATACCACACCGGAATGGGTCACTCAGATGTCGCAATCTATGATGCAGTCTATAGATAACCTCACATCCACATTGCTTCAGGCTTTGCAGACTCATGCCTCGGCTATGAACATTACTCAGCAAAGGGAGAGTTCCAATCGGGGACATGATGGCACGGTCACATCCACGTCTAGATCAGGACACAAGCGAACTCACAGGTTACGTTCATTTGCGTCATCCCATACCCACACGGTCGTCCCCTTCCAGTGAGAGACACCGTACTCCCAGCTCATCTAGACTGTCCCCTGACAGGGACAGGCAACGTAGCTCCAAACAGCCATCCCTGACCAGAGAAGGCCTCTGCTCCGGTTCTCCCAGCAGGAGACGCCTTAGTGATACTCAGGATTCGGAAGATATCTGTGATTCCGACTCAGACAAGGAAACGAAGGGTCCCTAATTCCTATTCCCCCTGGCAATACAGTGCTAGTTGATGATTTAATCTCATCCATCCATCGGGTGCTGGACATCTCCGATCCACCCCTGGAGACACCAGGACATAAGATTTCCTTTGAAGGAGTCCTGAAACCACCTAAGGTCTTCTTTGACCACCCAGAGTTTAATGCGATCTTTAAAAAGCAGTTCTCACAACCTGAGAAAAAGTTTACTAATCGCAAATATCTGGAGGCGCGGTACCCCTTTCCACAGGAGGTCACCAAACAGTGGACAGCTCCACCTGAAGTGGATCCCCCAGTCTCCAGACTAGCAGCACAGACACTCCTTTCACTGCCAGATAGCTCAACCCTCAGGGACACAGCCGACCGGCAGGTGGAACGCATGGCTCATTCAATTTTCGAGGCCGCAGGGGCCTCCCTGGCTCCCGCGTTCGCCTCAGTTTGGGCTGCCAAGGCAATCTTGGCCTGGGCCTCCAAAATGTACAAACTGGCCTACAAGCATCTACCCCTGAACTGTCGGACCAAGCGGCTCAAATAGCAGTTGTGGAAGATTGCATGCTCCATGAGCTCTGGATTCTGCAAGGGGTGCAGCCAGGATAGCATCAAACGCCATCACGATTCGGCGTATCCTCTGGCTGCAGGAATGGAAAGCTGATGCAGCTTCAAAGAAGTCCCTCACACACCTCCCATACCTCAGTGGTCGGCTTTTCGGTGAACAGTTGAACACAATGATATCCAACGCCACCGGGGGTAAGAGTACCTCTCTCCCGGAACTAAAGCCCAAACATACACTTACAAAAAGCGCAATCAAGCACGATACCGATCCTTTCGGAACTCTTCCGGCTGGTCCGTCTTGCGACCAGCACAGAATAACAACCGTGCTCCACGCAGGGACAACTCGAGGTCGACGCAAAAGTCGGACAAGACCTGGCAATCAAGGGCAAGCCAGTCAAAATTTAAAGGAGGAAAATCTCTTATTTCCTCCTCATCATGACTCACGAACTCCGGAAGACACCCCACCTGTAGGCGGCCGTCTTTTGCTCTTTCACCAAGTCTGGCTGCCTATTACAGAGTACAGGTGGGTCAAGGAACTAGTGTCTTCAGGATACAAAATAGAGTTCACTTCCAACCCGCCAAACAGATTCTTTCTGTCTGTTCCCCCAAAACCCCCAGCCAAGGCTCGTGCCTTCCACCACGCGGTTTCCTCGCTTCTTCAAGCAGGTGTCATAGTATCGGTCCCCACGGCCGAACGCTTCCAAGGGTTCTACTCAAATTTATTCGTAATCCCCAAAAAAGGAGGCAGCGTACGGCCCATATTGGACCTAAAACAGCTCAACAAATATGTACGGGTACGTCATTTTCGCATGGAGTCCCTTCGGTCCATCATTGCGTCCATGGAGAAGGGAGAATTTCTCGCCTCCATAGACATTCAAGATGCATACCTACATATACCAATTACGCCCGCTCATCAGAGATTTATGAGGTTCGCAATCAAACAGGAACACTAGCAGTTCGTGGCTCTCCAGTTCGGACTCGCCACGGCTTCCAGAGTGTTTACCAAGGTCATGGCAGTCACCATGGACATCCTGCACTCCAGAGGCATAATAGTCGTTCCATCTCTGGACGATCTCCTCATCAAGGCTCCCACCTTCAAGGACTGCGAAATCAGCGTCTCAATCACAATCGACATTCTGAGTCGTTTGGGCTGGTTAGTCAACTTAAAAAAGTCATCACCAACCCCGAGTCAGTCTCTGACCTTCTTGGGAATGTTATTCAACACCCTCAAGGGTCTGGTACCCCTACCCAAGGAGAAAGCACTGCCTCTCCGTATAGGAGTCCGCACCCTACTTCGCAAACCCCCTTGGTCTCTCCGGTTTGCCATGAGAGTCCTTGGCAGGATGGTGGCGGCAATAGAAGCGGTCCCATTGCCCAGCTTCACCTCAGGCCTCTCCAACTAGCTATCCTCAAGTCATGGGACAGGAATCCTTTTTCTCTCGACAGGGAGTTTCAGTTGACATCGTCAACCAGGAGATCCCTGCACTGGTGGCTCAAGCCAACCTCACTAACAAAAGGAAAATCCTTTCTCACGGGTCAATGGAAAGTTCTGACCACCGACGTGAGCCTGACGGGTTGGGGTACGGTACACCTACACCACAGAGCACAGGGCAAGTGGTCCCCAACAGAAGCGACCATGCCCATCAACATCTTGGAAATTCGTGCCATTCTCCTGGAGTTGAGAGCCTTCTATCATTTATTGGCAGCCTCTCACATCAGAGTACTGTCGGACAATGCCATAGCTGTGGCATATGTAAATCACCAAGGGGGGACCCGCAGTGCCCAGGCGATGCGAGAAGTGACACACATTCTCCACTGGGCGGAAGACACAGGTTCTGGTCTCTCTGCGGTCCACATTCCGGGTGTGGACAACTGGGAAGCAGACTTCCTCAGCCGGCAAGGAATGGACTCGGGAGAGTGGTCTCTCCATCCAGAAGTTTTTCACCAGATCTGCCATCGCTGGGGGACTCCGGACGTGGACCTAATGGCATCCCACTTCAATGCCAAAGTCTCCAACTTCATGACCAGAACACACGACCCGCGGTCGCTGGGAGCGGACGCCCTGGTTCAGGACTGGATTCAGTTCCAGCTCCTGTACATCTTTCCACCTCTTCCCCTGATATCCAGAATGGTGAGGAAGATCAAGCAAGAAGGAGTTCCAACCATTCTCATCGCACCAGACTGGCCCAGACGTACATGGTGCGCTGACATCGTGCAGCTTACAGCAGACGTCCCCTGGTGTCTCCCCAACTGCCCGGATCTTCTGTCACAAGGCCCGTTCTACCACCAGAACTCAGGGGCCCTCAATTTGACGGCATGGCCATTGAGACCTGTGTTTTAACCCAGTCAGGGTTCTCGCCTGACGTCATCAAAACCATGATCAGAGCACGAAAGCCAAACTCTGCAAAGATTTATTACCGTACCTAGAAAGCTTTCTTTACCTGGTGCGATTCTCGTGACCAGACCCCATTCCCTTATTCCCTCCCCAGGGTACTTGGGCTTCTCCAATCGGGTCTGGAGGCCAAACTGTCTCTGGGCTCTCTTAAGAGCCAGGTGTCAGCTCTCTCTGTGCTCTTTCAGACGCGCATTGCTAACAAGCCGCAAGTAAATACATTTCTTCAGGGGGTTTCCCGATTGGTTCCTCCCTACAGACGGCCACTAGAAACTTTGGATCTCAACCTGGTGCTGACAGCATTGCAGGAAACACCTTTTGAACCCCTTAGGGAAGTCTCACTCCGCCTTCTATCCCAGAAAGTGGTTTTCCTAGTGGCAATCACCTCGCTACGTAGGGTGTCTGAACTCGCAGCACTCTCCTGCAGACAACCCTTCCTGGCTTTTTACCAGGACAAGGTAGTTCTCCATACGGTTCCATCCTTCCTTCCGAAGGTTGTGTCCAACTTCCACCTCAATGAGTAAATTTCACTGCCATCCCTCTGTCTGGCCCCGGTTCATAGAGTGGAAAAGGCTCTGCATACACTTGACCTTGTCAGGGCATTACGTATCTATGTGTCTAGGACTGCTCTGATTCTCTTTTCCTTCTTCTGGAAGGCGGCCGCAAGGGTCTACCAGCTTCCAAAGCTACCCTTGCCAGGTGGATCAAATCCACCATACAAGAGGCGTACCGCCTCAAAAATTCTCCTCTTCCAGCAGGTATTACGGCACACTCTACTCGTGCGGTAGGGGCCTCCTGGGCCATTTGGCACCAGGCTTCGGCGCAACAAGTGTGTAAGGCAGCCACCTGGACTAGTCTACACACGTTTACCAAGCACTACAGGGTTCATACCCAATCCTCGACAGACGCGAGCCTGGGTAGACCTATCCTGCAGGCGGCAGTGCCCCAATTATAGGGGCCTGTCTACACAATATTCGTCCATTGCTTCCCACCCAGGGACTGCTTTGGGACGTCCCATGGTCCTGTGTCCCCCAATGAGGCGACAGAGTAAAGGAGATTTTTGTGTACTCACCGTAAAATCTCTTTCTCTTAGCCTCTAATTGGGGAACACAGCTCCGACCCTGTTGCCCGTCTCGGGCCGTTGTTACGTTGAGTTCTCATATTGGTGTTTTTCTTGAGCTCGTTCATAGTTGCCTTCTTATAGGCATGGTTATGTTATCCATGTTACGTTCCTCCTACTGCTTTTGCACAAAACTGAAGATGGCTGACGCCGTCCAGGGGTGTATACTGCAAAGGAAGAGCCACCATTAGTCTTTTTCAGATTAAGCATAGTGTCGCCTCCTAGTGGACAGCAGCATAACACCCATGGTCCTGTGTCCCCCAATTAGAGGCTAAGAGAAAGAGATTTTACGGTGAGTACACAAAAATCTCCTTATATAGATCCAGTAGATCCTACTTACATTCGCTGCTGTTTACATTGTATGGTTACAAGTCTATTTACACTTCAATATGACTCCAGAATAAATTTTTGTCTTTCTTATACTTGCCGTATATTTTTCCCAAGGAGGGGGTTTAGGTATTGTGCTTTTTTTTTTCTTTTTTATTTCTACTGTAATATTTCATAATATCTGTGAATAAGTCTTGAAAATAATTTGCATTGAAAAGGTTGAGATCCTCTGAATCTACAGGGATTTTTAGGAATTAAAAATCTACAGCAGTAAATCTGCAGCAGAATTTACATTTTGCACCATGTCTGGATTTAGTAGCAGCTGCCCCTTTAAATGGAATATGTCAGCAGGTTTTTGCTACCCCATTTGAGAGCAGCATAATCCGAGGCCCTGATTCCAACGATGTATCACTTACTGGGCTGCTTGGTGTTATTTTGATAAAATTGCAGGGTTTTTTTCTCATGCAGATCTCTGAATGCTGAGCTCTGTATAATAACCCCACCCACACCACTGATTGGCCGCTTTCTGTGTACACTGTATATAAACTGCCAATCAGTGGTGGGGGGCGTGGTTGGACTACCTGGCTGCAGGTTTACTAGTCCTCTAGTGATAATCTTCTGCTAATAAAAGTGTGATTTTTATCAAAACTACAACAAGCAGCCCTGTAAGTGAGACGTCCCTAGAATCAGGGTCTTTGTCTCTACATCATGCTGCTCTCAACAACAACCAATATATAGTACATCCGACAAGGGGTCAATGTGTTAAAAAAGACCTTTATTATAACAATTTGGGTACATGGCGGCAAAGAAAAGAGCACACACACATATATATAGTAATACCATATAATAGTGAGGAGGTATAATGTAAATATTTGAATTGCAGAGACACCAGGGCTAAATAGTAGTAGCTCCAATTGTGCTAATGCATACTGATAGTACTGATAGTATATCCTAGGTCACATAGTAAAAGGATATAATCCCAAATAATAAAAGCCAATATAGGCATTCCCAAGATAATGACCTTTTGGTATATACATATCAAGGGATGTATTATATCCAAGTAGGTTAATTCCCAAGTAACAATAATGTTGTATTGGATTCATTCATACCTGGTATATATTGTCTGCACGTCTTGCAATAGCTCTGGGCTCGGTGGTCCTACTCCTAGTGTGGCGCTCACCCCATCATGCTGCTCTCAGAATAGCCAAGAAAAACCTGCTGACAGATTCCCTTTACAAATAGCTGAAATGGCTCCTAGATACCAGAGAAGGAAAACGTTATTAAAACGGTTTTGTTTCCTAAATAGAAAAGCAAATTAAACACCACTGGATAATGTGGTGTGTGAAACCGTCCATTGGATTGCTGTTTCGGGTGGGCTCAGGAGCAGAGCCCCCATCCTACACAGCTGACATCTTGCTGTAACAGCAGCGGCCAGAGCGAAGCGTCAATCACTGCTGTTTAACCATTTATATGCCGTCAATCACTGATGGCAAGTTAAATAGCGCAATCACCGGTACGCTATGCAATGTTACTAGAATTTTTTTTTTTACTTTTCCATTTCCTTGAATTACTTGTTGTGATTTGCGGATCCATTGACTGGCCAAGTGGAAGGGCTGCAGCCGATCATTCATGTCCGTAGCAGATACACATTTACATGTGGAAATAGGCCCTTATAGAAATCAATCAATGGAACGTATACCTGGATATCCAGGTTTATCCTTTTCATACATTTAAAGAGGTATAAGTCATGGCATATTACTAGGATGTCATTCTTGGGGGTCTGACAGCCTAATTTAGAAAGAAGTGGATGCATTATTTTTTTCACACTCCCAATTTAACAATTTGAGTACAGTTGGATCTATTGTTTTTTTTATTTTTTGCACTATGGGTGGGTTGTTGGGAGCACAGCTGTGCAGGAAAAAAAAAGCTTACAGGTTCTCAATTCCTTCATTCTTGGGATCGGTGGCGGAACCACAGGTCGGACCATCGCCAATCAAGATATTATATCCCTTCACACTCATCATTGCTCCCAATTAACAATTTGAGTACGTGCATTTTTTAGGGTATTTTTTTTAGGGTATTTTTGCGCAATGGGTGGGAGCACAACTGTGCAGGAAAAAAAGCTAATAGGTTCCCCATTTCTTCATTCTCAGAATCAGTGGATGGAACATCGCCAATCACAATATTATATCCTTCACACTAATCGTTGCTCCCAATTATCAATTTGAGTACGGTTATACCTATTGTTTTTTTAGGGTTTTTTTTTGCACTGTGGGCGGTTGGGAGCACAGCTGTGCAGGAAAAAAAAAGCTGATAGGTTCCCCATTCCTTCATTCTCAGGATCAGTGGTGGAACCAGAGGGTGGATCATCTCCAATCAAAATATTATATTATTCACAATAATCATTGCTCCTAGTTAACAATTTGAGTACGGTTGAACCCATTGTGTTTTTTTAGGGTTTTTTTTTTTTTTTGCACTATGGGTGCAAGTTATAGTAATATGTGTCACCTTAAAAAAAAAACTAATAGTGTCTCCTGATTGTTCAGACACAAATATATCTGTTGAAAATAGTCTGTTATTCACCAGTAAATTATAACTGTGGTTTTGCTGTTCCACAGTAAAAAATCTCTATTATCCTGCTTTTGGCATTTTTTGCCGCAAAGAAAAACAGTAGTAGTGTCTCCTGATTGTTCAGACACAAATATATCTGTTGAAAATAGTCTGGTATACACCACTAAATTATAACTGTGGTTTTGCTGTTCCACGGTAAAAATCTCTATTATCCTGATCTTGGCATTTTTTGCCGTAAAAAAAAACTAATAGTGTCTCCCTGATTTTTCAGACACAAATATATCTGTTGAAAATAGTCTGGTGTGGGCCCGAGAAATACAAGTGTGGTTTTGCAGTTCCACGGGTCAAATCTTTGTATTATCCACTTTTGGGCCATTTTTACCTAAAAATAAACAGTTTGAGTGTGTCGCTCAGTGTTCAGCCGCAAATATATCTATTCAAAATTTTCTGGTATACCCCAGTAAACAATAACTGTGGTTTTGCCATTCCACGGTAAAAATCTCTATTATTCACCTTTTGGTATTTTTTCCGTAAAGAAAAACAGTAATAGTTTCTCCCTGATTGTTCAGATTGTTTAAAAGAGTCGGGTGTAGGCCAGAGAAATAGAACTGTGATTTTCCTCTTCCACGGTTCTAATCTACTTTATTACCCTTTTTCCATTGATAGTGCGAGTGTAAGCTATTTTACTTACTTTACAATGGGCAAGGCGCGTGGCAAGGGACATGGAAGTGGACGTTCTGGTGATGGTACATGCAGAGGACGGGGCCGTGGCCAAGGTGAAAATGTGCCACAACCAACAGCCATATCTTCTCGCTCCCACTTCTTGACCGAATTACTAGGGAAGCACAGAACAACACCAGTATTGCGAACTGATCAGTGTGAACAGGTTATTAATTGGATAGCAGACCACCACTTCCGGTCTGTCTTCCACACGGTCAACTCTTAGTAGCCGTGAGTCTCGACCGCATACTCCTCCTCACCCTGATGCTCCTTCCTCCCACCATGCCGAGTATCGTCAGACAGCAACTGATCCCACACTTGGACACTCTGAAGAGCTGTTCACTGGTCCATTTCCAGATTTGTGCCCCTCGCCTGCTCCGCTTGAAGTGGTGGAAGAGGAGATCCCATGTAGAGATGCCCAAATATTTGAACAGCCACGGCCACAGGAAGTCAACGCTGGCAATTTGTCACAAGAGGTTGACGATGACGAAACACAATTGCCAAGAAGTGAGGAGGAGGATCGTGGTGCGCAAGTGGAAGAGGAGGAGGTGGTGGATGATCTAGTAACTGACCCAACGTGGCAGGAGGACATGCAGAGCAAGGCCAGCAGCAGACCGGGTGAGGGAGACAGAGTACCCCAACAGGCAGGAAGAAGCAGTGTGGTGGCCGCACACAGAAGGCCGGCAACAGTTCCCCGTAACACCAACACGAGGGACGTTGCCAGTACAACCTGTGGGTCTTCCAGAGTCTGGAATTTTTTTAAAGACTCTGCTGATAACCCCAAAAAGGCCATTTGTACCACCTGCCATGCCAGCATCAGCAGGGGTGACAAAACTACCAGCCTGACCACCACCAGCATGATCAGGCACATGGCAGTAAAGCACCCGACTTTGTGGGGCGAACCCCAGGGTCCACGACCAGTGTCAGCAGTGTCAGCAGGTGTCACCTGTTGTGTGTGCATGGCAATCCCCTGTCCATACTGCATGCAAAGATGCCCCCTCCTCTCAGTCTTTATGGCAGACTCTCAAGTGTGTGCAAAGCAGTCATCAAAGCAAAAGGTGGCTACTTTGAAGAATCTAGAATATAAGACATATTTTCAGTTGTTTCACACTTTTTTGTTAAGTATATAATTCCACATGTGTTAATTCATAGTTTTGATGCCTTCAGTGTGAATGTACAATTTTCATAGTCATGAAAATACAGAAAAATCTTTAAATGAGAAGGTGTGTCCAAACTTTTGGTCTGTACTGTATGTACCATCTTGACCAACTTTGAGGAGTCCACCAAGATGGTGAGTGGCGATGACTCCATCATTAGCGTCAGCATTCCACTTGTCTGTCTTTTGCAATGCTCTCTGCAGAGAATTAAAGAGGAGGCATTGCAGCCAGAGTATGATGAGATGGATCAAGAAGCCGTAGCGGTCTATTACACACAGCCCAGCCTCATCTCATCCCAACGTGCATTGGGGGACAATGAGGGAGAGGAGGAGGAGGAAGAACAGGAGCTTGTATCATGCGCTGTAGGCGGTAGTACCTGTACAACTTTCATACCGTCGGTTCAGCGTGGGTGGCCTGAGGACAGGGGGGAGGAGGAGGAGGAGAGCATGGTCATTCGTCATCTTGGTGTGGACACGGAAGTCTTGCCCGTTACCAGTCTCGCGCGCATGGCTGACTTTGTTACTCTGCCTTAACCGTGACCCTCGCGTTGTCAAAATGTTGGGTGACAGTCATTACTGGTTGGTGACACTTTTAGACCCCCGCTACAAGGAGAACGTTCACTCTCTTATTCCTGAAGTAGAGAGGTCTACAAAAATGGGGCAGTACCAGAAGGCCCTTGCTGCAGAACTGTTAAAAAAAAATTCCATCTGAAGACACTAGCGGCAGAGGTCACAGTTCGTTGACCAACCAAGGCGTACAAGCGAGAGAGAGGCAACTCCAATCCAGCAGAGGCAGGGGAACACTGTCAACATTCTGGGACAGTTTTCTGAGACCTGCCCAGCTTACAGGCCCTGAGGCGCGGGGTACTCTCACAAGGAGTGGAAAGTTTCAAAAGATGGTGAGGGAGTACCTTGCCGACCGTACCAGCGTCCTCCGTGATTCCTCTGTGCCTTTTAATTATTGGGTATCCAAGCTGGACACTTGGAATGAAATCGCTCTGTACACCTTGGAGGTCCTGGCCTGCCCTGCCGCTAGCGTGTTATCGGAGCGTGTTTTTAGTGCTGCTCGGGTAATTATAACTGATAAGCGCACTCGCCTGTCAACTGACAATGCTGACAAGCTGACCCTTATCAAAATGAACAAGAGCTGGATTGGGCCAGACTTCTCATCACCACCAAATGACAGCAGAGTAACATAAAGTCAAATCCACTGTGTTATTTCGGGAGGTGTATTCAAATGCACCACTTCACACCCACACATGGGTATACGCTTCCTCATTTCGGCTGTTTTATGTTCTTCTCCTTATCCTCAGCCTCCACCACCACTATACCACCAGGGTGACCGTGGTCCGTGTTGCCATTATTGAAAGTTCCTCAGTCCTTATTTTTGTCAGCTTTTGCTTGGAAGGCATAAGCAAAGACTGTGGGAGACCCACTCCCCAATAATGGGAATAATATATTTAAAATGCTGTACTGTATGGCTCTTGTAAGGGGCATTAAAAGCGTCTTGTTAAGCTACTGCGACCTCCACCACTATTCCGAGGAGCATGAAAAGCGTCTTGTTAAGCTACTGTGACCTCCACCACTTTTCCGAGGGCCATTAAAAGCGTCTTGTTAAGCTACTGGGACGTCCACCACTTTTCCGAGGAGCATTAAAACCGTCTTGTTAATCTACTGGGACTTCCACGTCTCTTCCAAGGGGCATTCAAACCGTCTTGTTAAGCTACTGCGATCTCCACCACTTTTCCGAGGGGCATTAAAAACGTCTTGTTAAGCTAGTTGGACCTCCACGTCTCTTCCAAGGGGAATTCAAACTGTCTTGTTAAGCTACTGGGACATCCACGTCTCTTCCAAGGGGCATTCAAACCGTCTTGGTAAGCTACTGCGACCTCCACCTCTTTTTCGAGGGGCATTAAAAGCGTCTTATTAAGCTACTGGGACCTCCACCACTTTTCCGAGAAGCATTAAAACCGTCTTTCTAAGCTACTGGGACCTCCACGTCTCTTCCAAGGGGCATTAAAAGCGTCTTGTTAAGCTACTGGGACCTCCACCACTTTTCCGAGGGGCATTAAAACCGTCTTTTTAAGGTACTGGTACCTCCACGTCTCTTCCAAGGGGCATTCAAACCGTCTTGTTAAGCTACTGGGACCTTCACCACTTTTCCAAGGGGCATTCAAACAGTCTTGTTAAGCTACTGCGAACTCCACCACTTTTCCAAGGGGCATTAAAACCGTCTTGTTAAGCTACTGGGACCTCCACCACTTTTCCGAGGGGCATTAAAAGCATCTTGTTAAGCTATTGGGACCTCCACCACTTTTCTGAGGAGCATTAAAACCTGGGACCTCCACGTCTCTTCCAAGGGGCATTCAAACAGTCTTGTTAAGCTACTTAGACCTCCACGTCTCTTCTGAGGACATTAATAGCGTCTTGTTAAGCTACTGTGACCTCCACCACTTTTCCGAGGGGCATTCAAACTGTCTTGTTAAGCTACTGGGACCTCCACGTCTCTTCCAAGGGGCATTCAAACAGTCTTGTTAAGCTACTGGGACCTCCACGTCTCTTCCAAGGGGCATTCAAAGCGTCATGTTAAGCTACTGGGACCTCCACCACTTTTCCGAGGGGCATTAAAAGCATCTTGTTAAGCTACTGGGACCTCCACCACTTTTCCGAGGAGCATTAAAACCATCTTGTTAAGCTACTGGGACCTCCACCACTTTTTCGAGGAGCATTAAAACCATCTTGTTAAGCTACTGTGACCTCCACGTCTCTTCCAAGGAGCATTCTGACCGTCTTGCTAAGCTACTGCGACCTCCACCACTTTGGCGAGGGGCATTAAAACCGACTTGTTAAGCTACTGGGACCTCCACGTCTCTTCAAAGGGGCATTCAAACCGTCTTGTTAAGCTACTGGGACCTAAACGTCTCTTCCAAGGGGCATTCAAACCGTCTTGTTAAGCTACTGCGACCTCCACCACTATTCAAAGGGGCATTAAAACCGTCTTGTTAAGCTACTGGGACCTCCACCACTTTTCCGAGGGACATTAAAACAGTCTTGTTAAGCTACTGGGACCTCCACGTCTCTTCCAAGGGGCATTCAAACCGTCTTGTTAAGCTACTGGGACCTCCACTTCTCTTCTGAGGGGCATTAAAAGCGACGTGTTAAGCAACTGTGACCTCCACCACTTTTCCGAGGGGCATTAAAACAGTCTTGTTAAGCTACTGGGACCTCAACGTCTCTTCCAAGGGGCATTCAAACCGTCTTGTTAAGCCACTGGGACCTCCATGTCTCTACCAAGGGGCATTCAAACCGTCTTGTTAAGCTACTGCGACCTCCACCACTTTTTCGAGGGGCAGTAAAAGCGTCTTATTAAGCTACTGGGTCATCCACCACTTTTCCGAGAAGCATTAAAACCGTCTTGTTAAGCTACTGGGACCTCCACGTCTCTTCCAAGGGGCATTCAAGCCGTCTTGTTAAGCTCCTGGGACCTCCACGTCTCTTCCAAGGGGCATTCAAACCATCTTGTTAAGCTACTGGGACCTCCACGTCTCTTCTGAGAGGCATTAAAAGCGTCTTTTTAAGCTACTGTGACCTCCACCACTTTTCCGAGGGGCATTAAAACCGTCTTGTTAAGCTACTGGGACCTCCATGTCTCTTCCAAGGGGCATTGAAACCGTCTTGTTAAGCTACTGGGACCTCCACCACTTATCTGCGGGGCATTAAAAGCGTCTTGTTAAGCTACTGTGACCTCCACCACTTTTTCGAGGGGCATTAAAACCGTCTTGTTAAGCTACTGGGACCTCCACCACTTTTCTGAGGAGCATTAAAACCATCTTGTTAAGCTACTGGGACCTCCACGTCTCTTCCAAGGGGCATTCAAACCGTCTTGTTAAGCTACTGGGACCTCCACGTCTCTTCTGAGGGGCATTAATAGCGTCTTGTTGAGATACTGTGACCGCCACCACTTTTCCAAGGGGCATTAAAACCGTCTTGTTAAGCTACTGGGATCTCCACTTTTCTTCTGAGGGGCATTAAAAGCTTTTTCTTAAGCTACTGTGACCTCCACCACTTTTCCGAGGGGCATTAAAACCGTCTTGTTAATCTACTGGGACCTCCACCACTTTACCAAGGGGTATTAACACCGTCTTGTTAAGCTACTGGGACCTCCACATCTCTTTTGAGGGGCATTAAAAGTGTCTTGTTAAACCACTCTGAACTCCACAGCTCTTCCAAGGGGCATTGATATGTTGTTTTTAATTAACTCTAACCTCCACGACTCTTCGAACGGGCATTGCATTTCCTCTTAATATAATGTTTGTAATATGCTGTACTGCATGGCTCTTGTAAGGGGCACTGCAAGTTCCTCCGTCCTAATTTTTGGCATCTTTTGCTTGGAAGGCATAAGCAAAGACTATGGGAGACCCACTCCCCAATAATGGGAATAATGTTTGTAATATGCTGTACTGCATGGCTCTTGTAAGGGGCATTGCAAGTTCCTCCGTCCTAATTTTTGGCAGCTTTTGCTTGGAAGGCATAAGGAAAGACTATGGGAGACACATTCCCAATAATGGGAATAATGTTTGTAATATGCTGTACTGCATGGCTCGTGTAATGGGCATTGCTAGTTCCTCCGTCCTAATTTTTGGCAGCTTTTGCTTGGAAGGCATAAGCAAATACTATGGGAGACCCACTCCCCAATAATGGGAATAATGTTTGTACTATGCTGTACTGTATGGCTCTTGGAAGGGGCATTCAAATCGTCTGGTTAAGCTACTGGGACCTCCACGTCTTTTCCGAGGGGCATTAAAACCATCTTGTTAAGCTACTATGACCTCCACGTCTGTTCAAAGGGACATCAAAAGTCTTCTTAAGCCACTCTGAACTCCACAGCTCTTCCTAGGGGCATTGAAATGTTGTTTTTAATTACCTCTAACCTCCACGACTCTTCCAACGGACATTGCATTTCCTCCTAATTTTAGTCAGCTTTTGCTTTTCAATGCAAAGGCGAAAACTAAGGGAGACCCACTCCCCAATAATGGGTAGAAGGTTTTTAGTACGCTGTAATCCATGTCTGTTTCAAGGGGCATTGCAGTTCCTCATAATTTTTGGAAAGCCTTCCATTCACTGCTTAGGCCAACAGTGTACAGGAGACCCAGTTGCTATAAATGGAAAAAAACGGTTTAGTTAAGGCCCTCTGACCTCCATGTCATTTCCAAGGTACATTGGAGTGCCTCGAAATTTTTGGTAGGCATTGCACTCACTGTATGCCCTATAACTGTGTAGCCAAACTGCTCCTTTTGTTACAGAAACATATCCTACAAGACATATGTGGTTGACTGGCCTGATATTGATGTGAATGGTCCCTGTTCCTCCTGCTCTTTCTCCTTTGCCACCACCTCATCCATCATTCATCACCTGAAGCTTTGTTTTAACGGGAGTCATAGAACTGGGATAGTAGCAGGAAAACATCCAGCAATCCTCGGAGGAGGTAGGATATGCGCGAAAACGCTGACCACCTCAGGCCTAGCCGCTACTACATACATGCGCTTGCATTCCAACAAAACAAAGCAGATGCTAACTTGTATCATTATCATCATGGTCCTCACCTTGTCACTCTCAACTCCCCTGATGGAGAAGCCAGGGCCCACCGGAGGAGTCTGGTTCTCTGGTGGGCTCGTCCAATGCTGCCCTAAAGCAGGCCAGGCTAAGAAAAGTGTGTGGGGGGATGTTCCAAGGAGAAATAGGGGCGACTGGGGACCGTTTATGGACACCCGGCTGCCCCCACGCGGCTGGGGACCGTGTGTGAACACCCGGCCGCGGGGCGGCTGGGGACCGAGTATGGACTCCGGCCGCCCCCTGGCGGCTGGGGACCGAGTGTGGACACCGGGCGGCTGGGGACTGAGTATGGATTACAGGCCGCCAATGCTGCCTTGACGCGGTGGTCAGATTCCGCCTCCACGTGCCTAAAAAGGTCCAATTTCAAGTGCAAGCAAGCAAGCAGTATGGTATTGCAGCCTGGCGGTGGGTGGGTGGATGGCAGGCTGCACACTTTGCTTGCATTCCAAGAAAACAAAGCAGATGCTAACTTGTATCATCATCATCATGGTCCTCACCTTGTCACTCTCAACTCCCCTGATGGAGAAGCCAGGGCCCACCGGAGGAGTCTGGTTCTCTGGTGGGCTCGTCCAATGCTGCCCTAAAGCAGGCCGGGCTAAGAAAAGTGTGTGGGGGGATGTTTCAAGGAGAAATAGGGGCGGTTGGGGGCCGTTTATGGACACCCGGCTGCCCCCAGGCGGCTGGGGACCGAGTATGGACACCCGGCCGCCCCCTGGCGGTTGGGGACCGAGTGTGGACACCCCGCCGCCGGGCGGCTGGGGACTGAGTATGGATACCAGGCCGCCAATGCTGCCATGACATGGTGGCCAGATTCCGCCTCCACATGCCTAAAAGGCCCAATTTCAAGTGCAAGCAAGCAGTATGGTATTGCAGCCTGGGGGTGGGTGGGTGGTTGGCTGCATATTTGCGCTTGCATTGCAAGGAATGGGAGAGGTACAATTGAACCCTGCCCTGGGACAAGAACTTGCACGGGGATAATTGCAAGTCTGCATCTTCTGATGCTTCAAGGATGACTTCTGATGGGCACACTTTTAGGCAGTGACCGGGGAGTCAGAGATGCTTCCAGGGGTCTTCCCCATGCTGTCCCCATGTCTTTTCAGCACTGTATGCATGTGTCACACAGCACATGGCCAGATAAGGTTGTAAAATGTTAAAATGACATTTCCCGGTGAATGCATTTGTCACGGTTGAAGCAATACAAAAGTGCAAAAACGCATAAAAAATGCTACTTGTGAACATAGCCCAAGGTGTGGAGGAGTATTTTTTTTTTTGTTATTTATTTTACCTTATACACAAGTCTTTATCCTGGAAAGGAACTTCCTTAACTGAAAGCAGTTTCAGTTTCGTTTTTGAACGTTTTATTGTGAGCCCTTAAAAGTGGCTTAATACCTCTGACCACGTTGTTGACAGCAGTGACCTGGGGTTCAGAAATGCTTCCTGGGACGATCCCCATGCTGTCCCCATGTCATTTTAGCACTGTCACTATCGTTTTGGGCACTTGTTAGGCTTTTAACAGACAGCCGGGGATGCCGCCGCGAAAATTCTCGGGTCTCCCATTGACTAACATTGGGCTCGTGGCTCAGGTCGAGCAACCGAGTATCATGGCGAGCTCGGCCCGAGCTTCGAGCCCCCGAGCATTTTAGTGCTCGCTCTTCACTACTAAATACCCTTCATTATTTATTATTCTTGCACTTTGCGATTTACCCATTCACTTCCGGTTACTTGGGTATTTTGCTTGTCTTTGGTTTTTCTTTGTCTAGTGGCCTTGTGTGAACATACATTTACATTTTGCATGCACATCAATTTATGTTTCAGTTCAGACTTCTAGGTTTTTTCTTTGTAGTTCAGTGTGCTTTAGTACATATAAGGGTGTGGCCGCCCTTTGTCTGAGCTGAAATGTTTATTCTGCCTCAGGTCTATGCTTCTACTAGGGGGTCAGTCTCTCTGCCCTTATCCATATGTACGTCACTTGACAAATGGTAAGGTTTTAATATTAGAGTTAGGACTGTCCCATAAGGGTTGCCGTGATGTGGCGGTATAGCTTTTGCATTATTTTTATCAAAATTATGTTAACTAAATACCCTTCATTATTTATTATTTTTGCACTTTGCGATTTACCCATTCACTTCCGGTTACTTGGGTATTTTGCTTGTCTTTGGTTTTTCTTTGTCTAGTGGCCTTGTGTGAACATGCATTTACATTTTGCATGCACATCAATTTATGTTTCAGTTCAGACTTCTAGGTTTTTTCTTTATATGCTATATATGCTGTATGTGCGGGAAGGGAGCTTGTATGTACACTGCTTGCTATGTATGGGGGAGGGAAGCTGTCGGACAAAGAGGGGTCCTGCAAACATCCAACTAATGGCCCCCCATATATATTACAGGAAGGTAGGTCAAACCCAAGGATTTTTGCTGGAGCAGCCGACCATGTGCTGTGTATGGGGCCATCTCCCCCACACATATAACCACATTCATGTATATGGGGGAGTCGGGATGTGTTGTGTGGACAAGCGTCCGGTCTAAAGCTAACTAGTGTATGGGCACCTGAGACTAAGGCAAGTTATCATCCAGAAAGTCTTTCTCCAGCCTGCTGAAAAAATGCCGGATAGAGAAAGGCTTTTATCACCTAAGCCAGATCTCACTGGAGGGGAAGCAAGAAGAAAAAAGGAGAAATGTAAAATAAGACACAAGTCCAGACAGTTGTCATCCAAAACTTTATCTGGTATTGACCAAGAAAATTACAATCAGTAAAAGTATAATCCACATTTAGGAAAAACACAGATGAGCTGCGGGACCATCGCTTCTTCTTCTGGGACTTTTTGGCGGACAGGTTGCTCTGCTGTCGGAGGCCTTTCTTGTTCTTGGACTTCTCCTTCATGTGGATTCTGAAGACTAGGAGGCTCCTGAGGGTCCATCTCTCCTGCCAGCAGCTCAGAGTGACTTGGAGATATGTTTACTTCAGTCCAGGAAAGCAAGAGAGGAAAAAGATGAATGTGATGTAATAACAAGACAAACCTAAAAAAAACATGTATAAAAAATCATGTAACTGCAAACTGCACAAAAATGACCCCAATAACGTAAGTGCTGTAGTATTAAAGAACCTGCAAAACGACTGGTGTGAAAAGACCTGGGACTTGTCAGGAATATGTAATGTTTTGTCTAAAATGACAAAAAAAAGAAAAGATTCAAGGGATCAGCAGCATTTTATAACAGGTAAAAAATATACAAATTTGTGACAAGTGACCGGTATTAAGTATTGTGGATGATAACCAGACGTTTATTTCAAATGAAGAGTTTAATGAACGTCTTGTATTCGGCCAATTGGAACCTTCCCGGAAATGTCTGCGCCGGTGATAAAATCTACTTACTAATAGAGCTCCCGACTGGACACAATGAACTGCAGCTCATGGAGGAATGAAGCTTCTGTCCTTCTCAGCCAAGAACTTCTTATACCAGTCCCGTACGGCCTCTATCATGTGCTGATATCTATCAGAAAGAGAAAAAATCAACTATAAACTAAATAAAATTTATTAAAGAAAAAAAAACCTCCTGCGAACATGAAGCATTTGTAGCAAAGCACAGCCATTATTTACAGAGCACAATTGTTTTACTTTATTCTATATTAGTGGCCGCTCTGTGCAAAAACTTGTGGGAAATTACTGCAGCACTAATATTGTCCGTCCAGAGAGCACCCAAGTATTCCCCAATTTCTGACTCCACCGCCCGATTGCCCCCACAAGCACAATGCTGCTCCGCTGTCACCTGCCTGGTACAGGCTCCTTTATAGGGTCCTTTCAGCTGTTGTTCACCAAGATGTGAAGTAATCCGAGTACAGGGTTTCCCATGTCTGAGTGCAGGGGTGGAGAGCAGAGAGGATCAGACAGGGACAGGCCCATACACAGACTGCTGGTATATAGAGGACAAATCTCACTGAACAGCAGCTACAAGAAGCTTCTGGATGGGGGCAGTGGGGGTGAGACAGCACTTCAGCAACGTGTTTGGGAGAGAAGGAAGAAAATAAGCAAATGAAGAATATTTATAAAGTTCACAAGTCTGCAATGTGAGGAGGATAATTACATGAAGAAAACCCTCTAGGTGCAGCGTCGGCAACCGGAAAACCGCCCCTAGGTCCACCTGTGTCATCAGCGCCCCCCTGCTGGACCCCTAATCAGTTGTACTGCAGACTCAGATGATTGATAGTGACACTAGGTCAGCTCTTTCCCTATGGCGGCACTAGCTGACCATCCTGTGGATAGGACAGGTGCCGGATCATTCAGTCCTTTCCCTCTTCCCCAACGTGAAGCAAACATCCCTCTGACCAGACAAACATCCCCCTGACCAGGCAAACATCCCCCTGACCAGGCAAACATCCCCCTGACCAGGCAAACATCCCCCTGACCAGACAAACATCTCCCTGACCAGACAAACATCCCCCTGACCAGGCAAACATCCCCCTGACCAGACAAACATCTCCCTGACCAGACAAACATCCCCCTGACCAGGCAAACATCCCCCTGACCAGACAAACATCTCCCTGACCAGACAAACATCCCCCTGACCAGACAAACATCCCCCTGACCAGGCAAACATCCCCCTGACCAGGCAAACTTCCCTCTGACCAGGCAAACATCCCTCTGACCAGGCAAAAATACAACCCCTTATTTTCTTTCCCATTTTACTTCCTTTATTAATTTCTCCTCCAACATTACTGACAACTCCAAGTTCAATAGTTTGATAGTCTCATCTCCTGCCTTTGTATGTGGAGGAGACAATAAACAGCCATATACATCCTAAACCTGTCACAAGGACTTTCTCTGTAACTCCCTACTCTCAGCTTTCCCCCTGTAACAATCCACCTTTTTCTCTTTCTCGCTCATACATTTCAGACACTTTATTAACATGTTAATCATATTTCCAAACTTACTGCATTCCACTTCATCTGATCATACATCACCGTTTAAAAGAATCACAATCACTTACTTGTCTGCTGCTGTAATTCTTGGATTGTTTTCTTGCTGTTACTTGGTCTTATTTTGCTTTTTTGCTGTCCTTAAACCACCATCTGCCGCACAGTGTCCACATCTTGTTCCAGCGGGTCGCTCTTTTGATCCCTGCAACAACAGACACTATGCGAGTATGACTTCACAAGTGACATTTCCAAGTCCCTTTACCATTGTGGTGCCAATGGAGTACCCCTTTTCTCATTATCATGCCTCCGAAGCACACCATTTCCCGCTAGCATGCCACCGTAGCATGCCTTTTCCCGTTAGTATGCCACCGGGCACACCTAATCCCGTTAGCATGCCATCGGAGCACACCTATTCCCGTTAGCATGCCACCGGAGCACACCTTTACCATTAGCATGTGACCGGAGCACACCTTTACCGTTAGCATGCCACTGGAGCACACCTTTACCATTAGCATGCCACCGGAGCACACCTTTTCCCGTTAGCATGCCACCGGAGCACGCCACTTTCCCGTTAGCATGCCACCGGAGCACATCATTTCCCGTTAGCATGCCACCGGAGCACGCCACTTTCCCGTTGGCTTGCCAGCGGAGCACGCCACTTTCCCGTTGGCTTGCCACCGCAGCACGCCACTTTCCCGTTGGCTTGCCACCGGAGCACGCCACTTTCCCGTTGGCTTGCCACCGGAGCACGCCACTTTCCCGTTGGCTTGCCACCGGAGCACGCCACTTTCCTGTTGGCTTGCCACCGGAGCACGCCACTTTCCCGTTGGCTTGCCACCGGAGCACGCCACTTTCCCGTTGGCTTGCCACCGGAGCACGCCACTTTCCCGTTGGCTTGCCACCGGAGCACGCCACTTTCCCGTTGGCTTGCCACCGGAGCACGCCACTTTCCCGTTGGCTTGCCACCGGAGCACGCCACTTTCCCGTTGGCTTGCCACCGGTGCACGCCACAGTCCCGTTGGCTTGCCACCGGAGCACGCCACTTTCCCGTTGGCTTGCCACCGGAGCACGCCACTTTCCCGTTGGCTTGCCACCGGAGCACGCCACTTTCCCGTTGGCTTGCCACCGGAGCACGCCACTTTCCCGTTGGCTTGCCACCGGAGCACGCCACAGTCCCGTTGGCTTGCCACCGGAGCACGCCACTTTCCCGTTGGCTTGCCACCGGAGCACGCCACTTTCCCGTTGGCTTGCCAAGGGAGCACGCCACTTTCCCGTTGGCTTGCCACCGGAGCACGCCACTTTCCCGTTGGCTTGCCACCGGAGCACGCCACTTTCCCGTTGGCTTGCCACCGGAGCACGCCACTTTCCCGTTGGCTTGCCACCGGAGCACGCCACTTTCCCGTTGGCTTGCCACCGGAGCACGCCACTTTCCCGTTGGCTTGCCACCGGAGCACGCCACTTTCCCGTTGGCTTGCCACCGGAGCACGCCACTTTCCCGTTGGCTTGCCACCGGAGCACGCCACTTTCCCGTTGGCTTGCCACCGGAGCACGCCACTTCCCCGTTGGCTTGCCACCGGAGCACGCCACTTCCCCGTTGGCTTGCCACCGGAGCACGCCACTTTCCCGTTGGCTTGCCACCGGAGCACGCCACTTTCCCGTTGGCTTGCCACCGGAGCACGCCACTTTCCCGTTGGCTTGCCACCGGAGCACGCCACTTTCCCGTTGGCTTGCCACCGGAGCACGCCACTTTCCCGTTGGCTTGCCACCGGAGCACGCCACTTCCCCGTTGGCTTGCCACCGGAGCACGCCACTTCCCCGTTGGCTTGCCACCGGAGCACGCCACTTCCCCGTTGGCTTGCCACCGCAGCACGCCACTTTCCCGTTGGCTTCCACCGCAGCACGCCACTTTCCCATTGGCTTGCCACCGCAGTACGCCACTTTCCCGTTGGCTTGCCACCGGAACACGCCACTTTCCCGTTGCCTTGCCACCGGAGCACGCCACTTTCCCGTTGCCTTGCCACCGGAGCACGCCACTTTCCCGTTGCCTTGCCACCGGAGCACGCCACTTTCCCGTTGGTTTGCCACCGGAGCACGCCACTTTCCCGTTGCCTTGCCACCGGAGCACGCCACTTTCCCGTTGCCTTGCCACCGGAGCACGCCACTTTCCCGTTGCCTTGCCACCGGAGCACGCCACTTTCCCGTTGGCTTGCCACCGAAGCACGCCACTTTCCCGTTGGCTTGCCACCGGAGCACACCACTTTCCCGCTGGCTTGCCACTGGAGGACACCATCATCCATTTAATAAAATGGGCCACACTTAGCTTTTTCTTTTATATAATGGGCCCATATAGTTTTTCATTGAATATATTGGGCCCCACATAACCTTACATTTAATATATATAATCGTCTTATCATGTCTGTCTGTCTGTCCTTCTGTCCAGGAAGTCCTGCGTCGCTGATTGGTCCGACCGTGGTCAATCAGCGACGTGGGATTTCAGAAAAAGATGGCGGCCATTAGCGGCTCATCTGCCGCGCGGAGGTCAGCGGCGATGCAGCCGGGAGATGACCGGCGCTAGCCGGTCAACTTCCGGCTCGCAGCAGAAGTACCCCGACTGGCGGCGCCGCTGACCTCCATGCGGCTACCATCGGGAAATCAGCGGTTAGGGCTGCTGATCTTCCGACGGCAAGTGTGAAGGGAGGACCGGGGAGCGGCGCCACCGGTCGGGATACTGCTGCTGCGAGCAGCCGGTCATCTCCCGGCTGCTCGCAGCGGAAGTAGCGGCACAGGCAGCGCCGCTCCCCTGTCCTCACTAATACGATTCGGCGGCCGCGACCAATCAGCGATATTGGCTCCAAATTTAAACACCGCTCTGCACAGAGGTCAGTGGCGATGCAGCCGGTCATCTCCCAGCTGCTCGCAGCAGAAGTACCCCGACCGGCGGCGCCGCTGACCTCCATGCGGCTACCGTCGCTAGATCAGTGGCTAGGGCCGCTTATCTCCCGACGGCAAGTGTGAAGGGAGGACCGGGGAGCGGCGCCGCCGGTTGGGATACTTCTGCTGCGAGCAGCCGGTCATCTCCCGGCTGCTCACAGTGGAAGTACCCGCTCCCCGGTTCTCACTAATACGATTCGCTGATTGGTCGCGGCCGCCAGCCGTGACCAATCACCGGTTTTGGCGCCAAATTTAAACATGCTCTCCGGTCCTCACTAACACGGTTCGCTGATTGGTCGCGGCCGGCCACATACATATTCTAGAATACCCGATGAGTTAGAATCGGGCCACCATCTAGTTTAATATAATGGGCCACAAATTGCCTTCTAGTTATTACAAGAGGTCCTGCATAGTCTTCCATTTATTTTAATAGGCCCCATATAACCTTTCAGCATCTGAAACAACGGATACTGAAAGCCTGTGCTAGCATTTCTTCTGCGGTGTTGGTATCAGTGTGTCAAGAGTGGGAGAAGAGGGTTGCATTGACAATCCAACACAATGGGCAGCACTTTAAACACATTTTATAAGTGGTCATAAACTGGTAAAAAATTCATGAAAGAATAAAGTTATGTTAAAACCAAGCACACCATTGTATTTTCTTATGAAATTCTCAATGAGTTTGATGTGTCACATGACCCTCTTCCCATTGAAAAAAATAAAGTTAGATCCAAAATGGCCGACTTCAAAATGGCCGCCATAGTCACCACCCATCTGGAAAAGTTTCCCCCTCCCATATACTAATGTGCCATAAACAGGAAGTTGACATCACCAACCATTCCCATTTAATTTAGGTGTATCCATATAAATAGCCCACCCTGTATTATTACCATTTTTATTATTGCTGTACATACTGTAGCTTTTCATTTAATTTATTAAGCCCCATACAGGCTTCCATTTAATATAATGGGCCCCACATAGCCTTCCATTTAATATAATGGGCCCCACATAGCCTTCCATTTAATTTAATGGGGTCCACATAGCCTTCCATTTAATTTAATGGGGTCCACATAGCCTTCCATTTAATTTAATGGGGCCCACATGTTTTTATTTAATATAAAGAGCCCCACATAAGCCCCTAATTAATATAATGGGCCCCACCTTGCTTTCCATATAAAATAATGGGTCCCACATAGCCCTCCCTTTTGTTATCATGAGCCTTACATATCACACCATTTCCCGATGGTCTGCCACCGAAGTACACCATTGGCTGCTAGGGTGCCACTGGAACACACTCTTTACAGTTGGGGTGCCAACAGAGCACACCTTTCACCATTAGCATGCCACCGGAGTACACTTTTTGCCACTGGCATGCCACTGAAGCACACCCTTTACCATTGGAGTACCATCGGGCACACCCTTTACCGTTGGCGTGCCATCGGAGAACTCTATTTCCCGTAGGCCTACCAGAGGGGCCCAATATGTAACCTTTTTTGCTTACCACCGGGGCACCCATCTTGAGCTTTTTAGCTTCCACCGGGGTGCACTCTTTGGCCTTTTAGCTTACCACCGGGGCACCCAACTTGGGCTTTTTAACTGCGACCGGGGTACACTCTGACCATTTTGCTTACCACCGGGGCACTCTTAGGCTTTTTTAGCCTGCCACCGGAGTGCACTTTTTGGCCTTATTGCTTACCACTGGGGCGCACTCTAGAGCTTTTTAGCCTGCCACCAGGGTGCATTCTTTGGCCCCTATTGCTTACCACTGGGGCGCATTCTAGAGCTGCTCAGTCTGCCACCAGGGTCTACTCTTTGGCCTTTTTGCCATTGGTGTGCCACCAGAGCACACCCTATGACGTTGGAGTGCCACCGGAGCACACCCTTTACCTTTGGAGTGCCACCGGAACACACAATTTGCCATTGGCAAAAGTATAATGGACCCCCACATAGAATTCTATAAAGTATAATGGCCCCCACATAGCCCTCTATATAGTATAATGAGCCGCACATTGCCTTCCATGTACTATAATTTAATTTATTGGGCTCCACATAGCTTTTCATTTAATTTATTGAACCCCACATAACCTTCAATTTAATATAATAGGCCGCACTGGACTCCATTTAATATATTGGACCTGACATAGCCTTCCATTTAATAAAATGGGGCCAAAATATCCCTCTATTTAATATAATGGGCACCAAAAAGCCTTCCATGTTTTATATTGGGCACCACATAGCCCTCTATTTAATACAATTGGCCCCACTTAACCTTCCATTTAAAATATTGGGCCCCACATAGCTTTACATTTAATTTACTGGGCTCCATATAGGCTTCCATTTAATATAATGGGCCCCACATAACCCTCCATTTAATATAATGGTCCCCACATTGCCTTCCATTTATTATAATGGAGGCAAGATACATCTCTATTTAATATAATGGACAAAACATAGGCTTCCATTTAATATAATTGGTGCTACATAGCCCTTTATTTGATAAATGTGCCTCACATAGCCCTCCATATAATATTATGGGCCCTGCAACGCTTTCCATTTAATTTAATAGGCCTCACATAGCCCTCAATTTAATACAGAGGGCCCCACAAAACCTTCCAGATAACATAGTGGGCCCCAATATAGCTTTCTTTTTAATGTATTGGTCCCCACATAGCCCTCTATTAAATATAATGGGCTCCACATAGCCTTCCATTTAATATCATGTGCCCCACATAGAATTTATCATAATTAAATGGGCCCCGCATAGCCTTCCATTAAATATAATGGAACACACATAGTCATCCATTTAATATAATGGGCCCCATATAGTCATACATTTATTATAATGGGCCATACGTAGCTCTCTCTTTAATATAATGGGCCCCACATAGCCATCCATTTAATATAATGGGCCCTACGTAGATGTCCCTTTAAGATAACGGGCCCCACATAGCTTTCCCTTTAATATAATTGGCCCCACATAGCTTTCCCTTTAATATAATAGGCCCCACATAGCTTTCTCTTTCATATAATGGGCCCCACATAGCTTTCTCTTTAACATAATGGGCCCCACATAGCTTTCTCTTTAACATAATGGGCCCCACATAGCTTTCTCTTTAATATAATTGGCCCCACATAGCTTTCCCTTTAATATAATGGGCCCCACATAGCTTTCCCTTTAATATAATGGACCCCACATAGCTTTCCCTTTAATATAATGGGCCCACATAGCTTTCTCTTTAATATAATGGGCCCCACATAGCTTTCCCTTTAATATAATGGGCCCCACATAGCTTTCCCTTTAATATAATGGGCCCCACATAGCTTTCCCTTTAATATAATGGGCCCACATAGCTTTCTCTTTAATATAATGGGCCCCACATAGCTTTCCCTTTAATATAATGGGCCCCACATAGCTTTCTCTTTAATATAATGGGCCCCACATAGCTTTCCCTTTAATATAATGGGCCCCACATAGCTTTCTCTTTAATATAATGGGCCCCACATAGCTTTCCCTTTAATATAATGGGCACCACATAGATTTTATTATTATATAATGGGTCCCACATAGCTTTCCCTTTAATATAATGGGCCCCACATAGCTTTCTCTTTAATATAATGGGCCCCACATAGCTTTCTCTTTAATATAATGGACCGCACATAGCTTTCCCTTTAATATAATGGGCCCCACATAGCTATCCATTTAATATAATGGGCCCCACATAGCTTTTACTTTAATATAATGGGCCCCACACAGCTTTCTCTTTAATATAATGGGCCCCACATAGCTTTCTCTTTAATATAATGGGCCCCACATAGCTTTCTCTTTAATATAATGGGCCCCACATAGCTTTCTCTTTAATATAATGGGCCCCACATAGCTTTCTCTTTAATATAATGGGCCCCACATAGCTTTCTCTTTAATATAATGGGCCCCACATAACTTTCTCTTTAATATAATGGGCCCCACATAGCTTTCCCTTTAATATAATGGGTCCACATAGCTTTCTCTTTAATATAATGGGCCCCACATAGCTTTCCCTTTAATATAATGGGCCCCACATAGCTTTCTCTTTAATATAATGGGCCCCACATAGCTTTCCCTTTAATATAATGGGCCCCACATAGCTTTCTCTTTAATATAATGGGCCCCACATAGCTTTCCCTTTAATATAATGGGCACCACATAGATTTTATTATTATATAATGGGCCCCACATAGCTTTCCCTTTAATATAATGGGCCCCACATAGCTTTCTCTTTAATATAATGGGCCCCACATAGCTTTCTCTTTAATATAATGGGCCGCACATAGCTTTCCATTTAATATAATGGGCCCCACATAGCTATACCTTTAATATAATGGGCCCCACATAGCTTTTACTTTAATATAATGGGCCCCACACAGCTTTCTCTTTAATATAATGGGCCCCACATAGCTTTCTCTTTAATATAATGGGCCCCACATAGCTTTCTCTTTAATATAATGGGCCCCACATAGCTTTCTCTTTAATATAATGGGCCCCACATAGCTTTCTCTTTAATATAATGGGCCCCACATAGCTTTCTCTTTAATATAATGGGTCCACATAGCTTTCTCTTTAATATAATGGGCCCCACATAGCTTTCCCTTTAATATAATGGGCCCCACATAGCTTTCTCTTTAATATAATGGGCCCCACATAGCTTTCCCTTTAATATAATGGGCCCCACATAGCTTTCTCTTTAATATAATGGGCCCCACATAGCTTTCCCTTTAATATAATGGGCCCCACATAGATTTATTATAATATAATGGGCCCCACATAGATTTATTATAATATAATGGGCCCCACCTAACCCTCCAGTTTATACACTGCAGTCGCTCTCTTTCTTCTCTTCTTTACCTAGTCCAGTCTTTCGTGACGACTTCCCGCCATGATTCGTCTTTGCAGTTTGCTGTCCAGGTTTCGGCTGCTCTGCACTTTTCAGCAGATCACCGCACTCCTGAAAAACAAAAATGTTACAAATATAAGCGACTTAAATAAATAATGCCGCCCACTGTGCCACCAAATGCAAATATGTGCCACACTGTGCCCATGAGTATATCATTCACCGCAATGAATCCTGCTCCACTGAGAATATAAATCAGTCACTAGCTTGTGCCCCCGTTATAAATAGTGTTGAGCGAGCACTAAAATGCTCGGGTGCTCGAAGCTCGGCCCGAGCTCGTCGTGATACTCGGGTGCTCGACCCGAGCAATGAGCCCATGTTAGTCTATGGGAGACCCGAGCATTTTTGCGGCGGCACCCCCGGCAGTCTGTAGAAAGCCTAAAAAGTGCCCAAAATGATAGTGACAGTGCTCAGATGACATGGGGACAGCATGGGGATCGCCCCAGGAAGCATTTATGACCCCCAGGTCACTGTTGTCAACTATGTGTTCAGAGGTATTAAGCCACTTTTACAGGCTCATAAGAAAACGTTCAAAAACGAAAGTGAAACTTTTTTCCTGTGAAATATGTTAAGGAACATCCTTTCCAGGGTAAAGACTTGTGTATAAGGTAAAATAAATAACCAAAAACAAAAATACTCCTCCACACCTTGGGCTATGTTCACAAGTAGCATTTTTTATGCGTTTTTGCACTTTTGTATTGCTTTCAACTGTGACAAATGCATTCACCGGGAAATGTCATTTTAACATTTTACAACCTTATCTGGCCATGTGCTGTGTGACACGTGCATACAGTGCTGAAAAGACATGGGAACAGCATGGGGAAGCATCTCTGACTCCCCGGTCACTGCCTAAAAGTGTGCCCATCAGAAGTGATCCTTGCCGCATCAGAAGATGCAGACTTGTAACTATCCCCGTGCAAGTCCTTGTCCCAGGGCAGTGTTCAATTGTACCTCCCCCATTCCTTGCAATGCAAGCGCAAATATGCAGCCAACCACACACCCACCCCCAGGCTGCAATACCATACTGCTAGCTTGCCCTTGAAATTGGACCTTTTAGTTTTGAGGAGGCCGAAGCTGGCCACTACCTCATGGCTGCTTCGGCAGCGAGGTATCCATACTCAGTCCCCAGCCGCCCGGCGGCCGGGTGTCCACACTCGGTCCCCAGCCTCCCCGCGGCTGGGTGTCCACACCTGGTCCCCAGCCGCCTGGGGGCGGCGGGGTGTCCATAGACGGTCCCCAGCCACCCCGATTTCTCCGCGGAACATCCCCACACACTTTTCTTAGACTGGCCTGCTTTAGGGCAGCATTGGACGAGCCCACTAGAGAACCCAACTCCATCAGGGGAGGTGAGAGTGTCAAGGTGAGGAGCATGATGATGATAGAAGTTAGCATCTGCATTGTTTTGTTGGAATGCAAGCATAAGTGTGCAACCTGCCACCAACCCACCCCCAGGCTGCAATACCATACTGCTAGCTTGCGTGCACTTGAAATTGGGCCTTTTAGGCATGTGGAGGCCGAAGCTGGCCACTACCCCATGGCTGCTTCGGCAGCGAGGTATCCATACTCAGTCCCCAGCCGCCAGGGGGCGGCCAGGTGTCCACACTCAGTCCCCAGCCGCGCCGCGGCCAGGTGTCCATAAACGGTCCCCAGCCGCCCTGATTTCACCGCGGAACATCCCCACACACTTTTCTTAGACTGGCCTGCTTTAGGGCAGCATTGGACGAGCCCACCAGAGAACCCGACTTCTCCGGTGGGCCCTGGCTTCTCTATCAGGGGAGTTGAGAGTGCCAAGGTGAGGAGCATGATGAGGATGATAGAAGTTAGCATCTGCTTTGTTTTCAAGGAATGCAAGCGCATGTATGTAGTAGCGGCTAGGCCTGAGGTGGTCAGCGTTTTGGTGCATATCCTACCTCCTTTGAGGATTGCTGGATGTTTTCCTGCTACTATCCAAGTTCTATGACTCTCGTTAAAACAAAGCTTCAGGTGATAAATGATGGATGAGGTAGTGGCAAAGGAGAAAGAGCAGGAGGAGCAGGGACCATTCACATCAATATCAGGCCAGTCAACCACATATGTCTTGTAGGATATGTTTCTGTAACAAAAGGAGCGGTTCGGCTACACAGTTATAGGGCATACAGTGAGTGCAATGCCTACCAAAACTTTTGAGGCACTCCAATGCCCCTTGGAAATGACATGGAGGTCAGAGGGCCTTAACTAAACTTTTTTTTCCATTTATAGCAACTGGGTCTCCTGTGCACTGTTGGCCTAAGCAGTGAATGGAAGGCTTTCCAAAAATTATGAGGAACTGCAATGCCCCTTGGAAATGACATGGAGGTCAGAGGGCCTTAACTAAACCGTTTTTCCATTTATAGCAACTGGGTCTCCTTTACACTGTTGGCCTAAGCAGTGAATGGAAGGCTTTCCAAAAATTATGAAGAACTGCAATGCCCCTTGAAACAGACGTGGATTACAGCGTACTAAAAACCTTCTACCCATTATTGGGGAGTGTGTCTCCCTTAGTTTTCACCTTTGCATTGAAAAGCAAAAGCTGACTAAAATTAGGAGGAAATGCAATGCCCGTTGGAAGAGTCGTAGAGATTAGAGGTAAGGTAATTAAAAACAACATTTCAATGCCCCTTGGAAGAGCTGTGGAGTTCAGAGTGGCTTAAGAAGACGCTTTTAATGCCCCTTTGAAGAGACGTGGAGGTCACAGTAGCTTAACAAGACGGTTTTAATGCCCCTTACAAGAGCCATACAGTACAGCATCTTAAAAACATTATTCCCATTATTGGGGAGTGGGTCTCCCATAGTATTTGCTTATGCCTTCCAAGCAAAAGCTTCCAAAAATTATGAGGAAATGCAATGCACGTTCGAAGAGTCGTGGAGGTCCCAGTAGCTTAACAAGACACTTTTAATGCCCCTCAGAAGAGACGTGGAGGACAGAGTTGTATACCAAGACGCTTTTAATGCCCCTTACAAGACACGTGGAGGTCAGAGTGGTATAACAAGACGCTTTTAATGCCCCTCAGAAGAGACGTGGAGGTCAGAGTGGTATAACAAGACGGTTTTAATGCCCCTTACAAGAGACGTGGAGGTCAGAGTGGTATAACAAGATGGTTTTAATGCCCCTCAGAAGAGACGTGGAGGTCAGAGTGGTATAACAAGATGGTTTTAATGCCCCTTACAAGACACGTGGAGGTCAGAGTGGTATAACAAGACGGTTTTAATGCCCCTTACAAGAGACGTGGAGGTCAGAGTGGTATAACAAGACTCTTTTAATGGCCCTCAGAAGAGACGCGGAGGTCAGAGTGGTATAACAAGACGCTGTTAATGCCCCTTACAAGAGACGCTCATTATTCTGGCATTTGGCAATATTAAAAATTATGGTAATCCTAATTGACCTAAAATGGGAAAGGTTTATTCTGATTTCATGTCAGATATTGAGAAAAACATGCAGATGTGTCTATTTATACAGTGTATGGAAACTTCTGATTTCAACTGTATATATATATATATATATATATATATATATATATATATATATATATATATGTATATATATATAATATATACACGGCGAAGCTCACACACCACAACACCCACAGCAGAGGAACGGGCTGCACACACACCTGCTCCTGTGAGTGCTGTGAGAGCCCCTCATATCGCTGCTGGCTCTGCCCCTCATATCGCTGCTGGCTCCGCCCCTCATGTAGCTGTTGGCTCCGCCTCTCATATCGCTGCTGGCTCCGCCCCTCATGTCGCTGTTGGCTCCGCCCCTCACATCACTGCTGGCTCCGCCCATCAGCCGCTCACAGTCCTCAGCAATATGGAGACATCCGCACTGATCAGAATCCTCGGGGGCGTGGCCTGTCACTGTAGTCACACAAGGGTTGTCATGGAGATCTCAAGGGAAGGCAGGTGGGCGGGGCTTAGAGCAGGAAGTAGAAGCCGTGCAGTGTGATTGGCTCCTTACCTTCTGCCAGTAATGGAGCAGATATATGGCTCCTATATAATGGAGGGGGCTCAGGAGGGGTTCCCCACCCAAAAGGTCAGGGGATAAATAATACTGGACATGAGCGAGGGCAGGAGGACATTATTCTATATTGTAAGAAATCTGATTTCTTCTTTCCTCACAGTTTTTCCTGTGCAAGGCCACATGTATTGTGCGATAATCTGTGAATATGGGGGGATCTGCTCCTCACATCCACATCAATCCCCCCACGTCTGAGCTCTCCCTTACAGGGGTCTTCTGCTCTGCACACTGATGCCGTATCCATGGAGATGACATCATGGCCGGTACATGCGGATCTCCCCGATGGGACCCTCATGTATCTGGAGGACGAGGCGCTGCTGCTCCTCGGGGAGAGGGGGCACAATTCCTGTACACATGATACAGGGGCTTCTGCCATCTCTGGGCTGAGAATAATGCTGGCAGCGCGCAGTCTACATGATGTGAGGATTACAAGTCTGCAGTCACAGAGAGTCACACAGATGACTGCAGGCCTTCAGCTTCACACCGGACAATCCCTTTAAATACATGTATATTGGTCTAAAAATACTTTTTACTATTTTGCTTCATGTAACATTTGCTCTGTTCGGCCTTTACCAGCTTTTTGTTTCCCAGCAGCACATTGATGGCTGCAGAATGAGTTAACTTGAGATTCAGTCAGTGAGCTCCTTATGATGTGGAGTTTCCAGCTCTTTTATTTCTGCGATGATTTATGACTGCATCAGAGATCAGCCCAACTTTCATGCTGGTCTGTGAACATAATCAGTATAATGACCCTACTGTACCCGACCTCAACTCCCAGTGTAAAGTATGATCCCCCAACTGCCCCACACCTCTCCACACTCCATAGAGTATAAGACTCTCGCCATGGTTCTCCACACAGTATAAGGCACTCGCCATGGTCCTCCACGCAGTATAATGCACTCCCTCGTGGTCCTCCACGCAGTATAATGCACTCCCTCGTGGTCCTCCACGCAGTATAATGCACTCCCACGTGGTCCTCCACACAGTACAATGCACTCCCCCATGGTCCTCCACACAGTACAATGCACTCCCCCATGGTCCTTCACACAATACAATGCACTCCCCCATGGTCCTCCACACAGTACAATGCACTCCCCCATGGTCCTCCACACAGTACAATGCACTCCCCCATGGTCCTCCACACAGTACAATGTACTCCCCCATGGTCCTCCACACAGTATAATGCACTCCGCCATGGTCCTCCACACAGTACAATGCATTCCCCCATGGTCCTCCACACAGTACAATGCACTCCCCCATGGTCCTCCACACAGTACAATGTACTCCCCCATGGTCCTCCACACAGTACAATGCATTCCCCCATGGTCCTCCACACAGTACAATGCACTCCCCCATGGTCCTCCACACAGTACAATGCACTCCCCCATGGTCCTCCACACAGTATAAGACACTCGCCATGGATCTCCACTCAGTATAATGCATTCCCCCATAGGGTAAAATGCAGCCCCCCCCCACCCGTAGGGTAAAATGCAGCCCCAGTCCTCCAGTATTATCAGTACACACTGATTTATAAATAAATCCATACTTACCGCTCCTCGTTCCCTGCTGCTTCAGTCTCTGCAGCTGATCACCTCAGCAGCTGCCAGCTCCACTGTCTGACACAGTGCGGCGCGTCATCATGCTGCTGCGTCAGACGCAGAGGAGGAATGATGGGAGAGGGAGTGTCACATGATGCTCCCTCCTCCAGGTTTTCGTGGGCCCCGGGCGAAAGAGTCTCAGTGGCCCCTTTAACACATCCAACCATTCATGATGCACAGATACAGCAGAGAAATTATAGATATAGATATAGTACAATGCCAAACATTTCACTGACTTCTTACATTTCATGAGTGATATCTATTGTAAATTCTACAATAGCTCAGAAACCGGTGAATCCTCACAGCGCACAGTGCAGACCGGACAGTATAGTCCTCCATACAGTGTTATGGCACCACTAAGTCCTCCATACAGTATTATGGGCACCACATAGTCCTCCATACAGTATTATGAGCCCCATATAATGCTCCATTCAAAATACTGGATCCCATATAATTCACCGTAGAGAATACTGCCTGGTCCCCATGTAATGCCATATGCAGGCTGGACCCCATACAGAGGCCCCACAAGCCCGCTGCATCCCCCCCGGGGCCCCCACAAGCCTTCTGCATCCCCCCCGGGGCCCCCACAAGCCTTCTGCATCCCCCCGGGGCCCCCACAAGCCTGCAGCACCCCCCCCAGAGGACCCAGAAGCCTGCAGCATCCCCCCCCAGAGCACCCACAAGCCTGCAGCACCCCCCCCCCAGAGCACCCACAAGCCCACAGCATCCCCCCAGGGCCCCACAAGCCCGTAGCATCCCACCCAGAGCACCCACAAGCCCACAGTATCCCCCCAAGGGCCCCCAAAAACCCACAGCATCCCCCCCAGGGCCCCAGAAGCCCACAGCATCCCCCCCAGGGCCCCCACAAGCCCACAGCATCCCCCCCAGGGCCCCACAAGGCCGCAGCATCCCCAGCAGAGCACCCACAAGCCCACAGCATCCTCCCCAGGGCCCCACAAGCCCGCAGCATCTCCCCCAGGGCCCCACAAGCTCGCAGCATCCCCCCCAGAGCCCCCACAAGACCGCAAAATCCCCCTTAGGGCCCCCACAAGCCCGCAGCATCCCCCCCAGAGCCCTCACAAGCCCACAGCATCCCCTTAGGGCCCACACAAGCACACATTATCCCTGCATTATTCCCCAGAGCCCCCTAAGATCTCCACAAGCATTAATTAACCCCACCAGACTGCCCTCCAGCATTAAACCCCCCAAATCCCTCACTCGCAAGTATCAAGCCCCCTCACCCCAAAAACAACAAGAAGAAAAGACATCAGACCAGCAATTAATAGAACAATCTCCTGTTTCTCAGCTTAGGATACTGACCTCCTCCTGCAGCTTCACCGGCAGCTCTGTCTCTGCATGAGACTCTGGCATCTGGTGCTGAACTAGAACACGCCCCCGGAAATGACATCATACCTGGAAGGATCCCATACATTCTAGCGTCTAGGGCACCGGAAGAGGTAAGTATTGTGCCGGCCGGGGCCCTGAGCAGGCGGGGGTGGCCCATGGCGCGCCGGGATGCCCGACGGCGAGTAAGCCCCCCGCCTGCTCAGAGCCCCTCCACTTGCCTGGGTGCAGGAGGGGGACCTGATGAAGGGGTACACAGTGCAGGCGACTGCTATGGGGCCCCCCCAGCTCACGGGCCCCATAGCAGTCGCGTGGCCTGCCGCCATTGGCGGGACGCCACTGGGTACAATGGTGTCTGGCCTGGACAATCCTCTGTAAGGGAAACCAAGTCCAAACTGATAGATTTTCCCTGCACTGATACATTGTAGCAAACGGTCAGGACAGGAGGGGGATCGTCTAGACTGAATACCATTGTAATAAATGCTCCGCTGCTGTCAGGATTTTTTTCAGGTTCTGGATATTAACAAGAATGTTTTTATTCTCAGACAACAAGCAGAGATCTTACAAATGGCAGAAAAGTGGAATAATCCTTCATTGCAGAGACGAGAACTTTCCTCCTGTATCCGGCGGATCGTCCTGTGACTGAGAACAGTCTTTGCGGAGCGATTCCTCCCTATGAGGGGAACGTCGGCGCGGTGGAGCTGCTGTATCAGCCACGGAGGGGAATGAAGAGCAAGAAAGATTTATCCCTCATCCTGGAGGATCCGGAGCTGAAGACTGCGGAGATCAAAGCTGAAGGTGAAGCCACATGTGATCTGTATACATCGGCAGAGGGGTCATCACATGAGGAAATCCCCCCATATCTATGGAGATGGCGATCTGTGGGGGCCGGACACAGAATGGGTGTGTGGTGTAACCAAAGAGAACACTAAGTCAGCACAGGAGCTGTGTACACAAAACGGAAGCATTCTGCAAAGTTACTTTATTCTCTTTATCCCCTTCACGACAGCCGCAGAATTTAAGTGTCGCAATTCCAATGAGTTGTGGATTTTTGGTTCAAGTTGCCCAACGGGACCAAAAAAATATGTGATAGAAAAGGATTAAAATTGAAATTTATATATATAAAAAAAATCCTTTTAAATTTCCTACCTATATTTGTCAAAACAAAACAAGACTAAACGATTATATATATATATTTATTTATTTAGTATTGACACACTGACAAAAAGTCCGATCTATCAAATCATAAATATATTAACCCCTACAGCAAATGCCCAACAGCAAAGATAATCTAAACACCCAATTTTTTTTTCTTTTTGGGTAATTTTACCTCCCAAAAAATGCATCAAAAAGAGATGAAAAGTTTGTAGACAGCAGAGAATGGCATCAATAACCCCCGCAGGTCGGCGAGCAGAAAGCGAACTTGTCTATATACTGTATGCTGTGTGTGGGGGACTTGTCTATATACCGTATGCTGTGTGTGGGGGACTTGTCTATATACCGTATGCTGTGTGTGGGGGACTTGTCTATATACCGTATGCTGTGTGTGGGGGACTTGTCTATATACCGTATGCTGTGTGTGGGGGACTTGTCTATATACCGTATGCTGTGTGTGGGGGACTTGTCTATATACCGTATGCTGTGTGTGGGGGACTTGTCTATATACCGTATGCTGTGTGTGGGGGACTTGTCTATATACCGTATGCTGTGTGGGGGGACTTGTCTATATACCGTATGCTGTGTATGGGGGACTTGTCTATATACCGTATGCTGTGTGTGGGGGACTTGTCTATATACCGTATGCTGTGTGTGGGGGACTTGTCTATATACCGTATGCTGTGTGTGGGGGACTTGTCTATATAACGTATGCTGTGTGTGGGGGACTTGTCTATATACCGTATGCTGTGTGTGGGGGACTTGTCTATATACCGTATGCTGTGTGTGGGGGACTTGTCTATATACCGTATGCTGTGTATGGGGGACTTGTCTATATACCGTATGCTGTGTGTGGGGGACTTGTCTATATACCGTATGCTGTGTGTGGGGGACTTGTCTATATACCGTATGCTGTGTGTGGGGGACTTGTCTATATAACGTATGCTGTGTGTGGGGGACTTGTCTATATACCGTATGCTGTGTGTGGGGGACTTGTCTATATACCGTATGCTGTGTGTGGGGGGACTTGTCTATATACCGTATGCTGTGTGGGGGGGACTTGTCTATATACCGTATGCTGTGTATGGGGGACTTGTCTATATACCATATGCTGTGTGTGGGGGACTTGTCTATATACCGTATGCTGTGTGTGGGGGACTTGTCTATATACCGTATGCTGTGTGGGGGGGACTTGTCTATATACCGTATGCTGTGTGTGGGGGACTTGTCTATATACCGTATGCTGTGTGTGGGGGACTTGTCTATATACCGTATGCTGTGTTGGGGGGACTTGTCTATATACCGTATGCTGTGTGAGGGGGACTTGTCTATATACCATATGCTGTGTGGGGGGGACTTGTCTATATACCGTATGCTGTGTGGGGGGGACTTGTCTATATACCGTATGCTGTGTGGGGGGGACTTGTCTATATACCGTATGCTGTGTGGGGGGGACTTGTCTATATACCGTATGCTGTGTGAGGGGGACTTGTCTATATACTGTATGCTGTGTGTGGGGGACTTGTCTATATACTGTATGCTGTGTGTGGGGGACTTGTCTATATACTGTATGCTGTGTGGGGGGGACTTGTCTATATACCGTATGCTGTGTGGGGGGGGGGACTTGTCTATATACCGTATGCTGTGTGTGGGGGACTTGTCTATATACTGTATGCTGTGTGGGGGGGACTTGTCTATATACTGTATGCTGTGTGGGGGGGACTTGTCTATATACCGTATGCTGTGTGGGGGGGGGACTTGTCTATATACCGTATGCTGTGTGGGGGGGACTTGTGTATATACTGTATGCTGTGTGTGTGGGGGACTTGTCTATATACTGTATGCTGTGTGGGGGACTTGTCTATATACCGTATGCTGTGTGTGAGGGACTTGTCTATATACTGTATGCTGTGTGTGGGGGACTTGTCTATATACTGTATGCTGTGTGGGGGACTTGTCTATATACCGTATGCTGTGTGTGGGGGACTTGTCTATATACTGTATGCTGTGTGTGGGGGACTTGTCTATATACTGTATGCTGGGTGTGAGGGACTTGTCTATATACTGTATGCTGTGTGTGGGGGACTTGTCTATATACTGTATGCTGTGTGTGGGGGACTTGTCTATATACCGTATGCTGTGTATGGGGGACTTGTCTATATACCGTATGCTGTGTGTGGGGGACTTGTCTATATACTGTATGCTTTGTGTGGGGGACTTGTCTATATACTGTATGCTGTGTGTGGGGGACTTGTCTATATACCGTATGCTGTGTGTGGGGGACTTGTCTATATACTGTATGCTTTGTGTGGGGGACTTGTCTATATACCGTATGCTGTGTGGGGGGGACTTGTCTATATACTGTATGCTGTGTGTGGGGGACTTGTGTATATACTGTATGCTGTGTGTGTGGGGGACTAGTCTATATACTGTATGCTGTGTGGGGGGGACTTGTCTATATACCGTATGCTGTGTGGGGGGGACTTGTCTATATACTGTATGCTGTGTGTGAGGGACTTGTCTATATACTGTATGCTGTGTGTGGTGGACTTGTCTATATACTGTATGCTGTGTGTGAGGGACTTGTCTATATACTGTATGCTGTGTGTGTGGGGGACTTGTCTATATACCGTATGCTGTGTGTGGTGGACTTGTCTATATACTGTATGCTGTGTGTGTGGGGGACTTGTCTATATACTGTATGCTGTGTGTGGGGGACTTGTCTATATACTGTATGCTGTGTGTGGGGGACTTGTCTATATACCGTATGCTGTGTGTGGGGGACTTGTCTATATACCGTATGCTGTGTGTGGGGGACTTGTCTATATACTGTATGCTGTGTGTGGGGGACTTGTCTATATACCGTATGCTGTGTGTGGGGGACTTGTCTATATACCGTATGCTGTGTGTGGGGGACTTGTCTATATACTGTATGCTGTGTGTGGGGGACTTGTCTATATACCGTATGCTGTGTGTGGGGGACTTGTCTATATACTGTATGCTGTGTGTGGGGGACTTGTCTATATACTGTATGCTGTGTGTGGGGGACTTGTCTATATACTGTATGCTGTGTGTGGGGGACTTGTCTATATACTGTATGCTGTGTGTGGGGGACTTCTCTATATACTGTATGCTGTGTGTGGTGGACTTGTCTATATACTGTATGCTGTGTGTGTGGGGGACTTGTCTATATACTGTATGCTGTGTGTGGGGGACTTGTCTATATACTGTATGCTGTGTGTGGGGGACTTGTCTATATACCATATGCTGTGTGTTGTGGACTTGTCTATATACTGTATGCTGTGTGTGGGGGACTTGTCTATATACCGTATGCTGTGTGTGGGGGACTTGTCTATATACTGTATGCTGTGTGTGGGGGACTTGTCTATATACCGTATGCTGTGTGGGGGGGACTTGTGTATATACTGTATGCTGTGTGGGGGACTTGTCTGTATACCGTATGCTGTGTGTGGGGGACTTGCCTATATACCGTATGCTGTGTGGTGGACTTGTCTATATACTGTATGCTGTGTGTGGGGGACTTGTCTATATACCGTATGCTGTGTGTGGGGGACTTGTCTATATACTGTATGCTGTGTGTGGGGGACTTGTCTATATACTGTATGCTGTGTGGGGGACTTGTCTGTATACCGTATGCTGTGTGTGGGGGACTTGCCTATATACCGTATGCTGTGTGGGGGACTTGTCTATATACCGTATGCTGTGTGTGGGGGACTTGTGTATATACTGTATGCTGTGTGTGGGGGACTTGTCTATATACCGTATGCTGTGTGTGGGGGGACTTGTCTATATACCGTATGCTGTGTGTGGGGGACTTGTCTATATACCGTATGCTGTGTGTGGGGGACTTGTGTATATACTGTATGCTGTGTGTGGGGGACTTGTCTATATACCGTATGCTGTGTGTGGGGGGACTTGTCTATATACCGTATGCTGTGTGGGGGGCTTGTCTATATACTGTATGCTGTGTGTGGGGTACTTGTCTATATACCGTATGCTGTGTGTGGGGGACTTGTCTATATACCGTATGCTGTGTGTGGGGGACTTGTCTATATACCGTATGCTGTGTGTGGGGGACTTGTGTATATACTGTATGCTGTGTGTGGGGGACTTGTCTATATACCGTATGCTGTGTGTGGGGGACTTGTCTATATACCGTATGCTGTGTGTATGGGGGACTTGTCTATATACCGTATGCTGTGTGTGGAGGACTTGTCTATATACCATATGCTGTGTGTGGGGGACTTGTCTATATACCGTATGCTGTGTGTGGGGGACTTGTCTATATACCGTATGCTGTGTGTGGGGGACTTGTCTATATACCGTATGCTGTGTGGGGGGGACTTGTCTATATACCGTATGCTGTGTATGGGGGACTTGTCTATATACCGTATGCTGTGTGGGGGGGACTTGTCTATATACTGTATGCTGTGTGGGGGGGACTTGTCTATATACTGTATGCTGTGTGTGGGGGACTTGTCTATATACAGTATGCTGTGTATGGGGGGTACTTGTCTATATACCGTATGCTGTGTGTGGGGGACTTGTCTATTTACTGTATGTTGTGTGTGGGGGACTTGTCTATATACCGTATGCTGTGTGGGGGGGACTTGTCTATATACCGTATGCTGTGTGTGGGGGACTTGTCTATATACCGTATGCTGTGTGTGGGGGACTTGTCTATATACCGTATGCTGTGTGTGGGGGACTTGTCTATATACCGTATGCTGTGTGGGGGGGACTTGTCTATATACCGTATGCTGTGTGAGGGGGACTTGTCTATATACCATATGCTGTGTGGGGGGGACTTGTCTATATACCGTATGCTGTGTGGGGGGGACTTGTCTATATACCGTATGCTGTGTGGGGGGGACTTGTCTATATACCGTATGCTGTGTGGGGGGGACTTGTCTATATACCGTATGCTGTGTGAGGGGGACTTGTCTATATACTGTATGCTGTGTGGGGGGGACTTGTCTATATACCGTATGCTGTGTGGGGGGGGGGACTTGTCTATATACCGTATGCTGTGTGTGGGGGACTTGTCTATATACTGTATGCTGTGTGGGGGGGACTTGTCTATATACTGTATGCCGTGTGGGGGGGACTTGTCTATATACTGTATGCTGTGTGGGGGGGACTTGTCTATATACTGTATGCTGTGTGGGGGGGACTTGTCTATATACCGTATGCTGTGTGGGGGGGGGACTTGTCTATATACCGTATGCTGTGTGGGGGGGACTTGTGTATATACTGTATGCTGTGTGTGTGGGGGACTTGTCTATATACTGTATGCTGTGTGGGGGACTTGTCTATATACCGTATGCTGTGTGTGAGGGACTTGTCCATATACTGTATGCTGTGTGTGGGGGACTTGTCTATATACTGTATGCTGTGTGGGGGACTTGTCTATATACCGTATGCTGTGTGTGGGGGACTTGTCTATATACTGTATGCTGTGTGTGGGGGACTTGTCTATATACTGTATGCTGTGTGTGAGGGACTTGTCTATATACTGTATGCTGTGTGTGGGGGACTTGTCTATATACTGTATGCTGTGTGTGGGGGACTTGTCTATATACCGTATGCTGTGTATGGGGGACTTGTCTATATACCGTATGCTGTGTGTGGGGGACTTGTCTATATACTGTATGCTTTGTGTGGGGGACTTGTCTATATACTGTATGCTGTGTGTGGGGGACTTGTCTATATACCGTATGCTGTGTGGGGGGGACTTGTCTATATACTGTATGCTGTGTGTGGGGGACTTGTGTATATACTGTATGCTGTGTGTGTGGGGGACTAGTCTATATACTGTATGCTGTGTGGGGGGGACTTGTCTATATACCGTATGCTGTGTGGGGGGGACTTGTCTATATACTGTATGCTGTGTGTGAGGGACTTGTCTATATACTGTATGCTGTGTGTGGTGGACTTGTCTATATACTGTATGCTGTGTGTGAGGGACTTGTCTATATACTGTATGCTGTGTGTGTGGGGGACTTGTCTATATACCGTATGCTGTGTGTGGTGGACTTGTCTATATACTGTATGCTGTGTGTGTGGGGGACTTGTCTATATACTGTATGCTGTGTGTGGGGGACTTGTCTATATACTGTATGCTGTGTGTGGGGGACTTGTCTATATACCGTATGCTGTGTGTGGGGGACTTGTCTATATACCGTATGCTGTGTGTGGGGGACTTGTCTATATACTGTATGCTGTGTGTGGGGGACTTGTCTATATACCGTATGCTGTGTGTGGGGGACTTGTCTATATACCGTATGCTGTGTGTGGGGGACTTGTCTATATACTGTATGCTGTGTGTGGGGGACTTGTCTATATACCGTATGCTGTGTGTGGGGGACTTGTCTATATACTGTATGCTGTGTGTGGGGGACTTGTCTATATACTGTATGCTGTGTGTGGGGGACTTGTCTATATACTGTATGCTGTGTGTGGGGGACTTCTCTATATACTGTATGCTGTGTGTGGTGGACTTGTCTATATACTGTATGCTGTGTGTGTGGGGGACTTGTCTATATACTGTATGCTGTGTGTGGGGGACTTGTCTATATACTGTATGCTGTGTGTGGGGGAATTGTCTATATACCATATGCTGTGTGTTGTGGACTTGTCTATATACTGTATGCTGTGTGTGGGGGACTTGTCTATATACCGTATGCTGTGTGTGGGGGACTTGTCTATATACTGTATGCTGTGTGTGGGGTACTTGTCTATATACCGTATGCTGTGTGGGGGGGACTTGTGTATATACTGTATGCTGTGTGTGGGGGACTTGTCTATATACTGTATGCTGTGTGTGGGGGACTTGTCTATATACTGTATGCTGTGTGGGGGACTTGTCTGTATACCGTATGCTGTGTGTGGGGGACTTGTCTATATACTGTATGCTGTGTGTGGGGGGGACTTGTCTATATACTGTATGCTGTGTGTGGGGTACTTGTCTATATACCGTATGCTGTGTGGGGGGGACTTGTGTATATACTGTATGCTGTGTGTGGGGGACTTGTCTATATACTGTATGCTGTGTGTGGGGGACTTGTCTATATACTGTATGCTGTGTGGGGGACTTGTCTGTATACCGTATGCTGTGTGTGGGGGACTTGTCTATATACTGTATGCTGTGTGTGGGGGACTTGTCTATATACCGTATGCTGTGTGTGGGGGACTTGTCTATATACTGTATGCTGTGTGGGGGACTTGTCTGTATACCGTATGCTGTGTGTGGGGGACTTGCCTATATACCGTATGCTGTGTGGGGGACTTGTCTATATACCGTATGCTGTGTGTGGGGGACTTGTGTATATACTGTATGCTGTGTGTGGGGGACTTGTCTATATACCGTATGCTGTGTGTGGGGGGACTTGTCTATATACCGTATGCTGTGTGTGGGGGACTTGTCTATATACCGTATGCTGTGTGTGGGGGACTTGTGTATATACTGTATGCTGTGTGTGGGGGACTTGTCTATATACCGTATGCTGTGTGTGGGGGGACTTGTCTATATACCGTATGCTGTGTGGGGGGCTTGTCTATATACTGTATGCTGTGTGTGGGGTACTTGTCTATATACCGTATGCTGTGTGTGGGGGACTTGTCTATATACCGTATGCTGTGTGTGGGGGACTTGTGTATATACTGTATGCTGTGTGTGGGGGACTTGTCTATATACCGTATGCTGTGTGTGGGGGACTTGTCTATATACCGTATGCTGTGTGTATGGGGGACTTGTCTATATACCGTATGCTGTGTGTGGAGGACTTGTCTATATACCATATGCTGTGTGTGGGGGACTTGTCTATATACCGTATGCTGTGTGTGGGGGACTTGTCTATATACCGTATGCTGTGTGTGGGGGACTTGTCTATATACCGTATGCTGTGTGGGGGGGACTTGTCTATATACCGTATGCTGTGTATGGGGGACTTGTCTATATACCGTATGCTGTGTGGGGGGGACTTGTCTATATACTGTATGCTGTGTGGGGGGGACTTGTCTATATACTGTATGCTGTGTGTGGGGGACTTGTCTATATACAGTATGCTGTGTATGGGGGGTACTTGTCTATATACCGTATGCTGTGTGTGGGGGACTTGTCTATTTACTGTATGTTGTGTGTGGGGGACTTGTCTATATACCGTATGCTGTGTGGGGGGGACTTGTCTATATACCGTATGCTGTGTGTGGGGGACTTGTCTATATACTGTATGCTGTGTGGGGGGGACTTGTCTATATACCGTATGCTGTGTGGGGGGACTTGTCTATATACCGTATGCTGTGTGGGGGACTTGTCTATATACTGTATGCTGTGTGTGGGGGGGACTTGTCTATATACCGTAAGCTGTGTGTGGGGGACTTGTCTATATACCGTATGCTGTGTGGGGGGGACTTGTCTATATACTGTATGCTGTGTGTGGGGGACTTGTCTATATACTGTATGCTGTGTGTGGGGGACTTGTGTATATACTGTATGCTGTGTGTGTGGGGGACTAGTCTATATACTGTATGCTGTGTGGGGGGGACTTGTCTATATACCGTATGCTGTGTGGGGGGGACTTGTGTATATACTGTATGCTGTGTGTGAGGGACTTGTCTATATACTGTATGCTGTGTGTGGTGGACTTGTCTATATACTGTATGCTGTGTGTGTGGGGGACTTGTCTATATACCGTATGCTGTGTGTGGGGGACTTGTCTATATACTGTATTCTGTGTGTGGGGGGGACTTGTCTATATACCGTATGCTGTGTGGGGGGGACTTGTCTATATATTATATGCTGTGTGTGGGGGACTTGTCTATATACTGTATGCTGTGTGTGGGGGACTTGTCTATATACTGTATGCTGTGTGTGGTGAACTTGTCTATATACTGTATGCTCTGTGTGTGGGGGACTTGTCTATATATCGTATGCTGTGTGTGGGGGACTTGTCTATATACCGTATGCTGTGTGGGGGGGACTTGTCTATATACTGTATGCTGTGTGGGGGGGACTTGTCTATATACTGTATGCTGTGTGGGGGACTTGTCTGTATACCGTATGCTGTGTGTGGGGGACTTGTCTATATACTATATGCTGTGTGTGGGGGACTTGTCTATATACTGTATGCTGTGTGGGGGACTTGTCTGTATACCGTATGCTGTGTGTGGGGGACTTGTCTATATACTGTAAGCTGTGTGGGGGGGACTTGTCTATATACCGTATGCTGTGTGGGGGGGGACTTGTCTATATACCGTATGCTGTGTGTGGGGGACTTGTGTATATACTGTATGCTGTGTGTGGGGGACTTGTCTATATACCGTATGCTGTGTGTGGGGGGACTTGTCTATATACCGTATGCTGTGTGTGGGGGACTTGTCTATATACCGTATGCTGTGTGTGGGGGACTTGTGTATATACTGTATGCTGTATGTGGGGGACTTGTCTATATACTGTATGCTGTGTATGGGGGACTTGTCTATATACTGTATGCTGTGTGGGGGGACTTGTCTATATACCGTATGCTGTGTGGGGGGCTTGTCTATATACTGTATGCTGTGTGTGGGGGACTTGTCTATATACCGTATGCTGTGTGTGGGGGACTTGTCTATATACCGTATGCTGTGTGTGGGGGACTTGTCTATATACCGTATGCTGTGTGTGGGGGACTTGTCTATATACTGTATGCTGTGTGTGGGGGACTTGTGTATATACCGTATGCTGTGTGTGGGGGACTTGTCTATATACCGTATGCTGTGTGTGGGGGGACTTGTCTATATACCGTATGCTGTGTGTGGGGGACTTGTCTATATACCGTATGCTGTGTGTATGGGGGACTTGTCTATATACCGTATGCTGTGTGTGGAGGACTTGTCTATATACCATATGCTGTGTGTGGGGGACTTGTCTATATACCGTATGCTGTGTGTGGGGGACTTGTCTATATACCGTATGCTGTGTGTGGGGGACTTGTCTATATACCGTATGCTGTGTGGGGGGGACTTGTCTATATACCGTATGCTGTGTATGGGGGACTTGTCTATATACCGTATGCTGTGTGGGGGGGACTTGTCTATATACTGTATGCTGTGTGGGGGGGACTTGTCTATATACTGTATGCTGTGTGGGGGGGACTTGTCTATATACTGTATGCTGTGTGTGGGGGACTTGTCTATATACCGTATGCTGTGTGTGGGGGACTTGTCTATATACTGTATGCTGTGTGTGGGGGACTTGTCTATATACAGTATGCTGTGTATGGGGGGTACTTGTCTATATACCGTATGCTGTGTGGGGGACTTGTCTATTTACTGTATGTTGTGTGTGGGGGACTTGTCTATATACCGTATGCTGTGTGGGGGGGACTTGTCTATATACCGTATGCTGTGTGTGGGGGACTTGTCTATATACTGTATGCTGTGTGGGGGGGACTTGTCTATATACCGTATGCTGTGTGGGGGGACTTGTCTATATACCGTATACTGTGTGGGGGGGACTTGTCTATATACCGTATGCTGTGTGTGGGGGGGACTTGTCTATATACCGTAAGCTGTGTGTGGGGGACTTGTCTATATACCGTATGCTGTGTGGGGGACTTGTCTATATACTGTATGCTGTGTGTGGGGGGGACTTGTCTATATACCGTATGCTGTGTGGGGGGGACTTGTCTATATACCGTATGCTGTGTGTGGGGGACTTGTCTATATACTGTATGCTGTGTGGGGGGGACTTGTCTATATACCGTATGCTGTGTGGGGGGACTTGTCTATATACCGTATGCTGTGTGGGGGGGACTTGTCTATATACTGCATGCTGTGTGTGGGGGGGACTTGTCTATATACCGTAAGCTGTGTATGGGGGACTTGTCTATATACCGTATGCTGTGTGGGGGACTTGTCTATATACTGTATGCTGTGTGGGGGGGACTTGTCTATATACCGTAAGCTGTGTGTGGGGGACTTGTCTATATACTGTATGCTGTGTGGGGGACTTGTCTATATACCGTATGCTGTGTGTGGGGGACTTGTCTATATGCCGTATGCTGTGTGGGGGGGGACTTGTCTATATACCGTATGCTGTGTGTGGGGGACTTGTCTATATACTGTATGCTGTGTATGGGGGACTTGTCTATATACCTTATGCTGTATATGGGGGACTTGTCTATATACCTTATGCTGTGTGTGGGGGGACTTGTCTATATACCGTATGCTGTGTGTGGGGGACTTGTCTATATACTGTATGCTGTGTGTGGGGGACTTGTCTATATACCGTATGCTGTGTGTGGGGGACTTGTCTATATACCGTATGCTGTGTATGGGGGACTTGTCTATATACCGTATGCTGTGTGTGGGGGACTTGTCTATATACCGTATGCTGTGTGTGGGGGGACTTGTCTATATACCGTATGCTGTGTGTGGGGGGACTTGTCTATATACCGTATGCTGTGTGTGGGGGACTTGTCTATATACTGTATGCTGTGTGTGGGGGACTTGTCTATATACCATATGCTGTGTGTGGGGGACTTGTCTATATACTGTATGCTGTGTGGGGGGACTTGTCTATATACCGTATGCTGTGTGGGGGGGACTTGTCTATATCCTGTATGCTGTGTGTGGGGGGGACTTGTCTATATACCGTATGCTGTGTGGGGGGACTTCTCTATATACCGTATGCTGTGTGTGGGGGACTTGTCTATATACCGTATGGGGGGGACTTGTCTATATACCGTAAGCTGTGTGTGGGGGACTTGTCTATATACTGTATGCTGTGTGTGGGGGACTTGTCTATATACTGTATGCTGTGTGGGGGGACTTGTCTATATACCGTATGCTGTGTGGGGGGGACTTGTCTATATACTGTATGCTGTGTGTGGGGGGGACTTGTCTATATACCGCATGCTGTGTGGGGGGACTTGTCTATATACTGTATGCTGTGTGGGGGGGACTTGTCTATATACCGTATGCTGTGTGTGGGGGACTTGTCTATATACCGTATGCTGTGTGGGGGGGACTTGTGTATATACTGTATGCTGTGTGTGGGGGGGGGGACTTGTCTATATACCGTATGCTGTGTGGGGGGACTTGTCTATATACCGTATGCTGTGTGGGGGGGACTTGTCTATATACTGTATGCTGTGTGTGGGGGGGACTTGTCTATATACCGTATGCTGTGTGGGGGGGACTTGTCTATATACTGTATGCTGTGTGTGAGGGACTTGTCTATATACTGTATGCTGTGTGTGGTGGACTTGTCTATATACTGTATGCTGTGTGTGAGGGACTTGTCTATATACTGTATGCTGTGTGTGTGGGGGACTTGTCTATATACCGTATGCTGTGTGTGGTGGACTTGTCTATATACTGTATGCTGTGTGTGTGGGGGACTTGTCTATATACTGTATGCTGTGTGTGGGGGACTTGTCTATATACTGTATGCTGTGTGTGGGGGACTTGTCTATATACCGTATGCTGTGTGTGGGGGACTTGTCTATATACCGTATGCTGTGTGTGGGGGACTTGTCTATATACTGTATGCTGTGTGTGGGGGACTTGTCTATATACCGTATGCTGTGTGTGGGGGACTTGTCTATATACCGTATGCTGTGTGTGGGGGACTTGTCTATATACTGTATGCTGTGTGTGGGGGACTTGTCTATATACCGTATGCTGTGTGTGGGGGACTTGTCTATATACTGTATGCTGTGTGTGGGGGACTTGTCTATATACTGTATGCTGTGTGTGGGGGACTTGTCTATATACTGTATGCTGTGTGTGGGGGACTTGTCTATATACTGTATGCTGTGTGTGGGGGACTTCTCTATATACTGTATGCTGTGTGTGGTGGACTTGTCTATATACTGTATGCTGTGTGTGTGGGGGACTTGTCTATATACTGTATGCTGTGTGTGGGGGACTTGTCTATATACTGTATGCTGTGTGTGGGGGAATTGTCTATATACCATATGCTGTGTGTTGTGGACTTGTCTATATACTGTATGCTGTGTGTGGGGGACTTGTCTATATACCGTATGCTGTGTGTGGGGGACTTGTCTATATACTGTATGCTGTGTGTGGGGTACTTGTCTATATACCGTATGCTGTGTGGGGGGGACTTGTGTATATACTGTATGCTGTGTGTGGGGGACTTGTCTATATACTGTATGCTGTGTGTGGGGGACTTGTCTATATACTGTATGCTGTGTGGGGGACTTGTCTGTATACCGTATGCTGTGTGTGGGGGACTTGTCTATATACTGTATGCTGTGTGTGGGGGGGACTTGTCTATATACTGTATGCTGTGTGTGGGGTACTTGTCTATATACCGTATGCTGTGTGGGGGGGACTTGTGTATATACTGTATGCTGTGTGTGGGGGACTTGTCTATATACTGTATGCTGTGTGTGGGGGACTTGTCTATATACTGTATGCTGTGTGGGGGACTTGTCTGTATACCGTATGCTGTGTGTGGGGGACTTGTCTATATACTGTATGCTGTGTGTGGGGGACTTGTCTATATACCGTATGCTGTGTGTGGGGGTCTTGTCTATATACTGTATGCTGTGTGGGGGACTTGTCTGTATACCGTATGCTGTGTGTGGGGGACTTGCCTATATACCGTATGCTGTGTGGGGGACTTGTCTATATACCGTATGCTGTGTGTGGGGGACTTGTGTATATACTGTATGCTGTGTGTGGGGGACTTGTCTATATACCGTATGCTGTGTGTGGGGGGACTTGTCTATATACCGTATGCTGTGTGTGGGGGACTTGTCTATATACCATATGCTGTGTGTGGGGGACTTGTGTATATACTGTATGCTGTGTGTGGGGGACTTGTCTATATACCGTATGCTGTGTGTGGGGGGACTTGTCTATATACCGTATGCTGTGTGGGGGGCTTGTCTATATACTGTATGCTGTGTGTGGGGTACTTGTCTATATACCGTATGCTGTGTGTGGGGGACTTGTCTATATACCGTATGCTGTGTGTGGGGGACTTGTGTATATACTGTATGCTGTGTGTGGGGGACTTGTCTATATACCGTATGCTGTGTGTGGGGGACTTGTCTATATACCGTATGCTGTGTGTATGGGGGACTTGTCTATATACCGTATGCTGTGTGTGGAGGACTTGTCTATATACCATATGCTGTGTGTGGGGGACTTGTCTATATACCGTATGCTGTGTGTGGGGGACTTGTCTATATACCGTATGCTGTGTGTGGGGGACTTGTCTATATACCGTATGCTGTGTGGGGGGGACTTGTCTATATACCGTATGCTGTGTATGGGGGACTTGTCTATATACCGTATGCTGTGTGGGGGGGACTTGTCTATATACTGTATGCTGTGTGGGGGGGACTTGTCTATATACTGTATGCTGTGTGTGGGGGACTTGTCTATATACAGTATGCTGTGTATGGGGGGTACTTGTCTATATACCGTATGCTGTGTGTGGGGGACTTGTCTATTTACTGTATGTTGTGTGTGGGGGACTTGTCTATATACCGTATGCTGTGTGGGGGGGACTTGTCTATATACCGTATGCTGTGTGTGGGGGACTTGTCTATATACTGTATGCTGTGTGGGGGGGACTTGTCTATATACCGTATGCTGTGTGGGGGGACTTGTCTATATACCGTATGCTGTGTGGGGGGGACTTGTCTATATACTGTATGCTGTGTGTGGGGGGGACTTGTCTATATACCGTAAGCTGTGTGTGGGGGACTTGTCTATATACCGTATGCTGTGTGGGGGGGACTTGTCTATATACTGTATGCTGTGTGTGGGGGACTTGTCTATATACTGTATGCTGTGTGTGGGGGACTTGTGTATATACTGTATGCTGTGTGTGTGGGGGACTAGTCTATATACTGTATGCTGTGTGGGGGGGACTTGTCTATATACCGTATGCTGTGTGGGGGGGACTTGTCTATATACTGTATGCTGTGTGTGAGGGACTTGTCTATATACTGTATGCTGTGTGTGGGGGACTTGTCTATATACTGTATGCTGTGTGTGGGGGACTTGTCTATATACTGTATGCTGTGTGTGGGGGACTTGTCTATATACTGTATGCTGTGTGTGGGGGACTTCTCTATATACTGTATGCTGTGTGTGGTGGACTTGTCTATATACTGTATGCTGTGTGTGTGGGGGACTTGTCTATATACTGTATGCTGTGTGTGGGGGACTTGTCTATATACTGTATGCTGTGTGTGGGGGAATTGTCTATATACCATATGCTGTGTGTTGTGGACTTGTCTATATACTGTATGCTGTGTGTGGGGGACTTGTCTATATACCGTATGCTGTGTGTGGGGGACTTGTCTATATACTGTATGCTGTGTGTGGGGTACTTGTCTATATACCGTATGCTGTGTGGGGGGGACTTGTGTATATACTGTATGCTGTGTGTGGGGGACTTGTCTATATACTGTATGCTGTGTGTGGGGGACTTGTCTATATACTGTATGCTGTGTGGGGGACTTGTCTGTATACCGTATGCTGTGTGTGGGGGACTTGTCTATATACTGTATGCTGTGTGTGGGGGGGACTTGTCTATATACTGTATGCTGTGTGTGGGGTACTTGTCTATATACCGTATGCTGTGTGGGGGGGACTTGTGTATATACTGTATGCTGTGTGTGGGGGACTTGTCTATATACTGTATGCTGTGTGTGGGGGACTTGTCTATATACTGTATGCTGTGTGGGGGACTTGTCTGTATACCGTATGCTGTGTGTGGGGGACTTGTCTATATACTGTATGCTGTGTGTGGGGGACTTGTCTATATACCGTATGCTGTGTGTGGGGGACTTGTCTATATACTGTATGCTGTGTGGGGGACTTGTCTGTATACCGTATGCTGTGTGTGGGGGACTTGCCTATATACCGTATGCTGTGTGGGGGACTTGTCTATATACCGTATGCTGTGTGTGGGGGACTTGTGTATATACTGTATGCTGTGTGTGGGGGACTTGTCTATATACCGTATGCTGTGTGTGGGGGGACTTGTCTATATACCGTATGCTGTGTGTGGGGGACTTGTCTATATACCATATGCTGTGTGTGGGGGACTTGTGTATATACTGTATGCTGTGTGTGGGGGACTTGTCTATATACCGTATGCTGTGTGTGGGGGGACTTGTCTATATACCGTATGCTGTGTGGGGGGCTTGTCTATATACTGTATGCTGTGTGTGGGGTACTTGTCTATATACCGTATGCTGTGTGTGGGGGACTTGTCTATATACCGTATGCTGTGTGTGGGGGACTTGTCTATATACCGTATGCTGTGTGTGGGGGACTTGTCTATATACCGTATGCTGTGTGGGGGGGACTTGTCTATATACCGTATGCTGTGTATGGGGGACTTGTCTATATACCGTATGCTGTGTGGGGGGGACTTGTCTATATACTGTATGCTGTGTGGGGGGGACTTGTCTATATACTGTATGCTGTGTGTGGGGGACTTGTCTATATACAGTATGCTGTGTATGGGGGGTACTTGTCTATATACCGTATGCTGTGTGTGGGGGACTTGTCTATTTACTGTATGTTGTGTGTGGGGGACTTGTCTATATACCGTATGCTGTGTGGGGGGGACTTGTCTATATACCGTATGCTGTGTGTGGGGGACTTGTCTATATACTGTATGCTGTGTGGGGGGGACTTGTCTATATACCGTATGCTGTGTGGGGGGACTTGTCTATATACCGTATGCTGTGTGGGGGGGACTTGTCTATATACTGTATGCTGTGTGTGGGGGGGACTTGTCTATATACCGTAAGCTGTGTGTGGGGGACTTGTCTATATACCGTATGCTGTGTGGGGGGGACTTGTCTATATACTGTATGCTGTGTGTGGGGGACTTGTCTATATACTGTATGCTGTGTGTGGGGGACTTGTGTATATACTGTATGCTGTGTGTGTGGGGGACTAGTCTATATACTGTATGCTGTGTGGGGGGAACTTGTCTATATACCGTATGCTGTGTGGGGGGGACTTGTCTATATACTGTATGCTGTGTGTGAGGGACTTGTCTATATACTGTATGCTGTGTGTGGTGGACTTGTCTATATACTGTATGCTGTGTGTGTGGGGGACTTGTCTATATACCGTATGCTGTGTGTGGGGGACTTGTCTATATACTGTATTCTGTGTGTGGGGGGGACTTGTCTATATACCGTATGCTGTGTGGGGGGGACTTGTCTATATATTATATGCTGTGTGTGGGGGACTTGTCTATATACTGTATGCTGTGTGTGGGGGACTTGTCTATATACTGTATGCTGTGTGTGGTGAACTTGTCTATATACTGTATGCTCTGTGTGTGGGGGACTTGTCTATATATCGTATGCTGTGTGTGGGGGACTTGTCTATATACCGTATGCTGTGTGGGGGGGGACTTGTCTATATACTGTATGCTGTGTGGGGGGGACTTGTCTATATACTGTATGCTGTGTGGGGGACTTGTCTGTATACCGTATGCTGTGTGTGGGGGACTTGTCTATATACTATATGCTGTGTGTGGGGGACTTGTCTATATACTGTATGCTGTGTGGGGGACTTGTCTGTATACCGTATGCTGTGTGTGGGGGACTTGTCTATATACTGTAAGCTGTGTGGGGGGGACTTGTCTATATACCGTATGCTGTGTGGGGGGGGACTTGTCTATATACCGTATGCTGTGTGTGGGGGACTTGTGTATATACTGTATGCTGTGTGTGGGGGACTTGTCTATATACCGTATGCTGTGTGTGGGGGGACTTGTCTATATACCGTATGCTGTGTGTGGGGGACTTGTCTATATACCGTATGCTGTGTGTGGGGGACTTGTGTATATACTGTATGCTGTATGTGGGGGACTTGTCTATATACTGTATGCTGTGTATGGGGGACTTGTCTATATACTGTATGCTGTGTGGGGGGACTTGTCTATATACCGTATGCTGTGTGGGGGGCTTGTCTATATACTGTATGCTGTGTGTGGGGGACTTGTCTATATACCGTATGCTGTGTGTGGGGGACTTGTCTATATACCGTATGCTGTGTGTGGGGGACTTGTCTATATACTGTATGCTGTGTGTGGGGGACTTGTGTATATACCGTATGCTGTGTGTGGGGGACTTGTCTATATACCGTATGCTGTGTGTGGGGGGACTTGTCTATATACCGTATGCTGTGTGTGGGGGACTTGTCTATATACCGTATGCTGTGTGTATGGGGGACTTGTCTATATACCGTATGCTGTGTGTGGAGGACTTGTCTATATACCATATGCTGTGTGTGGGGGACTTGTCTATATACCGTATGCTGTGTGTGGGGGACTTGTCTATATACCGTATGCTGTGTGTGGGGGACTTGTCTATATACCGTATGCTGTGTGGGGGGGACTTGTCTATATACCGTATGCTGTGTATGGGGGACTTGTCTATATACCGTATGCTGTGTGGGGGGGACTTGTCTATATACTGTATGCTGTGTGGGGGGGACTTGTCTATATACTGTATGCTGTGTGGGGGGGACTTGTCTATATACTGTATGCTGTGTGTGGGGGACTTGTCTATATACCGTATGCTGTGTGTGGGGGACTTGTCTATATACTGTATGCTGTGTGTGGGGGACTTGTCTATATACAGTATGCTGTGTATGGGGGGTACTTGTCTATATACCGTATGCTGTGTGGGGGACTTGTCTATTTACTGTATGTTGTGTGTGGGGGACTTGTCTATATACCGTATGCTGTGTGGGGGGGACTTGTCTATATACCGTATGCTGTGTGTGGGGGACTTGTCTATATACTGTATGCTGTGTGGGGGGGACTTGTCTATATACCGTATGCTGTGTGGGGGGACTTGTCTATATACCGTATGCTGTGTGGGGGGGACTTGTCTATATACCGTATGCTGTGTGTGGGGGGGACTTGTCTATATACCGTAAGCTGTGTGTGGGGGACTTGTCTATATACCGTATGCTGTGTGGGGGACTTGTCTATATACTGTATGCTGTGTGTGGGGGGGACTTGTCTATATACCGTATGCTGTGTGGGGGGGACTTGTCTATATACCGTATGCTGTGTGTGGGGGACTTGTCTATATACTGTATGCTGTGTGGGGGGGACTTGTCTATATACCGTATGCTGTGTGGGGGGACTTGTCTATATACCGTATGCTGTGTGGGGGGGACTTGTCTATATACTGCATGCTGTGTGTGGGGGGGACTTGTCTATATACCGTAAGCTGTGTATGGGGGACTTGTCTATATACCGTATGCTGTGTGGGGGACTTGTCTATATACTGTATGCTGTGTGGGGGGGACTTGTCTATATACCGTAAGCTGTGTGTGGGGGACTTGTCTATATACTGTATGCTGTGTGGGGGACTTGTCTATATACCGTATGCTGTGTGTGGGGGACTTGTCTATATACCGTATGCTGTGTGGGGGGGGACTTGTCTATATACCGTATGCTGTGTGTGGGGGACTTGTCTATATACTGTATGCTGTGTATGGGGGACTTGTCTATATACCTTATGCTGTATATGGGGGACTTGTCTATATACCTTATGCTGTGTGTGGGGGGACTTGTCTATATACCGTATGCTGTGTGTGGGGGACTTGTCTATATACTGTATGCTGTGTGTGGGGGACTTGTCTATATACCGTATGCTGTGTGTGGGGGACTTGTCTATATACCGTATGCTGTGTATGGGTGACTTGTCTATATACCGTATGCTGTGTGTGGGGGACTTGTCTATATACCGTATGCTGTGTGTGGGGGGACTTGTCTATATACCGTATGCTGTGTGTGGGGGGACTTGTCTATATACCGTATGCTGTGTGTGGGGGACTTGTCTATATACTGTATGCTGTGTGTGGGGGACTTGTCTATATACCATATGCTGTGTGTGGGGGACTTGTCTATATACTGTATGCTGTGTGGGGGGACTTGTCTATATACCGTATGCTGTGTGGGGGGGACTTGTCTATATCCTGTATGCTGTGTGTGGGGGGGACTTGTCTATATACCGTATGCTGTGTGGGGGGACTTCTCTATATACCGTATGCTGTGTGTGGGGGACTTGTCTATATACCGTATGGGGGGGACTTGTCTATATACCGTAAGCTGTGTGTGGGGGACTTGTCTATATACTGTATGCTGTGTGTGGGGGACTTGTCTATATACTGTATGCTGTGTGGGGGGACTTGTCTATATACCGTATGCTGTGTGGGGGGGACTTGTCTATATACTGTATGCTGTGTGTGGGGGGGACTTGTCTATATACCGCATGCTGTGTGGGGGGACTTGTCTATATACTGTATGCTGTGTGGGGGGGACTTGTCTATATACCGTATGCTGTGTGTGGGGGACTTGTCTATATACCGTATGCTGTGTGGGGGGGACTTGTGTATATACTGTATGCTGTGTGTGGGGGGGGGGACTTGTCTATATACCGTATGCTGTGTGGGGGGACTTGTCTATATACCGTATGCTGTGTGGGGGGGACTTGTCTATATACTGTATGCTGTGTGTGGGGGGGACTTGTCTATATACCGTATGCTGTGTGGGGGGGACTTGTCTATATACCGTATGCTGTGTGTGGGGGACTTGTCTATATACTGTATGCTGTGTGGGGGGGACTTGTCTATATACCGTATGCTGTGTGGGGGGACTTGTCTATATACCGTATGCTGTGTGGGGGGGACTTGTCTATATACTGTATGCTGTGTGTGGGGGGGACTTGTCTATATACCGTAAGCTGTGTGTGGGGGACTTGTCTATATACCGCATGCTGTGTGGGGGACTTGTCTATATACTGTATGCTGTGTGTGGGGGGGACTTGTCTATATACCGTAAGCTGTGTGTGGGGGACTTGTCTATATACTGTATGCTGTGTGGGGGACTTGTCTATATACCGTATGCTGTGTGTGGGGGACTTGTCTATATACCGTATGCTGTGTGGGGGGGGACTTGTCTATATACCGTATGCTGTGTGTGGGGAACTTGTCTATATACTGTATGCTGTGTGTGTGGGACTTGTCTATATACCTTATGCTGTGTATGGGGGACTTGTCTATATACCTTATGCTGTGTGTGGGGGGACTTGTCTATATACCGTATGCTGTGTGTGGGGGACTTGTCTATATACTGTATGCTGTGTGTGTGGGACTTGTCTATATACCTTATGCTGTGTATGGGGGACTTGTCTATATACCTTATGCTGTGTGTGGGGGGACTTGTCTATATACCGTATGCTGTGTGTGGGGGACTTGTCTATATACCGTATGCTGTGTGTGTGGGACTTGTCTATATACCTTATGCTGTGTATGGGGGACTTGTCTATATACCGTATGCTGTGTGTGGGGGACTTGTCTATATACTGTATGCTGTGTGTGGGGGACTTGTCTATATACCTTATGCTGTGTATGGGGGACTTGTCTATATACCGTATGCTGTGTGTGGGGGACTTGTCTATATACCTTATGCTGTGTATGGGGGACTTGTCTATATACCGTATGCTGTGTGTGGGGGACTTGTCTATATACCGTATGCTGTGTGTGGGGGACTTGTCTATATACTGTATGCTGTGTGTGTGGGACTTGTCTATATACCTTATGCTGTGTATGGGGGACTTGTCTATATACCTTATGCTGTGTGTGGGGGGACTTGTCTATATACCGTATGCTGTGTGGGGGGGACTTGTCTATATACCGTATGCTGTGTGTGTGAGACTTGTCTATATACCTTATGCTGTGTATGGGAGACTTGTCTATATACCGTATGCTGTGTGTGGGGGACTTGTCTATATACCGTATGCTGTGTGTGTGGGACTTGTCTATATACCTTATGCTGTGTATGGGGGACTTGTCTATATACCTTATGCTGTGTGTGGGGGGACTTGTCTATATACCGTATGCTGTGTGTGGGGGACTTGTCTATATACTGTATGCTGTGTGTGGGGGACTTGTCTATATACCGTATGCTGTGTGTGGGGGACTTGTCTATATACCGTATGCTGTGTATGGGGGACTTGTCTATATACCGTATGCTGTGTGTGGGGGACTTGTCTATATACCGTATGCTGTGTGTGGGGGGACTTGTCTATATACCGTATGCTGTGTGTGGGGGACTTGTCTATATACCGTATGCTGTGTGTGGGGGACTTGTCTATATACCGTATGATGTGTGTGGGGGACTTGTCTATATACTGTATGCTGTGTGGGGGGACTTGTCTATATACCGTATGCTGTGTGGGGGGGACTTGTCTATATCCTGTATGCTGTGTGTGGGGGGGACTTGTCTATATACCGTATGCTGTGTGGGGGGACTTCTCTATATACCGTATGCTGTGTGTGGGGGACTTGTCTATATACTGTATGCTGTGTGTGGGGGACTTGTCTATATACTGTATGCTGTGTGGGGGGACTTGTCTATATACCGTATGCTGTGTGGGGGGGACTTGTCTATATACTGTATGCTGTGTGTGGGGGGGACTTGTCTATATACCGTATGCTGTGTGGGGGGACTTGTCTATATACTGTATGCTGTGTGGGGGGGACTTGTCTATATACCGTATGCTGTGTGTGGGGGACTTGTCTATATACCGTATGCTGTGTGGGGGGGACTTGTCTATATTCTGTATGCTGTGTGTGGGGGGAGGGACTTGTCTATATACCGTATGCTGTGTGGGGGGACTTGTCTATATACCGTATGCTGTGTGTGGGGGACTTGTCTATATACTGTATGCTGTGTGGGGGGACTTGTCTATATAATGTATGCTGTGTGGGGGGGACTTGTCTATATACCGTATGCTGTGTGGGGGGGACTTGTCTATATACTGTATGCTGTGTGTGGGGGGGGGGCTTGTCTATATACCGTATGCTGTGTATGGGGGACTTGTCTATATACTGTGTGCTGTGTGGGGGGGACTTGTCTATATACTGTATGCTGTGTGTGGGGGACTTGTCTATATACTGTATGCGGTGTGTGGGGGGGACTTGTCTATATACCGTATGCTGTGTGGGGGGACTTGTCTATATACCGTATGCTGTGTGTGGGGGACTTGTCTATATACTGTATGCTGTGTGTCGGGGACTTGTCTATATACCGTATGCTGTGTGTGGGGGACTTGTCTATATACAGTATGCTGTGTGGGGGACTTGTCTATATACCGTATGCTCTGTGTGGGGGACTTGTCTATATACTGTATGCTGTGTGTCGGGGACTTGTCTATATACCGTATGCTGTGTGTGGGGGACTTGTCTATATACAGTATGCTGTGTGGGGGACTTGTCTATATACCGTATGCTGTGTGTGAGGGACTTGTCTATATACCGTATGCTGTGTGGGGGGACTTGTCTATATACCGTATGCTGTATGTGGGGGACTTGTCTATATACTGTATGCTGTGTGTGGGGGACTTGTCTATATACTGTATGCTGTGTGGGGGACTTGTCTATATACCGTATGCTGTGTGGGAGGGACTTGTCTATATACCGTATGCTGTGTGTGAGGGACTTGTCTATATACCGTATGCTGTGTGTGGGGGACTTGTCTATATACTGTATGCTGTGTGGGGGACTTGTCTATATACCGTATGCTGTGTGTGGGGGACTTGTCTATATACTGTATGCTGTGTGGGGGACTTGTCTATATACCGTATGCTGTGTGTGAGGGACTTGTCTATATACCGTATGCTGTGTGGGGGGACTTGTCTATATACCGTATGCTGTGTGGGGGGGACTTGTCTATATACTGTATGCTGTGTGTGGGGGACTTGTCTATATACTGTATGCTGTGTGTGGGGGGGACTTGTCTATATACCGTAAGCTGTGTGTGGGGGACTTGTCTATATACTGTATGCTGTGTGGGGGGGACTTGTCTATATACTGTATGCTGTGTGTGGGGGACTTGTCTATATACTGTATGCTGTGTGTGAGGGACTTGTCTATATACCGTATGCTGTCTGTGGGGGACTTGTCTATATACCGTATGCTGTGTGTGGGGGACTTGTCTATATACTGTATGCTGTGTGGGGGACTTGTCTATATACCGTATGCTGTGTGTGAGTGACTTGTCTATATACCGTATGCTGTGTGGGGGGACTTGTCTATATACCGTATGCTGTGTGGGGGGGACTTGTCTATATACTGTATGCTGTGTGTGGGGGACTTGTCTATATACTGTATGCTGTGTGTGGGGGGGACTTGTCTATATACCGTAAGCTGTGTGGGGGGGACTTGTCTATATACTGTATGCTGTGTGTGGGGGACTTGTCTATATACCGTATGCTGTGTGTGGGGGACTTGTCTATATACTGTATGCTGTGTGGGGGGGACTTGTCTATATACCGTATGCTGTGTGGGGGGACTTGTCTATATACCGTATGCTGTGTGGGAGGGACTTGTCTATATACCGTATGCTGTATGTGGGGGACTTGTCTATATACTGTATGCTGTGTGTGGGGAACATGTCTATATACTGTATGCTGTGTGTGGGGACTTGTCTATATACCGTATGCTGTGTGTGGGGGACTTGTCTATATACCGTATGCTGTGTGGGAGGGACTTGTCTATATACCGTATGCTGTATGTGGGGGACTTGTCTATATACCGTATGCTGTGTGTGAGGGACTTGTCTATATACCGTATGCTGTGTGTGGGGGACTTGTCTATATTCTGTATGCTGTGTGGGGGACTTGTCTATATACCGTATGCTGTGTGTGAGGGACTTGTCTATATACCGTATGCTGTGTGGGGGGACTTGTCTATATACCGTATGCTGTGTGGGGGGGACTTGTCTATATACTGTATGCTGTGTGTGGGGGACTTGTCTATATACTGTATGCTGTGTGTGGGGGGGACTTGTCTATATACCGTAAGCTGTGTGTGGGGGACTTGTCTATATACTGTATGCTGTGTGGGGGGGACTTGTCTATATACTGTATGCTGTGTGTGGGGGACTTGTCTATATACTGTATGCTGTGTGTGAGGGACTTGTCTATATACCGTATGCTGTGTGTGGGGGACTTGTCTATATACCGTATGCTGTGTGTGGGGGACTTGTCTATATATCGTATGCTGTTTGGGGGACTTGGCTTTATACTGTATGCTGTGTGTGGGGGGGACTTGTCTATATACTGTATGCTGTGTGGGGGACTTGTCTATATACCGTATGCTGTGTGTGAGGGACTTGTCTATATACCGTATGCTGTGTGGGGGGACTTGTCTATATACCGTATGCTGTGTGGGGGGGACTTGTCTATATACTGTATGCTGTGTGTGGGGGACTTGTCTATATACTGTATGGTGTGTGTGGGGGACTTGTCTATATACCGTATGCTGTGTGTGGGGGACTTGTCTATATGCTGTATGCTGTGTGTGGGGGACTTGTCTATATACTGTATGCTGTGTGTGGGGGACTTGTCTATATACCGTATGCTGTGTGTGGGGGACTTGTCTATATACTGTATGCTGTGTGTGGGGGGGACTTGTCTATATACCGTATGCTGTGTGTTGGGGACTTGTCTATATACCGTATGCTGTGTGTGGGGGACTTGTCTATATACTGTATGCTGTGTGTGGGGGACTTGTCTATATACTGTATGCTGTGTGTGGGGGGGACTTGTCTATATACCGTATGCTGTGTGTGGGGACTTGTCTATATACTGTATGCTGTGTGTGGGGGGGACTTGTCTATATACCGTATGCTGTGTGTGGTGGACTTGTCTATATACCGTATGCTGTGTGTGGGGGACTTGTCTATATACTGTATGCTGTGTGTGGGGTACTTGTCTATATACTGTATGCTGTGTGGTGGGGTACTTGTCTATATACTGTATGCTGTGTGTGGGGGGGAGTTGTCTATATACCGTATGCTGTGTGTGGGGGACTTGTCTATATACCGTATGCTGTGTGTGGGGGACTTGTCTATATACTGTATGCTGTGTGTGGGGGACTTGTCTATATACTGTATGCTGTGTGGTGGGGTACTTGTCTATATACTGTATGCTGTGTGTGGGGGACTTGTCTATATGCCGTATGCTGTGTGGGGGGGACTTGTCTATATACCGTATGCTGTGTGTGGGGGGGACTTGTCTATATACGTATGCTGTGTGTGCGGGACTTGTCTATATACGTATGCTGTGTGTGGGGGACTTGTCTATATACCGTATGCTGTGTGTGGGGGACTTGTCTATATACTGTATGCTGTGTGTGGGGGACTTGTCTATATACTGTATGCTGTGTGTGGGGGACTTGTCTATATACTGTATGCTGTGTGTGGGGGACTTGTCTATATACCGTATGCTGTGTGTGGGGGACTTGTCTATATACTGTATGCTGTGTGTGGGGGACTTGTCTATATACCGTATGCTGTGTGTGTGGGGGACTTGTCTATATACCGTATGCTGTGTATGGGGGACTTGTCTATATACCTTATGCTGTGTATGGGGGACTTGTCTATATACTGTATGCTGTGTGTGGGGGACTTGTCTATATACTGTATGCTGTTTGTGGGGGACTTGTCTATATACTGTATGCTGTGTGGGGGGGACTTGTCTATATACTGTATGCTGTGTGTGGGGGGGACTTGTCTATATACCGTATGCTGTGTGTGGGGACTTGTCTATATACTGTATGCTGTGTGTGGGGGACTTGTCTATATACTGTATGCTGTGTGTGGGGGACTTGTCTATATACTGTATACTGTGTGTGGGGGACTTGTCTATATACCGTATGCTGTGTGTGGGGGGGACTTGTCTATATACCGTATGCTGTGTGTGGGGACTTGTCTATATACCGTATGCTGTGTGTGGGGGACTTGTCTATATACCGTATGCTGTGTATGGGGAACTTGTCTATATACCTTATGCTGTGTATGGGGGACTTGTCTATATACCGTATGCTGTGTATGGGGGACTTGTCTATATACTGTATGCTGTGTGTGTGGGGGACTTGTCTATATACTGTATGCTGTGTGTGGGGGACTTGTCTATATACTGTATGCTGTGTGTGTGGGGGACTTGTCTATATACCGTATGCTGTGTGTGGTGGACTTGTCTATATACTGTATGCTGTGTGTGTGGGGGACTTGTCTATATACTGTATGCTGTGTGTGGGGGACTTGTCTATATACTGTATGCTGTGTGTGGGGGACTTGTCTATATACCGTATGCTGTGTGTGGGGGACTTGTCTATATACCGTATGCTGTGTGTGGGGGACTTGTCTATATACTGTATGCTGTGTGTGGGGGACTTGTCTATATACCGTATGCTGTGTGTGGGGGACTTGTCTATATACCGTATGCTGTGTGTGGGGGACTTGTCTATATACTGTATGCTGTGTGTGGGGGACTTGTCTATATACCGTATGCTGTGTGTGGGGGACTTGTCTATATACTGTATGCTGTGTGTGGGGGACTTGTCTATATACTGTATGCTGTGTGGGGGGGACTTGTCTATATACTGTATGCTGTGTGTGTGGGACTTGTCTATATACTGTATGCTGTGTGGGGGGGACTTGTCTGTATACCGTATGCTGTGTGGGGGACTTGTCTATATACTGTATGCTGTGTGTGGGGGACTTGTCTATATACTGTATGCTGTGTGTGGGGGACTTGTCTATATACCATATGATGTGTGGGAGGGGACTTGTCTATATACCGTATGCTGTGTGTGTGGGGGACTTGTCTATATACTGTATGCTGTGTGTGGGGGACTTGTCTATATACCGTATGCTGTGTGTGGGGGACTTGTCTATATACTGTATGCTGTGTGGGGGGGACTTGTCTATATACTGTATGCTGTGTGTGTGGGACTTGTCTATATACTGTATGCTGTGTATGGGGGACTTGTCTATATACCTTATGCTGTGTATGGGGGACTTGTCTATATACCGTATGCTGTGTATGGGGGACTTGTCTATATACTGTATGCTGTGTGTGGGGGGGACTTGTCTATATACCGTATGCTGTGTGTGGGGGACTTGTCTATATACTGTATACTGTGTGTAGGGGACTTGTCTATATACCGTATGCTGTGTGGGGGACTTGTCTATATACTGTATGCTGTGTGTGGGGGACTTGTCTATATACCGTATGCTGTGTGTGGGGGACTTGTCTATATACTGTATGATGTGCATGGGGGACTTGTCTATATACCGTATGCTGTGTGTGGGGGACTTGTCTATATACCATATGCTGTGTGTGGGGGACTTGTCTATATACCGTATGCTGTGTGTGGGGGACTTGTCTATATACTGTATGCTGTGTGTGGGGGACTTGTCTATATACCGTATGCTGTGTGTGGGAGACTTGTCTATATACTGTATGATGTGCATGGGGGACTTGTCTATATACCGTATGCTGTGTGTGGGGGACTTGTCTATATACCTTATGCTGTGTGGGGGGGACTTGTCTATATACCGTATGCTGTGTGTGGGGGACTTGTCTATATACCTTATGCTGTGTGGGGGGGACTTCTCTATATACCTTATGCTGTGTGTGGGGGACTTGTCTATATACCGTATGCTGTGTGGGGGGGACTTCTCTATATACCTTATGCTGTGTGTGGGGGACTTGTCTATATACAGTATGCTGTGTGTGGGGGACTTGTCTATATACCGTATGCTGTGTGTGGGGGACTTGTCTATATACCGTATGCTGTGTGAGGGGGACTTGTCTATATACCGTATGCTGTGTGTGGGGGACTTGTCTATATACCGTATGCTGTGTGTGGGGGACTTGTCTATATACCGTATGCTGTGTGTGGGGGACTTGTCTATATATCGTATGCTGTGTGGGGGGGACTTGTCTATATACCTTATGCTGTGTGTCGGGGACTTGTCTATATACCGTATGCTGTGTGGGGGACTTGTCTATATACCGTATGCTGTGTGTGGGGGACTTGTCTATATACTGTATGCTGTGTGTGGGGGACTTGTCTATATACCGTATGCTGTGTGGGGGGGGGGACTTGTCTATATACTGTGTGCTGTGTGGGGGACTTGTCTATATACTGTATGCTGTGTGGGGGACTTGTCTATATACTGTATGCTGTGTGTGGGGGACTTGTCTATATACTGTGTGCTGTGTGGGGGACTTGTCTATATACCGTATGCTGTGTGTGGGGGACTTGTCTATATACTGTGTGCTGTGTGGGGGACTTGTCTATATACTGTATGCTGTGTGTGGGGGGGACTTGTCTATATACCGTATGCTGTGTGTGGGGACTTGTCTATATACCTTATGCTGTGTGTGGGGGACTTGTCAATATACTGTATGCTGTGTGGGGGACTTGTCTATATACCGTATGCTGTGTATGGGGGACTTGTCTATACTGTATGCTGTGTGTGGGGGACTTGTCTATATACCGTATGCTGTGTGTGGCGGGACTTGTCTATATACCGTATGCTGTGTGTGGGGGACTTGTCTATATACCGTATGCTGTGTGTGGAGGACTTGTCTATATACTGTATGCTGTGTGTGGGGACTTGTCTATATACTGTATGCTGTGTGTGGGGGACTTGTCTATATACTGTATGCTGTGTGGGGGGGACTTGTCTATATACTGTATGCTGTGTGTGGGGGACTTGTCTATATACCGTATGCTGTGTGAGGGGGACTTGTCTATATACCGTATGCTGTGTGTGGGGGACTTGTCTATATACCGTATGCTGTGTGTGGGGGACTTGTCTATATACCGTATGCTGTGTGTGGGGGACTTGTCTATATATCGTATGCTGTGTGGGGGGGACTTGTCTATATACCTTATGCTGTGATTGGGGGACTTGTCTATATACCGTATGCTGTGTGGGGGACTTGTCTATATACCGTATGCTGTGTGTGGGGGACTTGTCTATATACTGTATGCTGTGTGTGGGGGACTTGTCTATATACCGTATGCTGTGTGGGGGGGGGGGACTTGTCTATATACTGTGTGCTGTGTGGGGGACTTGTCTATATACTGTATGCTGTGTGGGGGACTTGTCTATATACTGTATGCTGTGTGTGGGGGACTTGTCTATATACTGTGTGCTGTGTGGGGGACTTGTCTATATACCGTATGCTGTGTGTGGGGGACTTGTCTATATACTGTGTGCTGTGTGGGGGACTTGTCTATATACTGTATGCTGTGTGTGGGGGACTTGTCTATATACCTTATGCTGTGTGTGGGGGACTTGTCTATATACTGTATGCTGTGTGTGGGGGACTTGTCTATATACCGTATGCTGTGTGTGGGGGGACTTGTCTATATACCGTATGCTGTGTGTGGGGGACTTGTCTATATACCGTATGCTGTGTGTGGAGGACTTGTCTATATACTGTATGCTGTGTGTGGGGACTTGTCTATATACTGTATGCTGTGTGTGGGGGACTTGTCTATATACTGTATGCTGTGTGTGGGGGACTTGTCTATATACTGTATGCTGTGTAGGGGACTTGTCTATATACCGTATGCTGTGGGGGGGGGACTTGTCTATATACTGTATGCTGTGTGGTGGGGGACTTGTCTATATACCGTATGCTGTGGGGGGGGGACTTGTCTATATACTGTATGCTGTGTGGTGGGGGACTTGTCTATATACCGTATGCTGTGTGTGGGGGACTTGTCTATATACTGTATGCTGTGTAGGGGACTTGTCTATATACCGTATGCTGTGTGGGGGACTTGTCTATATACCGTATGCTGTGTGGGGGACTTGTCTATATACCGTATGCTGTGTGTGGGGGACTTGTCTATATACTGTATGCTGTGTAGGGGACTTGTCTATATACCGTATGCTGTGTGGGGGACTTGTCTATATACCGTATGCTGTGTGGGGGACTTGTCTATATACCGTATGCTGTGTGTGGGGGACTTGTCTATATACCGTATGCTGTGTGGGGGGGACTTGTCTATATACTGTATGCTGTGTGGGGGGACTTGTCTATATACCGTATGCTGTGTGGGGGGACTTGTCTATATACTGTATGCTGTGTGGGGGGACTTGTCTATATACTGTATGCTGTGTGGGGGGGGACTTGTCTATATACCGTATGCTGTGTGGGGGGGACTTGTCTATATACTGTATGCTGTGTGGGGGGGGGACTTGTCTATATACCGTATGCTGTGTATGGGGGACTTGTCTATATACCGTATGCTGTGTGTGGGGGACTTGTCTATATACAGTATGCTGTGTGTGGGGGACTTGTCTATATACTGTATGCTGTGTATGGGGGACTTGTCTATATACCGTATGCTGTGTGTGGGTGACTTGTCTATATACTGTATGCTGTGTGGGGGACTTGTCTATATACCGTATGCTGTGTGTGGGGGACTTGTCTATATACTGTATGTTGTGTGTGGTGGGACTTGTCTATATACCGTATGCTGTGTGTGGGGGACTTGTCTATATACCGTATGCTGTGTGTGGGGGACTTGTCTATATACCGTATGCTGTGTGTGGGGGACTTGTCTATATACCGTATGCTGTGTGGGGGACTTGTCTATATACTGTATGCTGTGTGGGGGACTTGTCTATATACCATATGCTGTGTGTGGGGGACTTGTCTATATACTGTATGCTGTGTGTGGGGGACTTGTCTATATACCGTATGCTGTGTGTGGGGGACTTGTCTATATACCGTATGCTGTGTGTGGGGGACTTGTCTATATACTGTATGCTGTGTGTGGGGGGGGACTTGTCTATATACTGTATGCTGTGTGGGGGGGACTTGTCTATATACTGTATGCTGTGTGGGGGACTTGTCTATATACCGTATGCTGTGTGGGGGACTTGTCTATATACCGTATGCTGTGTGTGGGGGACTTGTCTATATACTGTATGCTGTGTGGGGGGGACTTGTCTATATACTGTATGCTGTGTGTGGGGGGGGACTTGTCTATATACTGTATGCTGTGTGTGGGGGACTTGTCTATATACTGTATGCTGTGTGGGGGGGACTTGTCTATATACTGTATGCTGTGTGTGGGGGGAGACTTGTCTATATACCGTATGCTGTGTGGGGGGACTTGTCTATATACTGTATGCTGTGTGGGGGACTTGTCTATATACTGTATGCTGTGTGTGGGGGACTTGTTTATATACTGTATGCTGTGTGGGGGGGACTTGTCTATATACCGTATGCTGTGTGGGGGGACTTGTCTATATACTGTATGCTGTGTGTGGGGGACTTGTCTATATGCCGTATGCTGTGTGTGGGGGACTTGTCTATATACCGTATGCTGTGTGTGGGGGACTTGTCTATATACCGTATGCTGTGTGTGGGGGACTTGTCTATATACCGTATGCTGTGTGTGGGGGACTTGTCTATATACCGTATGCTGTGTGTGGGGGACTTGTCTATATACTGTATGCTGTGTGTGGGGGACTTGTTTATATACTGTATGCTGTGTGGGGGGGGACTTGTCTATATACCGTATGCTGTGTGGGGGGACTTGTCTATATACTGTATGCTGTGTGTGGGGGACTTGTCTATATACCGCATGCTGTGTGTGGGGGACTTGTCTATATACCGTATGCTGTGTGTGGGGGACTTGTCTATATACCGTATGCTGTGTGTGGGGGACTTGTCTATATACCGTATGCTGTGTGTGGGGGACTTGTCTATATACCGTATGCTGTGTGTGGGGGACTTGTCTATATACCGTATGCTGTGTGGGGGGGACTTGTCTATATACTGTATGCTGTGTGGGGGAACTTGTCTATATACTGTATGCTGTGTGTGGGGGACTTGTCTATATACCGTATGCTGTGTGTGGGGGACTTGTCTATATACCGTATGCTGTGTGGGGGGGACTTGTCTATATACTGTATGCTGTGTGGGGGAACTTGTCTATATACTGTATGCTGTGTGTGGGGGACTTGTCTATATACTGTATGCTGTGTGTGGGGGACTTGTCTATATACTGTATGCTTTGTGTGGGGGGACTTGTCTATATACCGTATGCTGTGTGTAGGGGACTTGTCTATATACTGTATGCTGTGTGTGTGGGGGACTTGTCTATATATCGTATGCTGTGTGGGGGGGACTTGTCTATATACCGTATGCTGTGTGTGGGGGACTTGTCTATATACTGTATGCTGTGTGGGGTACTTGTCTATATACCGTATGCTGTGTGGGGGGGACTTGTCTATATACCGTATGCTGTGTGTGGGGGACTTGTCTATATACTGTATGCTGTGTGGGGGGTACTTGTCTATATACCGTATGCTGTGTGTGGGGGACTTGTCTATATACTGTATGCTGTGTGTGGGGGACTTGTCTATATACTGTATGCTGTGTGTGGGGGACTTGTCTATATACCGTATGCTGTGTGGGGGGGACTTGTCTATATACGGTATGCTGTGTGTGGGGGACTTGTCTATATACTGTATGCTGTGTGCGAGGGACTTGTCTATATACCGTATGCTGTGTGGGGTACTTGTCTATATACCGTATGCTGTGTGGGGGACTTGTCTATATACCGTATGCTGTGTATGGGGGACTTGTCTATATACCGTATGCTGTGTGTGGGGGACTTGTCTATATACCGTATGCTGTGTGGGGGGGACTTGTCTATATACCGTATGCTGTGTATGGGGGACTTGTCTATATACCGTATGCTGTGTGTGGGGGACTTGTCTATATACTGTGTGCTGTGTGTGGGGGACTTGTCTATATACCTTATGCTGTGTGTGGGGGACTTGTCTATATACTGTATGCTGTGTGGGGGACTTGTCTATATACCGTATGCTGTGTATGGGGGACTTGTCTATATACTGTATGCTGTGTGTGGGGGACTTGTCTATATACCGTATGCTGTGTGTGGGGGGATTTGTCTATATACCGTATGCTGTGTGTGGGGGACTTGTCTATATACCGTATGCTGTGTGTGGAGGACTTGTCTATATACTGTATGCTGTGTGTGGGGACTTGTCTATATACTGTATGCTGTGTGTGGTGGACTTGTCTATATACTGTATGCTGTGTGTGGGGGACTTGTCTATATACTGTATGCTGTGTAGGGGACTTGTATATATACTGTATGCTGTGTGTGGGGGACTTGTCTATATACCGTATGCTGTGGGGGGGGGACTTGTCTATATACTGTATGCTGTGTGTGGGGGACTTGTCTATATACTGTATGCTGTGTGTGGGGGACTTGTCTATATACCGTATGCTGTGGGGGGGGGACTTGTCTATATACTGTATGCTGTGTGGTGGGGGACTTGTCTATATACCGTATGCTGTGGGGGGGGACTTGTCTATTTACTGTATGCTGTGTGGTGGGGGACTTGTCTATATACCGTATGCTGTGTGTGGGGGACTTGTCTATATACTGTATGCTGTGTAGGGGACTTGTCTATATACCGTATGCTGTGTGGGGGACTTGTCTATATACCGTATGCTGTGTGGGGGACTTGTCTATATACCGTATGCTGTGTGTGGGGGACTTGTCTATATACTGTATGCTGTGTGTGGGGGACTTGTCTATATACCGTATGCTGTGTGGGGGACTTGTCTATATACCGTATGCTGTGTGGGGGACTTGTCTATATACCGTATGCTGTGTGGGGGACTTGTCTATATACCGTATGCTGTGTGTGGGGGACTTGTCTATATACTGTATACTGTGTGTAGGGGACTTGTCTATATACCGTATGCTGTGTGGGGGACTTGTCTATATACTGTATGCTGTGTGTGGGGGACTTGTCTATATACCGTATGCTGTGTGTGGGGGACTTGTCTATATACTGTATGATGTGCATGGGGGACTTGTCTATATACCGTATGCTGTGTGTGGGGGACTTGTCTATATACCATATGCTGTGTGTGGGGGACTTGTCTATATACCGTATGCTGTGTGTGGGGGACTTGTCTATATACTGTATGCTGTGTGTGGGGGACTTGTCTATATACCGTATGCTGTGTGTGGGAGACTTGTCTATATACTGTATGATGTGCATGGGGGACTTGTCTATATACCGTATGCTGTGTGTGGGGGACTTGTCTATATACCTTATGCTGTGTGGGGGGGACTTGTCTATATACCGTATGCTGTGTGTGGGGGACTTGTCTATATACCTTATGCTGTGTGGGGGGGACTTCTCTATATACCTTATGCTGTGTGTGGGGGACTTGTCTATATACCGTATGCTGTGTGGGGGGGACTTCTCTATATACCTTATGCTGTGTGTGGGGGACTTGTCTATATACAGTATGCTGTGTGTGGGGGACTTGTCTATATACCGTATGCTGTGTGTGGGGGACTTGTCTATATACCGTATGCTGTGTGAGGGGGACTTGTCTATATACCGTATGCTGTGTGTGGGGGACTTGTCTATATACCGTATGCTGTGTGTGGGGGACTTGTCTATATACCGTATGCTGTGTGTGGGGGACTTGTCTATATATCGTATGCTGTGTGGGGGGGACTTGTCTATATACCTTATGCTGTGTGTCGGGGACTTGTCTATATACCGTATGCTGTGTGGGGGACTTGTCTATATACCGTATGCTGTGTGTGGGGGACTTGTCTATATACTGTATGCTGTGTGTGGGGGACTTGTCTATATACCGTATGCTGTGTGGGGGGGGGGACTTGTCTATATACTGTGTGCTGTGTGGGGGACTTGTCTATATACTGTATGCTGTGTGGGGGACTTGTCTATATACTGTATGCTGTGTGTGGGGGACTTGTCTATATACTGTGTGCTGTGTGGGGGACTTGTCTATATACCGTATGCTGTGTGTGGGGGACTTGTCTATATACTGTGTGCTGTGTGGGGGACTTGTCTATATACTGTATGCTGTGTGTGGGGGGGACTTGTCTATATACCGTATGCTGTGTGTGGGGACTTGTCTATATACCTTATGCTGTGTGTGGGGGACTTGTCTATATACTGTATGCTGTGTGGGGGACTTGTCTATATACCGTATGCTGTGTATGGGGGACTTGTCTATATACTGTATGCTGTGTGTGGGGGACTTGTCTATATACCGTATGCTGTGTGTGGCGGGACTTGTCTATATACCGTATGCTGTGTGTGGGGGACTTGTCTATATACCGTATGCTGTGTGTGGAGGACTTGTCTATATACTGTATGCTGTGTGTGGGGACTTGTCTATATACTGTATGCTGCGTGTGGGGGACTTGTCTATATACTGTATGCTGTGTGGGGGGGACTTGTCTATATACTGTATGCTGTGTGTGGGGGACTTGTCTATATACCGTATGCTGTGTGAGGGGGACTTGTCTATATACCGTATGCTGTGTGTGGGGGACTTGTCTATATACCGTATGCTGTGTGTGGGGGACTTGTCTATATACCGTATGCTGTGTGTGGGGGACTTGTCTATATATCGTATGCTGTGTGGGGGGGACTTGTCTATATACCTTATGCTGTGATTGGGGGACTTGTCTATATACCGTATGCTGTGTGGGGGACTTGTCTATATACCGTATGCTGTGTGTGGGGGACTTGTCTATATACTGTATGCTGTGTGTGGGGGACTTGTCTATATACCGTATGCTGTGTGGGGGGGGGGGACTTGTCTATATACTGTGTGCTGTGTGGGGGACTTGTCTATATACTGTATGCTGTGTGGGGGACTTGTCTATATACTGTATGCTGTGTGTGGGGGACTTGTCTATATACTGTGTGCTGTGTGGGGGACTTGTCTATATACCGTATGCTGTGTGTGGGGGACTTGTCTATATACTGTGTGCTGTGTGGGGGACTTGTCTATATACTGTATGCTGTGTGTGGGGGACTTGTCTATATACCTTATGCTGTGTGTGGGGGACTTGTCTATATACTGTATGCTGTGTGTGGGGGACTTGTCTATATACCGTATGCTGTGTGTGGGGGGACTTGTCTATATACCGTATGCTGTGTGTGGGGGACTTGTCTATATACCGTATGCTGTGTGTGGAGGACTTGTCTATATACTGTATGCTGTGTGTGGGGACTTGTCTATATACTGTATGCTGTGTGTGGGGGACTTGTCTATATACTGTATGCTGTGTGTGGGGGACTTGTCTATATACTGTATGCTGTGTAGGGGACTTGTCTATATACCGTATGCTGTGGGGGGGGGACTTGTCTATATACTGTATGCTGTGTGGTGGGGGACTTGTCTATATACCGTATGCTGTGGGGGGGGGGACTTGTCTATATACTGTATGCTGTGTGGTGGGGGACTTGTCTATATACCGTATGCTGTGTGTGGGGGACTTGTCTATATACTGTATGCTGTGTAGGGGACTTGTCTATATACCGTATGCTGTGTGGGGGACTTGTCTATATACCGTATGCTGTGTGGGGGACTTGTCTATATACCGTATGCTGTGTGTGGGGGACTTGTCTATATACTGTATGCTGTGTAGGGGACTTGTCTATATACCGTATGCTGTGTGGGGGACTTGTCTATATACCGTATGCTGTGTGGGGGACTTGTCTATATACCGTATGCTGTGTGTGGGGGACTTGTCTATATACCGTATGCTGTGTGGGGGGACTTGTCTATATACTGTATGCTGTGTGGGGGGACTTGTCTATATACTGTATGCTGTGTGGGGGGGGACTTGTCTATATACCGTATGCTGTGTGGGGGGGACTTGTCTATATACTGTATGCTGTGTGGGGGGGGGACTTGTCTATATACCGTATGCTGTGTATGGGGGACTTGTCTATATACCGTATGCTGTGTGTGGGGGACTTGTCTATATACAGTATGCTGTGTGTGGGGGACTTGTCTATATACTGTATGCTGTGTATGGGGGACTTGTCTATATACCGTATGCTGTGTGTGGGTGACTTGTCTATATACTGTATGCTGTGTGGGGGACTTGTCTATATACCGTATGCTGTGTGTGGGGGACTTGTCTATATACTGTATGTTGTGTGTGGTGGGACTTGTCTATATACCGTATGCTGTGTGTGGGGGACTTGTCTATATACCGTATGCTGTGTGTGGGGGACTTGTCTATATACCGTATGCTGTGTGTGGGGGACTTGTCTATATACCGTATGCTGTGTGGGGGACTTGTCTATATACTGTATGCTGTGTGGGGGACTTGTCTATATACCATATGCTGTGTGTGGGGGACTTGTCTATATACTGTATGCTGTGTGTGGGGGACTTGTCTATATACCGTATGCTGTGTGTGGGGGACTTGTCTATATACCGTATGCTGTGTGTGGGGGACTTGTCTATATACTGTATGCTGTGTGTGGGGGGGGACTTGTCTATATACTGTATGCTGTGTGGGGGGGACTTGTCTATATACTGTATGCTGTGTGGGGGACTTGTCTATATACCGTATGCTGTGTGGGGGACTTGTCTATATACCGTATGCTGTGTGTGGGGGACTTGTCTATATACTGTATGCTGTGTGGGGGGGACTTGTCTATATACTGTATGCTGTGTGTGGGGGGGGACTTGTCTATATACTGTATGCTGTGTGTGGGGGACTTGTCTATATACTGTATGCTGTGTGGGGGGGACTTGTCTATATACTGTATGCTGTGTGTGGGGGGAGACTTGTCTATATACCGTATGCTGTGTGGGGGGACTTGTCTATATACTGTATGCTGTGTGGGGGACTTGTCTATATACTGTATGCTGTGTGTGGGGGACTTGTTTATATACTGTATGCTGTGTGGGGGGGGACTTGTCTATATACCGTATGCTGTGTGGGGGGACTTGTCTATATACTGTATGCTGTGTGTGGGGGACTTGTCTATATGCCGTATGCTGTGTGTGGGGGACTTGTCTATATACCGTATGCTGTGTGTGGGGGACTTGTCTATATACCGTATGCTGTGTGTGGGGGACTTGTCTATATACCGTATGCTGTGTGTGGGGGACTTGTCTATATACCGTATGCTGTGTGTGGGGGACTTGTCTATATACTGTATGCTGTGTGTGGGGGACTTGTTTATATACTGTATGCTGTGTGGGGGGGGACTTGTCTATATACCGTATGCTGTGTGGGGGGACTTGTCTATATACTGTATGCTGTGTGTGGGGGACTTGTCTATATACCGCATGCTGTGTGTGGGGGACTTGTCTATATACCGTATGCTGTGTGTGGGGGACTTGTCTATATACCGTATGCTGTGTGTGGGGGACTTGTCTATATACCGTATGCTGTGTGTGGGGGACTTGTCTATATACCGTATGCTGTGTGTGGGGGACTTGTCTATATACTGTATGCTGTGTGGGGGGACTTGTCTATATACTGTATGCTGTGTGTGGGGGACTTGTCTATATACCGTATGCTGTGTGTGGGGGACTTGTCTATATACCGTATGCTGTGTGGGGGGGACTTGTCTATATACTGTATGCTGTGTGGGGGAACTTGTCTATATACTGTATGCTGTGTGTGGGGGACTTGTCTATATACCGTATGCTGTGTGTGGGGGACTTGTCTATATACCGTATGCTGTGTGGGGGGGACTTGTCTATATACTGTATGCTGTGTGGGGGAACTTGTCTATATACTGTATGCTGTGTGTGGGGGACTTGTCTATATACTGTATGCTGTGTGTGGGGGACTTGTCTATATACTGTATGCTTTGTGTGGGGGGACTTGTCTATATACCGTATGCTGTGTGTAGGGGACTTGTCTATATACTGTATGCTGTGTGTGTGGGGGACTTGTCTATATATCGTATGCTGTGTGGGGGGGACTTGTCTATATACCGTATGCTGTGTGTGGGGGACTTGTCTATATACTGTATGCTGTGTGGGGGACTTGTCTATATACCGTATGCTGTGTGGGGGGGACTTGTCTATATACCGTATGCTGTGTGTGGGGGACTTGTCTATATACTGTATGCTGTGTGGGGGGTACTTGTCTATATACCGTATGCTGTGTGTGGGGGACTTGTCTATATACTGTATGCTGTGTGTGGGGGACTTGTCTATATACTGTATGCTGTGTGTGGGGGACTTGTCTATATACCGTATGCTGTGTGGGGGGGACTTGTCTATATACAGTATGCTGTGTGTGGGGGACTTGTCTATATACTGTATGCTGTGTGCGAGGGACTTGTCTATATACCGTATGCTGTGTGGGGTACTTGTCTATATACCGTATGCTGTGTGGGGGACTTGTCTATATACCGTATGCTGTGTATGGGGGACTTGTCTATATACCGTATGCTGTGTGTGGGGGACTTGTCTATATACCGTATGCTGTGTGGGGGGGACTTGTCTATATACCGTATGCTGTGTATGGGGGACTTGTCTATATACCGTATGCTGTGTGTGGGGGACTTGTCTATATACTGTGTGCTGTGTGTGGGGGACTTGTCTATATACCTTATGCTGTGTGTGGGGGACTTGTCTATATACTGTATGCTGTGTGGGGGACTTGTCTATATACCGTATGCTGTGTATGGGGGACTTGTCTATATACTGTATGCTGTGTGTGGGGGACTTGTCTATATACCGTATGCTGTGTGTGGGGGGATTTGTCTATATACCGTATGCTGTGTGTGGGGGACTTGTCTATATACCGTATGCTGTGTGTGGAGGACTTGTCTATATACTGTATGCTGTGTGTGGGGACTTGTCTATATACTGTATGCTGTGTGTGGTGGACTTGTCTATATACTGTATGCTGTGTGTGGGGGACTTGTCTATATACTGTATGCTGTGTAGGGGACTTGTATATATACTGTATGCTGTGTGTGGGGGACTTGTCTATATACCGTATGCTGTGGGGGGGGGACTTGTCTATATACTGTATGCTGTGTGTGGGGGACTTGTCTATATACTGTATGCTGTGTGTGGGGGACTTGTCTATATACCGTATGCTGTGGGGGGGGGACTTGTCTATATACTGTATGCTGTGTGGTGGGGGACTTGTCTATATACCGTATGCTGTGGGGGGGGGACTTGTCTATATACTGTATGCTGTGTGGTGGGGGACTTGTCTATATACCGTATGCTGTGTGTGGGGGACTTGTCTATATACTGTATGCTGTGTAGGGGACTTGTCTATATACCGTATGCTGTGTGGGGGACTTGTCTATATACCGTATGCTGTGTGGGGGACTTGTCTATATACCGTATGCTGTGTGTGGGGGACTTGTCTATATACTGTATGCTGTGTGTGGGGGACTTGTCTATATACCGTATGCTGTGTGGGGGACTTGTCTATATACCGTATGCTGTGTGGGGGACTTGTCTATATACCGTATGCTGTGTGGGGGACTTGTCTATATACCGTATGCTGTGTGTGGGGGACTTGTCTATATACCGTATGCTGTGTGTGGGGGACTTGTCTATATACTGTATGCTGTGTGGGGGGACTTGTCTATATACCGTATGCTGTGTGTGGGGGACTTGTCTATATACTGTATGCTGTGTGGGGGGACTTGTCTATATACTGTATGCTGCGTGTGGGGGGGACTTGTCTATATACCGTATGCTGTGTGGGGGGGACTTGTCTATATACTGTATGCTGTGTGGGGGGGGACTTGTCTATATACTGTATGCTGTGTGGGGGGACTTGTCTATATACCGTATGCTGTGTGTGGGGGGGACTTGTCTATATACCGTATGCTGTGTGGGGGGGACTTGTCTATATACTGTATGCTGTGTGGGGGGGGACTTGTCTATATACTGTATGCTGTGTATGGGGGACTTGTCTATATACCGTATGCTGTGTGTGGGGGACTTGTCTATATACAGTATGCTGTGTGTGGGGGACTTGTCTATATACTGTATGCTGTGTATGGGGGACTTGTCTATATACCGTATGCTGTGTGTGGGTGACTTGTCTATATACTGTATGTTGTGTGTGGTGGGACTTGTCTATATACCGTATGCTGTGTGTGGGGGACTTGTCTATATACCGTATGCTGTGTGTGGGGGACTTGTCTATATACCGTATGCTGTGTGTGGGGGACTTGTCTATATACCGTATGCTGTGTGTGGGGGACTTGTCTATATACCGTATGCTGTGTGGGGGACTTGTCTATATACTGTATGCTGTGTGGGGGACTTGTCTATATACCATATGCTGTGTGTGGGGGACTTGTCTATATACTGTATGCTGTGTGGTGGACTTGTCTATATACCGTATGCTGTGTGTGGGGGACTTGTCTATATACTGTATGCTGTGTGGTGGACTTGTCTATATACTGTATGCTGTGTGTGGGGGACTTGTCTATATACCGTATGCTGTGTGTGGGGGACTTGTCTATATACCGTATGCTGTGTGTGGGGGACTTGTCTATATACTGTATGCTGTGTGTGGGGGGGGACTTGTCTATATACTGTATGCTGTGTGGGGGGGACTTGTCTATATACTGTATGCTGTGTGGGGGACTTGTCTATATACCGTATGCTGTGTGGGGGACTTGTCTATATACCGTATGCTGTGTGTTGGGGACTTGTCTATATACTGTATGCTGTGTGGGGGGGACTTGTCTATATACTGTATGCTGTGTGTGGGGGGGGACTTGTCTATATACTGTATGCTGTGTGTGGGGGACTTGTCTATATACTGTATGCTGTGTGTGGGGGACTTGTCTATATACTGTATGCTGTGTGGGGGGGACTTGTCTATATACCGTATGCTGTGTGTGGGGGACTTGTCTATATACTGTATGCTGTGTGTGGGGTACTTGTCTATATACTGTATGCTGTGTGGGGGGACTTGTCTATATACTGTATGCTGTGTGTGGGGGGAGACTTGTCTATATACCGTATGCTGTGTGGGGGACTTGTCTATATACCGTATGCTGTGTGGGGGGGACTTGTCTATATACCGTATGCTGTGTGTGGGGGAGTTGTCTATATACTGTATGCTGTGTGTGGGGTACTTGTCTATATACTGTATGCTGTGTGTGGGGTACTTGTCTATATACTGTATGCTGTGTGTGGGGGACTTGTCTATATACTGTATGCTGTGTGTGGGGTACTTGTCTATATACCGTATGCTGTGTGTGGGGGACTTGTTTATATACTGTATGCTGTGTGGGGGGGGACTTGTCTATATACCGTATGCTGTGTGGGGGGACTTGTCTATATACTGTATGCTGTGTGTGGGGGACTTGTCTATATACCGTATGCTGTGTGTGGGGGACTTGTCTATATACCGTATGCTGTGTGTGGGGGACTTGTCTATATACCGTATGCTGTGTGTGGGGGACTTGTCTATATACCGTATGCTGTGTGTGGGGGACTTGTTTATATACTGTATGCTGTGTGGGGGGGGACTTGTCTATATACCGTATGCTGTGTGGGGGGACTTGTCTATATACTGTATGCTGTGTGTGGGGGACTTGTCTATATACCGCATGCTGTGTGTGGGGGACTTGTCTATATACCGTATGCTGTGTGTGGGGGACTTGTCTATATACCGTATGCTGTGTGTGGGGGACTTGTCTATATACCGTATGCTGTGTGTGGGGGACTTGTCTATATACCGTATGCTGTGTGTGGGGGACTTGTCTATATACTGTATGCTGTGTGTGGGGGACTTGTCTATATACTGTATGCTTTGTGTGGGGGACTTGTCTATATACCGTATGCTGTGTGTGGGGGACTTGTCTATATACTGTATGCTGTGTGTGTGGGGGACTTGTCTATATATCGTATGCTGTGTGGGGGGGACTTGTCTATATACCGTATGCTGTGTGTGGGGGACTTGTCTATATACTGTATGCTGTGTGGGGGACTTGTCTATATACCGTATGCTGTGTGGGGGGGACTTGTCTATATACCGTATGCTGTGTGTGGGGGACTTGTCTATATACTGTATGCTGTGTGTGGGGGACTTGTCTATATATTGTATGCTGTGTGCGGGGGACTTGTCTATATACCGTATGCTGTGTGGGGTACTTGTCTATATACCGTATGCTGTGTGTGGGGGACTTGTCTATATACTGTATGCTGTGTGTGGGGGACTTGTCTATATACTGTATGCTGTGTGTGGGGGACTTGTCTATATACCGTATGCTGTGTGGGGGGGACTTGTCTATATACAGTATGCTGTGTGTGGGGGACTTGTCTATATACTGTATGCTGTGTGCGGGGGACTTGTCTATATACCGTATGCTGTGTGGGGTACTTGTCTATATACCGTATGCTGTGTGGGGGACTTGTCTATATACCGTATGCTGTGTATGGGGGACTTGTCTATATACCGTATGCTGTGTGTGGGGGACTTGTCTATATACCGTATGCTGTGTGGGGGGGACTTGTCTATATACCGTATGCTGTGTGGGGGACTTGTCTATATACCGTATGCTGTGTATGGGGGACTTGTCTATATACCGTATGCTGTGTGTGGGGGACTTGTCTATATACCGTATGCTGTGTATGGGGGACTTGTCTATATACCGTATGCTGTGTGTGGGGGACTTGTCTATATACTGTATGCTGTGTGTGGGGGACTTGTCTATATACTGTATGCTGTGTGTGGGGGACTTGTCTATATACTGTATGCTGTGTGTGGGGGACTTGTCTATATACCGTATGCTGTGTGTGGGGGACTTGTCTATATACTGTATTGTGTGTGGGGGGGACTTCTCTATATACCGTATGCTGTGTGTGGGGGACTTGTCTATATACTGTATGCTGTGTGTGGGGGACTTGTCTATATACTGTATGCTGTGTGTGGGGGACTTGTCTATATACCGTATGCTGTGTGTGGGGGACTTGTCTATATACTGTATGCTGTGTGTGGGGGACTTGTCTATATACTGTATGCTGTGTGTGGGGGACTTGTCTATATACTGTATGCTGTGTGTGGGGGACTTGTCTATATACCGTATGCTGTGTGTGGGGGACTTGTCTATATACTGTATGCTGTGTGTGGGGGACTTGTCTATATACTGTATGCTGTGTGTGGGGGGGACTTGTCTATATACTGTATGCTGTGTGTGGGGGACTTGTCTATATACTGTATGCTGTGTGTGGGGGACTTGTCTATATACTGTATGCTGTGTGTGGGGGACTTGTCTATATACCGTATGCTGTGTATGGGGGACTTGTCTATATACTGTATGCTGTGTGGGGGACTTGTCTATATACCGTATGCTGTGTGTGGGGGTCTTGTCTATATACTGTATGCTGTGTGTGGGGGGGACTTGTCTATATACCGTATGCTGTGTGTGGGGGACTTGTCTATATACCGTATGCTGTGTGTGGGGGACTTGTCTATATACTGTATGCTGTGTGTGGGGGACTTGTCTATATACCGTATGCTGTGTGTGGGGGTCTTGTCTATATACCGTATGCTGTGTGGTGGGGGGGAGGGGGTGCTGGACTTGGTTCTCTTTGCTATATGTTGGGGAGGGAGACCTGGATAAATATGCTATACATGGAGGAGGGGACCTTGGCTATATACTGTGTGTGGGGGAGCGGGGAGCTTGGCTATATACTTTGTGTGGGGGAGCGGGGACCTGGCTATATACTTTGTGTGGGGGAGCAGGGACCTTGGCTATATACTTTGTGTGGGGGAGCGGGGACCTGGCTATATACTGTGTGTGGGGGAGCGGCGACCTGGCTATATACTTTGTGTGGGGGAGCGGGGACCTGGCTATATACTTTGTGTGGGGGAGCGGGGACCTGGCTATATACTGTGTGTGGGGGAGCGGGGACCTGGCTATATACTTTGTGTGGGGGAGCGGGGACCTAGCTATATACTGTGTGTAGGGGTGCGGGGACCTGGCTATATACTGTGTGTGGGGGAGCGGGGACCTGGCTATATACTTTGTGTGGGGGAGCGGGGACCTGGCTATATACTTTGTGTGGGGGAGCGGGGGCCTGGCTATATACTGTGTGTGGGGGAGCGTGGGCCTGGCTGTATACTTTGTGTGGGGGAGCGGGGACCTGGCTATATACTTTGTGTGGGGGAGCGGGGACCTGGCTATATACTTTGTGTAGGGGAGCGGGGACCTGGCTATATACTTTGTGTGGGGGAGCGGGGACCTGGCTATATACTGTGTGTGGGGGAGCGGGGACCTGGCTATATACTTTGTGTGGGGGAGCGGGGACCTGGCTATATACTTTGTGTAGGGGAGCGGGGACCTGACTATATACTTTGTGTGGGGGAGCGGGGACCTGGCTATATACTGTGTGTGGGGGAGCGGGGACCTGGCTATATACTTTGTGTGGGGGAGCGGGGGCCTGGCTATATACTTTGTGTGGGGGAGCGGGGACCTGGCTCTATACTTTGTGTGGGGGAGCGGGGACCTGGCTATATACTGTGTGTGGGGGAGCGGGGACCTGGCTATATACTGTGTGTGGGGGAGCGGGGACCTGGCTCTATACTTTGTGTGGGGGAGCGGGGACCTTGGCTATATACTGTGTGTGGGGGAGCGGGGACCTGGCTATATACTGTGTGTGGGGGAGCGGGGACCTGGCTATATACTTTGTGTGGGGGAGCGGGGACCTGGCTATATACTGTGTGTGGGGGAGCGGGGACCTGGCTATATACTTTGTGTGGGGGAGCGGGGACCTGGCTATATACTTTGTGTGGGGGAGCGGGGACCTGGCTATATACTGTGTGTGGGGGAGCGGGGACCTGGCTATATACTGTGTGTGGGGGAGCGGGGACCTGGCTATATACTTTGTGTGGGGGAGCGGGGACCTTGGCTATATACTGTGTGTGGGGGAGCGGGGACCTGGCTATATACTGTGTGTGGGGGAGCGGGGACCTGGCTATATACTGTGTGTGGGGGAGCGGGGACCTGGCTATATACTGTGTGTGGGGGAGCGGGGACCTGGCTATATACTTTGTGTGGGGGAGCGGGGACCTGGCTATATACTTTGTGTGGGGGAGCGGGGACCTGGCTATATACTTTGTGTGGTGGAGCGGGGACCTGGCTATATACTGTGTGTGGGGGAGCGGGGGCCTGGCTATATACTGTGTGTGGGGGAGCGGGGACCTGGCTATATACTTTGTGTGGGGGAGCGGGGACCTGGCTATATACTTTGTGTGGGGGAGCGGGGGCCTGGCTATATACTGTGTGTGGGGGAGCGGGGACCTGGCTATATACTGTGTGTGGGGAAGCGGGGACCTGGCTATATACTTTGTGTGGGGGAGCGGGGACCTCGCTATATACTGTGTGTGGGGGAGCGGGGACCTGGCTATATACTGTGTGTGGGGGAGCGGGGACCTGGCTATATACTGTGTGTGGGGGAGCGGGGACCTGGCTATATACTTTGTGTGGGGGAGCGGGGACCTGGCTATATACTGTGTGTGGGGGAGCGGGGACCTGGCTATATACTTTGTGTGGGGGAGCGGGGACCTGGCTATATACTGTGTGTGGGGGAGCGGGGACCTGGCTCTATACTTTGTGTGGGGGAGCGGGGACCTGGCTATATACTGTGTGTAGGGGAGCGGGGACCTGGCTATATACTGTGTGTGGGGGAGCGGGGACCTGGCTATATACTGTGTGCGGGGGAGCGGGGACCTGGCTATATACTTTGTGTGGGGGAGCGGGGACCTGGCTATATACTTTGTGTGGGGGAGCGGGGACCTGGCTATATACTGTGTGTGGGGGAGCGGGGACCTGGCTATATACTGTGTGCGGGGGAGCGGGGACCTGGCTATATATGGTAGGTGTGGTGCAGTTGATGTTACGGGGGCAGCTTTATTGTGAATGTATATGTAGTGGGTACAATGTGGAGGACTCTTTATAGATCACAGACATCATATGTGCTGATCAGGAGCCTTTCTGTGAATGCTATGTGTCAGGTCAGAGCTGCACTATTGCTGGATGATCTTGTGGGGTGAACGTCTCATTCAGACGTCTGTTTTTTTACATCCATGTTATTGACAGACATAATACGCACCTTTATCATCTATGGGGCAGTTCACATATCCATATATATATATGTTTTATTTGCATATAGTAACAAACATTGATACAATTCAGATCGATCCCTTTGATGAAAATCAGTTTTGTTTTTTTTTGCTTTTTTTTTAATGTACCAGAAAACTACAGATGTCTGAATGAGGCCTGAAGATCTGTTCAAATGTGGCAGATTGTTCCTGGAGGATTTCCATAGAAAATCAGAGCAAATTAGCAAAAATCCGCAAGAAAATCCACAACAGCAAATTTGCACTTCATGATTTTGGTGCAGATCTTTCTGGTAATTCACTGTGGAAAACAGCAGCGTGTAAAATAAAAAGAAATAAACTTGCTGGGAGTTGTAGTCCCTCACCACATACTGCAGTGCTATTATGACGCAGTGATGGTTTAGTTACATGATCGGTGCCTGCACTGTCACTTGCTGGGAGTTGTAGTCCCTCACCACATACTGCAGTGCTATTATGATGCAGTGATGGTGAACTGTGTATCTAATCCTCTCCTGTGTGATACTGTTTGCTGAGCCATGTATCTAATCCCGCCCTGTGCGATACTGTCTGCTGAGCCATGTATCTAATCCACTCCTGTGTGATACTGTCTGCTGAGCTGTGTATCTAATCCTCTCCTGTGTGATACTGTCTGCTGAGCCGTGTATCTAATCCTCTCCTGGTGAAACTGTGTGCTGAGCTGTGTATCTAATCCTCTCCTGTGTGATACTGTCTGCTGAGCTGTGTATCTAATCCTCTCCTGTGTGATACTGTCTGCTGAGCTGTGTATCTAATCCTCTAATGTGTGATACTGTCTGCTGAGCTATGTATCTAATCCTCTCCTGTGTGATACTGTCTGCTGAGCCGTGTATCTAATCCTCTCCTGTGTGATAGTGTCTGCTGAGCCGTGTATCTAATTGTCTCCTGTGTGATACTGTCTGCTGAGCCGTGTATCTAATCGTCTCCTGTGTGATACTATCTGCTGAGCTGTGTATCTAATCCTCTCCTGTGTGATACTGTCTGATGAACTGTGTATCTAATCCTATCCTGTGTGATACTGTCTGCTGAGCCGTGTATCTAATCCACTCCTGTGTGATACTGTCTGCTGAGCTGTGTATCTAATCCTATCCTGTGTGATACTGTCTGCTGAGCTGTGTATCTAATCCTATCCTGTGTGATGCTGTCTCCTGAACTGTGTATCTAATCCTCTCCTGTGCGATACTGTCTGCTGAGCCGTGTATCTAATCCACTCCTGTGTGATACTGTCTGCTGAGCTGTGTATCTAATCCTATGCTGTGTGATACTGTCAGCTGAGCTGTGTATCTAATCCTCTCTGTGTGATACTGTCTGCTGAGCCGTGTATCTAATCCTCTGTGTAATACTGTGTGTTGAGCCGTGTATCTAATCCTCTCCTGTGTGATACTGTCTGCTGAGCCGTGTATCTAATCCTCTCCTGTGATACTGTCTGCTGAGCTGTGTATCTAATCCTCTCCTGTGATACTGTCTGCTGAGCCGTGTATCTAATCCTATCCTGTGTGATACTGTCTGCTGAGCTGTGTATCTAATCCTATCCTGTGTGATACCATCTATTGAGCAGTGTATCTAATCCTATCCTGTGTGATACTGTTTGCTGACCTGTGTATCTAATCCTATGCTGTGTGATACTGTCTGGTGAGCTGTGTATCTAATCCTCTCCTGTGTGATACTGTCTGCTGAGCTGTGTATCTAATCCTGTACAGTGATACTGTCTGCTGAGCAGTGTATCTAATCCTATCCTGTGTGATACTGTGTGCTGAGCTGTGTATCTAATCCTCTCCTGTGTGATACCGTCTGCTGAGCTGTGTATCTAATCCTGTCCTGTGTGATACTGTCTGCTGAGCTGTGCATCTAATCCTATCCTGTGTGATACTGTCTGCTGAGCTGTGTATCTAATCCTATGCTGTGTGATACTGTCTGCTGAGCCGTGTATCTAATCCTATGCTGTGTGATACTGTCTGCTGAGCTGTGCATCTAATCCTATCCTGTGTGATACTGCCTGCTGAGCTGTGTATCTAATCCTCTCCTGTGTGATGCTGTCTGCTGAGCCGTGTATCTAATCCTATCCTGTGTGATACTGTCTGCTGAGCTGTGCATCTAATCCTCTCCTGTGTGATACTGTCTGCTGAGCCGTGTATCTAATCCTATCCTGTGTGATACTGTCTGATGAGCTGTGTATCTAATCCTCTCCTGTGTGATACTGTCTGCTGAGCCGTGTATCTAATCCTATCCTGTGTGATACTGTCTGATGAGCTGTGTATCTAATCCTCTCCTGTGTGATACTGTCTGCTGAGCCATGTATCTAATTCTCTCCTGTGTGATACCGTCTGCTGAGCTGTGTATCTAATACTCTCCTGTGTGATACTGTCTGATGAACCGTGTATCTAATCCCGCCCTGTGCGATACTGTCTGCTGAGCCGTGTATCTAATCCACTCCTGTGTGATACTGTCTGCTGAGCTGTGTATCTAATCCTACGCTGTGTGATACTGTCTGCTGAGCTCTGTATCTAATCCTCTCCTGTGTGATACTGTCTGCTGAGCTGTGTATCTAATCCTGTCCTGTGTGATACTGTCTGCTGAGCCGTGTATCTAATCCTATGCTGTGTGATACTGTCTGCTGAGCTGTGTATCTAATCCTACGCTGTGTGATACTGTCTGCTGAGCTCTGTATCTAATCCTCTCCTGTGTGATACTGTCTGCTGAGCCGTGTATCTAATCCTATCCTGTGTGATAATGTCTGCTGAGCCGTGTATCTAATCCTTTCCTGTGTGATACTGTCTGCTGAGCCGTGTATCTAATCCTATGCTGTGTGATACTGTCTGCTGAGCCGTGTATCTAATCCTCTCCTGTGTGATACTGTCTGCTGAGCTGTGTATCTAATCCTGTCCTGTGTGATACTGTCTGCTGAGCCGTGTATCTAATCCTCTCCTGTGTGATACTATCTGCTGAGCAGTGTATCTAATCCTATCCGGTGTGATACTGTCTGCTGAGCTGTGTATCTAATCTTATCCTGTGTGATACTGTCTGCTGAGCTGGGTATCTAATCTTATCCTGTGTGATACTGTCTGCTGAGCTGTGTATCTAATCCCCTCCTGTGTGATACTGTCTGCTGAGCCGTGTATCTAATCCCCTCCTGTGTGATACTGTCTGTTGAGCCGTGTATCTAAACCTATGCTGTGTATCTCATCCTCTCCTGTGTGATACTGTCTGCTGAGCTGTGTATCTAAACCTATGCTGTGTATCTCATCCTCTCCTGTGTGATACTGTCTGCTGAGCTGTGTATCTAATCCTCTCCTGTGTGATACTGTCTGCTGAGCTGTGTATCTAATCCTCTCCTGTGTGATACTGTCTGCTGAGCCGTGTATCTAATCCTATGCTGTGTGATACTGTCTGCTGAGCTGTGTATCTAATCTTATACTGTGTGATGCTGCCTGCTGAGCTGTGTATCTAATTCTATGCTGTGTGATACTGTATGCTGAGCAGTGTATCTAATCCTCTCCTGTGTGATACTGTGTGCTGACCTGTGTATCTAATCCTATGCTGTGTGATACTGTCTGCTGAGCAGTGTATCTAATCCTATGCTGTGTGATACTGTCTGCTGAGCCATGTATCTAATCCTCTCCTGTGAGATACTGTCTGCTGAGTTGTGTATCTAATCCTATTCTGTGTGATACTGTCTGCTGAGCTGTGTTTCTAATCCTCTCCTGTGTGATACTGTCTGCTGAGCAGTGTATCTAATCCTCTCCTGTATGATACTGTCTGCTGAGCTGTGTATCTAATCCTGTCCTGTGTGATACTGTCTGCTGAGCTGTGTATCTAATCCTCTCCTGTGTGATACTGTCTGCTGAACTGTGTATCTAATCCTCTCCTGTGTGATACTGTCTGCTGAGCTGTGTATCTAATCCCCTCCTGTGTGATACTGTCTGCTGAGCTGTGTATCTAATCCCCTCCTGTGTGATACTGTCTGTTGAGCCGTGTATCTAATCCTATGCTGTGTGATACTGTCTGCTGAGCTGTGTATCTAAACCTATGCTGTGTATCTCATCCTCTCCTGTGTGATACTGTCTGCTGAGCTGTGTATCTAATCCTCTCCTGTGTGATACTGTCTGCTGAGCTATGTATCTAATCCTGTGTGATACTGTCTGCTGAGCTGTGTATCTAATTCTCTCCTGTGTGATACCGTCTGCTGAGCAGTGTATCTAATCCTGTCCTGTGTGATACTGTCTGCTGAGCCGTGCATCTAATCCCCTCCTGTGTGATACTGTCTGCTGAGCCGTGTATCTAATCCCCTCCTGTGTGATACTGTCTGCTGAATCGTGTATCTAATCCTATGCTGTGTGATACTGTCTGCTGAACTGTGTATCTAATCCTATGCTGTGTATCTAATCCTCTCCTGTGTGATACTGTCTGCTGAGCTGTGTATCTAATCCTCTCCTGTGTGATACTGTCTGCTGAGCTGTGTGTCTAATCCTATCCTGTGTGATACTGTCTGCTGAGCCGTGTATCTAATCCTCTCCTGTGTGATAATGTCTGCTGAGCCGTGTATCTAATCCTCTCCTGTGTGATACTGTCTGCTGAGCCGTGTATCTAATCCTATCCTGTGTGATACTGTCTGCTGAGTCGTGTATCTAATCCCGCCCTGTGCGATACTGTCTGCTGAGCCGTGTATCTAATCCACTCGTGTGATACTGTCAGCTGAGCTGTGTATCTAATCCTCTCCTGTGTGATACTGTCTGATGAGCTGTGTATCTAATCCTCTCCTGTGTGATACTGTCTGATGAGCTGTGCATCTAATCCTATCCTGTGTGATACCGTCTACTGAGCTGTGTATCTAATCCTATCCTGTGTGATACTGTCTGCTGAGTCGTGTATCTAATCCCGCCCTGTGCGATACTGTCTGCTGAGCCGTGTATCTAATCCACTCCTGTGTGATACTGTCAGCTGAGCTGTGTATCTAATCCTCTCCTGTGTGATACTGTCTGCTGAGCCGTGTATCTAATCCTATCCTGTGTGATACCATCAGCTGAGCAGTGTATCTAATCCTATCCTGTGTGATACCATCTGCTGAGCTGTGTATCTAATCCTATCCTGTGTGATACTGTCTGCTGAGCTGTGTATCTAATCCACTCCTGTGTGATACTGTCTGCTGAGCTGTGTATCTAATCCTATCCTGTGTGATACTATCTGCTGAGCTGTGTATCTAATCCTCTCCTGTGTGATACTGTCTGCTGAGCTGTGTATCTAATCCTCTCCTGTGTGATACTGTCAGCTGAGCTGTGTATCTAATCCTCTCCTGTGTGATACTGTCTGCTGAGCTGTGTATCTAATCCCCTACTGTGTGATAATGTCTGCTGAGCAGTGTATCTAATCCTCTCCTGTGTGATACTGTCTGCTGAGCTGTGTATCTAATCCCCTACTGTGTGATACTGTCTGCTGAGCTGTGTATCTAATCCTGTCCTGTGTGATACTGTCTGATGAGCTATGTATCTAATCCTCTCCTGTGCGATACTGTCTGCTGAGCTGTGTATCTAATCCTCTCCTGTGTGATACTGTCAGCTGAGCTGTGTATCTAATCCTCTCCTGTGTGATACTGTCTGCTGAGCTATGTATCTAATTCTCTCCTGTGTGATACTGTCTGGTGAGCTGTGTATCTAATCCTCTCCTGTGTGATACTGTCTGCTGAGCTGTGTATCTAATCCACTCCTGTGTGATAATGTCTGCTGAGCTGTGTATCTAATCCTGTCCTGTGTGATACTGTCTGCTGAGCCGTGTATCTAATCCTATCCTGTGCGATACTGTCTGATGAGCCGTGTATCTAATCCTCTTCTGTGTGATACTGACTGCTGAGCTGTGTATCTAATCCTCTCCTGTGTGATACTGTCAGCTGAGCTGTGTATCTAATCCTCTCCTGTGTAATACTATCTGCAGAGCAGTGTATCTAATCCTGTCCTGTGTGATACTGTCTGCTGAGCCTTGTATCTAATCCTCTCCTGTGTGATACTGTCTGCTGAGCCTTGTATCTAATCCTCTCCTGTGTGATACTGTCTGCTGAGCCGTGTATCTAATCCTGTCCTGTGTGATACTGTCTGATGAGCTATGTATCTAATCCTCTCCTGTGCGATACTGTCTGATGAGCCGTGTATCTAATCCTCTCCTGTGTGATACTGTCTGCTGAGCTGTGCATCTAATCCTATCCTGTGTGATACTATCTGCTGAGCAGTGTATCTAATCCTCTCCTGTGTGATACTGTCTGCTGAGCTGTGTATCTAATCCTGTCCTGTGTGATACTGTCTGATGAGCTATGTATCTAATCCTCTCCTGTGCGATACTGTCTGATGAGCCGTGTATCTAATCCTCTCCTGTGCGATACTGTCTGATGAGCCGTGTATCTAATCCTCTCCTGTGTGATACTGTCTGCTGAGCTGTGCATCTAATCCTATCCTGTGTGATACTATCTGCTGAGCAGTGTATCTAATCCTATCCTGTGTGATACTATCTGCTGAGCAGTGTATCTAATCCTCTCCTGTGTGATACAGTCTGCTGAGCCGTGTATCTAATCCTATCCTGTGTGATACCATCCGCTGAGCTGTGTATCTAATCCTCTCCTGTGTGATACTGTCTGCTGAACCGTGTATCTAATCCTGCCCTGTGTGATACTGTCTGCTGAGCAGTGTATCTAATCCTATCCTGTGATACCATCTGCTGAGCTGTGTATCTAATCCTCTCCTGTGTGATACTGTCTGCTGAGCTGTGTATCTAATCCTGTCCTGTGTGATACTGTCTGCTGAGCCGTGTATCTAATCCTATGCTGTGTGATACTGTCTGCTGAGCCGTGTATCTAATCCTATGCTGTGTGATACTGTTTGCTGAGCCGTGTATCTAATCCCGCTCTGTGCGATACTGTCAGCTGAGCTGTGTATCTAATCCTCTCCTGTGTGATACTGTCTGCTGAGCTGTGTATCTAATCCTATCCTGTGTGATACTGTCTGCTGAGCCGTGTATCTAATCCTATGCTGTGTGATACTGTCTGCTGAGCTGTGTATCTAATCTTATACTGTGTGATACTGTCTGCTGAGCCGTGTATCTAATCCTCTCCTGTGTGATACTGTCTGCTGAACCATGTATCTAATGCTCTCCTGTGTGATACTGCCTGCTGAGCTGTGTATCTAATCCTATGCTGTGTGATACTGTATGCTGAGCAGTGTATCTAATCCTCTCCTGTGAGATACTGTCTGCTGAGCTGTGTATCTAATCCTATCCTGTGTGATACTGTCTGCTGAGCCGTGTATCTAATCCTCTCCTGTGAGATACTGTCTGCTGAGCTGCGTATCTAATCCTCTCCTGTGTGATACTGTCTGCTGAGCTGTGTATCTAATCCTGTCCTGTGTGATACTGTCTGCTGAGCTGTGTATCTAATCCCATCCTGTGTGATACTGTCTGCTGAGCCGTGTATCTAATCCTATGCTGTGTGATACTGTCTGCTGAGCCATGTATCTAATCCTCTCCTGTGTAATACTGTCTGCTGAGCTGTGTATCTAATCCCCTACTGTGTGATAATGTCTGCTGAGCTGTGTATCTAATCCTGTCCTGTGTGATACTGTCTGATGAGCTATGTATCTAATCCTCTCCTGTGCGATACTGTCTGCTGAGCTGTGTATCTAATCCTCTCCTGTGTGATACTGTCAGCTGAGCTGTGTATCTAATCCTCTCCTGTGTGATACTGTCTGCTGAGCCTTGTATCTAATCCTGTCCTGTGTGATACCGTCTGATGAGCCGTGTATCTAATCCTCTCCTGTGTGATACTGTCTGCTGAGCTGTGTATCTAATCCTCTCCTGTGTGATACTGTCTGCTGAGCTGTGTATCTAATCCTATCCTGTGTGATACCATCTGCTGAGCTGTGTATCTAATCCTATCCTGTGTGATACTGTCTGATGAGCCGTGTATCTAATCCTCTCCTGTGTGATGCTGTCTGCTGAGCCGTGTATCTAATCCTCTCCTGTGTGATACTGTCTGCTGAACCGTGTATCTAATCCTGCCCTGTGTGATACTGTCTGCTGAGCTGTGCATCTAATCCTATCCTGTGTGATACTATCTGCAGAGCAGTGTATCTAATCCTATCCTGTGATACCATCTGCTGAGCTGTGTATCTAATCCTCTCCTGTGTGATACTGTCTGCTGAGCTGTGTATCTAATCTTATCCTGTGTGATACTGTCTGCTGAGCCGTGTATCTAATCCTATCCTGTGATACCATCTGCTGAGCTGTGTATCTAATCCTCTCCTGTGTAATACTGTCTGCTGAGCTGTGTATCTAATCTTATCCTGTGTGATACTGTCTGCTGAGCCGTGTATCTAATCCTATCCTGTGTGATACTGTCTGCTGAGCCGTGTATCTAATCCTCTCCTGTGTGATACTGTCTGCTGAGCTGTGTATATAATCCTATCCTGTGTGATACTGTCTGCTGAGCCGTGTATCTAATCCTCTCCTGTGTGATACTGTCTGCTGAGCTGTGTATCTAATCCTCTCCTGTGTGATACTGTCTGCTGAGCTGTGTATCTAATCCTATCCTGTGTGATACTGTCTGCTGAGCTGTGTATCTAATCCACTCCTGTGTGATACTGTCTTCTGAGCTGTGTATCTAATCCTCTCCTGTGTAATACTGTCTGCTGAGCCGTGTATCTAATCTTATCCTGTGTGATACTGTCTGCTGAGCTGTGTATCTGTAAAATAATACTCTTCTCTGTATTATTTTTTCTACTGAGGACTTCTCAAAGTATCAATATCACGATATTCTTATAAAAAAAATGTATCTATTTATTCTTGGATTGTCCATTAAATAGAATCAGATTGCAGCAGGTACATACAATAATTAGTTATAAAGTAATTGTCCATTTGTCCATAATTAGCTTAATTGTTGAGATTCACCCATCTTTCCTTGGATCCTGGCTGGTAAATCATGTCTTTGTCCAGCACGTGTCCAGGCCTACATGTCATCTGTTTCTCAGCATGAAGATTCTTCTTCTGTGTCTTGTGGGGTGGGAAGAGCAAGAGAGTCCCCCCTTTCTGTACCATGGGCTTTTATAGCCAGTCGTATGGACACCTGTTCTACATATGGTAGTGAACCAAAAATACACACACAAATAGCGCATGTCAACTAGACACGATGGCTGAGGCATAGAACTCAGAAAAATGATTATCGATTAACATTCCAAATGAATTTCCATAATTAACCATTTAACATTTCCCCCTTTTTTGAGAATAAAAGGACTTTAACTGAAATTTCTCAAAAGAAGATACATTCATCAATCATTTTTTCTTTCCTTCTTCCTTGGCAATATCATTAAATTTCCATAATAATAATAATAGTAATAATAGTATCAATATCGGATTATTGTTATATAATGATGTGAATTCATGTTATGGTAAGCCGTGACTAATATTCATTTAATATGTATAATTATACTTCCCTATATCTAAATTGAAGTAATCGCGGGTCCAATCGTCATCGTCTGATGTCATCGGGTCGTCGTCTCGTCTTCTTCTTGGTTCTTTTATAACACAGTCTTTAGATGAAAACTCCTTTGAAATAAATGACAGCGTGTAGATATTGTACAGTCCATAATTGTATTCATCATTGTTCAGTCCATAAACTGTGCTCTTTATTAGAAAGATCATGTGTGTCAACTGATAAGAAAACAAAGTCCATGGATGAAATGTAGCTTTAATATCTGTGTGATGTCACCTGGACTTACGGTGGATAGTTCTGGAATCTTCCGTGTCGTCCGCACTGGTCTCGTGTCACTTTTGGAACAGATGTGACGTCTTTGTTCAGTAAAGCAAGGGTTAACTTGACACTTCCCTGCTTTATATAGCCCCATAACCAGTACTCAGTCCTTTATATACAGGACACATACGCCAGGTATTACCTGTTCACCAGCTTTCATTGAAGCGTTGCAGGTGATAAGAAACCACTGGAACGTGATGAAACTTGAGCACAACACAGTTCATATAGGATCATCGTCCTCTGCCGTCCCGGTGATCAGTGGTGTGAATTGTATCTGACACAGTCTATTATCACTCAGCATTCACACCTGTTACCTTCTGAGACTTCCGGATATCGGTTGCTTCTTCTTGTAACTTTTGAGAGTCTCTTTGATTTATAAAAATTAAAAGTCTTTATTAAGATAGAATTCATAATTGCGATGTCTTGATTGAAGTCTTCATTCCCTAATCTGATACCAAATCTGGCAACTTTCCTAACCTATAATATCACAGCGTACCATAGCAATCAATAATATCCATCTAATTATTATCAAAATATTAAAATAAATTATGTTTGGAATAATAAACAATAATAGATAATAATTCATTAGTAATCAAGTTCTCCATATGATAGAACATTTTTATGTCATAGGTGTAATTACCTTTTCCAACCCATAGGTGTCAGTGTGTTTTGAAACAACAAGTGTTTATATCTTTATTAAACCAATAATACCAAAGAATGTATACTGCTGAACTAAAATGAATAAATATATGTGAATTTATAAATGAATGAATGAATGAATTGTTGTGTTTACTCAGAAAATGTAAACATTTTTCTTATATTAATATATATCATCATTATATTTGATGAAGCAATATTCTTGTACTTGACATTACCCCATTAAATATTAATGTGTTTTCTCAATTGAAATCTTGAACTGAATTAAAATCAAAAATTGAGAATTAAAAATGAAAAATGGAAAAATAAGAAAATAAGTAAGAATAAAATTTTAAAAATGAAAAATAAAATTAAGAGTAAAAATAAGAATAAAAATAAAAATAAGGCCTTTAAATTTTAATGACAAATGCAGAGTAATTATATTCTCCATAAAAAATACCCTTATATCTCCATTATCTGGATGATTTCATATTTGTCATAACCTTGTATCACCAAAAAATATTAAATTATTAAACTATGCAACTTTGCATGTAACACCCTTCTTAATTATATCATTGTACCTTATTATTGTTTCTTCTTTAATAAAATGTGTAAAAAAATAAGTATTGATCAAAAGTGATTATGTAATCAGGATCAAAAACACATTTTCCCCCTTAATACCAAAAAATATTATTTTATAAAATTTATGTATATATCAGAACCAAATTAAAAATAATTATTCTTCTAGAAATATTGTGCATAAATTTCATATCGATGAGTAGCATAGATTTGTCTACAGAGAGGTGTGTACCTATTTAGGTAACCATTAAAAATAATATCTTAGTTATTCAATAATATTATCATGTGGAAAATTATTCTAAATGTAAATTTGCTTTGTAAACCATTTGATGTGTGGTTGCCCTTATCCACTATTAGTTAAATCAAGAAATAATAATTATTAAAGAAATATAGAAATATATATATGTAGATAAAACCTAATTATGTATTATAATTTCCTCAGAATTAAATATATTTTTGTACCTTCACATAAAGAAACATTTTTTTTTCTTTCCAAACATACAAACATACGAGGCCTCTGTCACATCAATCACACTTAGCAGCTGCTGATTTACTCATCTGTCACCTTCACTCTGACATTCACAGATCTGTTCAACTCAAACATTCCACATATGAAGTTTTAGATATATATATATATATTTAACCCAAAATTGTTGTATCCCAATTTATTAATGCGCATTGCCATATCAATTAAATATCTTAATATTCTTTGAATATTCCCCAAGTACATATTATATAATATGAGAGTAAGTCACTGGAATTTCAGACACTCTCTTGACTTAGATTCTTTTTTCACTGGCTGCCCGGTCTTAAGTTACATCAGCTGAAAATAGAATGAATGGGATCTATACTATTAGCTCAAAGTTCAGAGGCCGCAGCTGTCACACGTCATGCTGGAAAGCTACAGGTTAAAACGAACACTTCATGCACAGAAAATATTAATTCATAAGTGCTACACATAATAATTAATAAGTATTACATATATATTATAGTCCAACTAGATATATTGTTATTATTTTAAAATGTTATACACATAAAATCATGCAATTTTTTTCCACTTCCTGTGTGAATAAAGAAATAAATCCATTTTAGAGTTGTTTGATCAAATCCTGCTTTGGAATGAAACCTCTAAGGAAATATAAGAAAGTAAAATTAAATATCAAATTCATACAGAAACAGAATTATTTAAATATCTTATACATATATTGGTTGGTTCTAATGTAATTCAAAATATTGTTACTTAAATTTATATATATGAAGTTCTAATTTATTAATTAATATATATATATTTTTTATAAATATATATATATATAAATACAATTATACACAATCTCTACTTAAACAAGTGTATATATATATATATATATATATATATATATACGAACTATTAGAAACTATGTAGCTACAATTTTACTGTATAAGATTATAAATAAATATTGAGACATTGTATAACATTTTGATACAACATCATAATTACAGTTTTTCCTTAGCCACTCCCTAAACCAAATCTTCTGTCTCTCTCAAATATCTCCAGGAACGCCCTATTTAGGAAAGACATTTTTCTATCCTTCAAACCCTCAGAGAACTGCCTGTCCTTCTGTTCACATTCCATGACGTCACTGTGAGCCGGTCGTCTCACCTGTCTCTGTTCATCAGTTTCGGCCATTTTCCTTTCTAGGGAAAAGTCACAGCTTTGCATTTTTAACTCTTTGTGTGGAGATATGGAGTTTTGAATCATCTGATATGGCTTATAACAGATATGAAATCTCCTGCGTATTTGATAGAGTTCACTATGGGGATGACTCAGTCTAGGAGAGTTTGATATTGGCTTTTGATAAGATTTTACCTTTCCTGGTTTTATAAAATTAACTTGATTTCTTTTCTTTTCACGATTCTCATGTTTTCTAACAGAATCCAGCAACTGCACACATTTGAATAGGGATTCTTTTTGTGACACTATAACTCTAGATACTGGATCTAGGAATTTGAATTTTTGTACAAAAGTTTTTATCATATGTTATACTTTTCCATTTTTGATAAGAGCTTTGTACAACCGTTCAAATATGGATATGAATGTATATGTACATTCCTTCCTACCAATCCTTAGTTTCTGCAGATCTTCTATGTTGGGAAAATCCTTTGTGACACAATAAATCAAATATCTTAACCTGTCCGAATCATTTTCCCATCCATTAGGAGAGTAACGTCTGGACAATGTCACAGGAATCCATATTTTAAATAATTGATTCCTCTCCTCATTGGATAAATCAAACTTATCAGAGAAGCTCTCAAATGTCTCTGAATTTCTACAGGCATGGATTTTGACATCATATTTTGGCATGATTTTGTATAATTTCAGCAAATTTTTCCTCATTTTAATTTGCAGTTGAGCCTGGGTAATTCCTGAATTCTCTGATATTTTTAGTGGCTCTTGTACGTCCGCTCCTCCTACGTCACTCACGTCTCCTCCCACATCACCTAGTATGTCGGTTTCTCGTATGTCAGTCATGTCTCCTCCCATGTCAGGTTTCTGTATGTCCGTCTCTTGGTCAGACCCAAGGTCACCTTCAGTTACAGACACGTGTCTCAAATCTTGTTCATTTTCCACATTACAGTCAGAATCATTGTCACTATCTGACACTATTTCTACACAATTTTCCTGCTTAGAACTTTCAAGTACAAAATCATGAAATACCTGTACAAGATGTAGAATATTCCGCAATTTGTGTTTCTCTCTATTTACCAATTTAGAAGTTAACTGTAAATTCTGCAATTCACATTCTTTGTATAAACTGAGCCACAAAACTTCTATGTCATCTCTTACATTAACTTTGAAATTAATATTACTTTGTTTAGCAAAAGAAGAAATTATATCCATATTTTGCTTACCTTAAGATTCCTTAACTTTTCTTTATCAGCACGTCCTGTCTTCAGTTCGTCTGATTCTGTTCCTTGTTAGTACCTCTGCTTCCCGTTAGTCCTCAGTCTGTAGGCTTCTTTCTGCTTCTCGTGACAAATTAGTGAATTTACTGACACGTGAACAACAGCTGTTCAGCTCGTCAGGACTCCCCCCCCCCTTGTTCACGGGAAGAAATTCACTTACTTAATTTAAAAAAAAACGAAAAAACAGGGCTGGCTGGCTCACCATTGTAAAATAATACTCTTCTCTGTATTATTTTTTCTACTGAGGACTTCGCAAAGTATCAATATCACGATATTCTTATAAAAAAATGTATCTATTTATTCTTGGATTGTCCATTAAAAAGAATCAGATTGCAGCAGGTACATACAATAATTAGTTATAAAGTAATTGTCCATTTGTCCATAATTAGCTTAATTGTTGAGATTCACCCATCTTTCCTTGGATCCTGGCTGGTAAATCATGTCTTTGTCCAGCACGTGTCCAGGCCTACATGTCAGATACGTCTCAGCATGAAGATTCTTCTTGTGGGGTGGGCAGAACAAGAAAGCCCCCCCTTTCTGTAGCATGGGCTTTTATAGCCAGTCGTATGGCACACCTGTTCTACATATGGTAGTGAACCAAAAATACACACACAAATAGCGCATGTCAACTAGACACGATGGCTGAGGCATAGAACTCAGATTTAAGAAAAATGATTATCGATTAACATTCCAAATGAATTTCCATAATTAACCATTTAACATGGCAGCATCATGGTTTGGGCCTGCTTTTCTTCAGCAGGGACAGAGAAGATGGTTAAAATTGATGGGAAGATGGATGGAGCCAAATACAGGACCATTCTGGAAGAAAACCTGTTGGAGTCTGCAAAAGACCTGAGACTGGGACGGAAATTTATCTTCCAACAAGACAATGATCCCAAACATAAAGCAAACTCTACAATGGAATGGTTCAAAAATAAACATATCCAGGTGTTAGAATGGCCAAGTCAAAGTCCAGACCTGAATCCAAACGAGAATCTTGGAAAGAGCTGAAAACTGCTGTTCACAAACGCCCTCCATCCAACCTCAATGAGCTCGAGCTGTTTTGCAAGGAAGTATGGGCAAGAATTTCAGCCTCTCGATGTGCAAAACTGATAGAGGCATACCCCAAGCGACTTGCAGCTGTAATCGCAGCAAAAGGTGGCGCTACAAAGTATTAACTCAAGGGGGCCGAATAATATTGCACGCCCCACTTTTCAGTTTTTAATTTGTTAAAAAAGTTTAAAATAGCAAATAAATTTCATTCCACTTCACGATTGTGTCCCACTTGTTGTTGATTCTTCCCCCAAAAAATAGAATTTTATATCTTTATGTTTAAAGCCAGAAATGTGGCAAAAGGTAGAAAAGTTCAAGGGGGCCAAATCCTTTCACAATGCAGTGTATAGGCGACGGCAGTGCTGTGTATCTGCAGGATTCCAGGCCAGTATCTGCCACCCGCTGGATTTCCCATGGGAGAAGCTCTGGGATTTTATTACAGGGAAACTGTCATCAGGTTTTTGCTATGTAATCTAAAAGCAACAAGTCGGGGCAGAGGACCTTATCCCAGCGATGTGTCACTTGCTGGTCTGCATGATGGCATTTTGATATAATCCCTCTTTTATCTGCTGCAGATCTAGCAGTTCCCTGAATTCACAGATTATGTAGAGACCAATGCGGGAAAGTTAACCCAAATGTTCTAGAAGTCAGCGTTGGATTCTCTGCTTTCAGATCACCTCACAGACCAATGTAAGTTAAGGGACAAGTTCAGATGACGGTTTATCCCACTGTTTTTTGAAAGAAATTCGCCATTAAAACTCATGCATACAGTACAAAAAGAAATAGATGCCACAACCAGGGCCGGCTCCAGGATTTCATGGGCCCCGGGCAAAAGTCTCAGTGGGCCCCATTCACACCTACCACGATTCATGATGCACAGAAATATAGGTATAGTACAATGCTAAAGATTTCACTGACTTCTCACATTACATGAGTGATATCTATTGTAAAGTCTACAACAGCTCAGACACCGGCGAATCCTCCCAGCGCACAGTTCAGACCAGACAATATAGTCCTCTATACAGTATTATGGGCCCCACGTAGTCCTCCATATACAGTATTATGGGCACCACGTGGTCCTCCATATACAGTATTATGGGCACCACATGGTCCTGCATCCAGTACTATGGGCACCATATATTGCTCCATACAGAATAACGGACCGTATATAATGCTCCATACAGTATGATCCCCATATATTGCTCCATTCAGTATACTGGATCCCATATATTGCTCCATAAAGTAAAATGAGCCCCATATATTGCTCCATACATAATGGGTACCATATAATGCTCCATACAGAATAATGGAGCCCAAATATTGCTCCATACAGTATGGGCCCTATATATTGCTCCATAAATAGTGGGACCAATATATTGCTCCATAAAGAATAGGCCCCATATAATACTCCATACATAATGGGCCCCATATATTGTTCAATAGATAATGAGCCCCATATAATACTACATACATAATGAGCCCCATATATTGTTCAATAGATAATAAGCCCTATATAATACTCCATACATAATGGGCCCCATATATTGTTCAATAGATAATGAGCCCCATATAATACTCATAACATAAAAAAAAAAAATCAAATACTCACCGCTCCTTGCTGGAAGCAGGCCTGTCTCATCAGCGTCTTCTGACTCTCTGCACTGGGACTGCTCAGCAGAGGGCGCTCTGTAGTGATGTCATCGCGCCCTCTGCCCTGAGATGTCACAGAGTAAGAAGACGCAGAAGACAGAGGAGCAGCAGAGGAACAGGGAGAGGTAAGTATTGCAAACAGTTTAGAGCACTGGGGAAGGCCCAGTGCAAGTGCCCATTCGCTGGCATCAGGCCCCGCTGACTCATGGGCCCCATAGCGCGCTGGTGTCCCAGAGGGTGAGTGGGCCCCCTGCTCGCTCAGGGCCCAGGCACTTGCCCGGGTGGTGATGCCGGCCCTGGGTACAACACATACGGCACCTGTTTTTAACTGATCCGCTGCAATGATTATGTAGGAAACTGTATTCATTTACAATCATCCACAGCGTGAGAGCAAACAGCTACAACATTACTGAATAAACAGAAACCCTGCAAGTATAAGAAAATTATTTTATTAAAAATATTTTGCATATCAATCCAGTTTGAAAAAAAATAACTCATTAAGCATTTTTTGCAACGTAGCAGTCCACATCTGACAGAGTCCTGTAACTCTGGACACAGTATAATAGTGTGGCCGCTGTTCTCTAGCAGGACCCTCTAATGATAGAAGCAGGACGGCATACTGGATCTCGCACAACGCTACCTGCATGCCATCTGATTGGCTACTGTAAGTGCTCCAGCCGTATAAAGATCACTATGTATACAATATACTCCGAAAAGATGTCAGTGATTACTGTGAAGTCAAAATATTGTGGCCCCCATTGAGCAGGAATGATTAGAGATGGACAAGCTCCAGTCTGCAGACAGTCAGTGATGGCGGAGAGCTGATCATCTTTACTCGCTGCTCATTAGGAAAGTGGTCGCTTTCTGAAACCATTTGACTCTGAACTCGGCGTCAGACGGCATTATGTAAGAGGCCAATGTCTGAGTGGTTTTTGTGTCCATTTGTCCTTCCTCTGTTCTTTCTGCCAAAAGATCCTCACCCATAACCTAAGGATTAAAATAAAGTTGAATTGTTCCTAATATTTTTTTACATTTAGCGCATGAATTGAATTTCATAAATTAAAAGAAAACTTTCCCTCCGATGTCCACAAAACTGAGCGCCACTACATAAGCCCCAAATAGTCTCCCCTCTCTCTCCCAGTCTGTGCAGCGGACGGGAACCATTTAAATGGGTGCAGGGCCGATTTTAGATAAAGTGGGGCCCTGGGGAAAAGTTTAAAGTGGGGTCCCAAATGCTGACATACAGCACCACACAGACATTTAGCTTGTATGTACATGCGCTGAGATCAGGCCGCTAAACGAGCGCAATCCACAATACTGAAGCCGTTCGACGCTTGTTTCCCGACCTCTTTACACCAGCTGAGGAAGAATGATGGGTACAGAACAATCACTAATAGATCAATCTGTCCCCATACAGCATCATGTTATCAGCAGCACATCTGCAGGTTACACCGGCCGATGTGCTGCTGAGAACAAGGATTTTTGTTCTGGCATAAACAATCCAATTACTCGATGAATAGGCAGCATTTTGCTTGTTTAGTATAATACATGCCATAGTTCTCCATATTTTATAATGTGCCCCACAGCCCCCCATATTGTATAATGAGGCCCATAGTCCTCCATATAGTATAATACACTTCCGATAGCCCTCCATATAGTATAATGCATTCCCCATAACCCTCTATATAGTATAATATACTCCCCATAGTCCTCCATATTGTATAATGTGCCCCACAGCCCCCCATATTGTATAATGAGGCCCATAGTCCTCCATATAGTATAATACACTCCCCATAGCCCTCCATATAGTATAATACACTCCCCATAACCCTCTATATAGTATAATATACTCCCCATAGTCCTCCATATTGTATAATGCACTCCCCATAACCCTCTATATAGTATAATATACTCCCCATAGTCCTCCATATTGTATAATGCACTCCCCATAACCCTCTATATAGTATAATATACTCCCCATAGTCCTCCATATTGTATAATGTGCCCCACAGCCCTCCATATTGTATAATGTGGCCCATATTCCTCCAAATAGTATAATACACTCCCCATAGCTCTCTATATAGTATAATGCACCTCATAGTTCTCCATATAGTATAATGCACCTCATAGTCCTCCATATAGTATAATGCACCTCATAGCCCTCCATATAGTATAATATACTCCCCATAGTCCTTCATATAGTATAATGCACTCCCCATAGTCTTTCATATTGTATAATGTGCCCCACAGCCCTCCATATTGTATAATGTGGCCCATATTCCTCAATATAGTGAATACATTCCCCATAGCTCTCTATATAGTATAATGCACCTCATAGTCCTCCATATAGTATAGTACACTCCCCATAGCCCTCCATATAGTATAATACACTGCCCCATAGCCCTCCATATAGCATAATACACTGCCCCATAGCCCTACATATAGTATAATACACTGCCCCATAGCCCTCCATATAGTATAATACACTGCCCCATAGCCCTCCATATAGTATAATACACTGCCCCATAGCCCTCCATATAGTATAATACACTGCCCCATAGCCCTCTATATAGTATAATATACTGCCCCATAGCCCTCCATATAGTATAATACACTCCCTATAGTATAATGCACTCCCCCAAAGTCTTCAATATAGTATAATGTGCCCCACAGAGCTCCATATTGTATAATGTGACCGATATTCCTCCAAATAGTATAATACACTCCCCGTAGCCCTCCACATAGTATAATGCACCTCATAGTCCTCCATATAGTATGATGAACCTCATAGTCCGCCATATAGTATAATACACTCCCCATAGCCCTCCATATAGTATAATGCACTCCTCATAGCCCTCCATATAGTATAATGCACTTCATAGTCCTCCATATAGTATAATACACTCCCTATAGCCCTCTAAATAGTATAATGCACTCCCCAAAGTCCTCCATATAGTATAATATACTCCCCATAGTCCTCCATATAGTATAATATACTCCCCATAGTCCTCCATATAGTATAATGCACTCCCAATAGTCCTCAATATAGTATAATGTGCCCCACAGCCCTCCATATTGTATAATGTGGCCCATATTCCTCAATATAGTATAATACATTCCCCATAGTTCTCCATATAGTATAATACACTTCCCATAGCCCTCCATATAGTATAATACACTCCCCATAGCCCTCCATATAGTATAATACACTCCCCATAGCCCTCCATATAGTATAATGCACCTCATTGTCCTCCATATAGTATAATTTACTCCCCATAGTCCTCCATATAATGGAATGCACCTCATAGTCCTTCATATAGTATAATGCACTCCCCATAGCCCTCCATATAGTATAATACACTCCCCATAGCCCTCCATATAGTATAATACACTCCCCATAGCCCCCCATATAGTATAATGCACCTCATAGTCCTCCATATAGTATAATACACTCCCCATAGCCCTCCATATAGTATAATACACTCCCCATAGCCCTCCATATAGTATAATACACTCCCCATAGCCCTCCATATAGTATAATGCACCTCATAGTCCTCCATATAGTATAATACACTCCCCATAGCCCTCCATATAGTATAATGCACCTCATAGTCCTCCATATAGTATAATACACTCCCCATAGCCCTCCATATAGTATAATATACTCCCCATAGTCCTCCATATAATGGAATGCACCTCATAGTCCTCCATATAGTATAATGCAATCCCTATAGCCCTCCATATAGTATAATGCACTCCCTATAGCCCTCCCTATAGTATAATGCACTCCCCATAGCCCTCCCTATAGTATAATGCACTCTCCATAGTCCTTCATAGTGTATAATGCACTCCCCATAGTCCTTCATATAGTATAATGCATTTTCCTCAGTCCTTAATAGAGTATAATGCAGCCTCCCTATAGTATAATGCAGCCAAACATATAGTACATATAATATAATGCAACCCATAGTCCTCGTAATGTATAATTCGGCCCCAACCATAGAGTATAATTCAGCCACTCCATACAGTATAATGCAGCCCCCCAGTTCTGCAGTATTATGGTCACCACGTATAAAAAACAAATACATACAATACTCACCTCTCCTCGTTCTCCAGCTGCTCCATGCTCTGCAGAGCGTCTCAGCAGCTCCACTCTGCAGGCACAGTCATTCCCCCGCTACCGATACAGTTCAATGCCCAATGCGGGGGAACGAACTCACGGGCCCTATAGCGGCACGCCACGGGCTGGAGGCCCCAGGCAGATGCCTAGTCTGCCTGCCCTTACATCGGCCCTGAATGGGTGTCTCATATTGGGGACGTGTTTTTCTGCTTTTTTTCTTGCCATAGTACAAATTCTATTCAGTAGGACTATCAGCTGTGTATCCACCAGACTTCTGCACAACAAAACTGATGGTCCCAACCCCATTAATAAGGCAAGAAATCCCACTTATTAAACCTGACAGGGCACACCTGTGAAGTGAAAGACATTTCTGGTGACTACCTCTTGAAGCTCATCAAGAGAATGCCAAGAGTGTGCAAAGCAGTCATCAAAGCAAAAAGTGGCTACTTTGAATAACCTAGAATATAAGACATATTTTCAGTTGTTTCACACTTTTTGTTAAGTATATAATTCCACATGTGGTAATTCATAGTTTTGATGCCTTCAGTGTGAATGTACAATTTTCATAGTCATTGAAAATACAGAAAAATCTTTAAATGAGAAGGTGTGTCCAAACTTTTGGTCTGTTACTGTATATATCCAGGATGTTTGATCAAGGGGTGCCATACATACCAGAATGGGGGATCAAGGGGTGCCATGCATAACAGGATGGGGGATCAAGGGGTGCCATGCATAGCAGGATGGGGGATCAAGGGGTGCCATGAAAACTAGGATGGGGATCAGGGGGTGCCATGCATACCAGGATGGTAGATCAAAGGGGTGCCATGAATACCAGGATGGGGGATCAAGGGGTGCCATGCATTTCAGGATGGGGATGAGGGCCACGTATACCAAGATGGGATGGGAGCCACATATAACCAGGAAGGAGGGACCATACATACCAGGATGGAGGATATTAACAGAATTGGGGGACATTACCCCAATACCAATGTCAGCAGCAGACTCCTACTAGACAAAGATAGCACAAGTATACAGAAAATGCAGTTTTTAAAAGGAAGGTTTTTATGATTAAGGGAAAAGGAAATCCAAACCTACAGGGCCCTGTGTGAAAAAGTGATGCACCTCCCTCCTTAAAACATAAATTAACTGTAATTTGTCACATCTTTGGGAAGCTGAGTTCAATTTCCGTAGCCCCACACAGCCTTGTTTACTCCCACACGTGTTCTCAATCAAGAAATCACTTAAATAGGACATGCCTGACAAAGTGAAGTAGAACAAAAGATCCTCTAAAGCTAGACATCATGCTGCGATCCAAAGAAATTCAGGACCAAATGAGAAACAAAGTAATTGAGATCTATCAGTCTGGAAAAAGTTCTAAAGCCATTTCTAAAGATTTGGGACTCCAGCGAACCACAGTGGGAGTCATTATCCACAATAGGCGAAAATATGGAACAATGGTGAACTTTCCTAGGTGTGGCCGGCTGATCAAAATTACCCCAAGAGCGCAGCAACGACTCATCCAAGAGGTCACAAAAGACCCCACAACAACATCCAGAGAACTGCAGGTCTCACTTGCCTCAGTTAAGGACAGTGTTCATGACTACACCATAAGAAAGAGACTGGGCAAAAATGACACGCATAGCAGAGTTCCAAGACGAAAACCACTGCTGAGCAATAAGAACAAAGGCTCATCTCAGTTTTGGCAGAAAACATCTTGATGATCGCCAAGACTTTTGGGAGAATACTCTGTGGACTGACAAGACAAAAGTTGAACTTTTTGCAAGGCGTATGTCCCATTACATCTGGCGTAGAAGTAACACTGCATTTCAAAAAAGGAACATCATACCAACAGTAAAATATGGTGGCGGTAGCTTGATGGTCTGGGACTGTTATGCTGCTTCAGGACCTGGAAGACTTGCTGTGGTAAATGGAACCATGAATTCTGCTGGTTAACCAAAAAATCCTGAAAGAGAATGTCCGGCCATCTGTTCATGACCTCAAGCTGAAGTGCACTTGGGTTATGCTGCAGGACAATGATCCAAAACACACTATTAAGTCCACCTCTGAATGGCTTAAGGAAAACAAAATTAAGACTTTGCAGTGGCTTAGTCAAAGTCCTGACCTTAAGAAAGCGGTTCATGCTTGGAAACCCTCCAATGTGGCTAAATTACAACAATTTTGCAAAGATGAGTGGGCAAAAATTCCTCCAGAGTGTTGTAAAAGACTCATTGCCAATTATCCCAAACACTTGATTGTAGTTGTTGTTGCTGAGGGTGCTTCAACCAGTTATTAGGTTTAGAGGGCAATCACTTTTTCACACAGGGCCCTGTAGGTTTGGATTTCTTTTTCCCTTAATAATTAGGATCTTCATTTAAAAACTGCATTTTGTGGTTACTTGTGTTATCTTTGTCTAATATTAAAATTTGTTTTGAGATCTGAAATATTTAAGTATGACAAACATGCAAAAGAATGAGAAATCAGAAAGGGGCAAACAACTTTTCACACATACACATATACATATATATATATATTCATCCCACAATGTCACATTCATGGTAGAAGAGAGGGATTGGTAAGATGGGACAACCATTACAAACCAGCCACCTGATCAGACGTTATTGAACACCTTTCCAGAAGCTTTAATCAATCTTATCTACTGTTATTTTCTGAAGAGAGGAAACAAATGTCCTAAAAATAAAAAAATATAAAAATGAAAGTTAAGAAAAAATAAAATAATAATAATAATAGTCTCACCTCCACTATGAGCATTTTTTGCTCTTCTAATAATCCAAGCTTTCCTAATTGTTCTTCTATTTGCTCCTGCGTCTTCATATTCCTCTCCAGCACAAATGATGCATGCTGGGGCTGTAAGAGCTGTAATCGAGGCCTAGAAGAACCATCAGAGGTCAGGCCCATCTGGTTACAGAAAGAACACAGATACACGCTGTATAAGACAATGGGATGGAAACAAGATTTTAAAAGGAGTTATCAAACACTTTTATACTCCACTGGATAGGTCATTAATATAAGATAGGTGGGGGTCCAACCATCGGCCCCCCGATGATCAGGTGTCATCACCTCTGGCAAGATGCAGGCAATGTTCAAAGTGGAACAAAACCGCTCTGTACACTGCGGCCGCTGCCGGGTGCAGACCAGCTATTGAGGAGTACCGGAGGTGATCTGCAGTACCAGGCAGTGGCCACTGGGGTGCGCTCTGTTCACAAGTTACATCCGGCCGTTGCCAGAGCTATAAACAGCTTATTGGTGGGGAGCCAAGAGTCGGACCTACAACGATCTGATATAGACCACCTATTTTATGCATAAATCATCTGCATTAAAGCATTAGAGAACGTCTTTAAGAGCCCTGCATTTTCAGAGCCAAACTTCAGTCAACATCTAATAACCAATTACAAGGTCTTTCTTAGGACTCGTTCACACGAATGTATTTTCAGTAGGAAAGTTGTCTGTGGAACAAATGGACGGCACTCAGACCAATGGGATTCAATGGGAAAGTGCAGAGGAGTCATTTTTCTTTTTTGTCACTGATCGAATCTGTGTGTGAGCAAAAAATAAAGAAAGAAAATGGCAGCATGTCCTCGTTTCATCCGTCAGACAAGATTCACCCATTCAAGTCTATGGGTCCAGAAAAAAATCTGCTTTATACAGATACATTGCAATCCTGTAGCCCTGGAAACTGTAAATGGTTAAAAAGCCAGATTAGATCTGGACTGCACATGGACGACAAGTGAGAAAAGAATTCTCCCACTTTTCTGGATGAAACTCTGAATGATATTTTATCTGCTTGTGTGAACAGGCCCTTAGAGGTCTCGACAAGACGGAGGAGCTGATCCAGAGTGTCCAGGTAAAGCTAGCAGTCCAGGTAATGGCGGATACGGAGGCAACCATCCACATCGTGCTCCATGCCCTTCTAATCTGACCTCCGTGACAGTGATGCTCAGTGTAAAGCCTGAGCTCAGGAGATGTGGGCTCGGACCCTGTTCAGACACACTGGAACTGATCAATCTCCATTCAACATTATGAACGTAAAACTGGAGCACTGGCCCCACTCAAATATATTGTATTATGGTCAAATCATTCCCTTTAGGAGCTGAGTGCTGTGTAATAGAGGAGGATAAGGCCCCCCGTATACAGCAATCTATTCTCTGATAGGCGAGAGGGCAGAGACGTCATCTCCTCCTTTCTGATAATGTCCCCTGTATCCTGCTGACAGTGATTGTGCCATCCCAGCCGGTGACACTAGAGCCGCTCCCCGCTCTTAGGCTATGTGCCCATGTAAAACCGTCTGCCATGCAAAGCAATGTGAATTGGGATGTGCTGTGCACATGATGCGCTAATTAGCGCGCCGAATTCACATTGCGCTGCAAAACGCAGCATGACCATTTCTACCGCGATTACGCGGCCATTGAAAAGCAGCAAACCCGCAGGTATATGTGGATTTGCTGCGTTTCAATTAAATTCAATGGCCGAGAATTTGCAGCGTAATCGGGGTGCGTGTGGTACCCAGGATGAAGAAGAGACTACAACTCCTCTTCATCCCGGCTACCAAGCGGTGAAAAAAAGAAATAAATAAGTTAAAAATAAAAACCCTGTATACTCCCCTCTCCGGTCTGCTCCCGGCGGCGTCCTCTCTCCTCGGCGTCCAGCGGTGTACTGGCAGGACCTGCGGTGACGTCATCTAGTCAGCTGATGGTCACTCGACCGCTGACGTCAGCGGTCAGGTGATGGTCGCGTGACCATCAGCTGACTAGATGACGTCACCGCAGGTCCTGCCAGTATACCGCGGGACGCTGAAGAGAGAGAACACCGCCGGGAGGAGACCGGAGAGGGGAGTATACAGGGTTTTTATTTTTAACTTTTTTTTATTTTTACTATAGATGCAGCATTTAAAGCATCTAAGTTGGTCACACAATATAAATCCATGCCGGTTGCCGGTTGCATGGATTTATATTGTGTGACCAACTTGTAAAGCACTTTCCAGGTGATGCTCAAAATCACTTGGAAAAGTGCTTGAAAAAACGCTGAAAAAATGCTGAAAAAACACTTCTCTTGCAGAAAAAATGCATGTAAATCTGCATGTAAATCTGCATGTAAATCTGCATGCGTTTTTTTCTGCCAGAGAGGCAAAAACGCTCTGCATCAAATCTGCTACGTGGGCACATAGCCTTAGCGTGTATGTGCTGTACTTATCATTCAGAACTGTGCAAAGACCTGCCTGTGACCAAAAGAACAAGGCTGTGTGCACATGCTGCAGATTTTTGCGTTTTTCAATGGAACAGGCTGCCACGAGAGGTGGTGAATTCTCCTTCAATGGAAGTCTTCAAACAGAGGCTGGACAGACATTTGTCTGAGATGCTTTAGTGAATCCTGCATGGAGCAGGGGTTGGACACTAGGACCCTGGAGGTTCCTCCAATTCTAATGTTCTAGGATTCTATGTATAAACACCAGCTGCAATCTTCCATGGAGAAGTAACTGTGGTTTCAGGAGAACTTGCAGCAGAAGGTCTGTGCCTTCCGCTAGCTCCTCCCCCTTCCGCTAGCTCCTCCCCTTCCTTCTGTAAAGAGTATTAATAGCACTAACTGTCATCTATCTCACTAATAGGAAAGTTTGTCTTCACTGAATACAGATTTTACAGATGTTACCGCGAATTGAGACTGAAAGATCAATCCAGCAGGAAAAAGAAGACTTCTCTGATAAGATTATAAAATTACTTATTTTCATGTCTAATATTAATTTACAAAACAAAAATTAAAATAACGGTTATTCTTTAACTAATAAAGCACTTAGGACACGGATTCATTAAGACTGGCCATATTCAAGCTGCTCTTGATGAGGGAGCGTGCTGGAGTCAGACGGTCCAGATTCATGACCGTGTACGGCCAACCCGGGTTCCACCGTTTAACCTATTCCTCCCATTTTCCAGCACTCACCTTTTCCCACAAATAAAAACACTGCACCTGTAATTTCTTTGGATAAATTTGGCCACAGCGGCCATTTTATTAACAAACAACATTAACACATTAACAGTGTTATAAATAAATAAGAAGGGAGGGTTCTTGGAGTTAAAAATTAGATCTGGCATAAATTAAACCGAACTGGAACCACCATATTACCCTCAGCCGTCCATCACCAGCTCAAGGGCACCAAAAGCTCCCAGGGTAAAACCCCGTCCAGAGCCCAAAAACCAAATGCCAGATCACCCCGCTCAATTAACCAATTGGCTGTAATTTTAACCAAATTATTCCCACCGACACTTCTGTGCCAACTCCAAGAACCCCACCCCCCGCCACAAACGAACAGCCCTGACCACCTCAGGCTCGTGAGTGCCCCAAAAAATCGCCAAAGCCCTCTCATTCCCCTCCTGTATAACCAATGCCCACAAATCGGTACCAATGTAATTCAAATGTACACCATCATTTGCCCAAAAATTTCCAACTCCCGCCTCGAGTTCAAAATGTCGAACGCTTACTCCCCCGTTCCTGGACACAAAGGCTGATATGGCTCTATTTAACCTCACTCTCACCCTATTAATCCCCTTCAAGATCTAGCCTCCCTCCACCTTTTTTTTTTTTTTTTTTTTTTTTTTTGGCACAATGTCAGACCAGACCGTCAACACCACAGGAAAGGATGTCCATAACCTTAAAAATTAAATCGAATGTCCCTCATCAGTTCCCTGACCGGGCGAGCCCCTAAGTCATTCCCCCCCATATGCACCACCAAAATATCCAGCGTCCGAACCAAACGGGCTGCCTTATGAAATTCAGGCAGCACCCTTCTCCATACCATGCCTCTGGAGACGAGCCACCGAACCACAACTTGCTCTCTCCTAAAACCCAACTGCCTACCGTCTGGCCTCCCGTCCGCTCGCAACACCCCCAGTGGACGAAGGAATGTCCCAGAATCCACGCTAACAATGGGACACCATCTGCAACAAACAACCACAATGTATTCAATACTTAACAAGATGAAAAACAAACCTCAGCCCCCTGTACCTAATGCCGCACAAAGGACAAATAACGATCAGAACTCCACCTCCCTATCCGCTTTGTCACATCCTTGCCTAAGCCCAAGCCATTGGCTTCTGACGCCGCGCCAATTCTAAAAGAATGTGACCCGTACACCTCCGGGCGAAAGCCCCAACTCCCAAACTCCTTTCTTAAATACTGCTATTTAAGAAAAGTCCCCATTTTCATGACATAATAAGGAACCCACTCGCCCAGGCCAAAATTGCCAGTCTACTTGGTGCCACCGATTCAGACAATCTCAGCGCACCAAAAAACGCTAACGAAAAGGTTAACCTAAACAATGTAGCTTCACAACTGAACAACAAGTTTCGTCTAACACTAAACCCAAACGTTCCAAGATTTTAAAAGTCACCGGTCTTTTTTTATCCAGCACCTTATCTCCTCTCCTAAAGCCCCTAAGTGCTTGCTACACTAAAAAGGACTTTGTAACATCTCTTATCCCCACTTTTGAAACAGACCATCCAATCTCCGCTGCTCTACCTACAAGAAAGAACACCGCCGTCTCCCCATCACCGACATTCTCCACCAAACCCCACTGCATTATCCAACATTTCCATACTCGCCACGATGCCTCGTATGAGGACCAGGTCTGCCTCGTAATGGACTCTCGTTTTAAACGTCCCCACTCCTCCATAACCAGCTGCCACAAATGCGAAGGGCATTCCTGTCCCACGTCCTCCGCCTCTGGTGCTAGCGCCCAAAAAACGATCCCACTGAAAACGAGACAAGGCATCTGCGAAGGAATTTTTACACCAGCACCTCCTGCAGTATCTGTAAAAAATCTCACAATCACGACTGCTCAAAAACTCGTGCTGAATTAACGACCTGCCATTATAATTTTCCAAAAAACATTTTCCAAACCTTCAAATCCTCCTTGTGATCCTTATTTAAACGAATGAAATGATGGAGGGCGCGCACTCCTGCTGTCGCCCTTGCCAACCCGCGACAAAATATCCTGCCCATTGGCATAATGCTGCATGCGAAATTCAAATGACCTAACAGGGATTGGAGCTCCTTCAGCGTCACCTTACGCAACCTCCTGACTCTATCGACCTCCTGCTTGAGCAAACTCAATTTATCATCAGGTAACCGACACTCCATCCTCTCCGTATCAATTAGGATGCCCAAAAAGTTAACAAGGTGCAAGGTCCCTCTGTTTTTTTTTTTTTTTTTTTTAATTTCCTGCCAAAGGTATGCCAAAAATGCTCCGCTACCCACACCATAGTTCCTAACAAAGTCCTACACAACAACGATTGCTGAGGGCCTATAAACAAAATGTCATCCAAATAATGAATGACCGACTGAACTGATGCCAGGTCCCTCACCACCCATTCCAAAAAGGTACTAAACGTTTCAAACTGGGAACACGTAATTGCGTAGCCCATATGCAAACACCTGTCCACGTAGTATTCCCCTTTCCAAAAACAACCTAACAATGGGAAGCTATCCGGATGTACTGACAGCAATCCAAATGCTGATTCCATATCAGTTTTAGCTAGCAACGATCCTGGCCCATATCTCCACACCCATCCCACCGCCGCATCGAATGCTGAATAATCCACCGAACATAATTCCTGAGCAATGCCATCATTCACCGAAAAAACCCCTTAGGGTATGACAAATGCTGAATCAAATGAAACTTATTAGCCTCTTTTTGGGCACGACCCCCAACGGCGAAACAATCACCCTGCTGCTAGGTAAATCCTGAAACGGACCAGCCATCCTGCCCAATTCCACCTCCTTTGCCAGTTTCAAGCTAACCACTTCCAGATGAAGGGAAGCCGACATCACTTTTTTAAGAGAAAAGGGGACCTCATGATCAGGAGGAGGAATTCTAAAACCTTCCAAAAAAGACCATCTGAAATGGCCTTAGCCTTCAACTGATCTGGATACCTACTTCGAAAGGGGGCCATCTCGTGAACCCTCACCGGAGTCACCCCCTTGACCGGTACCCATTGGCATTTTTCCATTACCCTTCTTAAAGCATTTAGATGCTCCGTGTGAAATACCGTTGCAATGGGAGCACACATGTTTAAATTTGCAGGAGTTCCCATACTTACACTGGCCATCATTAAATTGCCAGCAAGATCCCGCTTCCTTCTTTGTGCACTCTGACTACTTCTCCCGTGTCCTGCCGATTAGTTCCCACTACCGCTGCTCCCGTGAAAGGACTGCCCATACCTCACCGGAGTCACAACTTTCAGCCACAACCCGATGTCCTTTGATCCCATCTAATCTCCGGGCGGACTGCCTTCCTCTGCCGATATTGCTAGTCGTATCGTAACCATGTCTGGCCCTTCTATGTGCGATGAGCCTCCCCTATAGCATCCAGGTAGCAAAATAAGCCTGAGGAATTATCCGGAGCTTTTTTCCCAATGACACTAGCCATTATTGCAAAAGCTTGCAACCAATTAACAAACGTCTGAGGAATGAACCTCCACCTACGCTTTTCTTCCTCCATTTTATTATTATTATTATTATTATTATTTTTTTTTTATTATTATTTATTTATTTTTATTATTTTTTTTGCTGTCGTCCTTTTCTCCCTTGTCCAAATTAAACTTTTCAAGAGAAAGTAGGGAAAAAATTTCTACAAATTCATCCCGCCCAATTTTTTCTTTAACCTCTTTATTTATTTATTTTTTTAAATGTGCCCAGCTGCCCCTCAAAGCACACGTATACCTCCCCTTTCGCCCTATCATCCAGTTTTACGGCATCCGCTTTATCCTTTTCTGTCTGTACAGAAACCGATACCCCCTAAAGTCCCCCTCAGTACACACCGCCGCCCTTGCCGATTCACTCCCCACCTGCGACGCCACACGTCGACCGGGTAACCAAGCCCCCATCGGAGATAACCCTGCCTCACTGGCTCCACCAGTGCCTAAACTAGCCAGAATTTGTGACATGTTTGCCAAATTATCCCTGAGCCCCACGACATCTAACCACGCCTCCCCCTAACATTTACACCACAGGGCCCTGCCAACTGCCTATCCCCTACCCCATCCGCTACAGACCCAGTGGGTGACAAAACAAACATAGACGCATACTCACGGAGCTGCGCAGGTGCTGTGTCCCCGCCAGCCGTACGTCCTGAGTCCTGCCGATTCCTTGGGTCGTCCTGATCCTCTCCGTATTCCGATCCTCCCTCTCGCTGTTGCTCAAGGCCCGCGCCCCTGGCCTCCTCGTCACCAGGGGGGACCTGAGCACGTGCCGATGCCCCCGCAGCTCGTCCGCTGCACGTTTCTGCACCGATCCTTCCTGCCGTCCGTGATCCAGCACGACCTCTGAACCTGGGCCCCCCAGCCCAGTCTGTGCTGATCTGTGGGGGGGGGGGGGCTGCCAGGCAGCTCTATGCTGCTCCCTGCCGCTCTGCTACCGTGACTCCGGTGACTGGGGCCAGGCAACAGGTCTCCAAACTGCCGCTGCCTGCCCGAAAAACGCCATACTGTCCTCCACTGTCGATTTGACTGGCAGGCACCCCGACTGGTACATCGCCAGGTGTGCCTGCCGCGCTGCTGCTCCTCCTGGCCCTTCTTTTTTTTTTTTTTTTTATAACGGCCGTCCGCCGCCGTGAACCGCTGCTGGCCCTGTTTACGGGGGCCAGCGTCATCGCTGCCCCACAACTTCCTGTCCGGCCCGGTCACGTGTACAGGAAGTGACGCGGGCCGAACTTCCGGCGAAGCCACGCCCCCGGACTGGTGACGTGGCTCTAGTGCGGGCCTTGCTTCCGGCGCGGCCCGGGCTCTATTACTGCGGCGCGCCGCCGGAGCAGGCCGCACTTCCGGTGGGGCCTTCGGTCCAGACCCTGCTAGCGATCCGCTGACGGAAGCGCCCACAGGCCGGCTGGGCGGATTCCTGCAGCGGCGGGCGCAGCGGCAGGGGGGTTCCGCCGTCGGGCTCACCTGGCTCAGGGTCCCATGAGGGGCTCCGCAGCCTGCGTCTGCAGCACGTGGGAGTCTCTGGCAAAAGCCTCTCGGGGGGCCGCGTTCTCCTTGCCCTTCTTCCTGACCCCGCCGCCGATTCCTCGGATGAGCCATGCAGCAACCCTTAAAGCTTTGCCTTCAGCCACCCTCCACGCCTGGATCGAGCCGCATCCCACAGTCTGCTAAACAGAAATTCCACGGTCTCCATTACGCCCGGTCAGTGTCCAGAACAATGGGTGAGCAGATATTAAATTTTTTTTTTTTTTTTTGTGAACTTTCTCCTGTAACTTCCCTGCCGGACTGACTAATTTCCCGCACTTTTTCTTGATATACTCACTCTCCCACCACCAACTGCCCGCCCCTCAGCTCTAATACCCAATCCTGATCCTTTATCTCAAAAATTCCACCCTCGTGGCCCATCCCGGTCATGTGGGGCTTCCATCCAGCTTCCCTTGCTTCCAGCCCCTTTCTGGATGATGACTAGCGCTGCCTTACAGCATGCACAATCCGCATGCACAATCCGCATGCACAATCCGCATGGACAATCCGCATGGACAATCCGCATGCATTTTTTTCTGCCAGGGCGATGCAGAAACGCTCAGGAAAAAATCCTGAGCATTTCTGCATCGTGGGCACACAGCCTAAAGCAGGTTTTCATCTATGCAGCTTGTACAAGTGAACTTCATTGTTTGAAAAGTGGGTTACCTGTCTAAGCCATGTTATTATAGTACCTTTTATATGGTTTACACAGGTGCATCATGGGCTTTTCCTGCCCTATGAGTAAAATGAAAGGCTAAAATTAGTGTTGAGCATTCCGATACTGAAATATCGGGTATCGGCCGATATTCGCGGTATCGGAATTCCGATACTTAATTCCGATACTTTTACAATATCGAATACCGGAATCGGAAGTTCCCATAATGCCTGAGCTCTGCAGTGTCTGTGAAGGATGACAAGTTGGATGGCAGCGCGATCCAGCCTGTCATCAGAATGCCATCCCAGCGGGGGAGAATTCTCCTGATTGTTTAAAAGCCGGCTCGCGGTAAAAAGCCGCCGGCTTTTAAACAATCACACAGCCCCATACCGCTTCCCCGCAGCCTCCCACCCCGATCCTCCGCTCCCCTCGCCACCTCCCATCCCGATCGTAAATTAGGACCGGGCGGGGAGCGCAGCACCAAGGAGTGAAGGACCCGGGCGGGGAAGCCGGCAGTGAAAAGACTTCACCGCCGGCTTTCCCGTTCTGTGCTGCGCTTTCCCGCCGGTTATTTCAAATGAACAGCTGAGGTATCAGGTGATGCCGATCAGCTGTTCATTTGAAGTCGCCGCGGTGCCCTCGGAGGGTTCATGTGAGTTCATGCTTGACTGCATTGCATGAACTCACATGAACTTTCCCACGGCTGCACAGGTCAGCCTCACCTCCCAGACCCGTCATGATTGGTGTGTGTGGGTGTCTGTGCGGTGTGTGCGGGGTGTCTGTGCGTGTGTGTGCGGGGTGTGTGTGCGATGTCTGCGTGTGTGTGCGGTGTCTGTGCGATGTTTGTGCGGGTGTGCGCGGTGTCTGTGCATGCAGGCAGACATAGGCCGATGTGACACTACTACTCCCATCGGCCTATGTCTGTCCCCGGTCCACTCGTGCTAGCAGGATCAGCTCGATGGGAGCAGTAGTTCCCATCAGCCTGATCCTGCTATTTAAATTGCCCTACTGTGTCCCCAATAAATTTTAAATACATGTCATTGGTGGCCAGTGGTTGCCTACAATAAATTAGTTCATACATTACCTGTCCCCGCCGATCGCCACCTAAAATAAAGTAAAAAATAAAAACTACACCTATACTCACCTAGACACCTAATTCCCCGAAGCCATCGATCTCCTGTAATAAAATATAAAATAATAAACCACAACCTTATCCTTACCCCTCCGTAGTAGTCCACGAGTGTCCCACGAAGATCTTCAGTTTAGAGCAGCCACATAGAATGTGACCGCTCTGAACCGCTGCCGCCGCTAGAATGACGGGGCCGTAAGGGTTCACCGGAGTTCAGGCAGCGGTGCTCCGGTTAGCTGCTTTACGGCCCTGCTGTATCGTGAGAAATTCCCACGGTAGAGCACTGCCGTAAAGGAGGTCTCCGGAGCAGCGCTGACTGAATGCACTCCGGTGACCTCAGTCAGGGGCTCCCGCTGCCGGGAGCGGACGTGTTCCCGGCAGCGTGAGCTTGCAGCAGCCATGCACAGCTGTCACCATCTCCAGATGTGACAGCTGTGCATGGGAGATCAGCGCAGGAACGTGGACAGGTAACTATTATTTTTAGTAAACTAAGAATTAAATAAAATGGTCTGTTTTATTTCAAATAAATTATTTTTTTCTGGGTGTAGTGTGTGTTTTCTTTTTAACACTTTGTAGGTTAGTAATGGGGGTGTCTTATAGACGCCCATCATTACTAACCTGGGCTTCATGGCAGCTGGCACTGACATGAACCCCACCACTATTACCTCCTGCCACCGCACCAGGGCAGCGTGGAAGAGCGAGGCTAAGTGCCAGAGTTGGCGCATCCTATGGATGCGCCATTTCTGGGGCGGCTGACGGCTGGTGTTTCTAGCCTGGGAGGGGGCCAATATTCATGGCACCCTTCCTGGGCTATTAATATCAGCCCCCAGCTGTCTGCCTAGCCTTTGCTAGCTATTAAAATAGGGGGAACGCCACGTCATTTTTTTGGGGGGGGTCCCCCATTTTAATAGCTAGTAAAGGCTAGGTATTCAGCTGGGGGCTGATATTAGTAGCCTGGGAAGCTCCGTGGGTTTTACCCCCTTCCCAGGCTTCAAACATCTGCCCCAGCCGTCTGCTTAACCTCCGCTAGAGACTAAAATTATGGGGGATCCCACGCCATTTTTATTTTAAATAAATCCTTTATTTTAACACTAAATGACATTTGAGGAGTTAATAAAGATGCAGTCCCTAAATTATTATTTATTTTTTAATTAATTTTTCCCAAAACTTTTGACGTGGGCTTCGCCATATTTTTGTATGCCAGCCAGGTACAGCATCCAGCTTCTATGAACGCGCCATTTTCCGGGGCGGCTGCAGACTGCAATTTTCAGCGGGGGGGGGGGCAGAAAGCTTGGGCCTCCCTGCGCTGCAGATTCCAGCCCCCAGCTGCCTAGTTGTACCTGGCTGGACACAAAAATAGGGAGAAGCTTCACGGTTTTTTTTTTTTAATTATTTCATGAAATTCATGGAATAATTAAGAAAAAAAGGGCTTCCCTATATTGTTATGTCCAACCAGGTACAAATAGGCAGCTGGTGGTTGGGGGCAGCCCGTTCCTGCCTGCTGTACCTGGCTGGACACAAATATAGTGCAAAGCCCCACGTCAATTTTTTTTAAATTATTTCAGGAAATTCATGAAATAATTAAAAAAAATTGATGTGGGGCTTCGCCCTATATTTGTGTCCAGTCAGGTACAGCAGGCAGGAACGGGCTGCCCCCAACCACCAGCTGCCTATTTGTACCTGGCCGGACACAACGATATAGGGAAGCCCCTTTTTTCTTAATTATTCCATGAATTTCATGAAATAATTAAAAAAAAAAATACGTGGGGCTTCGCCCTATTTTTGTGTCCAGCCAGGTACAACTAGGCAGCTGGGGGCTGGAATCCGCAGCGCAGGGAGGCCCAAGCTTTCTGGGCCCCACCCGCTGCAAATTGCAGTCCGCAGCCGCCCCGGAAAATGGCGCGTTAATAGAAGTGCCATCTTCTGGCGCTGTACCCAACTCATCCAGGGCCCTGGTGCGGTGGCTCACTGGGTAATAAAGGGGTTAAGGCCAGCTTGGCATTATCAGCTGGCCCTAAGCCCGAAATTCATGGGGTCACGCCAATATTAGACATGACCGCCATGAATTTCTAGTAAAGTATTTAAAAAAAACACAACACCCAGAAAAAAGTCCTTTAATTGAAATAAAGACACAATTCTTTATTGTTCTAAATTAAACCATACTTACCGTCACGCCCATTCCAGCTGAAGCCAACGATCTCCTGCAATAAAAGAAAAATAATAAAGCAACCTCATCCTTACCTTTCCATGGTTCCCAGGACAGCTTCAGCTCTGCTACATCGAGATGACAGGCTGGACCGCAGCAGAAAGCTGCCATCCAGCCTGTCATCCCGCAGACACTGAGAAGAGCAGGCATGCTTGCGCTCCTCAGTGTCAGGCTGTGACGGCATAAAGATGAGCCGAGGTCATGTCCAATGAACTCAGCTCACCTCATGCACCCAAAGAAATGACGTGGGTACCCCCTATTTAATAGCTAGCAAAGGCTAGGCAGACAGCTGGGGTCTGATATTAATAGCCCAGGAAGGGTGCCATGAATATTGGCCCCCTCCCAGGCTAGAAACACCAGTCGTCAGCCGCCCCAGAAATGGCGCATCCATAGGATGCACCAATTCTGGCACTTAGCCTCGCTCTTCCACGCTGCCCTGGTGCGGTGGCAGGGGGTAATAGGGGTGGGGTTCATGTCAGCGCCAGCTGCCATGAAGCCCAGGTTAGTAATGATGGGCGTCTATAAGACACCCCCATTACTAACCTACAAAGTGTTAAAAAGAAAAAACACACTACACCCAGAAAAAAATAATTTATTTGAAATAAAACACACAATTTTATTTAATTCTTAGTTTACTAAAAATAATAGTTACCTGTCCACGTTCCTGCACTGATCTCCCATGCACAGCTGTCACATCTGGAGATGGTGACAGCTGTGCATGGCTGCTGTAAGCTCACACTGCCGGGAACACGTCCGCTCCCGGCAGCGGGAGCCACTGACTGAGGTCACCGGAGTGCATTCAGGCAGCGCAGCTCCGGAGACCTCCTTTACGGCACTGCTGTACCGTGGGAATTTCTCACGATACAGCAGGGCCGTAAATCAGCTAACCGGAGCAGCGCTGCCTGAACTCCGGTGAACCCGCTTATGCAATGACGGAGCTGCTTTACGGCCCCGTCATTCTAGCGGCGGCAGCGGTTCAGAGCGGTCACATTCTATGCGGCTGCTCTGAACTGGAGATCTTCGTGGGACACTCGTGGACTGCTACGGAGGGGTAAGGATAAGGTTGTGGTTTATTATTTTATATTTTATTACAGGAGATCGATGGCTTCGGGGAATTAGGTGTCTAGGTGAGTATAGGTGTAGTTTTTTATTTTTTACTTTATTTTAGGTGGCGATCGGCGGGGACAGGTAATGTATGAATTAATTTATTGTAGGCAACCACTGGCCACCAATGACATGTATTTAACATTTATTGGGGACACAGTAGGGCAATTTAAATAGCAGGATCCGGCTGATGGGAACTATTGCTCCCATCGAGCTGATCCTGCTGGCACGAGTGGACGGGGGACAGACATAGGCCGATGGGAGTAGTAGTGTCACATCGGCCTATGTCTGCCTGCACGCACACACCCGCAGACATCGCACAGACACCGCGCACACCCGCGGACATCGCACAGACACCGCACACACCCGCAGACATCGCACAGACACCGCACACACCCGCAGACATCGCACAGACCCGCAGACATCGCACAGACACCGCACACACCCGCAGACATCGCACAGACACCGCACACACCCGCAGACATCGCACAGACACAGCACACACCCGCAGACATCGCACAGACACCGCACACACCCGCAGACATCGCACAGACACCGCACACACTCGCAGACATCGCACAGACACAGCACACACTCGCAGACATCGCACAGACCTGCAGACATCGCACAGACACCGCACAGACCCGCAGACATCGCACAGACACCGCACACACCCGCAGACATCGCACAGACACCGCACACACCCGCAGACATCGCACAGACACCGCACACACCCGCAGACATCGCACAGACACCGCACACACCCGCAGACATCGCACAGACACCGCACACACCCGCAGACATCGCACAGACACCGCACTCACCCGCAGACATCGCACAGACACAGCACACACTCGCAGACATCGCACAGACACCGCACACACCCGCAGACATCGCACAGACACCGCACACACCCGCAGAAATCGCACAGACACCGCACACACCCGCAGACATCGCACAGACACCGCACACACCCGCAGACATCGCACAGACACCGCACACACCCGCAGACATCGCACAGACACCGCACACACTCGCAGACATCGCACAGACACAGCACACACTCGCAGACATCGCACAGACACAGCACACACTCGCAGACATCGCACAGACACCGCACACACCCGCAGACATCGCACAGACACCGCACACACCCGCAGACATCGCACAGACACCGCACACACCCGCAGACATCGCACAGACACCGCACACACCCGCAGACATCGCACAGACACAGCACACACCCGCAGACATCGCACAGACACCGCACACACCCGCAGACATCGCACAGACACCGCACACACTCGCAGACATCGCACAGACACAGCACACACTCGCAGACATCGCACAGACACCGCAGACACCCGCAGACATCGCACAGACACTGCACACACCCGCAGACATCGCACAGACACCGCACACACCCGCAGACATCGCACAGACACCGCACACACCCGCAGACATCGCACAGACACCGCGCACACCCGCAGACATCGCACAGACACCGCACACACCCGCAGACATCGCACAGACACCGCACACACCCGCAGACATCGCGCAGACACACGCACAGACACCGCACACATCGCACAGACACCGCACACACCCGCAGACATTGCGCAGACACACGCACAGACACCCCGCACACACTCGCAGACACCCACACACACCAATCATGACGGGCTGATCGTCTGGGAGGTGACGCTGTGCGGCCAGCCAATCACTGTAATGCCCACAAACAACATGGCTGCGGCATTACAGTGACTGGCTGGCAATCCCTGCATGTTCATTGGCTCTGTAAAGAGCGCCAAACATTCAGGGCGGAGACCCGAGCTCCCGTCCGAGTAACCCGGAAATGCTCGGTGCTCGCCGAACATCCCGAGTAGCATGATGCTCGGGCGAGTACCGAGCAGTGTCGAGCATGTTCGCTCAACACTAGATTCTATCAATTCTGACATCCAAATCAAAGTAATCACAGGTCCTTGTTGGGGTTCTTGCACTTAGGCCATTAATGACATCAGTGTGCAATCAGTGTGTGATCAGTGTGTCATCAGTGTGTGATCAGTGTGCCATAGTGTGATCAGTGTGTCATCAGTGTGTAATCAGTGTGTCATCAGTGTGTGATCAGTGTGTCATCCGTGTGTGATCAGTGTGCCATCACTGTGCCATTAATGTCATTGGTGTGTCATCAGTGTGTGATCAGTGTGTCATCAGTGTGTGATCAGTGTGCCATCAGTGTGCCATTAATGTCATTGGTGTGTGATCAGTGTGCCATCAGTGTGTGATCAGTGTGCCATTAATGTCATCAGTGTGCCATCAGTGTGTGATCAGTTTGCAATCAGTGTGCGATCAGTGTGTCACCAGTGTCATTAGTGTGTCATAGTGTATGATCAGTGTGCCATCAGTGTGTGATCAGTGTGTGATCAGTGTGTCATCCGTGTGTGATCAGTGTGCCATTAATGTCATCAGTGTGCCATCAGTGTGTGATCAGTGTGCTATCAGTATGTCATCAGTGTGTGATCAGTGTGTCATCCGTGTGTGATCGGTATGCCATCGGTGTGCCATTAATATCATTGGTGTGTAATCAGTGTGCTATCAGTGTGTGATCAGTGTGACATTAATGTCATCAGTGTGCCATCAGTGTGCGATCAGTGTGCCATCACTGTGCGATCAGTGTGTCATCAGTGTCATTAGTGTGTCATAGTGCGTGATCAGTGTGCCATCAGTGTGCCATCAGTATCATTAGTGTGTGATCAGTGAGCCATTAAGGTCACCAGTGTGCCATCAGTGTGTCATCAGTGTGTGATCAGTGTGTCATCAGTGTGTCATCAGTATCATTAGTGTGTAATCAGTGTGCCATTAATGTTATCAGTGTGTCATCAGTGTGCGATCAGTGTGCCATTACTGTCATCAGTGTGCCATAGTGTGTGATCAGTGTGACATAAGTGTGTGATCAGTGTACGACCAGTGTGTCATCAGTGTGTTGTCAGTGTGCCATCAGTGTGTGATCAGTGTGTCATCAGTGTGTGATCAGTGTCTCATCAGTGTGTGATCAGTGTGTCATCAGTGTGTGATCAGTGTGCCATCAGTGTGTGATCAGTGTGCCATTAATGTCATCAGTGTGCCATCAGTGTGTGATCAGTGTGCCATCAGTGTGCGATCAGTGTGTCACCAGTGTCATTAGTGTGTCATAGTGTATGATCAGTGTGCCATCAGTGTGTGATCAGTGTGTTATCAGTGTGTGATCAGTGAGCTATCAGTTTGTCATCAGTGTGTGATCAGTGTGTCATCCGTGTGTGATCAGTGTGCCATTAATGTCATTGGTGTGTGATCAGTGTGCCATCAGTGTGTGATCAGTGTGCCATTAATGTCATCAGTGTGCCATCAGTTTATGATCAGTGTGCCATCACTGTGCCATTAATGTCATTGGTGTGTCATCAGTGTGTGATCAGTGTGTCATCAGTGTGTGATCAGTGTGCCATCAGTGTGCCATTAATGTCATTGGTGTGTGATCAGTGTGCCATCAGTGTGTGATCAGTGTGCCATTAATGTCATCAGTGTGCCATCAGTGTGTGATCAGTTTGCAATCAGTGTGCGATCAGTGTGTCACCAGTGTCATTAGTGTGTCATAGTGTATGATCAGTGTGCCATCAGTGTGTGATCAGTGTGTGATCAGTGTGTCATCCGTGTGTGATCAGTGTGCCATTAATGTCATCAGTGTGTGATCAGTGTGCCATCAGTGTGTGATCAGTGTGCTATCAGTATGTCATCAGTGTGTCATCAGTGTGTGATCAGTGTGTCATCCGTGTGTGATCGGTGTGCCATCGGTGTGCCATTAATATCATTGGTGTGTAATCAGTGTGCTATCAGTGTGTGATCAGTGTGCCATTAATGTCATCAGTGTGCCATCAGTGTGCGATCAGTGTGCCATCACTGTGCGATCAGTGTGTCATCAGTGTCATTAGTGTGTCATAGTGCGTGATCAGTGTGCCATCAGTGTGCCATCAGTATCATTAGTGTGTGATCAGTGAGCCATTAAGGTCACCAGTGTGCCATCAGTGTGCCATCAGTGTGTGATCAGTGTGTCATCAGTGTGTCATCAGTATCATTAGTGTGTAATCAGTGTGCCATTAATGTTATCAGTGTGTCATCAGTGTGCCATAGTGTGTGATCAGTGTGACATAAGTGTGTGATCAGTGTACGACCAGTGTGTCATCAGTGTGTGGTCAGTGTGCCATCAGTGTGTGATCAGTGTGTCATCAGTGTCATTAGTGTGTCATAGTGTATGATCAGTGTGCCATCAGTGTGCCATCAGTGTGCGATCAGTGTGTCATCAGTGTGTGATCAGTGTGTGATAAGTGTGCCATTAATGTCATCAGTGTGTGATCAGTGTACGACCAGTGTGTCATCAGTGTGTGGTCAGTGTGCCATCAGTGTGCGATCAGTGTGTCACCAGTGTCATTAGTGTGTCATAGTGTATGATCAGTGTGCCATCAGTGTGCCATCAGTGTGCGATCAGTGTGTCATCAGTGTGTGATCAGTGTGTGATAAGTGTGCCATTAATGTCATCAGTGTGTGATCAGTGTGTTATCAGTGTGTGATCAGTGAGCTATCAGTTTGTCATCAGTGTGTGATCAGTGTGTCATCCGTGTGTGATCAGTGTGCCATTAATGTCATTGGTGTGTGATCAGTGTGCCATCAGTGTGTGATCAGTGTGCCATTAATGTCATCAGTGTGCCATCAGTTTATGATCAGTGTGTCATCAGTGTGTGATCAGTGTGCCATTAATGTCATTGGTGTGTGATCAGTGTGCCATTAATGTCATCAGTGTGTTATAGTGTGTGATCAGTGTGCCATCAGTGTGTGATCAGTGTGTCATCAGTATCATTAGAGTGTGATCAGTGTGCCATTAATGTCATCAGTGTGCCATCAGTGTGTCATCAGTGTGTGATCAGTGTGCCATCAGTGTGTCATCAGTATCATTAGTGTGTAATCAGTGTGCCATTAATGTCATCAATGTGTCATCAGTGTGCGATCAGTGTGCCATTAATGTCATCAGTGTGCCATAGTGTGTGATCAGTGTGTCATCAGTGTGTGATCAGTGTTCCATTAATGTCATCAGTGTGTCATAGTGCGTGATCAGTGTGCCATCAGTGTGTGATCAGTGTGCCATCAGTGTGTCATCAGTATCATTAGTGTGTGATCAGTGAGCCATTAATGTCATCAGTATGTCATCAGTGTGTGATCAGTGTGCCATCAGTGTGTCATCAGTATCATTAGTGAGTAATCAGTGTGCCATTAATGTCATCAGTGTGTCATCAGTGTGCGATCAGTGTGCCATTACTGTCATCAGTGTGCCATAGTGTGTGATCCGTGTGCCATCAGTGTGTGATCAGTGTGCCATTAATGTCATCAGTGTGTGGTCAGTGTGCCATCAGTGTGTGATCAGTGTGTCATCAGTGTGCCATCAGTGTGTCATCAGTATCATTAGTGTGTAATCAGTGTGCCATTAATGTCATCAGTGTGTCATCAGTGTGCGATCAGTGTGCCATTACTGTCATCAGTGTGCCATAGTGTATGATCAGTGTGCCATCAGTGTACGATCAGTATGTCATCAGTGTGTGATCAGTGTGCCATTAATGTCATCAGTGTGTCATAGTGCGTGATCAGTGTGCCATCAGTGTGTGATCAGTGTGCCATCAGTGTGTCATCAGTATCATTAGTGTGTGATCAGTGAGCCATTAATGTCATCAGTGAGCCATCAGTGTGTCATCAGTGTGTGATCAGTGTGCCATCAGTATCATTAGTGTGTAATCAGTGTGCCATTAATGTCATCAGTGTGTCATAGTGCGTGATCAGTGTGGCATCAGTGCGTGATCAGTGTGCCATCAGTGTGTCATCAGTATCATTAGTGTGTGATCAGTGAGCCATTAATGTCATCAGTGAGCCATCAGTGTGTGATCAGTGTGCCATCAGTGTGTCATCAGTATCATTAGTGTGTAATCAGTGTGTCATGAGTGTACGATCAGTGTGCCATTACTGTCATCAGTGTGCCATAGTGTGTGATCAGTGTGCCATCAGTGTGTGATCAGTGTGCGACCAGTGTGTCATCAGTGTGTGATCAGTGTGGCATTAATGTCAACAGTGTGTGGTCAGAGTGCCATCAGTGTGTCATCAGTGTGCCATCAGTGTGTGATCAGTGTGTCATCAGTGTGTGATCAGTGTGCCATCAGTGTGTCATCATTGTGTCATCCGTGTGTGATCAGTGTGCCATCAGTGTGCCATTAATGTCATTGGTGTGTGATCAGTGTGCCATCAGTGTGCGATCAGTGTGTCACCAGTGTCATTAGTGTGTCATAGTGTATGATCTGTATGCCATCAGTGTGCGATCAGTGTGTCATCAGTGTGTGATCAGTGTGCCATTAATGTCATCAGTGTGTGATCAGTGTGTTATCAGTGTGTGATCAGTGTGCTATCAGTATGTCATCAGTGTATGATTAGTGTGTCATCCGTGTGTGATCAGTGTGCCATCTGTGTGCCATTAATGTCATTGGTGTGTGATCAATGTGCCATCCGTGTGTGATCAGTGTGCCATTAATGTCATCAGTGTGCCATCAGTTTATGATCAGTGTGTCATTAGTGTGCCATCCGTGTGCGATCAGTGTGTCATCAGTGTGTGATCAGTGTGCCATTAATGTCATCAGTGTGTCATAGTGTGTGATCAGTGTGCCATCAGTGTGTGATCAGTGTGTCATCAGTATCATTAGAGTGTGATCAGTGTGCCATTAATGTCATCAGTGTGTGATCAGTGTGTGATCAGTATCATTAGAGTGTGATCAGTGTGCCATTAATGTCATCAGTGTGCCATAGTGTGTGATCAGTGAGTCATCAGTATCATTAGTGTGCAATCAGTGTGCCATTAATGTTATCAGTATGTTATCAGTGTGCCATTACTGTCATCAGTGTGCCATAGTGTGTGATCAGTGTGCCATCAGTGTGCCATCAGTGTGTCATAGTGTGGGATCAGTGTGTCATCAGTATCATTAGTGTGTAATCAGTGTGCCATTACTGTCATCAGTGTGCCATAGTGTGTGATCAGTGTGCCATCAGTGTGCGATCAGTGTGTCATCAGTGTGTGATCACATGACCAGCGGTGGTGCATGCATGATGATTCCATATGAATTGCACTGAGTGACAGTTGGAAGTGACAGTTGGAAGTGCCCAGCGACAGTGGAGGAGATGTCGTCTGACCCAAAGCAGAGCAATAATATGGATGCAAAAGAGGAGGAGATTATGGCGAGGAGAGAAGGAGTGAAGACTGGAAGACCTTCCCATGACACATCTGATGATGAGAGGAAGTCTTCAGTCAAACAACCAGTCCAGAAGAAAGAGGAAGTGGAAGAAAAGGAGAAGGTAGAAAGTCAGATGATGGGAGCCAAGAAGAGAGGAGCCATCTTCATCTCATCGGGGGACAAAAAGGAGAAGAAAAGAAGAAGGATTACATCAGGACAGAAAGCCATGGATCTAAAGCAGAAGGCTGAAGAAGCTGAAGGAAGCAGCGGTGTTCGGCCAACCGGCTCCAAAAGCACAGTCTCTGATACTGATACCATCAAGAGGAGATTATTATTCCATCATGTGCTTGGCCAGGGAAGTTTTGGGACGGTCCTGCTGGCGGAAGATTCATCTACCCGCAAACATTTTGCTGTTAAGATCATCGGCAAAAGAGCCCTGCTTGCTGAAGGTGATGAACGTGTGATGGTGGAGCGACGGGTTTTACAGCTGGCATCTGGGAGCCCCTTCCTTGTCCACGCAGACTTTGCATTCCAGACCAAGGTACAGTATTGATTGCTGGATATTAGGAAATGTCACACGTACCACACACTGCTCTGCCTCATGGACCCCACTGATATCATCTTCTTACATCTCAATGTAGCATGTCCCAAGGTAACCACAGAATATAAGATTAATGTGATGACTATACACATGGGATATAGTGGCCCCTACTGTTATTAATATAATTCATTGTGGGGCGCGGTACATTGGGAATCATTTATTAAAAGCTTTTACTTTTCCAGGTCAGTTAAAACAATCTTAGCTGATCTCTAATTGGTTAGTATGGGTAACTAGTTTTTCTAGTAGGCAGATTTATTAATGAGGCCCAATGTACCCCGCTCTATAAATGATTGAAAATATCAGATGTTATCACAGAGGTCAAAGACCTGTAAAAATTCACTTCCCCCGGACCTCATGATTCTAATTGGGTGACTGGTAATATTTGTATAATTTACAGTATTAGCTGTGCACTCTATCGTTTGTAGGCATCAATGCCATGTAGTAGTCTATGGACATTTATATCCACTCTGTGATCAGGGCTGTTACAAAAGAGGCTCGATATTCTTTGTAATATTCAACCTGCTGCTGCAGAACCTCTTCCTGCCGTCATCACCTTCTTGATATGACTTATACATTGCTCTGAAGGAAATTTTTTGTATAAAGTAAAACGTGTTTATATGTTTTTTTTGGACTCTATGCCATTTCTTTGACACTATAATTTTGCATATTATTATCTTGTATAGACATGGCATTTCAGAATAGATTAAATGTATATAATTTTTCTTATTTCCTGGATGACATTGTATTTTGTGTATACCATGTGGGGGACCCTGTGTACACTATATGTCAGGGCTATTGACTTTTGTGCACTTTATATACAATTTGAAAATGTGTTATTTTTGTATACAAGTATTATCTGTATCTTAATAAAGTTTTTTTAATTAATGGTGGGACAATGTTATGTACTTGGGGTCACTTTTTTTTCCGTCACCATGTTTTCTATGTATGAATATACTGTAATAAAGTACCAAATCCACTGTCTTTGAGTGAAACTTCTTCTAACTTAACCAACTAATGGAAAAAATGGTACTATATTGAGCAGGGGCGGGCTGGGCCAGGGGGCAGAGGGGCACATGCTCACCGGGCCGGCCACCGAGCAGCTGTTGAGGGCCGCCCAGCCATCTGCTGATTAGAGAACGCAGGGCGGCCCTGTATATGTAAATGTGTACATGTGCCGGCCGGGCGTCTGCAGCGCAGCACAGCAGGCACTGCTCACATTCTTCTGCCTGCCGGAGAGAAGCTTCAGCCGCTGAGCAGTACCGGAGAGCAGACATCTTTGATTCTTATAAGTCTGAGCTCCGGATAGTGGTCAGGACAGGAGATTTATACTTTTTGTAGAGTGTGGAAGTGGCAGGATGCTGCTCACCTCCTGACAAGTCCAGGGCCAGATCCTGAATGTTATCTATGGTCGCTCTGCTGAGGATCAGAAAGATTTATTGTAGCAGATGGACCCTTCATGTAGGTTGGGGTCGTGCTGTCAGTGTGAGGTTATCGCCCCACATCTGTATGAATGTTCAAATCACATCGGACCCGAGATAGAGACACTGCAGACCTGACTATAAAGACCCCTGCCCCAGACTGATCCTGCACCAGCTACAGGACAACACAGATTATATATATATACCGCCATCTCTACAAAGTGATGTCTTGTAGTCGGTGCAGGATCAGTCCAGGGCATATATGATCTAGTGTCAGTGCACAATATAGAAATATGAATATCAAAAGACTGACCGTCACTTCCAAACAGAAAACAGGTGTGTACAGGCATACCTCCCAACTTTGGAAGAAGAGAAAGAAGGACAGATCGGCAAATTTGGCCATGCCCCTGGCCACACCCATTTACCATTTCTTATTCCCAGGGCCGGCTCCAGGTTTTCGCAGGTCCCGGGCCAAAGAGTCTCAGTGGGCTCCTTTAACACATACCATGATACGTGACACACAGATATGGCAGAGAAATCCCTGTGCAGGCCCCCAAATGACCCTTTTCCTGTGTAAGCCCCCAACATTACATCCTACCCTGTGCAAGTCTCTCAACATGACCCCCTTCCCTTTGAAAGCCCCCAACATGACCTCCTACCCTGTGCAAGCCCCCAAATGCTGAGACTTGTAATCCTTATTCCTCACTAAGACTATGTTAATACTAATGATGACAAAAAGTACAAAAAAGTAATAGTACTTGTAGTGCCATACCCTTTCCTACTTCCATTAGCCTGATGACAGAGCTGCTGGGACTTGTAGTGCCCGATCCTACCCGGTAAATAACAGCACATTATAGCCCCTCTCTATATACTAACCCCTTCCTACTGTACTTGCATGATGACAGAGCTGCCTGCATGCTGGGACTTGTAGCTCCGCTCTTCACCCCGTACACAATGCTAATCTTCACCACACCCCTATGTAATAACAATATTACACTTCTGTCTCCCACATCTCCCTGTCAAGTACGAAACTGTATTCCCCGGCAGCCACATAAAACCACATCTAGGGAAACAGGAAGTTCAAGGATGCAGTGTATGCTAGGAAACGTAGTCCTAGTCCAATCTATATACACCCACTATGCACTTAGCATGCGGTTAGAGTCAGCCATCTTCTCAGTGCACAGTGACAATGCACTCTCTCACCAGCTCTGGTCAGAAGTAATGAGACGGTAACAGAGTGCACTGTCATTACATATTGTAAGTAAAAAATTAGACCAGTGTCGCCCCCACAAGTGATGTCAGATAAGAGATTCAGCAGCCAGGTATCAATTAACTGAATGCTGGACCAGAGTCCCACATATCGATCCGTTCACCTCTGGTTATGTCCTTTCTTTGTAGTAGACCTAGATACATTTAAAAATGTGGTGCAAATTTTGTTTAAGGTCATGTGCAAATGTTGCATGTTTGATGTGACGCGCCCCTGGGCCTGTGTCGCGCTGCGTTGCGCACGCGGGAGCCGGATCTGTTGAGGGTTGTAGTCTCGTGGCGGTGACCCGGTCCGTGCCCAGGGAGTCAAACTGAGCGGCGATGTATCAGCGGTAGATGTTGGACGACTACGCCACCCGTTGAGTACAGCTAAGGAGCTGCTGCTGCAGGGCAGACCGCTGAGGCCGGTGGTAGGATTGTGCAGCGTGATAGTATAACCCCCAACGGGAGGGGTATGGCCTCAGGGCAGCCAACGTGGATGATGGGGGTAGCAGGAACCACTCGGAGACGGTACGATGTAGTTCAGGGTCTTTACTGGTGACAAAGATAGATCCTCCCGGAGTACTGGCTAGCGATTGGGGCCTGGTCAGTCCTTGAGCAGATGGGATCTCCCCTGGCCAGGCGGAGTTGTAGGCCTCCCAAACTAACTGTACTCTTCTGGCTACCTTGCTAGCGGCGGGTATAAGTAGCCCACGTCCCTCAGTGTACCGTGTGGTGCTCACCCGTATGGCCGGTGACTCGGGGCCTTCTAGTAGCTTCCGCTCCACGACGGCGGTGCTGGTCCCATGCGTGTGACCGTGCCTTCGGGTTTCCTGGCCAGAGGACCTGGAATCCCCTGCCTGACGGATTCTGCTGCTGGGTAGGAGTTAGTCCCCACAGCCTCGGACTCCGGGTCCGGTAAGAAATCTTCTCAGTCAGGGCGAGCTCTGCAGCTGCCAGCCCCTGACTCCTTGTAACACTGCTCCCACAGAGCTCCTGATGTTCTGTTCCTATATTTGCTTCTTTTCTCTGTCTCTACTTCTTCTCTACTCACTAACCCTGCCTCAGCCCTAGGTTTATATAGGGGAAGTTCTTCCCCTCCCAGGACTGGGCAGGAGGTGTGGCATGCATAGGATCCCTGACCAAGAGACCTCCCACCTGCTCTCAGACGTAATATCTCTATCACTGTGGCAACCAGACCCCTGGGGTGTCACATTCCCCCCTAGTGAACTTTAGTACTCCGGGACTAAACATATTTTTAGAAAAAAACATAACAAGGTATAAACAATAATAATACAATAAGAAAAACACATAAAGATGGTTACGGCGTGTCCGCAACCGGGTGCAGTCTTTGAAGAAAACAAAGGTGTCCATTTCACCAAAACAGGGAGACGTAACCAGGTAGGGGTCTGTCCTGCCCCGAGTCCTTACCAGTCTTTTAGTCCATCCTGGGTTACGCTCCAACTAATTGTACAAGGATTCCCAGTAAATCCACCAAGGACTCCTAAAAATAACTAGAAACACATAATTATTTACAAGTAACAGACAGGTGACCACAAATAAAACAATTTAAACACTTCAAATCCTCCAACGTGCGGGTAACTGGCCTCTAGTGGCCCTAGTGGACCTACGGAGCTGACTGTCTGGCCCTGAACTACAGGGTGTAGGAGCTGTCAAGGGTAAACTGGGCAGCTGTTTACGGGCTCTTTGGCTCACTAGGGATATGGCAGGCTCACTGCAAGCAGAGGGTTGATCCTCCTGATCTGCTGGTGTGGGGTCTTCTGCCTCCTGGACCGGCTGTTCTTCCAGCTCTACCTGTTGCTCCGTAGGTGCTTGGGATGCTGGTTGGAGGAAGGTGAGTACGGGTACCACAACTGCACCATTGACTTGAGTCCAAGACCGAGGGAAGTCTCCGAGCACAGTACTAACCATATCTTCCCTTTCCTCTACGGGTCGATGGTCTTCTTGTTCCTCTTCAGGGTTCCGTAGCTGTTCAGGACACTTCTTCAGGTGATCCCGGGATACAATGGCTGTGGTCTCCCCTCCGTCTTTACTGATGGTACAGACCTTCGGGTTCTCGTGGCTTGAGGGCAGTACGGTGTACTGGTCCTTCTCCCACTGGTCGTCCAACTTGTGGAGCCGTCTTTTCCTCTTCAAGACCTGCTCTCCGGGCACCAGGGGAACAGCGGGAGCATACTGGTTGTAAGTTTTCTCTTGTCTGTCCCTAGCCTGACAGAGACTTCGCTCCACGCTCTCCTGTACTTTCCGGTACTGCTGCTGCCTCTCTGTGTCCCAGTCTGCTTCTGGTGAAGTGTCCTCGGGTGTCAGGACTCCCATTTCCAGGTCAACAGGTAACTTACCAGGTCTCGCCCTCATTAGGTAAGCCGGGGTACAGTTGGTGGAACCTACCGGGATGTGGTTGTATAGGTCCACCAGATCGGGCAGCTTCTCAGGCCACAGACTGCGTTCTTCCAGGGGCAACGTTTTCAGAAGATCCATTACCACCTGGTTCATTTTCTCACAAAGTCCATTAGTTTGCGGATGATAGGGTGTCGTCCTTATCTTCCGGCAGCCATACAGATTGCAGAATTCCTGGAAGACCTCCGCTTCAAAGGCAGGTCCCTGGTCCGTCAGCACTTGGTCCGGGTACCCGTGTGGACGGCAGAAGTGCTGCTGGAAGGCTCTAGCTGCTGTTTGAGCCGTTAAGTCCTTGACGGGGACGACAACCAAGAACCGGGAGTAATGATCCACGATGGTTAACGCGTAGACGTAGCCACTTCTGCTTGGGGTCAGTTTTACATGATCCAAGGCTACCAGTTCCAACGGCTGCCGGGTGACGATGGACTGCAGGGGAGTCTTCTGGCTGGCACGGTCCTTCCTTCTTAGGTTGCACGGGCCACAGTCTCTGCACCACCTCTCGATGGTTCCCCTCATGCCTACCCAGTGGAACCGCCCGCGCAGCAGGAACTCCAACTTCTTCCATCCGAAGTGTCCAGCCCCGTCGTGGTATGCCTCCATCACCATGGCTGCGTCTCTTCGTGGCACCACTACTTGCCAGATTAGTTCATGCGTCCGGGAGTTAACCATTCTGCGGCACAACTTCCCCTTGTAAAGGAACAGTCGACTCTTCTCAGCCCACAGTTGCTTGGCTTCCTCCGGAGCGTCTGGGTCAAGGCGAGCCTCTGGCCGAGTCAGCATCTCCTTCACCAGTCGGACGGCAGGGTCACTGTCTTGCGTTTCCTCCCAGTTGTAGTGAGGCAAGGGGTTAAACGTAGCGGCTTGCTTACTCCTTACCCGATGGGAATACTGGATAGTCCCATGACGGTGGAACGCGGGGAGTTCGACTTCTTCCAGTCCCTCTGAATCTTCTCCTACGTCCGGTAGGTTTGGCATCCTGGACAGGGCGTCCGCGTTGGTATTGGAGCATCCTGCCCGGTATTTGATTGTGAACTCGTAGTTGGACAGACGGGCCATCCATCTCTGCTCTAGGGCACCGAGTCTTGCCGTGTCCAGGTGTGTCAACGGGTTGTTATCCGTGTACACGACGAACCGGGAAGAAGCGAGGTAGTGCTTAAAGCGTTCGGTGACTGCCCACACCACTGCCAGGAACTCTAGCTTAAATGAGCTGTAATTCTCAGGGTTTCTTTCGGTGGGTCGCAGTTTTCGGCTGGCGTAAGCGATTACTCGCTCTTTCCCCTGCTGGATCTGGGACAGCACGGCTCCTAGCCCGATGTTACTTGCGTCGGTGTAGAGGATAAAGGGCTGGCTGTAATCCGGGTACGCCAGGATTTCATCCCCCGTGAGGGCCATCTTCAGCTGGCGGAAGGACTCTTCTTCCAAATTCTCCCATCTGAAGGGCGGCTTCTGGTTCTTGGCCTTCCGGGACTGGCCTATCAGGAGGTCCTGCATAGGAGCTGCCTTTTTGGTGAAACCGGGGATGAACCTGCGGTAGTAGCCTACCAACCCGAGGAACTGCCGCACTTCCTTTACACTGGAGGGACTTGGCCATTCCTTAATTGCGGTGATCTTATCAGGGTCGGGAGCCACTCCGTCAGCGCTCACCACGTGTCCCAGGTACTGCACCTTTGGTTTCAGGAGGTGACACTTGGAGGGTTTCACCTTTAGGCCGTAGCTTGCCAGAGCTTCGAACACTTCCGCCAGGTGTTTCAGGTGGTCCTCATAAGTCTTAGAATATACGATGACATCGTCCAGGTACAACAGGACCGTCTCGAAGTTTCTGTGGCCCAGACAGCACTCCATTAATCGTTGGAAGGTTCCTGGTGCGTTGCAGAGTCCGAACGGCATACAGGTAAACTCGCTAAGTCCCATCGGGGTGGTGAATGCGGTCTTCTCCCGGTCCGCCTCTGCTACAGGAACCTGCCAGTACCCACTAGTGAGATCCAAGGTAGAGAAGAAGTTAGCAGATCTTAAAGCAGCCAAAGACTCCTCTATCCTTGGTAAGGGGTACGCATCCTTGTGTGTGATACGGTTGATTTTCCGGTAATCTACACACATCCTCATGGTGTTGTCTTTCTTTTTGACTAAGACTAGTGGAGCTGCCCAGGGGCTACAGCTATCCCTGATCACCCCAGCCTCCTTCATGTCTCTAAGCATCCCATTGGCGTGTTGGTAGTGTGCAGGGGGTACGGGTCGATACCTCTCTTTTATGGGAGGATGGTCTCCCGTGGGGATGTGGTGTTCTACCCCCTTGACTCGCCCGAAGTCTAACGGGTGTTTACTAAACACTCTCTCGTACTCTTGAACCACCCGATAGACTCCCTGTTTCTGGTGGGAGGGAGTGGAGTCAGTACCCAAATGTAGTTGCTGACACCAGTCCTCCATTGTTTTCTTAGAGCCGTTACCTTCCTCCGGGTGAGATGGAGGCAAGGGTTCCACAGATTGTATAGCATTTTGGTTAATGGTATATAATTTGGCTAGCGTGGCATACCGGGGCAGGTACACTTCCCTCTTCCCGATATTTATTATGCGAACGGGCACCCTCCCATGGCGTACATTGACCACCCCCCGTGCTGTCAAAATGGTGGGCCTACTGTCTGAGTAAACTGGTTCTACCATTGCCTGGTAATCTCTACCTCTCAGACCAATAGCTGCCCGGCACCAAATCATCATTTCACTTTTTGGGGGCATGGCAATAGGGAAAGGGTCACACATTCTCACGCTAGCAATCTCACCGCCGGAGAGTTCCACCTGTTGCCGTCGCATCAGTGCCCGGATCTCTTTTTGGAGCACTCGCTGCTCGCCGGAGCTGGCGTTCTTGGCAACCTGCTGTAAAAGGAAAATCATCTCTGCAAGACAATTTTCAATTACATTAGTTCCTAGAGTTATCTTTGGGTGACTCTCGTGTTTGTCAATGTCTACAATGATCAGTCCCTGTGCTGCCAGTTCGACTCTACCGATTTTAATGGTCACCTCTTTAAATCCAATCTGTGGCACGGGCTGACCATTGCTGGCGATGATACTCAAGTCGTCGTCAGGGTAGCGGGTGATATCCGAGTCATTCCAGTACTGCTTGAAGAGCACGTACGGGATGGTGGTGACCTGTGACCCGGTGTCCAGTAGGGCACTCATAGGAATGCCATCCAGTACCACGGGTAAGACTGGACGTCCTCCCACATATTTGTCGCGCCAGTTCGATGGGCCTGGTGATCTTTTTCCTGGGGGTTGGCCCTCTACCCCAGGTTGTGCCAGTTTAAAGGACAGTACCTTGCCATATGTCCGGGTTGATTGCAGCGGCGGCAGATGGGTCGTCCGTCCTCGTTGTATCGGTCGCTGGGTCTCCCTCTGGCCGGTGGGGTCCTCCTTGGTCGACGCCACGGGATGTCCTCCGGTCCGGATGCCAGCTGGATCTTCCCTGGAGTGGAAACCTGTAAAGACTGCACAGTTCGGGTTAGCGCAGCAACGCTTTTAGCTAGCTCTTGGACCTGATGGTGCAGGTCTGGAGCCGGGTCATTGTTCAAAGCCTGCGCATCAGCTCCCACAGGCCCTGCCGACAAGGGTGCCGCCTCCTGGTGGTAAGTGGTAGTGGGGCGTCTGTGGGTCACAACGCCACCTGGTGCCGGTTCTCGGAGCACCCGGATGGCTCTGTCCTTGAACTGTGCAAATCCCAGATGAGGGTCCTGTAAGGCCATTGCCCGCAACTGGGTTCGGTGGGCATTGCAATATAAACCCTCTATAAATTGTTCAGTCAACAGCCTGTCCTCGTCTCCCACGCCGTCAGGGTCGGTCTGCTTAATGGCTCTCAGGGCCTCTTGTAGGTTCAGGGCATAGTCCCTTATACTCTCGTATGCTCGCTGCTTGCACCCGTAGAATCTAAGCTTGATCTCGGCTGAGGTGCGGGTATCAAAGGTGTCCCTCAGCCGGGTTAGTATCCCTGCGACAGTCCTCCCCCCAGGTGGCCAGGACTTTACCTCCCTTCGGGCTGCCCCAGTTAATTGGGCCACCAGGATGCTCACTTTTTGCTCTTCTGTGAGGGGGTACACCTGGAAGAGGCTATCCAGCTTTTCTCTAAAGTCATGCAGGGTATGTGACTCCCCTGAGTACTGGGGTAGCCAGGCCGCTCCCGGGATATAGGGCATGGTGAAAGGCATGACTGCAGCAGCGGTGGCGCTGGCGGGGGTTGAGGCAGTGAAGCTCTCCTCCGTATCCGACATCCTCCTCCCCCCTAGTGGACCGTGGCCTACCTTGCGATGATCCTCTTCCGTAGGCCGCGGCTCCGCAGTAGATCGTCAGGGTTGAGGACCTTCCGTCGCGCTCCTGTGACGTCGGCGTCTGCTGGGCTCCTTCCAGGACCTTACGCGACGTCCGGACGTGAGGCGGGGCTTCAGTTCTCGCGCGCTTTCGGAGTCCACGCCCCTCTTCTTCCCGCGCGACGTCTTCAAGATGGCGTCCAATGGCGGGAAAACTCCACGGAAGGCGGGAAGAAGGCTGAAAATGGCGCCGGATGGCGGGAATCTTCACCGATGGCGGGAAGAAGGCTGAAGATGGCGCCGTATGGCGGGAATCTTCACCACAGGTAAGTTTGAACAGTCTTTTTCAGGCACGCAGTACCCGGTGGTTGCGGGCACGAAATCCTGCCGACTACGCCAAAAGTTGACGCGCCCCTGGGCCTGTGTCGCGCTGCGTTGCGCACGCGGGAGCTTACCCGGAGCCGGATCTGTTGAGGGTTGTAGTCTCGTGGCGGTGACCCGGTCCGTGCCCAGGGAGTCAAACTGAGCGGCGATGTATCAGCGGTAGATGTTGGACGACTACGCCACCCGTTGAGTACAGCTAAGGAGCTGCTGCTGCAGGGCAGACCGCTGAGGCCGGTGGTAGGATTGTGCAGCGTGATAGTATAACCCCCAACGGGAGGGGTATGGCCTCAGGGCAGCCAACGTGGATGATGGGGGTAGCAGGAACCACTCGGAGACGGTACGATGTCGTTCAGGGTCTTTACTGGTGACAAAGATAGACCCTCCCGGAGTACTGGCTAGCGATTGGGGCCTGGTCAGTCCTTGAGCAGATGAGATCTCCCCTGGCCAGGCGGAGTTGTAGGCCTCCCAAACTAACTGTACTCTTCTGGCTACCTTGCTAGCGGCGGGTATAAGTAGCCCACGTCCCTCAGTGTACCGTGTGGTGCTCACCCGTATGGCCGGTGACTCGGGGCCTTCTAGTAGCTTCCGCTCCACGACGGCGGTGCTGGTCCCATGCGTGTGACCGTGCCTTCGGGTTTCCTGGCCAGAGGACCTGGAATCCCCTGCCTGACGGATTCTGCTGCTGGGTAGGAGTTAGTCCCCACAGCCTCGGACTCCGGGTCCGGTAAGAAATCTTCTCAGTCAGGGCGAGCTCTGCAGCTGCCAGCCCCTGACTCCTTGTAACACTGCTCCCACAGAGCTCCTGATGTTCTGTTCCTATATTTGCTTCTTTTCTCTGTCTCTACTTCTTCTCTACTCACTAACCCTGCCTCAGCCCTAGGTTTATATAGGGGAAGTTCTTCCCCTCCCAGGACTGGGCAGGAGGTGTGGCATGCATAGGATCCCTGACCAAGAGACCTCCCACCTGCTCTCAGACGTAATATCTCTATCACTGTGGCAACCAGACCCCTGGGGTGTCACAGATGCATTTTTTTCAGCACAAATTTGGCACTGAAAATATGCAACGTTTTTCTGTCCCAGCAAAGTGAATGCAGACATCGCTTATTTTTTTCCTAGCAGATTTGCATCAGATTCAAATCTGAAGCATGTCAATTCTTGCAGCTTTTTTCACCCATGCTAATGAGTGGGGAAAAATACACAACAAAAATGCAAGTAAAAAACGAGGCAAAAACAGGTGTATTTTATGAAGAGTTTTCCCTGCCAAGACATCAGGATTTGCAACAGAATTTTCTGCTGCAAATCCTGAATATTTGCACAGAACTTAAGGTTATATGCACACGTTAAGTATTTGCTGCAGATGTTTCTGCACCAAAAATGTGTCCATTGGCAGGAAAACCGCTGCATAAAATCCACACGTTTTTGCTGAAGTTTTTTATGCGTTTTTCTCCACTCATTGGAATGGGGGAAAACACTGAAAGAATGGACATGCAGCAGATATGAAACTACTTCAAATCTGCAATTAAGAAATAAGCAACGTGTGCATGAGATTTCAGATATCTCAATCACTTTGCTGCGTTTTTTGCAGCAAAAAAGTGGGGAAACCGCAGCACAAAGGCAACGTGTGCACATACCTTAAGGTGGTTGTTCTTGTTAAAATCTAAGCATTAGCTAAACGAGTGCACATTAGAAAAACCACAGAAGGAATTGAGAGGCAGCGCTCTGCAGAGCCATACACTGTACTAGTCAGTGTTACCTAGCCTTATGTATGACTAGCTTTAGGCAGCGCACACGTTTTTAGAGGTGCAGTAAAGCAAGGTACGCTGTGCTGTTCTACACCCCTGAGAAAAACGTATGCCAGGAGTAATGGTGGTCACACAAGTATAGGGGTACTACAGAGTTACCTAGAAATGTCGCTTTTTGTTTGTTTGTGTTTTTTTGCAAATCTACACACTCAAGCAAGTCACAATTGAACTCAACAACATGAAACGGGTAAAAGTATATTATATATGACTAATTTATTATGCTGTATATACCAGTATATATCAGTATTGCACATACAGTATACAGGATATATGTCTGGTATATATTATAGTATGACGACAGACATCAGATATTACACTATCACATATTATCTATATATAATATCTAATGTCTGTGCACTTAGTATGTTGCATACAGTATACAGAGGAATATGTGACTGGTGTGTGATATACAATGTGAACAGACACCATATGTCTGTACGCAAAGTATAAGGCCTCATTCACACGTCAGTGTGTCCGGTACGTGTGGTGACACCTCACACCATTACTGACCCACTACCAAACCAGTCATGCTGAAGGATGTTGCAGGCAGCAGATCGCTCTCCACGGCGTCTCCAGACTCTGTCACGTCTGTCACATGTGCTCAGTGTGAACCTGCTTTCATCTGTGAAGAGCACAGGGCGCCAGTGGCGACTTTGCCAATCCTGGTGTTCTGTGGCATTTCTTTGGAGGGCCGCACAGCCCTCCATGTGCTCGCCAGAGGTAGCCTGACTGCCATTAGGTACCGAGATGAGATCCTCAGACCCCTTGTGAGACCATATGCTGGTGCAGTTGGCCCTGGGTTCCTCCAAATGCAAGACAATGCCAGACCTCATGTGGCTGGAGTGTGTCAGCAGTTCCTGCACGATGAAGTCATTGAAGCTATGGACTGGCCCGCCCGTTCCTGAGACCTGAATACGATTGAGCACATCTGGGACATCATGTCTCGCTCCATCCAACAACATCACGTTGCACCACAGACTGTCCAGGAGTAGGCGGATGCTTTAGTCCAGGTCTGGGAGGAGATCCCACAGGAGACCATCCGCAGCCTCATCAGGAGCATGCCCAGGCGTTGTAGGGTGGTCATACAGGTACGTAGAGGTCACACACAATACTGACCCTCATTTTGACTTGTTTAAAGGACATTACATCAAAATTGGATCAGCCTGTAGTGTTTTTTTCCACTTTAATTTTGGGGGTGACTCCAAATCAAGGCCTCCATTGGTTAATACATTTGATTTCCATTGATGATTTTTGTGTGATTTTGTTGTCAGCACATTCAACTTTGTACAGAAAAAAAGTATTCAATGAGAATATTTCAATCATTCAGATCTAGGATGTGTTATTTGAGTGTTCGCTTTATTTTTTTTGAGCAGTGTATATAGATCGTTTACTGTGATTCTTATAATGTGTTTTTAATTTTATTCTTATTTTTACACTTGTTGTAGACAGCGGGGGCAGAATACAACTCTCAACATTGTCCCTTGTTCGCGCTGATCTCAGCGCCAGCAGGGGACAATGATGAGAGCTGACTCCATCACCCAGCGCTTGGGAACAGCGCTAACTATACCGCTGATTCCCAGGCGCCGTTACGTGTGATCCTGCTGTGGCATATGGGCGGCACATGGTTGCCACACGTATGCCACACAGGGAGACACGGACATCTCCGGTACTGGTTTTTCCAGTACCGGAAATATCAGGACGTGTGAAAGAGGGCTAGCACATACAGAATAATATATTACTTGCATATAGTACTGTTATACAAACATCAGATGTTATACAGGATACACATTGTTGTATGTATATTCATATATCTGACAGTGTGCATACTGTATAACATCTCATGTCTGTACACAAAGTATAAGGGTATGTGCACACGTTTAAGCACCACTCCAGCGTTTGTTTGTTTTCAGCACTGGAGTGGCGCTTTAAGTGTAAGCCCCCTGCCCCTGGTCATATACTCATCCTCCAGCATCTTCCCCGGTTTTCAAAACTGCTCCGGTCCAGCGGCGCCATCTTGTGAGTGCAGCTTCTGAGTGTCCGGAAGTCAGAAGTTACGTCACAAGCTCTCAATACAGGTCTATGAGAGCCATAACGAGGCTCACATAGACTTGTATTAAGTTTTGACCTCCAGCGCACTCCTTGAAATACAGGAGCTGCAAGCAGGTCACTTTTCACAGGAAACAAACGGGCGCGGTGTCGAAAACTGATGAAGGCTACAGGTGGGTATCAGACAGGGGGCAGGGGACTTACATTTAAAGCACCACTCCAGCAATGCAATAAAAAAATGCTGGAGTGGTGCTTTAAGTATTTGGTGCAGAAACTTCTGCACCCTTTCTGCATCTCTTGGCAGAAAAAATGCTGCATATAGTAGACACGTTTTTGATGTGTTTTTTTTACTTGCGTTTTTATTGCAGATTTTTCACCACTCATTAGTATGGGTGAAATCTGCAGCAAAAATACTTAAAAAATTTACATGCTGCAGATATTTTGCCCTTCAAGTTTTGTGACGAATATGTTAAGAAAAATCTGTCATAATTTGCAATGTGTGCACAGGTCCTAACACACAGGATAATATATGACTTATACAGTATATACATTGCTGCATGTATATACAGATATATCACAATGTGTATACTGTATAACAGCTGATGTCTGTATTATTCTTTATACTATAGTGGTATACTATGTGCAAAGATATACAATGAACTATGCACTGGATTGATCATTCCTGCACCTGGCACAGGATATACTGTACAAGTGCTTCTCACAAAATTAGAATATCATCAAAAATTTAATTTATTTCAGTTCTTCAATACAAAAAGTGAAACTCCTATATTATATAGAGTCATTACACACAGAGGGATCTATTGTAAGTGTTTATTTCTGTTAATGTTGATGATTATGGCTTACAGCCGATGAAAACACAAAAGTCATTATCTCAGTTAATTAGAATACTATATAACACCAGCTTGAAAAATGTTTTAATGTTTTTAAAATCCGAAATATTGGCTACTGAAATGTATGTTCAGTAAATGCACACAATACTTGGTCGAGGCTCCTTTGGCATCAATTACTGCATCAATGCGGCAATGTGGCATGGAGGGATCAGCCTGTGACACTGCTGAGGTGTTATGGAAGCCCAGGTGGCTTTGATAGAAGCCTTCAGCTCGTCTGCATTGTTGGGTCTGGTGTCTCATCTTCCTCTTGACAATACCCCATAGATTCTCCATAATAGATTCTCTATGGGGTTAAGGTCAAGCGAGTTTTCTGGTCAATCAAGCACAGTGATACTGTTGTGTAAACCAGGTATTGGTACTTTTGGCAGTGTGGACAGGGGCCAAGTCCTGCTGGAGAATGACATTTCTATCCCCAAAAAGCAGAGGGAAGCATGAAGGGCTCTAAAATTTCCTGGTAGACGGCTGCGCTGACTTTGGTCTTGATAAAACACAGTGGACCTACACCAGCAGATGACATGGCTCCCCAAACCATCACTGATTGTGGAAACTTCACACTAGACCTCCAGCAGCTTGGATTGTGGCCTCTCCACTCTTCCTCCAGACTCTGGGACCTTGATTTCCAAAATAAATGCAAAATTTGCTTTAATCTGAAAACAATACCTTGGACCACTGAGCAACAGTCCAGGTCTTTTTTTCCTTGGCCAGGTAAGATGCTTCTGGCGTTGTCTATTGGTCATGAGTGGCTCGACACAAGGAATGTGACACTTGTAGCCCATGTCCTGGATACGTCTGTGTGTGGTGGCTCTTGAAGCAATGACTCCAGCAGCAGTCCACTCCTTGTGAATCTCACCTAAATTTTTGAATGGCCTTTTTTTAACAATCCTTTCAAGGCTGTGGTTATCCCGGTTGTTTGTGCACCTTTTTCTACCACACTTTTTCCTTCCACTCAACTTTCCATTAATATGCTTGGATACAGCACTCTGTGAACAGCCAGCTTCTTTAGCAATGACCTTTTATGGCTTACCCTCCTTGTGAAGTGTGTCAATGACTGCCTTCTGGACATCTGTCAAGTCTGCAGTCTTCCGCATGATTATGGAGCCTACTGAAACAGACTAAGGGATCATTTTAAAGGCTTAGGAAGCCTTTGCAGGTGTTTTTTCGCTAATTATTCTAATTTACTGAGATAATGACTTTTGTGTTTTCATTGGCTATAATCCATAATCATCAACATTAACAGAAATAAACACTTGAAATAGATCACTCTGTTTGTAATGACTCTATTTAATATATGAGTTTCACTTTTTGCATTGAAAAACTGAAATAAATTACATTTTTGATGATATTCTAATTTTGTGAGAAGCACCTGTATATAACATGTGATGTCCAGTGTCCATACTCAGGGTTGATCAGTCCAGTGCAGGATTCTGTATTGTGTCTCTGGTCACTCTGAGGTATAGGGACAGAGATTTATTGCAGCAGACTGAACTTTCCTGTGGATCTGATGACGCTGGAGCCGATGAGCTGGCACTGACAGAGCGACCCTGAGGGTTCAGACTCCTGCAATAAATCTCAGGGGAAATCATCAGAGCGGCCACAGACACAATCCAGGACCCCACACAATACAGGTCCCGGCCCTGTATTTATCAGCAGGTGAGCAGCGTCCTGCCATCTCCTCACCACACAGAGAGCTGAAGTTCCTACTCACAGATGCCTCCTGTCTGTCCCGCCCACATGCTCCTCTCCGTCAGTAAGAAGATGCAGCCACGCTCCCTCTACTTCAGCAGACGGATGACGCACACACCATTCAGTGGGCGTGTTTGCTCCACTGTGATGCGACCGGCCTGCACTTACTGTATACAACAGCATCAACCCACCAGTGGCCTTAATCAGCTGCTTAATGACCGGCCCAGGGGGCATATGCCCCTCTACCCCCTGACCCAGCCCTCCCCTGCTCACATATGAGTGAAGTGACTGTGTGATGACTGCTGGAACCTGCAAGCAGAGCTGAATCCTGACAGTGAGTATATTACACACTGTTAGGATTGGCATGCTACAGGGCTTCATTTTATAATTAAAGGGTTTGTTCAGGTTTGAGATGAAAGTCTGCAGTCACAGCACATGCAGTACACACTTTTAGGAGTCTCCCTTGCACAAGTATGCGATTTGTATACTTCTGGCCACATTCTGACTAGACGTATCCAGCCTCACTCAATTCATTTTCATTGAGTTAGGCCACACATGTCTAGTCGGCATGTGACCGCATGTATGAAAATCGCCGGCACAAGAAAATCCTGACAGTGTGCAGTGCACTGTTAGAATTCAGAAGCCTGCAGTCACATAGAGTGACTGCTGACTCACCACAAACTTGGACAATCCTTTTAATGCTTCTAACATAAATAAAAATATGAGAATCAGTACTGAGTTAGTATCACAAATAACATTTACATCCAGGTATCTTATAGATGGTGTTGTTTCTAGTCGTTCTCTTTCTTTTCTTCTTCATCTTGTCCAGACTCCATGATGAGTTTTCTCATCCAAAGCTCGTCTCTGCAGACTTCCATCTTCTCTGATCTTCTGCAGCACATCCCACACGATGCCCTTAAAGATAGCAATGGCATTATAATGCTCCTGAATAAAAATATGTGTCCTATGCTGAACCCCTGAATAAATAATTGCCCCTCACTATATTCCCAGCATGAATTATCACCCCCACACTGTCCCTCCTATGGTACATGCTCTGTACACTGCACTCTCCTTTCCATACTGGGCCCCTTCTTCACACTGTCCTCTCACACTGTGTCCCCCTTATAGGGCCCAGTGTCTATACTATGCCCCAGCACCATACTCTCCCCCTCCTTGGCTTACTATCTCTTCCTGGCTATGTCCTTACACTGTTCCCCAATGCTTACCCCCAACTACTCAATCTCTATTCTGTGCCTTCTCATCACACTGCTCATCCCCTCCTTGGTATACTGTCCCCTCCTGGCTGTGCTCTTACACTGTCCCCCTATGGTACCCCCTACACTACTCAGTCTCTATTCTGTGCCCACTCACACTTTTATCCCCCCCTTACTGTCTCCTCGCACTATTCCCCTCAATATCTCCTCACACATTACCGGCTTCCTCCTCGTGCATTTACCCTCTCACTAAACAATACTGCCTCCTCACACATCTCCTCAACTCCCCAAACTGTGTCTGAACCCATCCCATCACCCTCACTGTCACGCCAGGTGTGGGAAAGACTAGTGCAACACAAAGGGAAAAGGGAAAGGGAGTCCAGACTCTAGGGAAAAGGGGGAAGGGGAGACCTCCTAGTCTCGTCTAGTGTCACCCTGTCTCAACTACCCTCCCTATATTGGCTCTTCATCAATTGCTACACGGGTGCCTCGCCCTGACTTTCCCTGGCATATGGCTAAGGCTAGGGACGGGAGGAGATGAGCACTAGTAGATCTCCACTAAACTCTATAGACAACAAGGGTAGTCAAACAGGGGGATATTGCTTAGCTTTTGACGACTCCAGACAAATGCACACATGGCCTCAAGCTCCAGAGAGGACGAAGTACTGCTCTTGCTAAAGCCTCACAAGTCGTAATGAATATCGCTGGCACCTCCCTCTCAGACACACCAGGTATTTATACACCCAGCCCAGGGAGCTAATTAGCCAGAGGGAGGTAGTCGCTGGGTCCTAGAGACAGCCAGCCTCTAACAAGATGTCTGTAATGCCAAACGTAGAGATCTCCTGCAACCAACTGCAGGGCGACTGTCTGTCACCTCTGACACACCCGTGACAGTACCCCCCCCCTCTACGAGTGGCCTCCTGACACTCAGGAACGAGTTTCTCAGGAAAAGAGGTGTGAAATGAGCGAACCAATCTGGGAGCGTTCACCTCTGATGCTGAAACCCACATCCTCTCCTCTGGACCATAGCCTTTCCAGTGCACCAAGTATTGTAGAGAATGATGTTGGAGACGAGAATCTACAATCCTCAAAATCCGGAACTCCAGATTAACATCAACCATTACTGGGGGCGGTAGTAGAGGCGAGGGTTCAAGAAGTTCCACATGTTTTTTAAGTAAGGACCTATGAAACACGTTGTGGACTTTAAGGGCCTGAGGAAGTTCAAGACGAAATGCTGCTAGGTTAATGACGGCGGTTATTTTATAGGGACCAATAAACCTAGGTCCCAGCTTCCAAGAAGGAACTTTCAATCTTATATTCCTGGTAGGCAACCACACAAAGTCATTTACATTCAGGTCCGGACCTTGCAAGCTTTTTCTGTTAGCCATACGTTTATACCTGTTTCCCATGATCTTTAAATTACTCAGCACACCCTGCCATACCGAGGAGAGCGATGAAGCAAACCGTTCCTCCTCAGGAACTCCTGAAGCTTCTCCCCCACTAAAGGTATCAAACTGTGGGTGATAACCGTATGCACCGAAGAACAGTGACATGCCAGTGGATTCTTGACGATGATTATTAATGGAAAATTCTGCCAGCGGTAGGTAGGATGCCCAATCCTCCTGATTTTCGGAAACGAAACACCTGAGGTAGGTCTCCAAATTCTGATTGACACGCTCGGTCTGTCCATTCGACTAAGGGTGGAAGGCAGAGGAAAAGGACAGCTGCACCACCAGTCGAGAACAGAATGCCCTCCAGAACATGGAAACAAACTGGGTCCCCCGATCTGACACCACATGGGAGGAAACCCCGTGAAGCTTCACAATCTCATTTATGAACACCTGAACAAGTGTCTTGTCATTTGGAAGTGCAGGCAATGTGACAAAATAAACCATTTTACTGAACCTATCTACTACCACCAAATCCACCGTTTTGCCTGCAGAAACCAGTAGGTCAGTAATAAAATCCACGGACAATTGTGTCCATGGCCTACTAGGGATAGGTAGCGGAAGAAGAGTACCAGACGGATGGGTATGCGAAACCTTAGAACGCGTGCAAATACTACAAGCAGCTACGTGTTCAATTACATCCTGATGCAACCCCGGCCATCAAAAACGACTAGCGAGGAGGTCTACCGTTGCCTTACCACCTAGATGCCCAGAAAGCACAGAGTTATGATGTTCCTTAATTACTTTGCAGCGCAGATTGGATGGTACAAATAACTTTCCTGAAGGGCAGGAGGCAGGGGCGTCCCCCTGTGCCTCCAGCACCTCACCCTCCAGTTCAGGATAAAGTGCCGAAATGAATACACCTTTCTGTAATATCGCAGCAGGGTTCTCATGGTCACCACCACCAGTGAAACTCTGGGACAAAGCATCAGCCTTGACATTTTTGACCTCTGGATGAAAAGTGACAACAAAATTGAACCTAGTAAAAAACATGGACCATCTGGCTTGCCTACGGTTGAGACGTTTAGCTGACTGGATATATGACACGTTCTTATGGTCAGTAATAACAGTAATAGGATGGACAGCCCCCTCCATCCAATGTCGCTATTCATAGAACGCCAACTTGATCGCCAAAAGTTCCCTATTACCCACGTCATAATTTCTCTCAGCCGAAGACATTTTTTTGCAGAAAAGAAGGCGCATGGACGCCATTTACCAGGGGACGAATCCTGAGACAACACAGCCCCAACCCCGACATCAGACACATCAATAAAGAGTTGAGAAACATCGGGTTGACTGAGTATAGGTGCAGTGGCAAAATGATTCTTTAAGGAAGAAAAAGCCTGGATGGAAGAATCCGACCATTTGGAAAAATCAGACCCCTTCTTAGTCATGTCAGTAAGGGGTTTCACAGTAACAGAGTGATTCTGGATGAATTTCCGGTAAAAATTAGTAAAGCCCAGAAAACGTTGTAGAGCCTTCAGGTTCTCGGGACGTTCCCAGTCAAGGACTGCACGGATCTTCTCCGGATCCATCCAAAAACCCGAAGATGACAAGTACCCCAAAAACTGCACCTCCTGAACAGTGAAAACACATTTTTCTAGTCCGGCTTAAAGTTTGCTATCCCTTAATATCTGGAGTACCTGCTTAACATGCCCCTGATGAGTCTCAAAATCAGTGGAGTACAGCAAAATATCGTCCAGATAGACCACCACAAACCTCCCTATCAATTGATGGAAAATATCATTTATGAAGTTCTGGAATACCGCAGGTGCATTGGCCAAACCAAAAGGCATAACTAGACTCTCGAAATGTCCTTCCGGGGTATTGAATGCTGTTTTCCATTCGTCCCCTTCTCTGATTCTAACCAGGTTGTAGGCTCCCCTTAAATACAACTTGGAGAATACCTTAGCTCCCACAACCTGGCTGAACAAATCAGGAATCAGAGGAAGAGGGTATGGATCATGGATGGTAATTTGATTTAATTCCTGGAAATCTAAACAGGGACGTAGACCGCCATCTTTTTTCTTCACAAAGAAACCTGTAGCCACGGGCTAAGATGAGGGTCTGATATGTCCCTTCTCCAGACTTTGCGCAATGAAATCCTTCATGGCTTGTCTCTCAGGGCCAGAAAGATTATACAGTCTGGACTTCGGTAGTTTAGCTCCGGAGGTCAGGTTAATAGGACAGTCATAAGCACGATGAGTGGGCAAATCCTGACATCCCCTCTCAGAAAAAACATCCTCAAAACCAGACAGAAAAGCAGGTAATATTTCAGTAGAGACAGTAGCAAGGGAAATATCTAGACAGTTCTCATGGCAGTAATCTCCCCATTCAATAATCTCCCCAGTTTGCCAATCAACCAACGGATTATGTTTAACAAGCCAAGGGATACCCAAGACAATCAGTGTGGGAAGATTGTCCAGAACATAGCAAGGGATGATTTCACAATGAACTGACCCCACCCTCACTTTTACATTATGTACAATCTGAGTAAATGCTCTCTCTGCAAGGGTCGCCGAGTTGATGGCGAAAATGGAAATAGGTTTATCTAAAGTACAGCAAACAAGACCATGAGTTTTCACAAACTCAGCATCCAAAATGATGACTCCGGCTCCACTGTCAGCAAACACAGAAATTTTTTCCCCACAAAAAAAGCATGCCTTTTTTCTTGTGAATCTCCGGGGAGATGTATGATGCAGATACACCCCCTTACTGCATGGGTTCTTCCACCTCCCCCAATACTGGTTCACCCCCAGACCGCTCCCCTGGCAGAGATACACAACCCCAACAAGAAGGCCCCGGAGAAGGTGGTCTCACCTGTCAATCCCGAAGGCGTCTATCAAGACGTATGGCCAAAGACATGGCAGCCTCCAAGGACTTAGGGGTTTCATATACTGCCAAGGCATCTTTCAACCTTTCAGTAAGCTCCTTACAAAATTGACTTCTAAGGGCTGAGTCATTCCATTTGGAATCCATTGCCCATCTGCGGAATTCCGAACTGTATGTTTCCACTGACCGTTTTCCCTGCTTAAGGCGACGTAGCCTAGACTCAGCCAAGGCGACTCGGTCAAGGTCATCATAAATGAGGGCCAGAGCCTCGAAAAAACACTCCACAGACTGGAGACAAACAGAGTCCTGCGGTAAAGAAAACGCCCATGACTGAGGATCTCCCTGTAATAGAGAGATCACAATACCAATCCGTAGCTCCTCATTACTAGAGGAGTAAGGATGAAGTTTAAAGTATAATTTGCATGCCTCCTTGAATACAAAAAAACATATCCCTACCTCCTGAAAACCTGTCCAGGAGGACAACCTTGGGTTCAGGCTGGACCTGCCTACCTGCAGAGACCCTCAGATTGGCGACCTGTAACCGCTGATGTTGCTGCTAAACCTCACAGCGGAAGTCATTCACCTCCAGAGACAGACTGTGAAACTGCTCTGCGAGCTCTGCAACTGAACCCGTACGAAGGGAGAAAGGAAAAAAAAGGTCCACACCCAAAAACACACAGAGAAAGAAAAAAAAAAGGCAGATTTTTTTTTTCCTTTTCAAAACGTGCTCGGCCGGTGATAATGTCGTGCCAGGTGTGAGAAAGACTAGTGCAACACAAAAGGAAAAGTGAAAGGGAGCCCAGATTCTTAGCTTTAGACGACTCCAGACAAATGAACACACGGCCTCAAGCTCCAGAGAGGACGAAGTACTGCTCTTGCTAAAGCCTCACAAGTAGTAATGAATATCGCCGGCACCTCCCTCTCAGACACAGCAGTTAATTATACACCCAGACGAGGGAGATAATTAGCCAGAGGGAGGTAGCCGCTGGGTCCTAGAGACAGCCAGCCTCTAGCAAGATGTCTGTAATGCCAAATGTAGAGATCTCCTGCAACCAACTGCAGGGCGACTGTCTGTCACCTCTGACACACCCATGACACTCGCTCCCAATACTGTGTCCGCATACATTTTCCCCTTGCTCCTCATACTATGTCCACACTCATCCCCCCACTAACCATACTGTGTCTGCACCAACCCCACACACAGTAAATGCACTCACACACACAGTAAATGCCCTCACACACACAGCAAATACCCCCCCTACAAGCAGTAAATACACCCCCCAGGCAGTAAATATCCCCCTGCAGTAAAACCCCTCTGAGGCAGTAAACCTCTGACTGGCACCATGCTTGACCCGAGCCTCAGTAATAACAGGGCACCCCCTGTAAATGTCTGAAATAAAATTACATTGAATATTATTTGAACAAAATGTACAGCAGTCCTTTAAATCTCCGTATGCCACTCTAAAGAAAATCATTATACATAACCGCATATTTAAATAACCCTCCACAGGAGCATCATTATGATCCCTAAGGTGTCATTTGTAATTAGAGGTGCCGCATATGGTCGTCAGCTAGAACATTGAAAAAATGTTGGGACATCTGAAATGTAATCCCTCTTAAATGGGAAATGTATACTATCAACCTTCCATTTATCCTGTTGCCTATAGTTATACTGAGCTATTCTGTAGTATGTGTGTAGATATTGTAATCTTTTGGCCACTTTACCTGCATATAAATATACTTATACGTTTTTCTGTGCTCCAGCTCTGTGTGCTGCTTGGTCTGGAATACGTGAGCTGCGGGGACTTTAACACCTTCCTTCTGGAGAAGGGGCGGCTTGACATCCCCAGCGCAAGGTACATTTTATGTTACCTACAATCCTGATTATAACTGTACATAAATGTCTAGGGTTGGTTCTGTTCACTTCGGTGCTGTATTATATGCCTTTGGGTTCTGGTGCTTTTTATATCAAAAATATTGTAGACTGCAGCGACAGAAATCTGAGAGGCTCCATTATTCATCAGTGGGATCTGGCAGGATTTGTTGTATGTTCTGTATATAGTCATCTTGTTCTGGTCGATCATGTAGATAATATTGGCTGGATCTTGGTGTTTCTTGTCTTCTCCTCGGAAGTTACACTCATTCATGTCTTTTTGTCAGATTCTATGCCGCTGAACTGGTCTGTGGAATCCAGTACCTCCACTCCAAGGGCGTCATCCACAGAGACCTCAAGCCCGAGAACATCTTGGTGGCTGAAACGGGCCATATTAAGATCACAGATTTCGGTCTCACAATTGACAACATGCATGGAGACCGAACAGCCACCGAATACGCTGGAACACCGGGCTACATGGCTCCTGAGGTGCAGACAATAGTGCTTTCCTATTTAATTTTCACAAAAATTATAGTCCATGGGGTGTTAACATTTTGACCTTTTTGTTCTTACTTCCATGATAGATTTTTCCTGGCAAGGAGTATAACGCCGGAGTAGACTGGTATTCTTTTGGTGTCATCTTAAAAGATATGGTTACCAGTGAGTGTACGTTCCATCTGACACTCGATGAGGCATCCTCCGGCATTGATGACATCATTAAACAGGTCAGTATAATTCCAGGTTATTAGTACTAGGAGTTGTATATTATTTATTTAAATGGTGATGTTGTGAGAATGTTTTATTGCCTCTACCGCTTACCTTCATGGGTTTTACTTTATTGTTTTTAGCTCCTACAGAAAGATCCAGCCAGACGCTTAGGAGTCCATGGTAACATCCGAGAGCACGTGTTTTTCCAGTGTATTGACTGGGTCTCTGTGGAAGCCCTGAAAGTGCCTCCACCACACATCCCTGTAGTAAGTATATGTCCAGATCACATTGCACCATCATCTCTGCATAGGGGAAACAATGATGGGTAGAGAACACTTATTGAAAGCTGATAGTTGTTTCTATCATTTTTTGGTGTTGACTTTCTGTTGAGTATTACTTACCGCTGACACTAACATTGTTAAATCAACATCATCCAGAGCTGCAGGTCCTGGTCTGATGGTTCAGATCATTTCACTTTTCACTTTCAAGTTAATGTGGACATCATCCTTCTCCAGAAGGATTAAGATTTTGGTCATTTTAGTGCAGTTTAAAACCAGGAATGTGATAAAAAGTCATATTCTTAATGTTATGATTCTTTTTTTGTTTTATAGCCAACTAAAGCTCATCACCGTTCTCGACCACACCATCTGGAGAAATTAGAAGCAGCGGAGGCCAAAAAGTCACCTCTATCAGCAAAGGACCAGGCCATGTTCAAGGGATTTTCTTTTGTCAACATGGAAACCCTTGACAAGACACCAGCTCCATAGTCACCAGAGCGAGCTGTCTTCCTCAGCCTCCAGAAGACCTTGAAGAACCGAAGAGTGAACATCACTGATCATCTGGAAAAACTGCTGGAATGAAGATAACCATGGACACAACACTGAGGGACCCCAAAGACAGACTCTAAAGATGGAGAAGCCAGATATTGTAATCATATGCTGGCGGTAAGTATAAGCGCCACAACACCTGCGCTTCACTATAATCATGGACATGTGCAGAACTTTTTACACTAACCGGTAATTGGGTTTCTTCTTGCTCATGACAGCCCCATCTTTCGGTGCTGTCTTGGGCTGAGAAGAAATAACATGGTGTGCGATGGCCGGCTATTAAGGGGAGGAAGGAGGCCGGATTTTTTTTTTTAAACAAACATCATTGCACATGTCTATGATCATTTTTACCATTACCGGTAGTAAGATTTCCTCACACTCATGAAAAAGCTGTCATGGGTGTTGGGAAGAGGTGTGTGATGGCCGGCTATTAAGGGGAGGAAGGAGGCCGGATTTTTTTTTTAATGCAGCTGAGCATAAAGTTGACAGCGGATCCCAATGGAAGACATCGAAGATAAAGGAGTCAGCAGATCTACTCATAAACTGGCGGTCAGTATATTCACCACAATATCTGCACTCCATTATAATCATAGCTATACGCAGAACATTTTACACTGTCAGTCAGTGCCGGTGCGCGGTTAGAGCAGCCGATTATTATGTACTGAGCAGTGACTGAAGCCGCGTCGGCTTTATTAAGATCTGGGCCCCAGTCACTCACAGCCGCAGCTACTTACACTGTATGGCCGCAGCAGAGTGGGCTGGCCTCATCTGACATCAGTGACGTCAGACACTGCCGACCCGCTCTTTGTTCCCAAGCTGCCGGCGCACCCTGGTTCTTGCGGCACAATAGGAGTTGAGGGCCCCAAAGTGATGAGGTGCACGCGCACACCCACTCGTAAAAAGAGGGTGCAGCTATGCCAACTGGTGCAGTAACAGAAGAATCTGCGGAAACACGGTCCAGTACCATGTCACCAAAGAGTCCTTCTCACAAAATGCTCCCTCCCACTGTTTTTATGGAGATGGAAGAAGAGCCAATGCCTTCATGTTCTTGTTCCATTTTAGAACATGTATATGAAGGACAATCTTGCGGCCAAAGTGCAGATGTAATGCAGTTGACGGAATGCAACGCACAGAGACACAAGGCAGGGACAGTCAGAGATGATTATAAACAGTTTATGTATATATAAAACAGGTATTTTGAACAAGGGGATAGCAACAAGGGTATTGAACGGTAATTTGAAATATTAGCAAAATACGAAGTCTCTCAAAGTAATGTGGTGCACCCAGTCAGGGGAGTCACCACGTCAGTTCTTTATCTCTATATATGGCTCTAGCGAGGGTCACCGGTTATTTCCACTAGGCCGCAAGTCTTTTCCGGACAAAATCAATTAAAGCAAGTTTAGCTTCTTCCGCCCCAACTGTTCCCCTCCCAACCTGAGTACCTAAACCCAACTGGCCCCGGTACCGTGAGTGAACAGAAGAAGTGACGGCCCTGTTCACGTATGCAGCTCTTCTGCTTTTGACTCGCCCCCTGGGCCGTGGGGCACGCGGATCCGGGCGATAGGGGAACGATGGGGGTAGTAGTGGCGGCCCGGTCCCGCGGCTCAGGGTGGTCAGACCAATGGTAGTCCGTTATGTGCTATTGATTATGTCCGACTACGCCACCCGTGGATTGCGGTTGTTAGGAACCGCCGCTGCAGGGCAGACCGCTGGGACTGATGATGTATGCAGCTGGGATGATGTGACTCCCCACGGGAAGAGTGCGGCCCCAGGGCAGTGTAGTGGATGGTGGGAGTGATGGTGGTGAGAGTCCCAGTACCGGTAGTGCCAGAGGAGCGAAAAATCACACAGACAACGTACTGCAGTCCAGGGTCTTTACTTAATATCCAAGTCACTTCTGCAGGGAATGACTGCCCGAGCCGTGCTGCGTCCACCAGGTGAGGGGCTCGGTCAACTCCCAGGCAGTTCAGGAGCATGGCACAGGACCCCCTTTAATCCTTTCTCTGGCCTGCCTCACCAGTGACCCACTTTTGTCCAGCTGCCGCGGACTTGTGCGGGTAAATGTGGGCCCCGTCCTCCGCTGTCCTATATGGTGCCTTCCTAGCAGGTTTGATGAGGTGTCGCACCAATAAATGATCACGACGACCGGTCTTTGGCTGAGGGTAGTTTCTCCACCAACTTGGGATCCAGTACCCTTAATCTGCCTGACCCTTCACCCTGGATTCTCGTGGGTTCTTAGGGTCCCTTCCACCTTCTTGTTCCTGAGCCCTTCTGTTTCTCTCTCTCTTCTCCTTCTTTCCTGTTCTGTCTTCTCCTCCTTCCCTTGGCCTCTTCTCCAGGCCCACTTCTCCTTCTCCTCTCAGGCTCCGGCCTCTTCTCTAGGCCTGCCTCTGGAGCAGCACTCAGCCTGAGCTGCTGCTCCCTGTCAGCTCTCCTCTCCTCACAGACTGAACACTGTTCTAAGATGGTGCCCACCTTTTATACCTCCCTCTGACCATGAGCCCAGGTGACCAGCAACCAATGAGCTCCTATCTACGCTCAGGAACCAACCCCTATCTGCCCCTACAGCACTGGGTGTTCCACCCCCCTCCCCACTCCAGGCAGGGACATAGTCGGTCGTGCCTGCACTTCTGTCTAGTGGGAGCACCGTTGAGCTGTCCCTCGGAAATGGGGTGTGTGTACTGTATGCAGCTAACTGAGCCCTGGTCCATACTCCATCCTTACCCGGGAGTGGAATATCACACCTCTGGACTGAGGTGCAATACCCCTGTAGCGGCCGAACCCTCGGGGCGCTACACTTTCACTGGCGTGACTTTCCTGGCACAGCAGTTTCTCAACTCCTCTCTTCCTGGCCGTTGGAGGCAGTCTCTCAAGCCGGGGATAGGGGGGTCCAGACCTCGTCTGTCGGCGGGCGACGTCGGGTTCCGCGAACTCACTCAGCACCACAAGCAGGTTCCTACTCTCCTCAGTAGGTACAGCACTCGGGTCACATCTGTGAGGGATCTGGAGCTCATCCACCGCTGCCCAGCTATGGCACCTCGCAGGCCTCCGGCTTAGGCCTGCCACGCAGGGCTTCTCAGCATGCAGGGAGCACGTCTGCTCCTCTCTGCTGCTTGGCGCCAAAAACTCCTCAGGCTTGGCGCGCTGGCCTCTTATCTCCAGGAACTCCTTCCTGGAAGTCACCTGACCGGGTCCAGCATCTAAATCTGCTCTCTCTTCAACTTCTCTTGTATATCTTGGTTCCACTTGACTGTGTCTGGACAGCAGATGGCAGTCTCTCTCCATCTTTGAAGCATCATGTAAGAGTTCTCTTAAAGACTCTCTCGCCTCTACTAAACAGAGTCGTTTTCTTCAGAGGAGTGCACTCATGTAACATTACAAGGAGAAGAAATCGATTGGAAAGACCCAGCAATGTGGCCAGATGTCATCATGGACAAGGAAAGGGAGAAGATTGTATTTTCAGGGCTTTCTAATAACGAAGTATTGAAGCAGATAGTACTATCTCTGCCTAAGGATGTTGATGACCGTTCTTTTAGTGACTTTCTCCTATATGCCAAGTCATCTAATGGGCGTGAACATTTTTTCAGGGATTGGCTAACATGGAGCCCAAGTAAGAAAGCAATGTATTGTGTAGCGTGCATGGCATTTTCTGTTGATCAGAGAATCAAGACTGGGAGCAGACTTTATCGGAAAGAAGGTTTTAATCCTTTGGTTTTCAAATGGCATCGCCTGTACCTCAAGTTACCAGAGCATGAACATATTGCACAGAACAGGAAGCACTACTGGAGTTGGAGAACACTCCAAAACGCCCTAGGTGGCCATGCTGTTGACTTTGAGATGCAATGAAGTTTAGCGAAGGAAGCGGAGAAGCTCGTGACTCTTCTAGAAAGACTTTTGGATGCGACACTGCAATTAGGTTAATGCAACATGGCTTTCAGGGGAATATTGCAGAGAATTTGAGATCTACATAACGGCAATTTTCTTGAACTTTGGAAATCCTGTCACAATATGACAGTGTACTAAAAGAGCATCTAGAAAATTCAAGGTTAGTCAAGAAAAGCAAAAAAATTCCAGCTCATTATCTATCTTGGACAATACAAAATAAATGTATAAATATTTATAGAAAACATGTCCTGGATGCCATATTTTCAGATAGGAAAGAAGCTATTTATTTTTATTTGTGATGCTACTTCAGATGTCTCACGCACTGAACAGAACGTTGTACTTTTGAGGTATGTCTCCAGAGAGACATACATTTTTTTTTCAGAAGACACGAGAAGAAATTGAGGACATGGTTATATCAAGACTGAATGAGCATGCCATTGACCTAAAAACTGCAGAGGCCAGGTATATGATAAAGGAGCAAACATGTCTGGTAGGATTAAAGGTGTAAGGGCCAAAATTCTAGTGATATTTCCAAGGGTTCTCTTTTGTCTTTGTACTGCCCATTCTATAAACTTTGTGGGTGTTCATGCTGCTGCAAGCTGTCCTGAAATGAAGACTTTTTTGGAAGCCTAAACCGACTCTACATTCTGTTTAGCAACGGTCTTCCAACTTGATGGTCTAAGTGACACCCGGTGGAGCTCAAGAATAGAGGCTGCCAAGCATTTTGAAGTTTTTTGATGAAGTTCTTTCTTACGGAAAACTTACAAATGATGCACATTCAGAAGCTGAAGATTTCTAAGACTATTTTTTGTCTTTCAGGGCAGTGATTTTAGCAACATTTTGGGTAAAAGTTCTTACGACTTTTGAGGAGAGAAAAAAAATACTACAATCTAGATCTGTCTCTTTTGGAAGTTGGAGCTGCCAACATTAAACCTCTCTGAAGAAATGATATTACTCAGGGAAAAGTGTCCCACTCTGCTTTCTGAAGCTGGTTTGGTAGCAGATTCCAGATTGCAAAGGACCTATTGAATGCTCAACAATAATGCCAAAGAAAGTCAAAGCATCATGAAGCTGCAAATCCTGAAGAGCACTTCAAAGCTAATGGCCTTCTTGTGGCAATGGACACTATAATTTCTCATTTTCACCAGCGCCTCAGATCAATGGAATATGTCTGCAAGTTGTTTGCTCCAGTTCTTAAGGTGAGGACAATTAGTGAAAAACAATCTGGTGGCATCCACTGAAGAATTGATCTCTGCATACCCTAAGGATCTAAACATCATCGTTACTTTCTGAGCTGCAACATCTTCGGAAAGTTTATGAAGCTACATTTACAGAAAATATGGGTCCACTGGATTTACTAAACGCCATCTACAAATTCGAGCTTCAAGGAATATATGGAGAGGTGTGTATTACACTCAGAATTTTTAGCATCCTACCACTTTCAGTAGCAGAAGTACAGATAGCATTAGCAATCTCTCATTGGTAAAGAACTATCTGCGTCCTACAATGACAGAATAACGGTTGAACAGCCTAGCCCTTCTGTCAATTGAGCATGAGCTCTCCAGACACCTGAATATTAAAGACCTGATTAATGATTTTGCTAACCAGAAGGTAAGACGACTGCCTGTTCCATACATGTAAATTTGCATCTTCACATCTTCTACATTGCAGCCAGTTTTACATTAGTGTGTTATTGCCATGTATGTTCCCCTGTATTATGGATGAGTGTCCTAGCCTGACTGCGGGTTTACTGACCCAAAGTCCTAGCATTAGACAGATGTAACAGATCAGTTAGTAATGTTTCAGTTCTGAGACCTGCACCTGACTGACCCTGCGATGCACTATCCGCACCCCAGATGGGAATACCCATTTATTATTAGGGCTCAGTTCTAAGGATAGAGCGCACTATTGTCTGTTGTTCTTAGATTTATGGAAATACGTCTTTATTATTATGGTTCATTTCCTTAGATCGTGTGCAATACTGTTTGTTGTTTTTATATTGCATTTTCCTGACCTCACAAAATGACCTTATTTTCATTGTATTAATTGGTTATACATGTTGTCATTGTTTTGTTTTCTGTTTGTTTTGTTACTGACACTATAATTTGCACTTTACATAATTGACCAAAGGATTTAACTAAATGACTCTTATGAAAAAGAGCGAAATGTTTAGTGGGAATGTGTTACGAAGCTTCTATGTTAAGTGCATTGACCACTCTCTGGTTATTGTTAACCAATGTGTTTGTGAGAGGAATAAAAGGCACTTAGTGACAAAATTCAACATAGACTATATTTCTATTTCCCATATCTGATATTTAGTGCCAAAATTCAAGAAAGGCCATATTAGTAAGTGCCTTATCATCCTCTCAAACACATTGGTCAACAATAACCAGAAAATGGCCAATCCTTTTAATCATAGCTTAAAGTTTTGGAAGAATTTACTTTAAAGTTTGTCACCCCTTATATCACAAAATAATAAATATTCAGAAACTGCTTTTCTAATAAGCTGACACATCCAGAAGAGAACCCTTTTCATCAGTCACCTCATTATTATAACAAGCAGGATTACAATGAGAGATAACAGAATCCACCATTCACATTAGGTAGTGTCACAGCTCACCTCTTCCCCTTTCCTGCACAATGACATCTGCATGTCACTAAATATAAGAACATGTAAAGAAAACTGACCCAAGGAAATACATAGAGTCCCCTATAATGTCTAATGTCCATATCTCCAAATAGGCAAGAGAGCAGCTTCCATAAATGTACAGAAAACAGAATACAATAATCTGCAATCAGAAATACAGATTATAAAAAATGATCACAATCTGATTTCAATTAGTTTAAAAATGTATGTGACACATTCCCTTAAAGAAAAATATCACTAAACAGAGTATTGGATATTTTAAGAAATGTTTAATAGGTTAGAGTAGAGTAGGGCCCTGCCAAAGGAGTCTACCTTGTCGTGGTGGCAGGCTTAAAAAATCTTTTGGCCAAAACAAAAGCTGCTGGCTGTGTATGTGATATGGTGTTTGATGGGAACTGTTAATGTGTGATTGGTAAGGACGTGGTGCAGAAGTGGAGTTTTTCCAAGATTGGGTGGTGGGAGTGTGGAAGATTCAAGAGATGGAGGCGGAGCTGGGGTGGAGTTTCAAGGGGGCTCGAAAATTTTGCCAGAATGGGGTGTTGAAATTCCTGATGACAGCCCTGCTTCTTTATATATCAAAAATCACAGTCTCCTACTCTCCATAGGCTGGTGTTCAAAGGAGTACTGTCATGACAAGCACTGGCGTGTTCAGCAGACCCAAGGCTGTCATGGCAATCCTACGTGTCATCTATTTTGGGAAGAAGAGGTTAAATATAGGGGGAGAATCTCCCCTATTTGTATCTCAATCCGCCTGTTGGTAGACCCAAAATGACATAAAAGGGATTTTGTATCATAAAATATAAATTTTATTGAATGATATTTAAAGTTATACAAAGACAATAAATAAGGAAAGGAGGGGAGGAGTTGGGGATAGGAGAGGACAGCCATAGAGGCAGGATGAGATGGTAAAGATCCCGCAAGGAGACTAACATCCCTAAACCAGCATAGATTGTATCACAAATGTGAGTGTAAGCTGCCGGCCAGGTAATATAATGGTAAAAAACCAAGCATAGATCGTATCAAAAAGTACCTTCACATAAGGAGCATTGATAGCAAAGGTAGGTATAACATGTGGCTTTCAAGGTAATAACCTTATAAGGTAAGTCAGTGACAATAGTAGGTATAACATGTAACAAGAAAAGGTAATAATAGACAATAGATTCAGAGGTTACATTATAAAAGATATCGTCATTGTCAAAGATTTCCATTACCTTGTGCCATAAAGATAAGATCTAAGGCAGCGTGCACTAAGATGCTGGGGGGGTGTAGCAGCCGCAGGTGGAGCTTCCCTCCATTCACAACTGTTAGAAGCAGATGATAGCTGAATAACACAGCCGTCATCTGCCAGCTCAGTTCCCAAGTCCACATCAAAGAACAGGGATGTATGTTATTTTTTTTTATAAACATTTTATTTTATTGTTTTACTTTTTTTATTTTAGTCCCTATACAGAACGTGAACCTGGTTGCTTCATTGCGCGATGCTGCGAGGCATGATTTAACATTGCAGCTGTGGGGGCCATTGTGTAGGTTTATTGACTAAGAAACCCCCTAACTTTATTTAACAACCTAGATGCCACTGTTACTATAGGTAAATTAAAGATAACAGCTAGGATCAAAGACATTGACTGCTCAGTTCCTGCAGGAGCCCCTCAGTGATCCAGCTGGAATGGCGCCACCACCGGAGGTGAGTATAGCTGCTATTACTTTACTTCGTGGAAACAGTAATTGAGAAGGGTTGGTCCTAGTAGTGGACAACCCTTATATAGACTAAGGGCTTGATTCATTAAGGGGTTTATGTTGGAGCAAGCGTGCTCACCACTGCTCGGTACTCGCCCAGGCATCACCCTGCTCGACCTGCTCGGCGAGTATTTTCGGGGTTGCTCGGGCGGGAGCTCTGTTCCCCGCCCTGCATGTTTGGCTCTCTTTAGAGAGCCAATGACCATGCAGGGATTGTTTGCCACACACTGTAATGTCGTAGCCATGTTGGTTGTGGCTTTACAGTGATTGGCTGGCCGAATAGCGTCATCGAGTCTATATAAGACAGGGCGCCGCTATGCTCATCAAAGTCTATCCCGGAAACAGGCAGAGTAAGGAGAGGTCCTGCTGTGTGAGGGAGAGAATTGACGGTGTAATAGTTACATATAGGTAGTGGTACTCCAGGAGTATATATATATATATATATATATATATATATATATATATATATATCCATCTGAACTAACAGTTCTTCTGAGGACTAATCCAGCTGCATATATTAATCCTGATAGCACGAGTTAGGCAGGCAGGCAGGGTTTGTGGCAGTGTATACAGCACAAGAGGGTCCACTGCACGTTCTGTCTGCTCCTGCTGTTACAGATATCCGTAGACATAGCCCCAGATATCAGGGGCCAGAGCTATTATTTTTTTATGTTAATCCTGATCATTTGCTTAAAAAAGCAATCCAGAGTACACCATTTTACTTCTCCATTTGCTTGTTAGCACTGCAGAATACAGCCAGATCTTTTCCATCATCAGACGTGATCCCATATTACAGCGATAAAAATTCAGAAATGTGTAGTGAACGTGGAAAATATTATCCTTCATTTACAGTTTGTAGCAGTGTGTCAGTGAAGCTATTCACACGTGGTCGCTGTGAATAATAGGAAACTACAAGCCCGCTATTTAAAACAGTAGGCGTCCATCAGACATATCACATATAACTGCGGTACAAATCCAGCCATTTGTAGCGAGCGTGTAAAATATTGTCTTCCATTTACAGTTTGTAGCAGTGTGTCAGTGAAGCTATTCACAAGGGCGCATTGAGGAGCATTTTTGTTTTTGGTTATTATTTTGCCTTATATACAAGTCATTACCTTGGAAAGGATGTTCCTTGACATTTTTCCCACGAAAATCCATTTTGGTTTAGTTTTTGTATGTTTCATTGTGAATCCGTAAAAGTGGGGTAATACTCTGACAACATTGCTCACAGCAGTGACCTGGGAGTCAGAGATGCTTCCAGGGGTCTTCCCCATGCTGTTCCCATGCCATTTGAGCACTGTTCCTATTGATTTGGACAGTTTTTGGCCCCCTGCAGACCTCCGGGGTGGGGGGGTGCCGCCGAAAAAATGCTCGAGTTTACCATAGACTTAAATTGGGCTCGTTGCTGGGGTCGAGCATTCGAGCATTCCAATTTGCTCGATTCGAGCAACTAGTACCCGAGCATTTTAGTGCTCGCTCATCACTACGCCTTAATAAGTTGCAATGTTTAGCATAAACGCCAGCTCCACTATTATGAGATAGAATGTGCAGGATATAGACGGGGCGCGGCTACTCAAATCATGATACATTATGCCACTCTAGTGGTGTAACTTACTCCAGAAGTGTACTCCAGTCACTAATTGGAGGACACGTTTGGCTACAGCGCATGCTGGTTATCAGATACACCTAGTCCATGAAGAGTCATACTCTACTTAATGAATAAGGCACATTGTACTCCAGCAAGCCCCTTCATTAAAACTTATGTGCGTAACGCCAGTCTAAATGAATGTGCTTCTAAATGTACACAGAGAAACCTCAACTGAATAAAACTTAAGGCACCAACAAAAAAGTATAACCACATTTTAGTTTACAAGCAACTTATTACTTATATACACTATTAAAGGGAATCTGACGGCAGGTTTTTGCTATGTAATCTGAAAGCAGCATAATATAGGGCAAGAAAGCCTGATTCAAGCAATGTATCACTTACTGGACTGCTTGGTACAGTTTTGATATAATCCATGCTTTATCTGCTGTTGATATAGCAGCGCTATAAATGCTGAGCTCGATGTAACCCCTCCCCCACCGCTGATTGGCAGCTTCCTATGTACACTGTACAGTTTCAGAAAACTGCCAATCAGTGGTAGGGACGGGGTTACACAGATTAACCTGACTGGCCTGCACATGAGACCTAGTCAGGCTGTGATAATCTCCTGCTGATAAATTAATAAAATTCAGTGAAACACATGTGGTGTCAACATGTGCACTATACCTCTAAATCCATTGAAGGGTGCAGTTTTTTTTTTAAATGTGGTCACTTTGGGGGTTTCTGCTTTTCTGGTACATCAGGCGTTCTGCTGATGTGACATGGCACCCCAAACCATTCTGGCCACATACTGGAGATTTGTATTTTCAGGAGAAAATTGTATTATGATTTATAGGGTCCAATTTTTCTTGTTATCCTTGCAAAACGTTGGGGCTAAACCAACATTTTGGTTGAAAAAATGTCATCCTTCAATTTCACCTCCAAGTGTTTAGTGACTTGTCACCCGGTTTAAGATGCTCACTACACCCAGAAATGAATTCCTTGTGGGATACAGTTTCCAAAATGGGTTAAATTATGGGAGTTTTTGTGGGTTTCTCACCTTATGGGCTCTTGAAATGTGACATGTCATCTGCAATCTATTCCAGGTAAAATTGTGAGCCAAAAGTTTTATAGCGCTTCTTCCCTTCTGAGCCCAAAGAGTAGTCTCCGACCACATATGGAGTATTGATGTACTCAACGTTACCCTTGTAAAAATGAAAATTTGTGGCTTCTTCAACATCTTAGTGGAAAAAAACTTTTTTTTTCTTTTTCACGGCCTAGTGTTATAAAATTCTCTGAAATGCCTGTGGGTTCAAGATGCTCACCCCACCCCTAAATGAATTCATAGTGGGTGTAGTTTTTATAATTTGGGTAATTGTGGGAGGTTTTGGATTTTAGCACTTCAGGAGCTCCGCAAATGTAACATGATGTTTATAGTCTATCTCTTCCAAAATAGCTTAACAAAGGCCAAATAGCGCTCCTTTCCTTCTGAACCCAGCTATGGGCCCCAAAAATAGGTTTCAGCCTCTTATGGGATTTCAGTGTACTGAGACATTTGGGGCTAAAGTAACATTTACATAGAAAACATTTTTCTTGCTCCAATGTTATAAACTTTTGTGAAGCATATTTGGATCTAAAATGGCCAGCATACCCTTAGTTGAAATCCTTGAGGAATGCAGTAACTAACATGGGGCCTTTTCTAGGGGCTTTCCGTTCTTTGGGCACCTCAGGAGCTCTGCAAATGTGACATGGCATATGGAATCTATTCCAGCCAAAATTGTGCTCCAATGTAAAATTTTGCTCCTTGCCTTTCAAGCCCTGCCGTTTGTCCAAAAAGTATCTTCCAGCCACATGTGGGGTGTTGGCCCAAAATTAATTGTCTATTTTCTTCTGCTCCGTTACTGAAATGACAAAATTGGGAGCTAAAGTAACATTTTTGTGCATAAAAAGTAATTTTTCATTTAACAGTATGAAGCCCTGTGGGGTATACAAAATTTCTCAATACAGTTTGGAATATCTTGAGGGGTACACGTGACATAGGCCCCTCAAAATCACTTCAAATGTGTAAAGGGCCCCTAAAAAAAGAGAGTTTGGAAATCTCATTGAGAAAAAGAAAAATTACTGCTAAACTTTTAACCCTTATAAAAAATCCTAACAAAAAAATATCAATTAAAAATAGAGCTTATTTAAATTAGACATATGGTAAGTGTTATTTATTTAAAAAAATTCTGCAGTATGGCACAAAAATAAAGTTTTTAGGGACATAAAAACTTCAAAGATCAAAAATGGAGATTTTTTCAAAATATATGCATCAAATTTCTATTTCTTTAATATAAATGCCAATCATATTAACCTAAATCTACCACTAACATAAAATACAACGTGTCAAGAAAAAAATTATTACCACATAAAATAGCACATTGGTTTAAAAAATTTGGCCTGGTCAGGAAGGTGAAAACTACCTTAGACGGGAAAGGGTTATTCCCAATATATGTGATAACTCTGAAGTGGAGAAGCTGACTCGCCCCCTGGGCCATGGGGCACTCGGATCCGGGCAGTAGGGGGAAACGATGGGAGTAGTAGTGGCAACCCGGTTCCGTGGCTCAGGGTGGTCAGGCCAGTGGTAGTCCGTTACGTTCTGCTGATAATGTCCGACTACGCCACCCGTGGATTGCGGTTATTAGGAACCGCCGCTGCATGCAGACCGCTGGGGCTGATGAGGTGTGCAGCTAGGGTAGTGTGACTCCCCACGGGAAGAGTGCGGCCCCAGGGCAGTATAATGGATGGTGGGAGTGATGGTAGTGAGAATCCCAGTGCTGATAGTGCTGGAGGAGCAAGGAGCACACAGGCAACAGGTTGCAGTCCAGGGTCTTTACTACAACAGGTAAACTGACCCATAAACAGTCCCAGCTAGGAGGGGACCTGGATGTCTGAGAGCAACGGGGAAATTGGCCCTGGTCAGGGTGAGGGTGTAGGCCTACCGTGCTTTCTGCGCTCCTTCTGGCTATCTCCTCCTGATAGGGTAACAGCCCACGTTTCCGAGCTTTCCGTGTACTCTCGCCTGTATGGCCTGCGACGTGGGTTCCTTTCTTCTCCCAGCCTTGTATGGCTTTACTGGTCCCTTCGGTTGTGGCAGGGCCTCCAGGCTTCTTAGGCCAAGGAAAGTACAGTCCCTTGCGAACTGGTTCTCTGCTGGGGGATGTGGAATCCTTCCAGCCTCAGACACCAAAGTCTGGTAAAATTAAGTCTTTCTCTGCCAAGACAGGCTCTCTTCGCCTCTTGTCTCTGGCTTGTGGCTCTCCTCCTGCCACACTTCCTCTTAGGTGCAATCAACTTTCTGTCCCTGCTCTGCTGAGACACGTCTCAGTCCTGAGACAGGTCATCTGGGTTCTCTCTAACCCTGCCCTCAGTACCAGCTTTTATAAGGGCAGCCTGCTCCCCCTACTGGCCTGAGACAGGAGGCATTGCATGCTAATGTTCCCCTGACTAGAGAACCTCCCCCTTGCTCTCAGACACAGCTTTAATTACACTTGTGGCATCCAGGTAGGGTGACACACAGACTCCACAATACAAGCTGTTCACATTATTAAATAGATTTCTTAGACCTGATGAGGCTTGTTTAGTTATGTTGAAAATCCACTTGCTTTTGAGCTGAAGCATTTCCACCTGTTCACACGGGCCAATAAATACACCATTTTTTATGTAATTTTCTATAAAGTGCTGCCCTCTTTTTCGCTTACTTATGTGCCATAGCTTGGTGGGTTGCAGTCTGTGTGCTGGAGCCTTTATTTAGGCTTTTCCAGCTCCTTTTTTTGTTAATCTATCTATCATCTACATTCTGTATTAGTAACCATCCTCCAAATCCCCTTGTCCGGCCACTTTCTGAATAGTTTGGATACTCTATTTGGACACATCACGGCTCATGGAAGAAATAAATCACACAATGACAGCACATCCATATAAAAAACATTCTGTTTCATTATGAAGCTTACAACAGAGTGGCAAGTGACAAGACATAAATACCAGAGATATTATCAAAATCCAAGTTAAAAACAACATCACTAAATATGCAGGGAATCGATTGTACGAGACAAGAGACGGTATTTTTATTTGCTCAAAATAGGAGAAGGGGAGCAAAAAATGTAAAACATAATTCACACTTAGTTTTGGGTGATGAGTATAAATTCCAGTGAAGTGGTAACTTATAATAAGGAACATACACTGGTAACACAATGACGTTCCTGTAAGTATAACATGTTGTAATGATGGGACATTCATTCCATGCTGTGAGAAACTAGCGTAACTCTCTCAGCAGTAATGTCATCTTCCACCTCTTCACATCGTCTGCACTGACTTGTGGTATTTGCCAATTACGGAAACAGCGAGTGACGGCAAAAACCAGTGCGTCGTTTTACCGTGATATACAAAATGGGTTACATCTATATAAATGTCACCAATTCCTTATAACCCCATGCACTGCTCTCACTGAGATCACTTGGTTGCACATTAACTTTACATACAAATGATTAAATATATACATAAATCCCTTTAATCGGGCATCCGATAGTCCAGAAGTTCTGATTATCTGGCATCTGACCTGTACATTGGACTTTCTTCCTAGAGATTCTCTAGGTAGAGTTCATCCACAACATATACATGACAGTCCAATAATCCAGTGTATTAGTTCATCTGTCACCTCTCAGGTCCCATCAAAGCTGAATTAAAGACATTTTATTGTATATATACATACAACACTCAAGCACCCAGATTTCTAGGTGTTTGTCCTGGTTCTTAGACCCCATGTGGGGTGCAGCTTGAGAAAGGGCAACGTCACATATAAATATGGGAGAGACATGTCACATTAGATTTATCTTCTATACTTTCCCATTTGCGTTCACTCGAGGATGACAGAAAATGAGACATATTCAGCATCTTCTTCATTCTTGCAACCTAAAGAGGCAAGTCTAATAATACAAGTGCAGCCACCGACCTCATGGCAACACCGATAATCCACACAATTGTCGCCTCCAACACAAGAAGCTATTTTGAGTAGAATCTTAACCAGTTTGTCTACAAATATGATTATTAATGTTTATTTTTGGGCTTTGTTATACATTTTTTCTATAACATGTTGGACATCAATACAGTATATACTTATATTGCGGTTTTTGATTTAAACATTTGCGCACCATGCAATTAAAAATATAGTCATTCGTATAACATGTCTTTTACAATTTGTACCACTAGAGGTCTCTGTTGTACTCTATCCAGTGGCTTCAAATACGCTGCACGCAGTACCAAACGTCACCACTAGAGTGAAATTCAGAAATCTCAGCTGCTTGTAAACAAGGGACGCCTTGGCTTTCACAATCATTGTCTTTCTTCATTGCTTCTTATTATTTCATTACTTGGAAAGATAATGTAAACTAATCCAAAGCCCTATCCTAAAATACATTTACGATCCCTTGTAATGCATACTTAACTATTGTAAAGTATTGTCCAATTAGAATTCCATCACTACTGAATCTAAAGAAATATTCAATGTGGTCACTTATTTCTCACCAACCATTTGCATCTTTATTTTACTTTTAGCATAAATCTATAATTCTTCCTCCATTACTAGAATGATAATTGTTTTTTTTGTATTTTTAATTTGCATCCTGTCTCTTTAAAATAAATGTAACCGTACTACCTAAATGATAAAGTTTATTTTTAAGTTATTTTATTGCATTTTCTATTATTATAACAGTCCTATTAACCTCCTGTCTCAGGTGACGTCCGGAGAAGGGCGTTCTTACCCTACAAGCTTCGTCTGGCCGGTCCGATCACCAATGTAGTTAGGGCCAACTTGTAACTACTATGTTTCTGCAGGAATCAAAAATTTAAAAAAGGCACAAATTATCGTTAAACGCCATACTTTTCTCTCTTAGGGAACACATTCGTAAAGTACAGTGAAAAGCAAAGCGTTTCATCACATTGTATGAACAGTACTTTGCACATGAACGTTTCCAGTCAGAGATCCAAACCCATATAGTATGTCTCAGAAGGTAACAGAAAGGACAAGAAAGGGTTACTCAGCTGCACAGAGATTTCAGAAAATCCGAGATAAAAGACGTAATAAAAAAGGAAAGAAAAACAACCATAAAATTATAAAGCTTGTAAACAGACAATTGGAAATACTCTTTATTCATGGAAAAATATCATAAAAAAGTGCCACTCTGAAGTAAAACTGCCGGAGTTTCCTTCATGCGCAGTTTCGAGGAGGAACACTTGAGCACAACGTGGAGTCCACCGATATTCACGTGGATGAGAGCTAGAAACGTCACCAGGGCGTCCTTGGTAGGTGAACGGCTGTTGTGCTTGTCGCGTTTGAGGCAAATTTTAGATTGTTTGGCACCAAACGTATTTTGGCCTTGAAGGGAAGAAAAGTCCATGATTCTAGGACTTCTGATGTGGGCTGTGACATGTCCATTGTTCTCATTTGGATTGTAGAGATTTCTTAATTTCATTGACATCCATCTGGAATAAAAATGGATAGAGAATGTTTAGAGCAACAACTGTTTCTTGTACAAAGAAAAGAAGAACCCCCTGGACCTTCAAGATACTCCTGGACCCACCTCTGAGGCCCACCATCAAGATCCAATGGGACCACTACCTCCACCTGAGGTAAAAAGAAAGGAACTCACCGTGGGAAGCAAAAGCCCAGCGCTGACAGGAATCACTGAAGAGCAGCAGTGAGTAAACTCCCTCTACCCCGGAGCAGCACCGCACGCCTCACTAATGACACGGAGCGCCGTGCCAGCAATAGAGCGGGCAGCGCCAATGTCATTCAGAAGCCGGGCTACTTACCAGCTCAGGAGACGTCCCTGCACTTGGGGAATCCCTCTTGACAGACACTAGCAACGGCCGCAATCACGCTGTTTAATAGCAGAGTTTCTGGATACTGAGCATACAGCGCAGCTCCAAGATAAATGATGGCAGGCAAAGATGAGGAACTGTCTGATAATATTATTACATATACTTCCCGTACTGCCCCTATTAATATGGACACATCGTTCACATTAGGTGGATCTCATACAAGGAATAAAAGAAAGAAGCAGGCAAGTGGCATAAAGGGTAACAATGATAATAGAAAGGACTTACACTCATCTGAAACAGATGATGGTTCAGAGGACATATCTCCCAATTTGACCCCCTCTAAACATAGAGCTAAAAGGGACCATACAACTTCTCCTGATATGTCTCCTATTCTGATACCCATTAATAGATATAGTGACAACGCAAACACAATTTTAATAAAAGAGAAACCTGTTAATCTTTCTCCATCAGAAAAATACTTGCTAGACCTCCATTCATCTTTCATTCAACAACTGAACATAATTATGGTCAATGGATTCCAAAGCCTAAATACAATACTGAAAAGATATTAATCAGAAAATCAATGACACAAATAAAAAAGTAAAATCCCCATATCTGGCAGACAATACGCTTTGGAAAAGGATCATTGTTTACTTAAAAGCGAAGTTAAAACACTAAAATGAAAACTTACAGATTTAGAGGACCGCAACAGGCGGAACAATCTAAAATTTAGGGGAATACTTGAGAATGTTTCCCCGTCAGAAATGGCTCCATATATTAAAGACTTAATATATAAAACACTACCATCGGTTCCTAATGCAGAACTGACAACAGACAGAGCCCATAGGCTACCAAAACCTAGTTTTCTGTCAGGAGACACTTCAAGAGAAGCGATTGCGAGAATACATTTCTTCCAGACTAAGGACCGGTCGCCTTCTGGACTATCTAAAGAAAAATTAATATCTACCTCCTCCTTACCAGTCAATAAAAATATTTCTGGACTTCTCAAAAGAGATATGCTAGGAAAATCCTTTGCTGGCATAACTAGCATCTTAAGAGCGAATAACATTTCGTATAGTGGTGTTTTTCTGCTAGACTCATAGTCTTCTTCAATGGAAAAGCCAACCTTATTCAAGACCCAAAGAACAGACGGAATATGTCCGAGAATGGTCAGAATCCAGAACAAGGAAGAAAAGTAGACCCCTCAGAGTAAATTCATTTTAAAGGTCTAACCATAAGTGGTTACATAATTATTTTATTGCGCAAATACTAGTATTTGAGATGTCCATAAGGCAGTACTTAGAGGGATCCTTATCCAACTCAATGCACAACACAAAAGGAAAACAAAAGAAAATATATTAAAAAAATCACCCAAAAGATTAGCAAGGCAGTGGCAAAACAACAACAAAATCCGACGGAAAAAAACTCACTTTGCCATAATAAGTCTTAGAGCTAAACTTAAATCCAAGATGGAATCAACTACATACACCCGCAAGCTATAGTGGAACAATTTGCTACATTTTATTCTTCCCTATACAATCTGAAAGACGATAAAGAAACTACCCAATTAAATATTAAATGAATAAATAATTTCCTTTCAGAAGAACTCCCGCAATTAAACTCAGAGAAAATTAAATTATTAAATTCCCCTTTCTCTACTAACAAAACTGATATTGCCATCAAGAAATTGCCGGAAAATAAATCCCCCGGACTTGATGAATACCCACCGAATATTATAAATTATTTAGACATCATCTCTCTAACCCCCTAACTTCTGTTATATCAAGCGACCAACAATGGCCTATTCTCAAATGAATCCCTAATAGCCACCATTGTTGTTATACCTAAACAAAATAGTAATTCTGAGGAGATGTCGAACCAAAGGCCGATATCTCTTCTAAATACAGACATTGAAAATATACGCTAAGCTAATATCTGAAAGATTAATTACAATTATGCCTATACTAATTCATTCTGATAAAGTAGGGTTTTATTAAGGGAAGACAAGCCTCAGATGACACAAGAAGACTTTTAAATTTACTTATATATGTGGAAAAACAAAAATTGTCTTCCATACTACTATCTTTAGAAGCCGAAAAGGCATTTGTTCGCATCAACTGGGATTTCATGGTCGCCACTTTAAACGAATTTGGATTTCAAGAACAAATTCTTAAAACTATTACTGCTCTTTATTCATGCCCTTCAGCAAAGATCCAAATTAACAATTTACTCTCTAAAACCTTTACTATTACTAATGGTAAACGTCATGGAAGTCCATTATCTCCACCCTTATTTGATCTCATAATGGAACCCTTTGCTGAAATTACCAGAACCAGCGACCTCATAAAGGGAATCCCACTTAATTTTAGACAACATGAAATTAGTTTATTTGCGGTTGACACGTTCATTTCCATTACTGACCCTATCAACTCACTAAGAGTTATTACCCTAAATATCAAAGAAATTTCAGCGGTTTCCAATTATAAAATAAATGCCAAAAAAATCAAAAATGTTAATTTTTTTCTTAGATTATCAATTTACAAAATTAATGGAAAAATCCCATAATCGCTATTTTGGAATCAAATTCACTAACCTTTTACATAAAATCCTAGATGAGAACTTAAACATATTGCAAAAGCAAATCCAAATAAGCATTGGTAACTTTGATAAATCTAACACTTCGTGGATGAGTAGGATTACTATCTACAAAATAATTATACTACCTAAATTACAGTATATTTTCAGAACAATTCCTATCCTAGTCCCAGAAATATGGATTAAATCTCTTCATAAACAACTGTCAAATTATAGATGGCAAAAAAAGTTTCAGAGAATTGCAAAAATTTTACTATTCAAAAATAAAAGGGGGAATTGCCCTACCAAATATCCAGGCTTCTTCTGAAGCTAATATTATTATTCAAAGCAGAAAATAGCAGAAAACGAATCAATTATAAACTTCCTCTCCCTAAAAACTTTTCATAATCTTCCAGAAGAGGAATTGTACAGCCAGACTAAAGAAAGCCTTTGTGGACTACTCTGATTCATGTTGGAGATACTGTGGACAAAAAGCAAACTTACCGTATTTTTCGGACTATAAGAAGCCCTTTTTTCCTCCAAAATTTTGGAGGAAAATGGGGGGTGCGTCTTATAGTCCAAATGTTGGAGGGGGGGTGTATATATATGTGGGGTGTGGGGGGAGCAGTAGCGGTGGAGGAGCGGGGAACAGGAGGCAGCAGCCGCCCGCTGCAGCCTACATTGTCCCCGCTGCTAAAGAAAATGAATATTCAGTACTCCCCACGCTCCTCAATAGCAGCACACAGTGTAGCCGCAGCGCGGCTCCTGCTGTTGCCGGAATCGCCTGTGCCCGCTGTTAAAGGGCATGAATATTCAACCTCTCTCCACGCCCATGGGCATGGAGAGGGGGTGAATATTCATGCCCTTTAATAAGCGGGCACACGCGGTAGCCCGGCAGCAGCAGGAGCCGCAGCACGGCTACGCTGTGTGTCGGCTATGAAGGAGCATGAAGTCACTGCTCCCCGTGCACACAGTACCGGCGTGGGGAGCAGTGACTTCCGGCAGCTGATCTCTCCTTGCGCATGGTAGTGACGCCATGCGCGGCTCACATGGAGAGATCAGTGTGGGCAGGCAGGACAAAGCGCTGGAGGAGAGAAGAAAGGTGAGTAGGAGTGTTTTTTTTTAAATGTGCAGCATGATAGGGGTTAGGGGGACCATGCATACTAGGATAAGGATGAGGGGGCCATACATACCAGGGTAAGGATGAGGGGACCATATATACCAGGGTAAGGATGAGGGGGCCATACATACCAGGGTAATGCTGAGGGGGGCATACATAACATGATAAAGATGAGGGGGCCATACATAACAAGATAAAGATGAGGGGGCCATACATACCAGGATAATGTTGAGGGCGGCATACATAACAGGATAAAGATGAGGGGGCCATACATACCAGGATTAGAATGAGGGACCATACATACCACGATAAGGATGAGGGGTGCCATGCATACCAGGATAGGGATTAGGGGTGCCATGCATACCAGGATGGGGATTGCTGTGCCATGCATACCAGGATTGGGATTGCTGTGCCATGCATACCAGGACGGGGACTGCTGTGCCATTCATACCAGGATAGGGATTAGGGGTGCCATGCATACCAGGATAGGGATTAGGGGTGCCATGCATACCAGGATAGGGATGAGGGGTTCCATACATACCAGGATAGGGATGAGGGGTGCCATGCATACCAGGATAGGGATTAGTGGTGCCATGCATACCAGGACAGGGATGAGGGGTGCCATGCATACCAGGACAGGGATCAGGGGTGCCATGCATACCAGGATAGGGATGAGGGGTGGCATGCATACCAGGATGGAGGGATGCCGTGCATACCAGGATGGGGATGGGGACCACGTATAAAAGGAAGGGGAGAGACATATATACCAGGATGGGGGATATTGTCAGAATTGGGGGACATTACCCCTATACCAGTGTCAGCAGAAGACCCCCTCCCCCTTAAAAGTGCATCATGAACACATTTTTTGCTTAAAATTTTTTTTTTTTCCCTCCTCTAAAACCTAGGTGCGTCTTATGGTCCGGTGCGTCTTATAGTCCGAAAAATACAGTATTTTCATATCTTTTGGACGTGTTCTAAAGCTGCATTAATATGGAAAGAGATCTTTAAATTGTTGAATAAAATCAACAACTCTACAGTTAAAATTTCACCACAACTAGCCCTTCTATCTCTTGACTCAAATTTACTCCCCCAGAAGATAAAACATATTTCCATTCATATATTGGCTATAACAAAGCTACTTATTGAATCTAAATGGAAGTCAGTTAATGTTCCTACTATCTCAGAAATTATAGATAAAATGTTCACAATTCTTTAGAACATTCCTATGCATTAAGAAACAGCTCTCTTAAGAAATACTATTCTATATGGTCTTTCTGGATCTGGATACTGGATACTTTTCCCTGAATAAGAATACCTCTCCAAACAAATAACATCTTTTAGCCAGAAAGTATACAAATCATTTATTATTTTAACATAATTAAACTGAAATCCTGTGATGCCATAACAAGGATTTATACTATAGATGATCTATTTTGTTTTCACCTCCCTTTCCCCTGTTTTCCTCATTCATCCTTCCCTTTTTTCCCCATCCCATTCCTCTCTCCCTTTCCTTCCTTTCTTTCCTTTCTTCCTCTCCGGCTATCCTTTTCCAGATTTTTCCTCCAAGTTAAAAGTTTTGTTAGGATGATGTAACTGTTGTAATACTACTATACTGTCTTTATCATATTTTATTTTCCCTTTCCCTTCTTTTGTAAAACATCCCTTAATAAAAAGTATATTATTGAAAAAAGACAACTCGATTTTCTTTACACCATTTTAATGAGGAAGCCTATGATTGATGATCAGGGCCGGCCTGAGAGATTACGGCGCCCTAGGCGAAACTATTTTGTTGCGCCCCTACTATTCTTGGCAGTAGATGAAAACTTGGGATATAAATTTAGGAGCAAAATAAACCACAACAACAATGATTAATTAACTCTCTCCTAACTCTTTAATCTTCTGAGAAGTTGTATAGGACAAATATATACAAAGTAATCAATAACACAAAACAAAAACGACCATAGGTAATTAAAATTTTTGTTTCCTTTCCTTTTTTTTGAAAAGGATGACACTAAGTCACCGAGATTAATTTGTTTAGCAACTTCAGATTCTATCAAAATTGTTGCCCACCCAACCAACCTCTCTTGCGTTATATTTGCCCTTAAATATGTTTTAATTAGCTTTAGTTTTGAGAAGCTTCTCTCTCCTGAGGCCACGGACACAGGCAGAGTCAAAAGAATTCTTAGAGCCACCAGCAGGTTGGGGACACTTTCTTTCAAGTCAGATTTAAGCAAAAGTTCAAGAACGTCTTTTGGTGATGAATCTTCTGGAACACGTCTTGACATTGCCTGCAGTTCACCACATAGCTCTATGGCATCGATGTCTTTTACTTCGTTGTGTGTAAGAGACTTTTCCAGAGCTTTACACTTATCCAGAACAAATTTGCTTGGTTTTCCCTCAAGTGAATGGATGTGGTACAAAAATCCAAATTTCAATTCCATTGCTTTCAGCTGAGTGAACCGCTCATCAACTGAATTTATAGCAGTATCTAAGATCGCAAAGTAAAAGTTAATTTTGAAACTTTGTTTCTCATCTCTTATGGGCTCATCTTTCCCTTCATAAGAGAACTGTCTGTTTTTTTTGTTTAAACGTTTTGGCGCCGAAGAAAAATAAATAAAAATAAATTTGGTGAGTCCCAAGAATAATTAAAATCCTCAATTTATTAGAAAATAATTAAAAGATCATACAGGTTGGGGATACATCTCAACGCGTTTCTGGCAAAAGCCCTTATCCACTGAGATACAGATTCCTTATGATACATGGTATAAAAACAAATGGTGACCAACCATTGATCAATAAACACATATGTTAGCAATCAATCACATTTGAGAATAATCAGCATAATCACAAGGCTAAATCCAAGAAAGCCAGAGAAAAAGAAAGAGAGAAAAAAAAAAAAACGACATTCAATTCTCTAAGATCTAATATAGATAAAGGGTATCATTCCTATAGTTCATGCCATTGGGGTATTTTGTATCCAGTTTAATAATCCAAAATAACTCTCTTAGGAGGAGTTTTTTCCTCCAATCCCCTCCTCTAATAGGAATATCCACTTTTTCTAACCCATAGAAAGAAAAATTATTTAATTCCCCTTTATGTCTCTCTACAAAATGCTTGCAAGCTCCTGAATAGGATGCATTTTTATTTTTGATGTTGGTGACATGTTCTGCCATCCTTTTCTTTAATTTGCGTATTGTGCAGCCAATGTATTTAATTTTACATTCTTTGCAAAATATGCAATACACAACATAGTTAGTATTGCAATTAATAAATCTTTTTATATCATTGGCTGCATCAGTTTTTTGAGTTTGCAATGTATATTGGCACATCGTACATTTGGAACATGCACATTTAGAAAAACCTTTACAACTGAGCCAGATTTTTTTATCACTTTTTTGTGGCCTGTATAGACTTGGGGAAAGAGCAGCACCTAATGATCTCCCTTTTCTCGGCACACATACTAATCCATTTTCCAGGATTTTGCTTAAATCTCGATCCTGAAATAATATAGGGACATATCTGTGCACAATATTTCTTATTTCCTGAAATTGGCAGCTATATGGGGTACTGAAGATGGTTTTTTGTCCATATTGTTTGGTTTTTTTGTTATTAGTTTCTGGCTGTTATTAATATCATCATCTCTGTTGTTTAAATGAGTGTTTCTTGCAAGAACTTTTTTTAAAGCTGAATCAATATGTTTTTTCTTATACCCCCTTTCCATTAATCTAGATGTTGCTACCTTTGCTTGTTCATTGAATAGTGTGATATCAGAGCTATTCCTATAAATTCTATTTAATTCCCCATAGGGGATTGAATTCACAGTATGGGCGGAGTGACAGCTGTCTGCTCTAAGTGTAGTGTTCACACTGACAGGTTTTCTATAGTTGCGATATTTAACCCTTTGTTGTTTTACATCCCCCATGAGATACAAATCCAAAAAGCTAATTTTATCCTGCGGTTCAGTATAAGTAAATTTTAAATTTACATCATTAGCATTGATATAAGATAAAAAGTATGGAATTTTTTCCACTTCTCCTACCCATATTAGCAAAACATCGTCCAAATATCTAACATATAGTTCAATGTCATTTTTGAAAGGATTTGTATCTGTAAAAATAGTACTTTCTTCCCACCACGATACTAAAAGTATGGCTAAGGATGGGGAGAAACATGAGCCCATTGGGCAACCTTTGATCTGGAAATAATATTCTTCATTGAACATAAAAAAATTATGCTCCAGAAGATATTCAATACTCCGGATAATCATTTCTTTTGTTTCATCCGTATAGCCACTATATTTTTGCAGATGGTGGAACTCAGCAGTTAATGCCAGATTATGTGGAATAGATGAAAACAGATTTACCACATCACAAGACAGAAATTTAGATTTTTCAGACCATTTGACATTTTCCATATAATCAATCACTGATGACGTGTCTTTTAAATAACCCGGTGTTCTGGGAATTAATGGCTGTAGATAAAATTCTACCCACCGACTTAAATTTTCGTTCAAAGAAGAAATACTCGATATGATGGGGCGTAAAGCTGTAGGAAATTCTAGTTTGTGGGTTTTAGGGAGCCCATGAAAAATTGGTGTCATCGGATTATCAGGTATTATATTATAACTCATTTTTTCAGTAAACACCCCCATTTTAACTCCATCTTCAACCAATTTACTCAAGATTTTCCTGCATGATTCTGTAGGATTAAATTGTATCCTTTTATACGTCTCATTATCATCCAGGATATCATAAACACATTTTTCATAGAGTCTCTTATCCATAACAACAATACAGCCTGCTTTGTCGGATTTTTTAATCACCAGGTCATCTCTCTTTGATAAGCTGGTGATTGCTTTTTTCTCATCTATGGTTAAATTATTATTATTATTATTTTTTTTTTATTTGATACATTCTGTTTAATTTTTTGAGAAAGTTCTATCAAATCTCTTTCAATTAAAGACTGAAAAGTTGAAATGCATTCAGCCTTAGAATCTTTTGGATAGAAAGATGGATTCAAAATATGAAAATCCTTAGTATCAACATGTATAAGATCAACATCACCTGATTCACCTTGTAAATCCTCCAAAGCAAGCCGTGCACATTGTTCATCAAACGTCAATTGTGCAAGGGCTTCACAATTATCCTCCTCCTTATACAATTCCCCAGGGACATTGAGATCATTATAAAAATGCTTTTTTACTGTCAATAATCTGGCTAGTTTATCTATATCTAGAATCGTTTGAAATAAATCAAAATCCTGATTCGGAACAAAATTTTTCCCTTTACTTAAGATACTGATCTCATGTTCAGAGAGAATTGTTGGGGTAAGCATGATAAAACTGGACCATAGGTTGTCTACTTTTTCTTGCCCCTCGAATTGAAACTTGGGGGATCTGGAACATTGATGAACAATGTGCACGGCTTGCTTTGGAGGATTTACAAGGTGAATCAGGTGATGTTGATCTTATACATGTTGATACTAAGGATTTTCATATTTTGAATCCATCTTTCTATCCAAAAGATTCTAAGGCTGAATGCATTTCAACTTTTCAGTCTTTAATTGAAAGAGATTTGATAGAACTTTCTCAAAAAATTAAACAGAATGTATCAAATAAAAAAAAAATAAATAAAAAATAATAATTTAACCATAGATGAGAAAAAAGCAATCACCAGCTTATCAAAGAGAGATGACCTGGTGATTAAAAAATCCGACAAAGCAGGCTGTATTGTTGTTATGGATAAGAAACTCTATGAAAAATGTGTTTATGATATCCTGGATGATAATGAGACGTATAAAAGGATACAATTTAATCCTACAGAATCATGCAGGAAAATCTTGAGTAAATTGGTTGAAGATGGAGTTAAAATGGGGGTGTTTACTGAAAAAATGAGTTATAATATAATACCTGATAATCCGATGACACCAATTTTTCATGGGCTCCCTAAAACCCACAAACTAGAATTTCCTACACCTTTACGCCCCATCATATCGAGTATTTCTTCTTTGAACGAAAATTTAAGTCGGTGGGTAGAATTTTATCTACAGCCATTAATTCCCAGAACACCGGGTTATTTAAAAGACACGTCATCAGTGACTGATTATATGGAAAATGTAAAATGGTCTGAAAAATCTAAATTTCTGTCTTGTGATGTGGTAAATCTGTTTTCATCTATTCCACATAATCTGGCATTAACTGCTGAGTTCCACCATCTGCAAAAATATAGTGGCTATACGGATAAAACAAAAGAAATGATTATCCGGAGTATTGAATATCTTCTGGAGCATAATTTTTTTATGTTCAATGAAGAATATTATTTCCAAATCAAAGGTTGCCCAATGGGCTCATGTTTCTCCCCATCCTTAGCCATACTTTTTGTATCATGGTGGGAAGAAAGTACTATTTTTACAGATACAAATCCTTTCAAAAATGACATTGAACTATATGTTAGATATTTGGACGATGTTTTGCTAATATGCGTAGGAGAAGTGGAAAAAATTCCATACTTTTTATCTTATATCAATGCTAATGATGTAAATTTAAAATTTACTTATACTGAACCGCAGGATAAAATTAGCTTTTTGGATTTGTATCTCATGGGGGATGTAAAACAACAAAGGGTTAAATATCGCAACTATAGAAAACCTGTCAGTGGGAACACTACACTTAGAGCAGACAGCTGTCACTCCGCCCATACTGTGAATTCAATCCCCTATGGGGAATTAAATAGAATTTATAGGAATAGCTCTGATATCACACTATTTAATGAACAAGCAAAGGTAGCAACATCTAGATTAATGGAAAGGAGGTATAAGAAAAAACATATTGATTCAGCATTAAAAAAAGTTCTTGCAAGAAACACTCATTTAAATAACAGAGATGATGGTATTAATAACAGCCAGAAACTAATAACAAAAAAACCAAACAATATGGACAAAAAACCATCTTCAGTACCCCATATAGCTGCCAATTTCAGGAAATAAGAAATATTGTGCACAGATATGTCCCTATATTATTTCAGGATTGAGATTTAAACAAAATCCTGGAAAATGGATTAGTATGTGTGCCGAGAAAAGGGAGATCATTAGGTGCTGCTCTTTCCCCAAGTCTATACAGGCCACAAAAAAGTGATAAAAAAATCTGGCTCAGTTGTAAAGGTTTTTCTAAATGTGCATGTTCCAAATGTACGATGTGCCAATATACATTGCAAACTCAAAAAACTGATGCAGCCAATGATATAAAAAGATTTATTAATTGCAATACTAACTATGTTGTGTATTGCATATTTTGCAAAGAATGTAAAATAAAATACATTGGCTGCACAATACGCAAATTAAAGAAAAGGATGGCAGAACATGTCACCAACCTCAAAAATAAAAATGCATCCTATTCAGGAGCTTGCAAACAATTTGTAGAGAGACATAAAGGGGAATTAAATAATTTTTCTTTCTATGGGTTAGAAAAAGTGGATATTCCTATTAGAGGAGGGGATTGGAGGAAAAAACTCCTCCTAAGAGAGTTATTTTGGATTATTAAACTGGATACAAAATACCCCAATGGCATGAATTATAGGAATGATACCCTTTATCTATATTAGATCTTAGAGAATTGAATGTCGTTTTTTTTTTTTTTTTTTTCTCTCTTTCTTTTTCTCTGGCTTTCTTGGATTTAGCCTTGTGATTATGCTGATTATTCTCAAATGTGATTGATTGCTAACATATGTGTTTATTGATCAATGGTTGGTCACCATTTGTTTTTATACCATGTATCATAAGGAATCTGTATCTCAGAGAATAAGGGCTTTTGCCAGAAACGCGTTGAGATGTATCCCCAACCTGTATGATCTTTTAATTATTTTCTAATAAATTGAGGATTTTAATTATTCTTGGGACTCACCAAATTTATTTTTATTTATTTTTCTTATGTGAAGCCTTAAGTCACGGCTATTGGTTGGAGACCCACAGCATTGCAAAACGGACTGAGCTATACAAATAGGACACGGTGAGGCTGCTTTTTTTGTTTTGGCGCAGAACTTGACTCAAAATTAGCTGGTATGCCAAGCTCTTCTGCGATTTCCCTCGCATCAACTAACAGCTTCTCAAACTCTTCATTGCTTCTTAATGATTGCAGGTATTTCTTTGTTTTGTCAAGGTGTTGAGAAGCAGCAGCTAAATCGAATTCTTGTGACTGAAGTAACTTACTTGTTGTCAAATTGATTTCGTACAAAATGTTGAACCATACTAGAACAGATGTAACAAAAGAAAAGGTTCCAACTTGTTTAGCAAGACCTTGAGCTTCTAGCCGGGAGACATTTCCAGAGCTTCCTGTGAGACTAATATTTTCTGCTATGTCCATTAGGGCATCATGGACTTCGCTCAATTGGTAATGGAGGGGGGCCAGAGCATCAATTCTACTTTCCCACCTTGTTTCGTTTAGAGGTTTTAGAGTCAGAGATGGCAAATGACGCACGAGTACTTCCCAACGCTGAGTTGACGAAGAGAAAAATACGTAGAGATTTTGAACTAACAGGAAAAAAGTTGTCGCTCCAAAACAACATTTAGCGGCATCGTTGACGACTAAGTTTAGAGAATGGGAGCTGCAAGGCACAAAGAATGCACGTGGGTTTATGTCCAAAATTCGTCTTTGTAGTCCAATGTTTTTTCCCTTCATGTTGCTCCCATTGTCGTAGCCTTGCCCTCGTAAGTTGTCCACAGAGAGCGACAGTTCTTCAAATTTGTTCAAGACAGCGGCTGTCAAACCACCTCCAGTTGTATCAGAAACAGGAATGAATCCCAAGAAGTGCTCTTTAGTTTCAAACTTTTTGTCATCTGATGTGGAAACAAACCGAACAATGATAGTCATTTGTTCAACATGAGACGCGTCAGAAGTACAATCCAGCACTACAGAAAAGTATTTTGCAGTTTTGACATCGTCAAGAATCTTTTCCTGAATACCATTACTTAGCAGTTGAATCATCTGATTCTGTATTGTTTTTCCCAAATAATGTGCATGAATCTCTTTGTCCCGGATTTTCCGAATGTGCTCACACATGACGGGATCGAACATAGCCAAATACTCCACAAATTTCAAAAAGTTCCCATTATTAGATGCAAACAATGCATCATTTGATCCACGGAACACTAAGTTTTGCGTACCTAGTACCCTCACTAGAGCTATCAACCTTTCTAAAATTTGATGCCAGTATTTTTCTTGCTCTTCAATATTGCGTAAGTGTTCTTCGTCAATGGTCTTGTTCATCTTATGTCTATTTTCGAGTTCCTTCCATTTTTGAAAGCTAATCATGTGATCTTTGCTTTTTTCGTGGCTGGCTAAAATAGCAGATATGTTTTTCCAGTCATTTACACCATCAGTACCTAAGGCTGAGCGTTTGATGATTCCTAGTTGAAGTGATGAGTCTGGAAACAACGTGCAGCAAAAACAAAAAACTGAATTTTTCTGAATAGAATACGTTAGCCAAATGCGTTCAAGACTTTCACCATTGACAAGACGACGTTTATAGTGAACACAAGAAAATTTTCTACGATTAGTGTCCAAAGGAAAATAGAAATCTTTAACTTGTGTGGGGCCGAGTTTTACTACATCTAGGCGTAAGTCATCATTGATTACGGTCCACGTAGCGGGATCGTCCGAATAGTATTTCTATAGATGTACCAGCCTCCATGTCAGTACTGGTTCTTTGATCAGATCTACCACCAGATATTAATGGTTATAGTTCACTATTTTCAGCATGAGAAACAAATTCTATTTCCACATTCGATATTTCCGAGGCAACAGAAGCCTGTTGTTCCAACGTTTGGAATTCCGCGTCTTCATTTCTATTGCTTAGATATTTTAAAAATTACCCTTTGATTTTTGATAGTGATTTCTCCTCCTCAGCTTTTCTTTTACGGTTCTGAAACCCCGAAAGTTTTTTCTTCTTATCAGCCATGACTCGTTACAACACACAGCATTTACCTAAAAGTTAACGCGCCGATTAAAATTGTTATCTGAACTTTATATAATACGATTTTACTTTTAAGACAAAAACCACAAATTTCTTTAACAATTTCCAATGTTTCCAATATTTTTGAAAATCAAAACAGTATACCTACCTCGCAGCGCCTAACACTTTAGAACCTAGGCCAAAAATTTACTAAAAACCTCTTATTTTCTATTTGCATTCATGAAACCTCATGGAACAATGAATGTAATGAATATACAAAATAACAGCAATGGCTCACATGATAAAGCATGTAAACAGTAGAGACATACCTCGAAAATATTATAATCGCGCACGCCGATATGCAAAAAATGTAGATACTATCTCCCTTGCCTTAGCTGGCCTGACTGGCAGTCCAGGCAGTCTACGCCAATGCGTCAAAACAGACTCCTCCCACTAGCCGCATCGACTGCTGATGACATCTATCAATATAATCGCCAACTAGTACCTAAAGTCCAAACTACGTATAAATAGGCCATATGGTACACCTACCTTTTAAGTATATGTATTTTTTTCTCTCGGGCGCCCCCTTAGTGTAGTGTGTGCATTTTTGGTTGTTTGCTTTGCTTTGCCAACATTTGAAAACTTAGGAGCAAAATAAACGCGCGGGATCAAACACCTGTCAGCAGACGATGCAAACGACTCACGTCCGTAGTTTAGCGCCTCCTTTCCGTGCGTAAATTGAAGCTCAACGGTTTTTCTTTTAAATTTATGGCAAAAAAATTTATGTACATTTTTCTTTCCATCCCTAAAACTTTTTGCCTTTTGAAAAGATTTTTTTATAATTTTTTCTATTTTTTCTCTGGCGCCCCCTTAGGGTCGGCGCCCTAGGTGGCCGCCTAGTTCGCCTATACGTTCGGGCTGCCACTGGTATCGCTGTGCAGAAAGCCGGTCTCTGCGCAGCAATACACTACACTACAGCGCTGATGTCGGCGGCTGCTGGAGAGAGCTGCGATCGTTATGGGGTCTATGTGCCTGCGGGCCACAAGAAGCAGCCGGAGGGGCCACATGCGGCCCGTGGGCCTCGTGTTTGAGACCCCTGCCTTAGAGTATGTCTACATTCGGTGATTTTTTTCATGGAAAAATCTGACTTGTATTTGCACTTGAATCTATGTTTCAGAAATTCAAGCCAGACCCTCATATTCCTGCTGTGGGTCCCCACGCAGGTTAGTGTCATTCAGTTGGGCAAGTCTGACAGTGGCTACCTGCTGCGCTTTCCAGGGAGAAACTGCTTCAATAAGAGATTTTTCACTTATTAAAGCATTTTTCACATCCAAAACCAAATGAACAGCAACATGGATTTCTTACTGAGATCAGTAGGATATGACTTGTGAGTAGAATTCATGTGGATTCTGATCAGAAATGTGTGTCAAATTCTAAATAAAAATGTGCAGCAATGTACTCAGCACATAGCACTGCCTACTATGCCAGACCTGGGCAAACAGCAGCACGCAGCCAAAGAGTTTTATGTATTGGTCTCCCAAACCACTCCGCCACCCTCCGTCTCACATTCGCTGATATCTTCATCCTCACTGTGCAGCTCCCTGTCCCATCACTGAGTCGGTGCAGCCGAGAGCGCTGCAGGTGTGATGACGTCACTACATGGCGCCAGCAGTGCCTCAGTAGACAGCGCAGACTGGAGCAGTGGGAGAATGGGGTTAGGAGAGTACGTTTTTTCAACATCTTTCTACGAGGGAAGGGGGGGACATAAAACTGAGTAAGGTGCTGTGTGGGGACAATACTGTGCAAGGAAACTGTATGAGTGCATAATGCTGTTCAAGGGAACTGTGTGGGGACATAATACTGTGCAACAAGACTGTATGGGTTGTGATAAACTGACTTGCTCGGCTCTCCAGAGGCAGACACAGGACACACGGTTCGGGTTAACTTCCTGCTGGTTTATTGTATGGCATAAACTCCAGCAGCGTTCCACAAAAATAAACAGGCCCTCTCCGGGTTAACGGGAAAACAAAAGATAAAGTATAGCAGAGTCCATTAGCGAGGCTTTGCCCACTCAAAGTAGCACAGTGAAGTGCCCCAAACACCAGTCCTTCGGTGTTGTTCTCTGGCAAACACAGCCTGGAAAATTCACTCTCCAGACCACACACTACAGAAAAAAAATAGTGACTGAGCATTTAAGCTTGCTCAGCTACACCCTGAGGGGACGTAGGGTGAATGACCTCCCACCCTCTTTGCCATTCACATAAAATCACACCCTTTAGGAATTAACCCCCAACATATAACATGCTGGAGGAAAGTTTGTAGGTTTCAGTCCACACAAGCTAGCAGCCAGAGTGACACATACCTCCTCTTGCATATAACACCGGTGACTCTGTCACAGGGTGCAGAATACTGTTTAAGGGAACTTTGTGGGGACAATACTGTGTAAAGGGGCTGTGTGAGCATATCGTTCTGTGAGGACATAATATTGTGTAGTGAGGCTTTGTGGGGATGTCATTCTAGGTGCCGGGCCGTGTGGTACATCATATTGTATTAGTAGCTGTTGATCAAAATACAAGGGCTGAATAACAGGAGCAGTATGATTTCCGCTTTATATACAATTGATAAAAATCTGTAAATGTTATGGTTTTGATTAGCTGCTACAGGTAAGAATGCATGCTACAAGAAGCCCTATTGTATGACAACTAGTGTTGAGCGATACCTTCCGATATCGGGAAATATCGGATCGGATTGGATCGGACCGATACCGAAAAAGTATCGGATATCGCCGATTCCGATACCGGAAACCAATGCAAGTCAATGGGACAGAAATATCGGAATGAAAATAAACCCTTTCTTTCCTTGTAGGTTAATTCTACATGAAGAAAAACAACTAAGAATAATGTAGAATGTATTGGGGGAGGTGGGGGAGACAATAAAGGCATAGAGGTTTAGCCCAATCAAATGGAATAGCAGGAATTAATTTTTTTTTTAAGACGTTCTGAGTTACGGAAATATTGACTATGTTAAGTATTTTTATATTTTGTCAGATATTTATGTTTCACTACTTCCATGCTCTTCACCTTCTTTTTTACTTCTCCCACACTTTCTCCTTCATCATCCTCAGCATCTTTTTCATCCACTTCTTCTTCACCTTCTTCATCTTCTTCTTCTTCACCTTCTTCGTATTATTCTTTTTTTTACATTCTTCATATTCTACTTCTTCATCATATTCTTATTTGTGACAGGCATTCCTGTAGTTGTTATCTATAAAAGGTTGGACATTACACCTTTCGTTCTGCCCGTCACAAAAGATTTACAACAGGATTTGTCCGCGTTCAGTTTGGCCTGCAGCAGCAGGTCTTTTCCAGGGGCACCACGAGGAGCAACGGACTCACCCCCATACACTGCTTAGTCATCTTCTGCTTATAATTTAGATATTATCTTTTGCTCTGATTTTTAGTCTTATGCTTAATGTTCTTCCGCTTTTTGTTCTGCAGCTTCTTGTATTTCTGCTTCTTGGTTTTCTGTCTCTTGTTCTTCTGTATCTTGGTGCTTGTCTTCTCTTCTTTGTCCTCTTGGTCAACTTCTTCAGGGTCATCTTCTTGGTCTTCTTCGGGGTGGTCTTCAGGGTCGTCGTCTTCGGGGGTCCTCGTCTTCGGGGTCCTCGTCTTCTTCGGGTTGGTCTTCTGGGTCCTCGTCTTCGGGGTCCTCGTCTTCTTCGGGGTGGTCTTCAGGGTCCTCGTCTTCTTCGGGGTGGTCTTCAGGGTCCTCGTCTTCTTTGGGGTGGTCTTCAGGGTCCTCGTCTTCTTCGGGGTGGTCTTCAGGGTCCTCGTCAGGGAGATCCAGAGTGATTACCAATAACCATTTCAAAAAGCTTGAACTTGGAAATGTAGCAGAAGGTACAAGAGCAAATGGAACTACCGAGGACCAGCTGACGGTACTGGAACCCGGATGGGTAGCAGAAGGTACAAGAGCCAATGGAACTGCCGAAGACCAGCTGACGGTACTGGAACTCGGTTACTAAGCAGGAGGTACCTGTGCCAGAAAGCACTACCAAGGACCAGCAGACGTTGGTGGAACTTGGATACCGAGAAGGAGGCACCTAATCCAAAGGCACTGCCGAGAACCAGCTGACGGTACTGGAACCCGGATGGGTAGTAGAAGGTACAAGAGCAAATGGAACTACCGAGAACCAGCTGGCAGTGCTGGAACCCAGGGTAAATACTAAAAACAGAGTGGAGCCAGAGGTGTAATTGGAGCAAGTTTTAAATCAGTAGTACAGTGGATGTGGACAAAGCAGGAGAATTTGCCGGACACACAGCAGGGGAACAGCTGACGTTACTGAACCCCAATAACACTGGAGCAAGCGTTGACTGTGCAGACGGCACTTCTGAGCAGCAACTAGCGGTATTGGAGCCCAGGGTAAATACTAAAAGCAGAGGAGCCAGAGGTGTAATTGGAGCAACTTTAAAATCTGTAGTAGTGAGAATGTGGACAGAGCAGGAGAAATTGCCGTCCGCACAGCAGGGGAACAGCTGACGTTACTGAACCCCAATAACACGGCAGCAAGTGTTGACTGTGCAGACGGCACTTCCGAGCGCCAACTGGAGGTGTTGGAGCTCAGGGATAATACTGAAAACAGAGGAGCCAGAGGTGTAATTGGAGCAACTTTAAAATCTGTAGTAGTGAGAATGTGGACAGAGCAGGAGAAATTGCAGTCCGCACAGCCGGGGAACAGCTGACGTTACTGAACCCCAATGACACGGCAGCAAGTGTTGACTGTGCAGACGGCACCTCCGAGCGCCAACTGGCGGTGTTGGAGCTCAGGGATTACAGTTCAGGTGGTAGAAACATGAACAGAACAGGAGACCTGGATACTGTTGCCAACCAATTATTTATTCTGGAAGAGGACTGGCAAATTCATGAGAGATCCAGGCCTTGTTCATTTTGAGAAAAGTAAGCCGGTCAACGTTATCGGAGGATAGTCGCATGCGACGGTCTGTTAGTTCACCACCTGCGGCACTAAAGACGCGTTCCGATAATACACTAGCAGCAGGGCAAGCTAGCACCTCCAATGCATACTGACTAAGCTCTGGCCATGTATCCAGCTTACAGACCCAAAACTTGAAGGGAGAAGAGCCGTCTGGGAGTACACTGAGAGGGCAAGACATGTAGTCTGTCACCATCTGACGGAAACGTTGCCTCCTGCTGACTGGAGCCGTCTGTGATGGTGTAGACATTTGTGGCGGCGGGGACACAAAACTTTGCCACATTTCGGCCATACTGGTCTTGCCTTGTGCTGAGGCGCTGCTTCTGCTCCCTCTTTGTGCAGAGCTTCCTCCACTGCCTCGACGCACTGAGCTGCTTTGTAAAGCACTAGCAGCACTGCTCTCGGTTGGAATGGAGAACATGATGGAATGTACCAGTGCGTTTTGGTACTCCCGCATTTTACGCTCCCGGTTCAACGGTGTTATGAGGCTTTGTAAGTTGTCCCGGTAGCGAGGATCTAGGAGGGTGGACACCCAATAATCAGCCGTGTTGAGAATGTGGGCGATGCGGCGGTCGTTTCTCAGGCACTGCAGCATGAAATCAACCATGTGCTGCAGACTGCCAACTGGCCAAGAAACGCTGTCCCCTGCTTGAGGCGTGATCTCTGCCTGCTCTGCATCACCCCACCCTCGCTCTAGATACTGACTACTAGAGCATTGTGCACCTCCCTCCTCTGGACAGATGTCATCCTCATCCATTGACTCCTCCTCATCCTCCTCACAAAGTGTCCCCTGCCTTGGCCTTTGTGAGGAACCACGTTGCGCAGACTGTAGAGAAGCAGATGGCATTTGTGACTCCTCATCCTCCACCTCTTCCAAAACCTCGTCCCTTAGTGCTTGCAGTGTTTTTTCAAGCAGGCAGATAAGGGGGATAATCATGCTGACTAGTGCATCATCTGCACTCGCCATCCGCGTGGAATAATCGAAGGCACGCAAAACGTGGCAAATGTCCTTCATAGAGGCCCACTCAGTGGTGGTGAAGTGTGAACGGCGCGCACTGCGACTTGTTTGCGCCTGCTGCAGCTGGTACTCCATTACTGCTGCCTGCTGCTCACACAACCTCTCCAACATATGTAACGTTGAATTCCACCTGGTGGGTAGGTCACATATGATGCGATGTTCCGGAAGACGTAATGGGCGCTACAGAGCTGCAATGCGTGATCTTGCATTGCTGGAACGCCGCAAGTGAGCGCACTCTATGCGGACCTTGTGAAGCAGTGCATCAAGATCCGGATAGTCCCCCAAAAAACTCTGCACGACCAAGTTGAGCACATGTGCCAGACATGGGATGTGAGTGAGGTTGCCTAGGCCCAGAGCTGCCACCAGATTTCGGCCATTGTCACACACTACCATGCCTGGCTGGAGATTCGCTGGCACAAACCATACGTCGCTCTGCTGCTTGATGGCATTCCAGAGCTCCTGCGCTGTGTGGCTTCGATTCCCCAAAGAAATTAATTTTAATACGGCCTGTTGACGTTTGGCCACGGCTGTGCTCATATTGGTCACCATAACAGGTAACCGTTCACGGGTCGATGTGGAGGTAGACCGTGACGGCTCCTGCAGCGCTGATTCAGAGGAACTGGAGTATGAGGAGGAGTCAATGTGTACAGACTGGATTCCTGCAATCCTTGGAGTTGGCAGAACACGTACAGCGCCACTCTCAAGATCTGTACCCGGCTCCACAACATTTACCCAATGGGCAGTGAGGGAAAGGTATCGTCCCTGTCCATGCTTACTGGTCCACGCATCGGTGGTCAGGTGGACCTTGCTACTGACGGCATTTTGTAGCGCATGTTTAATTTTTCCCTCCACATGATGTTGCAGGGCAGGGAAGGCTTGCCTGCTGAAATTAAAGCGGCTGGGCACGTTGTATTGTGGGACTGCCAATGCCATAAAGTTACGGAATGTGTCAGTCTCCGCCAGCCTGAATGATAGCATTTCAAGGGCCAGTAGTTTAGCAATGCCAGCATTCAGAGCCTGTGCTCGGGGGTGGTTTGCCGAGTATGGGCGCCTTTTCTCCCATGCCTGTGCTAACGATGGCTGTAGACTGGCCTGGGAGTGTGAGGATGACTGGGAAATTGGTGCTGTGGGTGGAATTACACTGTGTCTCTGTACAAAAGTGCTAGAGATTCTTCCATGGCGATCCTGTGAGGAAGCCGAACCAGCTGTGTGTGAGCTGGAGGAAGAGGCTACAACACGAGCTGAAGAGGTGGTAGGTGGCGCTGTAGGTTGGCCTAGGTCTTCAGTGTGTTTTTGTAACTCCACCACGTGCTTGGTCCGCACATGTTTCCACATATTTGTGGTATTGAGGTTGCTGACACTTTTCCCTCTTTTCACCTTCTGATTACACAGCTAGCATTTGACAAAGCAAATGTCATCTGCAACTGTGTCAAAAAAGGACCAGGCACTGCAAGTCTTGGGAGCGCCCGCTTTGGATTTTGGAAGAGCCATGCTCCTAATGGGTGCCGAAGTGGAGGCTACAGGCAACCAAGTCTGCCCCCTCCCTCTCCCTCCTTTTTGGGCTGTTCGGGGAATCTCTTCCTCAGAGCTGCTCCCACCACCTTCCTGTCCCTCACGCCATGATGGGTCAAGGACCTCATCATCTACACCACCCTCTTCAAACAACTGCTTCTCCTGGGTAGTCTCGACAGCACAGTACGCACCAGAAAGAGTCTCATCATCAGATGCGTACTGAGGTGTGCTGCTGACCATAGGCACTGGCCCACCCGCCTCTTCACATTCAGAGAGACAAAACGGTTGTGCATCACTGCATACTACCTCTTCTTCAAATTCTCGAATTCTGCTTGGCTGGCCCCCTCTTTCCAAGCCAAGAGATTCAGAGAACAGAAGTAGAGATGGCTCCTGTCCAGGGCTCTTTGACTGCCTGGGCAATTTGGCAGGTGGTGAAGAGACAGATGGGTGCTCTTCAGTGCTCAGGACCTGAGAGGATCTGGAACTAATTGAAGTCGATGCGTTAGCTGCCATCCATCCGACAACGGCTTCAATTTGGTCCTCCCGCAGCAGTGGGGTACGGCTAGCTCCTACAAAGCTGCGCATAAAGGACTGTTCCCTGGTAAAACTGGGGGATGCTGAGTCACTGGTGCCCGCTGCAGGCACAGAATCCCCACGTCCTCTCCCTGCAGGCACAGAATCCCCACGTCCTCTCCCTGCAGAAACTCCACGCCCACGCCCACGCCCACGCCCACATGCCTTACTCCCTGCCTTCTTCATCTTGGTAGACTGATAAAAATAGGCAAAAAAGTACTAAGGGCTTAGTGTGCTTATTCCTGAACAGCTGCTAACAGGTATAAGAAACACTAATTTTATAAAGTGTGGACTAGACTTTAATATGAGCTAATGTGGCCTACACAACTGTAAAGTGGAGTGTTTGGTGAACTTTATTTAGGTTTTTTTTGTCACAAAAAGACACTGGATGTGCCTGAAGATGTAATAACGATAGTATCACAAACTTTTTGTAGCTATTACAATGCAGGAAGGTAACCTACAATGCAATAGATGAGGCTACAAAAAATAGGCTAATACTAATCTGGCTGGGGCTGCAGGGCCCAATACTGCAGAAAGGCTCCTCTAACTACTCCTATATAGTGTGTTTGGAACCAATTTAGCTGAATACGGATGGAACCACCACACTAATAGGAGAAATCAGGAAAAATTATGAATTGGCAAAAAAGGACAATGTATGAGGCAGTGACACACACTGAGTGCACTACAACCAGACGTGGCTGAAGCACACACTACAGGGTGAGCTGCACTCACACACACAGACCTTACAGAAAGCGGTGAACAGTACAGATGCAGAGCACTGTGCACTAGCGCTGCAAGACCAAAAAAATTTCTCTGTCTACTCCTATATAGTGTGTTTGGAACCAATTTAGCTGAATACGGATGGAACCACCACACTAATAGGAGATATCAGGAAAAATTATGAATTGGCAAAAAAGGACAATGTATGAGGCAGTGACACACACTGAGTGCACTACAACCAGACGTGGCTGAAGCACACACTACAGGGTGAGCTGCACTCACACACCAGACCTTGCAGACAGCCATGAACAGTACAGAGAACTGTGCACTAGCACTGCAAGGCACAGCGATTTATAAAGTAGCTTGGGTAAAGCAGAATAGACCAAATAGGTAGCTAAAACTGTCCCTCAGAACAACAGCGTCCTATCCCTAACTGAATTCACAGCAGAGTGAGCTCAAAATGGCGGCGGCGGCTTTTATAGTGCATCATGACATCATTTCAGCAGCCAATCACAGCCATGCCATTAGTTAAGATGCCTACATGCCTAACAGGATGTGCCCACACTTCTTAGGATCCTCATTGGCTGAATAAAATGAAAATGGCTCATTGCATTATGGGAACTTCCGATTCTGGTATACGATATTACAAAAGTATCGGAATTAAGAATCGGAATTCCGATACCGCGAATATCGGCCGATACCCGATATTTCAGTATCGGAATGCTCAACACTAATGACAATTGAAAAGCACTACAATGATAAATAAGTGCTACAGCTCCTAAGTCTAATAGATGAGATACAAGGGCGGCAGTAGAAGCATTTACCTCACTGCCCACTAATGAATGAAACCAAATATTGCCGAATAAGGCTCATTTGGATATGAAAAGATATCTATTGTGATCCAAATAGTTTTCTATATATAGAAACTGGAGAGACGGCTGAACACCTTGATGACCAGTTTAGTTGTACATATAAGCAGTTTTCTCATGCTACGTATAGCATAATCCCTTTTATCCAATTTCCTGATAAATAAGCCCTGATAATAAAGTGAGTAGTGTATACCGGGTAGGATTATATTGAGGACTCACTATTGGTGGTGATTTATTCTGAAGAATAATATATTAGACAGATAAGCCCTCGATACACAACTGCCATAACAGAAGCACAAGCACTTTAACAGTTCTGGCTCATAGAACCCAGCGCTGAATTATCAGAAACATCCAGTACTGTGTGATTTTAAGTGTGTGTTATCTTTTCCGTTATTATATCTAATAATCAAAATAAAAGTTATGTTTTATATTTCGGTCTTTATTAAGGGATCTCTATTTTCCTTTGGCAATTTGTGTGTACATGAAGTAAACCCTAAGCCGACCTTTGAACAGAGTTTTTGTGTGTCTGATCCACACAATGTTACTCCACATTATGAGCTAAAGAGGACTTAAAAATGAGCAATTGCAGCCTATTTGCTTCTGTGCTGATCTGACACATGGGCCCATCAGGTAAAGTGATGGAAGGAAGTTTTCTCTCCTCATGTTGAAAAATGACATTTTCTGCCACCTATTGATGAGAGAAAAAAAGTGATGAAGATTTACAAACTTCTAACATTAGTCAGTGAAAAACATACAGAACAAGGATGCAAATGGATCTTTTTTTGGCAATCCAATCATTTGAATGGGCCAGTTTTATCTGCAAATCAGATTACAATCAAACATGTCTCAAATTTCTTTTGTGAACCATCAGCATCAGAAAAGGTCCATAGACTATAATTATTATGTTTTTATAAGCAAAGAAAGGGAACACAATGCAAACTCTAAAATCAGACATTTAAATGGATGAGTTTGGTGGGCAAACAGGGTCTGATTAGAGCACCGGGACACTGGACGATTATCCGGTGGCCCAGGGTCCTTGGCAGGACCCTGAGCAGGACGTAGAGGGGGCCCACTGGTTTCAACTGAATGTGCGTCCGAGGACATTTCATTAATGATCAGTATTGTAATATTCGGTCACTATGTTGTAATATCTGGTCCGGGCATGGTGTGGTATTTATCCCTGTATGTGTTATTATTTGGTCACTATGTGGTGTGGACATGGTGTGGTGGTATTTCTCCCTTGTATGTGCAATTATTTGGTCGCTATATGTTGGTAATATCTGGTCTGGTCATGGTGTGGCGATATTTCTCCCTTTTACAGGCTGAGGTATTGTTCGGTCACTATGTGGTGGTAATATGTGGTCTGGTCACGGTGTGGCTGTATTTCTCCCTTCTACGTGGGATTATTCGGTCGCTTTATGCAGGTAATATGTGGTCTGGTCACAGTGTCACCTTAGTTCTCCCTTGAATGTGGTGTTATTGGTCTTGAAAAAGTGGATTGTGTTGTGTATATCAGTGAATTGTTCTCTCTGATAATAATTAGGAGAATAATCTTTATTTAGATTTGTGATTAAATACTTGGAACAAGATGCACTTACAGGAATTCTACTGTGAAAACAAGTAATCACCTTTCCAAAGGATAAGTGATAAGGTATTGATTGGTGGGGGTCTGACTGCTGGGACCCGCACCGATTGGTAGAATGTGGAGCTTTTATCCCCACTAGACTGGAGCAGCATGTGCGACTTCACCACTGATCCATTCATTCCCTCAATGGCTGCGAGCGCTGCTCTTGTTTTTTTCTGGAAGCCCCAAAGAGAATGAATGGATCTGCGGTCAGACATCCCACCTGCCGCTGCATTTTAAAATGGGGATAAAAGTGTCCTGTCAGGGATAAAACTTCCCAATTCTGATCAGTGCGGTTTCCAATGGTCGGACCCAAACGATCATTAAGTTATCACCAATCCTGAGGAGCCCATGGATCGGTGATAACTTGTTTTCACCAAAGAAGCCCTTTAATGCAAACTACCGTAATTGTACATCCCAGTTGTGCTGTGCGCCCAGTAGATGTGCAGGAGCCGCCTGTGTTTTACAGTCGAGGTCCCACTATAACGGGGATAAAGGCTATCAGGTATCTGCATCTAGCTGTAGGGTGGGCCCCAGTCTCCCCAGTCCGACGCTGTGGGCAAATATAACCTGTCTGGGCAATTGTAGCCAATTTTGCTGCAAAAAAAGAAAAGTCTTTTTACCTTTTTAACGATAACTTTCAATGTCTTGGATAAATGTGTAACCCTTTATCAAATTCTGCCTTTATTATGGGGATCTCATGGTAGTAGAGCATACCAGAGGTTGACTATATTTTATTTTTTATTTATTTTTTACAGAAAGATCCACGTAAAGAAAAAAAAAAAAAGTAAAAAAAAATGGAAACCGAAAGAAAATAAACAGACCACACCTTTTTGGTAATTTTTTATACTTTGAGCAGCCCCATGATATAAGCTGGTGCAGGTCACTAATCAGACAAATCCACATGAATGAGTGTAAGAAGTGAATGCAGCACTCACCGCTATAATAAAACATTGTATTCCAGAATTAATAACCATCAGCTTCTCACAGAGGGAGGTCGGCGAGTGGTAGATACAGCGCATTGTGAAAGGATTTGGCCCCCTTGAACTTTTCTACCTTTTGCCACATTTCTGGCTTCAAACAAAGATATAAAATTCAAATTTTTTTGGGAAGAATCAACAAGTGGGAATGAAATTTATGGGATATTTTAAACTTTAAAAAAAAAAATGAAAAGTGGGGCGTGCAATATTATTCGGCCCCTTTACTTTCAGTGCAGCAAACTCACTCCAGAAGTTCAGTGAGGATCTCTGAATGATCCAATGTTGTCCTAAATGACTGGTAACGATAACTAGAATCCACTGATCCAATGTTGTCCTAAATGACTGGTAACGATAACTAGAATCCACCTGTGTGTAATCAAGTCTCTGTATAAATGCACCTGCTCTGTGATAATCTCAGGGTTCTGTTTCAAGTGCAGAGAGCATCATGAAGACCAAGGAACACACCAGGCAGGTCCGAGATACTGTTGTGGCGAAGTTCAAAGCCGGATTTGGATACAAAAAGATTTCCCAAGTTTTAAACATCTCAAGGAGCACTGTGCAAGCGATCATATTGAAATGGAAGGAGTATCAGACCAATGCAAATCTACCAAGACCCGGCCGTCCCTCTAAACCAGTGTTTCCCAAACTCCAGTCCTCACGGACCCCCACAGGTCGTGTTTTTAGGATTTCCTTAGTATTGCATAGGTGATGGAAGTATCATCAAGGGATCAGGAATTCTCTCACCTGTGCAATACTATGGAAATCCTGAAAACATGAACTGTGGTGTCTGTGAGGACTGGAGTATGGGAAACACTGCTCTAAACTTTCATCTCGAACAAGGAGAAGACTGATCAGAGATGCTGCCAAAAGGCCCATGATCACTCGGGATGAACTGCAGAGATCTAGAGCTGAGGTGGGTTAGTCTGTCCATAGGACAACAATCAGTTATACACTGCACAAATCTGGGCTTTATGGAAGAATGGCAAGAAGAAAGCCATTTCTCAAAGATATCCATAAAAAGTCTCGTTTGAAGTTTGCCACAAGCCATCTGGGAGACACACCAAACATGTGGAATAAGGTGCTCTGGTCAGATGAAACCAAAATCAAACTTTTTGGCCACAATGCAAAACGATATGTTTGGCGTAAAAGCAACACAGCTCATCACCCTCAAAACACCATCCTCACTGTCGAACATGGTGGTGGCAGCATCATGGTTTGGGCCTGCTTTTCTTCAGCAGGGACAGAGAAGATGGTTAAAATTGATGGGAAGATGGATGGAGCCAAATACAGAACCATTCTGGAAGAAAACCTGTTGGAGTCTGCAAAAGACCTGAGACTGGGACGGAGATTTATCTTCCAACAAGACAATGATCCCAAACATAAAGCAAAATCTACAATGGAGTGGTTCAAAAATAAACGTATCCAGGTGTTAGAATGGCCAAGTCAAAGTCCAGACCTGAATCCAAACGAGAATCTGTGGAAAGAGCTGAAAACTGCTGTTCACAAACGCCCTCCATCCAACCTCAATGAGCTCGAGCTGTTTTGCAAGGAAGAATGGGCAAGAATTTCCGCCTCTCGATGTGCAAAACTGATAGAGACATACCCCAAGCGACTTGCAGCTGTAATCGCAGCAAAAGGTGGCGCTACAAAGTATTAACTCAAGGGGGCCGAATAATATTGCACGCCCCACTTTTCAGTTTTTAATTTGTTAAAAAAGTTTAAAATAGCAAATAAATTTCATTCCACTTCACGATTGTGTCCCACTTGTTGTTGATTCTTCCCCCAAAAAATAGAATTTTATATCTTTATGTTTGAAGCCAGAAATGTGGCAAAAGGTAGAAAAGTTCAAGGGGGCCAAATCCTTTCACAATGCAGTGTATAGGTGACGGCAGTGCTGTGTATCTGCAGGATTCCAGGCCAGTATCTGCCACCCGCTGGATTTCCCATGTGAGAAGCTCTGGGATTTTATTACAGGGAAACTGTCATCAGGTTTTTGCTATGTAATCTAAAAGCAACAAGTCGGGGCAGAGGACCTTATCCCAGCGATGTGTCACTTGCTGGTCTGCATGATGGCATTTTGATATAATCCCTCTTTTATCTGCTGCAGATCTAGCAGTTCCCTGAATTCACAGATTATGTAGAGAACAATGCGGGAAAGTTACCCCAAATGTTCTAGAAGTCAGCATTGGATTTTCTGCTTTCAGATCACCTCACAGACCAATGTAAGTTAAGGGACAAGTTCAGATCACTGTTCATCCCACTGTTTTTTGAAAGAAATTCGCCATTAAAACTCATGCATACAGTACAAAAAGAAATAGATGCCACAACCAGGGCCGGCTCCAGGATTTCATGGGCCCCGGGCAAAAGTCTCAGTGGGCCCCATTCACACCTACCACGATTCATGATGCACAGAAATATAGCTATAGTACAATGCTAAAGATTTCACTGACTTCTCACATTACATGAGTGATATCTATTGTAAAGTCTACAACAGCTCAGAAACCGGCGAATCCTCCCAGCGCACAGTTCAGACCAGACAATATAGTCCTCTATACAGTATTATGGGCCCCACGTGGTCCTCCATATACAGTATTATGGGCCCCACGTAGTCCTCCATATACAGTATTATGGGCACCACATGGTCCTCCATATACAGTATTATGGGCACCACATGGTCCTCCACACAGTAGTATGGGCACCACGTAGTCCTCCATATACAGTATTATGGGCACCACATGGTCCTCCATAGACAGTATTATGGGCACCACATGGTCCTCCACACAGTATTATGGGCCCCACGTAGTCCTCCATATACAGTATTATGGGCACCACGTGGTCCTCCATATACAGTATTATGGGCACCACGTGGTCCTCTATACAGTATTATGGGCACCACGTGGTCCTCCACATACAGTATTATGGGCACCACATGGACCTCCATATACAGTATTATGGGCACCACATGGTCCTCCACACAGTATTATGGACACCACATGGTCCTCCATACAGTATTATGGACACTACATGGTCCTCTATACAGTATTATGGGCACCACATGGTCCTCCATATACAGTATTATGGGCACCACGTGGTCCTCCACATACAGTATTATGGGCACCACGTGGTCCTCCATATACAGTATTATGGGCACCACATGGTCCTCCATACAGTATTATGGGCACCACATGGTCCTCCATACAGTATTATGGACACCACATGGTCCTCCATACAGTATTATGGGCAGCACATGGTCCTGCATCCATACTATGGGCACCATATATTGCTCCATACAGAATAATGGACTGCATATAATGCTCCATACAGTATGATCCCCATATATTGCTCCATTCAGTATAATGGACCCCATATATTACTCCATAAAGTAAAATGAGCCCCATATATTGCTCCATACATAATGGGTACCATATAATGCTCCATACAGAATAATGGAGCCCAAATATTGCTCCATACAGTATGGGCCCCATATATTGCTCCATACAGTATGGGCCCTATATATTGCTCCATAAATGGTGGGCCCAATATATTGCTCTATAAAGAATAGGCCCCATATAATGCTCCATAGATAATGGGCCCTATATAATACTCCATACATAATGAGCCCCATATATTGTTCAATAGATAATGAGCCCCATATAATACTCCATACATAATGAGCCCCATATATTGTTCAATAGATAATAAGCCCCATATAATACTCCATACATAATGAGCCCCATATAATGCTCCATAGATAATGAGCCCCAAATAATACTACATACATAATGAGCCCCATATATTGTTCAATAAATAATGAGCCCCATATAATACTCCATACATAATGAGCCCCATATATTGTTCAATAGATAATAAGCCCCATATAATACTCCATACATAATGGGCCCCATATATTGTTCAATAGATAATAAGCCCCAAATAATACTCCATACATAATGAGCCCCATATATTGTTCAATAGATAATAAGCCCCATATAATACTCCATACATAATGAGCCCCATATATTGTTCAATAGATAATGAGCCCCATATAATACTCCATACATAATGAGCCCCATATATTGTTCAATAGATAATAAGCCCCATATAATACTCCATACATAATGGGCCCCATATAATGCTCCATAGATAATGAGCCCCAAATAATACTCCATACATAATGAGCCCCATATATTGTTCAATAGATAATGAGCCCCATATAATACTCCATACATAATGGGCCCCATATATTGTTCAATAGATATTGAGCTCCAAATAATACTCCTTACATTAAAAAAAAAATCAAATACTCACCACTCCTTGCTGGAAGCAGGCCTGTCTCATCAGCGTCTTCCGACTCTCTGCACTGGGACTGCTCAGCAGAGGGCGCTCTGTAGTGACGTCATCGCGCCCTCTGCCCTGAGATGTCACAGAGTAAGAAGACGCAGAAGACAGAGGAGCAGCAGAGGAACAGGGAGAGGTAAGTATTGCAAACAGTTTAAAGCACTGGGGAAGACCCAGTGCAAGTGCCCATTCGCTGGCATCAGGCCCCGCTGACTCATGGGCCCCATAGCGCGCTGGTGTCCCAGAGGGTGAGTGGGCCCCCTGCTCGCTCAGGGCCCAGGCACTTGCCCGGGTGGTGATGCCGGCCCTGGGTACAACACATACGGCACCCGTTTTTAACTGATCCGCTGCAATGATTATGTAGGAAACTGTATTCATTTACAATCATCCACAGCGTGAGAGAAAACAGTTACAACATTACTGAATAAACAGAAACCCTGCAAGTATAAGAAAATGATTTTATTAAAAATATTTTGCATATCAATCCAGTTTGAAAAAAAATAACTTATTAAGCATTTTTTGCAACGTAGCAGTCCCCATCTGACCGACTCCTGTAACTCTGGACACAGTATAATAGTGTGGCCGCTGTTCTCTAGCAGGACCCTCTAATGATAGAAGCAGGACGGCATACTGGATCTCGCACAACGCTACCTGCACGCCATCTGATTGGCTACTGTAAGTGCTCCAGCCGTATAAAGATCACTATGTATACAATATACTCCGAAAAGATGTCAGCGATTACTGTGAAGTAAAAATATTGTGGCCCCCATTGAGCAGGAATGATTAGAGATGGACAAGCTCCAGTCTGCAGACAGTCAGTGATGGCGGAGAGCTGATCATCTTTACTCGCTGCTCATTAGGAAAGTGCTCGCTTTCTGAAACCATTTGACTCTGAACTCGGCGTCAGACGGCATTATGTAAGAGGCCAATGTCTGAGTGGTTTTTGGGTCCGTTTGTCCTTCCTCTGTTCTTTCTGCCAAAAGATCCTCACCCATAACCTAAGGATTAAAATAAAGTTGAATTGTTACTAATATTTTTTTAAATTTAGCAAATGAATTGAATTTCATAAATTAAAAGAAAACTTTCCCTCCGATGTCCACAAAACTGAGCGCCACTACATAAGCCCCAAATAGTCTCCCCTCTCTCTCCCAGTCTGTGCAGCGGACGGGAACCATTTAAATGGGTGCAGGGCCGATTTTAGATAAAGTGGGGCCCTGGGGAAAAGTTTAAAGTGGGGTCCCAAATGCTGACATACAGCACCACACAAACATTTAGCTTGTATGTACATGCGCTGAGATCAGGCCGCTAAACGAGCGCAATCCACAATACTGAAGCCGCTCGACGCTTGTTTCCCGACCTCTTTACACCAGCTGAGGAAGAATGATGGATACAGAACAATCACTAATAGATCAATCTGTCCCCATACAGCATCATGTTATCAGCAGCACATCTGCAGGTTACACCGGGCGATGTGCTGCTGAGAACAAGGATTTTTGTTCTGGCATAAACAATCCAATTACTCGATGAATAGGCAGCATTTTGCTTGTTTAGTATAATACATGCCATAGTCCTCCATATTTTATAATGTGCCCCACAGCCCCCCATATTGTATAATGAGGCCCACAGTCCTCCATATAGTATAATACACTCCCGATAGCCCTCCATATAGTATAATGCACTCCCTATAACCCTCTATATAGTATAATATACTCCCCATAGTCCTCCATATTGTATAATGTGCCCCACAGCCCTCCATATTGTATAATGCACTCCCCATAGCCCTCCATATTGTATAATGCACTCCCCATAGCCCTCCATATTGTATAATGTGGCCAATATTCCTCCAAATAGTATAATACACTCCCCATAGCTCTCTATATAGTTTAATGCACCTCATAGTTCTCCATATAGTATAATGCACCTCATAGTCCTCCATATAGTATAATGCACCTCATAGCCCTCCATATAGTATAATGCACCTCATAGCCCTCCATATAGTATAATATACTCCCCATAGTCATTCATATAGCATAATGTACTCCCCATAGTCTTTCATATTGTATAATGTGCCCCACAGCCCTCCATATTGTATAATGAGGCCCATATTCCTCAATATAGTAAATACATTCCCCATAGCCCTCCATATAGTATAATGCACCTCATAGTCCTCCATATAGTATAGTACACTCCCCATAGCCCTCCATATAGTATAATGCACTCCCCATAGCCCTCCATATAGTATAATACACTCCCCATAGCCCTCCATATAGTATAATGCACCTCATAGTCCTCCATATAGTATAATACACTCCCCATAGCCCTCCATATAGTATAATGCACCTCATAGTCCTCCATATAGTATAATACACTCCCCATAGCCCTCCATATAGTATAATATACTCCCCATAGTCCTCCATATAATGGAAAGCACCTTATAGTCCTCCTTATAGTATAATGCACTCCCTATAGCCCTCCATATAGTATAATGCACTCCCCATAGCCCTCCCTATAGTATAATGCACTCTCCATAGTCCTTCATAGTGTATAATGCACTCCCCATAGTCCTTCATATAGTATAATGCATTCTCCTCAGTCCTTAATAGAGTATAATGCAGCCTCCCTATAGTATAATGCAGCCAAACATATAGTACATATAATATAATGCAACCCATAGTCCTCGTAAAGTATAATTCGGCCCCAACCATAGAGCATAATTCAGCCACTCCATACAGTATAATGCAGCCCCCCAGTTCTGCAGTATTATGGTCACCACGTATAAAAAACAAATACATACAATACTCACCTCTCCTCGTTCTCCAGCTGCTCCATGCTCTGCAGAGCGTCTCAGCAGCTCCACTCTGCAGGCACAGTCATTCCCCCGCTACCGATACAGTTCAATGCGCGATGCGGGGGGACGAACTCACGGACCCTATAGAGGCACGCCACGGGCTGGAGGCCCCAGGCAGATGCCTAGTCTGCTTGCCATTACGCCGGCCCTGAATGGGTGTCTCATGCTGGGGACATGTTTTTCTGCTTTTTTTCTTGCCATAGTACAAATTCTATTCAGTAGCACTATCAGCTGTGTATCCACCAGACTTCTGCACAACACAACTAATGGTCCCAACCCCATTTATAAGGCAAGAAATACCACTTTTTAAACCTGACAGGGCACACCTGTGAAGTGAAAACCATTTCCGGTGACTACCTCTTGAAGCTCATCAAGAGAATGTCAAGAGTGTGCAAAGCAATCATCAAAGCAAAAGGTGGCTACTTTGAAGAACCTATAATATAAGACATTTTTTCAGTTGTTTCACACTTTTTTGTTAAGTATATAATTCCACATGTGTTAATTCATAGTTTTGATGCCTTCAGTGTGAATGTACAATTTTCATAGTCATGAAAATACAGAAAAATCTTTAAATGAGAAGGTGTGTCCAAACTTTTGGTCTGTACTGTTGTCGGGGTCGTAGCGACATTCCACTCGTCCTCCAGTCACTCCAAAGTAAGGCTATGAGCATGGGTCAACCATTCAAAGAATGAGTCAGACAAATGGCGCCCAACGTGGGGCGTGGCTAGCGGTACGCTGCCCTCCCGGACCCATATTGCTGACTTCCCTGGTGGTGACCGCGGCGGCTGAATTTGAGGCCTGATCAACCTCCATCGAACACGGTAAGTCGAGATGTATTTTATATGTCTCACTTGCCTGTGTGTCAGCCGCAGCGGTTCCTGTGGGATTGTCAGTTTGGATCTGGGTGGGTGACCGGTCGAGTGGTGAGACCTCAGGCGTCCCGCGCCACGTCCCGTACCAGCAACTGTGAGACCGAGTGACGTCGCATGCCTGCGCGTGCTCGTGTGCACACCACCTCCTCCTCCCCCGGTCACTGTACTTTTCTTAGATAGCTGCCTCCCGTGACTGATAGTCGATTCCAAGCCATCCCTAGATTGTAGTGTAAGGAAGAAAGAATCTGTGACGAATTGAGGAGTGCTCTTCGTCTAGCACAGAGACTGCTGTAAAGTCAAGGTTAGGAAAGGGGATAGATTGAGGTGTCTCTCTATCTCATCAGTGTATTGAGGTGTGCTCTACACTGACGGGTGGTGACCTGTAATCAGGGTGCCGTGGTGAGTCGCACTGTACAGTCGCCATTCAAGGTTAGGGAAGGGGATAGATTGAGGTGTCTCTCTATCTCACCAGTGTATTGAGGTGTGCTCTACACTGACCGGTGGCGACCTGTGGACTGCACCAGTGATCTGAGTCGCAACAGATCATTGCATTCTATAAGAAAATGTTGCGTATGTTCAAATCTGAAAGACCTGGCAAGTTGCCGGATGGTGCTGTGGGAGTTATCCAGCTACCAGAGTCATGGGAAAGCAAGGAGGCTATTAAGAATGTTAGGAATCTGTATTAAATGATAAGACTACCCAGTACGGGCAGGCTTCAGCCTTCAGTGTGAAAGAATGCGTTATACAAAATAAGGGAAGTTGAGTGATGAAGGACACCTGCACCAGGCTCAGACACATCTTAGAGTAGATGGTGCAGGGGGGAACAGAGAATGCCGAGCCTTTGTTCAGATACATGAAAGCTGCAGAATGTGATTTGTTATGTGACCCTAAATTGGCCGTAACCCCGTTGATGCCTGTCACTACACCGAGCCCTCAGCCACCACCCTATAATGGCGCCGACACTAAATCATCGGAAGGATGGACGTGTCGTATGTGCTGACAGCAGAACCCGCCCTGGGCGAAGTTCTGCTGTGTCTGTGGGGGGGGGGGCCGCCCATGGCACGATGCCCAGCCTGCCCCCAAGAACAATCCCACCTCCACTCCAACTCCTCCCTCCAACGGCCCTCTTACTACACCTTTCCCTGCCCCCAAGAACAATCCCACTCCCACTCCTACTCCTCCCTCCAACGGCCATCTTACTACACCTTGTACTTGTTGTGGGAGGCCCGGGAAACCCCAATCCGGCCTATATCCACTACTAGATCCATCCGGTGCTTATTACCAGCCGCCAGCACGGGTGGAAAATCCCGCAGTCCCAGAGCACCCATCTGAAACTAATGTGATACCCTCTGCTCCAGTCCATGATGCTGAGGCGCTCCCTCTGTTCCCCATGGGGGTCGCCCATAACCCTGGGGATATCCTCCTCAACTCCCCAGAATTTCAGGCCAGACTGCTCTCCCTCCGCCAACATACTGTTACTCAAGACGATACGGAGCCAGATGAGGGATGGGCTCAAGATACTCCAGCGCCCCCCCCTTTACCCCATACGTCTCCTATGGCATCCTCCACCCCACATTCATTACCCATACTCCGGCCCTTGCTCCAAGCAACTGCTGAAAGAGCACCACCCCCCAGCCCCTCAGAAGTCTGGGACCCCTGCCGCTCCCGGAACCTAGTAGACCCATCAGGACGCCCCGTCACTCTGTCAATAGGCTATGGTGACATCCTTACACATCGGGTGGGGGCCATAATCAACCCTGCAAACACCCTATGAGCCATGCTGGAGGATTGGCTCGTAAAATTGCCCTTGCTGCTGGTTCCACTCTGGCTGCAGAATGCCAGGCTCACTTAGCCGAAAACGGAGAGCTTTCAAAAGGCCATGGATTCCACAAAAGCAGGATCCCTTAGTACGTATGTATCCGGCCTAGAATACATGAAACAGTTAAAAGCCTGGGCTCAGAATCGCTTGTCAGATCAAGCTGGGTCTGTACAAGATGTTCAACAAGACCCTGATGAATCTGTGGAAAGATATGCTGCAAGACTCAGCATGCATTTTGAGGATCTCGGATACAGTCCTCACGTCAAGACGCAGGCCGCCCTGTTGGTTCAGGCCCTAGTAGATGGCCTACAAGACGCCCTCAGAGATGAGGTTCTGAGGGTACGCCCCGAGATTCGTTCTTCTTCTTTTAACGACGCGGTAGACATTGTCAAAGCTTTCCAAAAAGCCATGCTAAAAATGGAAAAGGATACTAAGCCAAAGAAGAAAGCCGCTCCTGCCATGGTATATCAAGCTCAAGAAAGCTACCCACCCCCCGTCAACCAACATGGAATCAAGTGGGTAATGGTTAACGGCACAGGTGATGATACTCCTCCCACATATAGAAAACAAGACAGAAGAAATGACAAGGGGCCACCTAGAGACAAGAGACAATCTCGTGATTCTGAAGGACGCATACTGTGTTGGGAATGTGGTAGCCCTAATCACCTTCTCAGAGACTGTCCAACCCTGCCACTTTGCTTCCACCTTCTAGGGGGGAAGACGAACAGGGTGAAGGTCCATTGGTGGAACCTCATGATTGTATAAAAATTTTGCAGGAAGAGACTTCTGCTCCAGAGAATATGGTGGCACATCCGCTCGCACACCCTGCCTTGAACCTATGGACTGATGGATCCCGTTTCGCAGACCCTCAAGGGAAGTTCCACACGGGATATGCTGTCACAACAGACCTAACAGTCCTCAAGGCTGAAGCTCTACCACCATACATGTCTGCACAAGAAGCTGAACTTGTAGCTCTCACAGAAGCCTGCCACCTGGCAGCTGGAACAACGGCAAACATATATACCGATTCTAGGTATGGACATGGAATTTGCAATGATTTTGGACTCTTGTGGAAATCTAGAGGATTCATCACAGCTGCAGGTACACCAGTGAAACATGCCTCATGGATTAAGGCCCTAATGAAGGCCCTGGAACTACCCATTCAGGTTGCTGTTATCAAGGTCAAGGCTCATGGAAGACTAGATTCCAGGGAAGCCAGGGGGCAACCACCTAGCTGACCAAGCAGCCAAGACTGCGGCAGTGGAGAATGTGTCATCAAAGTGGCAGGAAAAGGAAGAAGAGATGGGGGAGACCCTGCAAACCGTAGCTGTGGCGCTCACTAGAGCAAGGGCCAAAGAACAGCCGGCGGAAGACCATACAAGTCCAGCGGAGACACGAGTGGAATCCAGGGGGGTCAGGAAGAACAAAGGAAGACCCCCACTGAAGAAGTCAAGCAATGGAAAGTGGCGGGAGCCGTGCTGGCAGGTCGCAAAGATTTAAAGGTCGACTCAACTCTTTATCAAGTGGACGGAAAACCTTGCTTGCCCAGGCGCATGTACTCAGCCGTGGCAGCATGGGCTCACGGGCCTACACACAGAGGAAATAATCAAGCCTTGGCATGTATCAAGAAAACTGTACTTTGCACCCGGAATCTCTTCCACTGTGACTGCATACTCAAAATCCTGCTCTGTCTGCGCTACCTGCAACCCAACGTGTACGGCACGGGTCCCTCTCCAACACCTGGCTAAACCAGACTACCCTTGGCAGAGAATACAAGTCGACCATATCCAAATGCCTAAAGCAGGAAAATATGAGTACGTTTTGGTAGCCGTGGATATGTTCTCAGCCTGGCCCGAGGCCTACCCGCTTGTCAACATGACTGCTAAAGTCACAGCCAAGAAACTGATCACTGAAGTTGCCTGCAGATTTGGAGTTCCCCAAGTCATAGAATCGGATCAAGGACCAGCTTTCACAGCAAATATCTACAAAGAACTTTGGAACATGTTGGGAACAGATTTGAGCCTCCACACTCCATACCATCCTGCCAGTTCAGGCAAAGTGGAAAGGATGAATTCCACACTCAAGACCCAGCTCTTGAAAATGACCCAAGATCATCCCCTACCCTGGCCCGACCTACTCCCTATAGTATTGTATCATATCAGACACACCCCACAGGCTAAACATGGGCTAACTCCCTATGAAATTTTGTTCGGGACCCCACCTAAAATAGGAGAAATTAGGCCCCAAGAGTTGTCTGAAACACATAATAGCGTAGTAAAATTTGTGATTGCTCTGTCTAAAGAATTGACTAACACCCGCTCTACAGTATCTGCTTCTCTCCCAGAATCCACAGGTGATGCGGTACATGATTTCACCCCAGGCGACCTGGTGTACGTAAAGAAGTTTGTCCGGAAAGACTGTCTCCAACCCAGATTTGAGGGCCCCTACACTGTGATCCTGACTACTCCTACAGCTCTGAAGCTTGAGGGCAAGAGCACCTGGATTCACGCCTCCCACTGCAAGAGAGACAAAGCGAGCCTAGAAAAGATGACTACCTTCTTCTATATCCTTTCCATATGCTTACTGTCTGTCCCAGGGTGGACAGCTACCACATTCTGGGTAGATACTCACGCAAAAATCCAGACGTATCGATTTGATTACTGTGACATAGTGGATTGCGCAGGAATGACATGGTATGCTGCATAGTCCCCTTATACAGGAAAGCTATAAACAATGCTGTTCCAACCCCCCATGACAGAGTCCAATTGAGAGATCTAGTTTAGGGTCAGTTGGGAGAACTCCATGTGTCATTTAGGGTAGGGCTCAATTGTTTGGGGGCGTCCCATAAGGGGGCAGCTTCTAAGATGATTGGGTGAAGAAATCCACCTCCCCTCTCCCCACACATGGACAGTCTCAAAGGCCCCGAAGCAAGGGAAAGCTTAGTGTTTAGGGGGGAATGTCAGGGTAAAAAAGAATATATATTTTTCCACTTTTATACTTTTATACGCTTTGCTTATGTACTAACCACCATTTTGTGTCTTATAACAATAAGCTTTCCTTGCTACGTGTTACTTAGATTGAAATTTATGCTAAGATGGCGCCGGTATCAGCCAAGCACCTGTTTCAGAGAAATGAAACCGAATCATCAACTTACTGTTGTCTGCTCAGAGACTGAGTTAAGGAGACATGGACCAATCAGGAGTGGCTGGATACTAGACATTTATGGCTTACCCCGCCCCGAACAATCCATTTATGGCTTACCCCGCCCCGAACAACCCCTTTCCCCTCCCCATTATGTAGTGTATTTAAGTTTGTGCATGCGGAAATAAAGAGGAACATTGCTGAGATTGTGGCTTGCCAGTAGCCTCTGAGCATGCTCTGAGTTTGAACCAGCTTGTTGTCTGACTCATTCTTTGAATGGTTGACCCATGCTCATAGCCTTAATTTGGAGTGACTGGAGGACGAGTGGAATGTCGCTACGACCCCGACACTGTAGGTCTGACACCACAGAAAGAGAAACGTGCCCATATCATGATGCTTGCACCACCATGTTTCAATAGGTAGAGTATGTAGTATAATGCCCCCCCAAAGGCAGAGTCTTTAGTATAACGCTTTCCCCCTCTCCTCATAGGTAGAGTCTGTAGTATAATGCTCCCCCCCTCCCCATATGCAGAGTCTTTAGTATAATGCTCTACCCCTCCTCATAGGCAAAGTCTGTAGTATAATGACCCCCCCCCATAGGCAGTCTTTAGTATAATGCTCCCCCCCTCCCCATAGGCAGAGTCTGTAGTATAATGCTTCCCCCCCTCTCCCCATAGTCAGAGTCTTTAGTATAATACTCCCACCCTCTCCCCATAGGCAGAGTCTTTAGTATAATGCCCCCTCCCCATAGGCAGAGTCTTTAGTATAATGCCCCCTCCCCATAGGCAGAGTCTTTAGTATAATGTCCCCCCCTCCCCATAGGCAGAGTCTTTAGTATAATGGCCCCCCTCACCATAGGCAGAGTCTTTAGGATAATGCCCCTCCCTCCCCCACCCAGCAAAAAATAAATAAACAGTACTCACCTCTCCTCCTCGCTCCCTCGCTGCTCAAGCGCCCAGCCCGCACACATCTTCAGCACAGCGGGCCGGGCGCCGAGTGATGACGTCTGAGACGTCCGTCACAGAAAGGGGACTGTTGGAAGAGTGAACTTGCGGCAGTGATGGGCGGGGGGACCTGATGCGCACGCTGGATACAGTTACACTAGCGTAGCTCCCGGTGGGCCCCTTCTGCCCCCCCAGTAGCTACGCTACTGGCCATTACGCTGTGGCTCACTATATGGGGCCATTACGCTGTGGCTCACCATATGGGGCCATTACGCTGTGGCTCACCATATGAGGCCATTACACGGTGGCTCACCATATGGGGCCATTACGCTGTGGCTCATCATATGGGGCCGTTACGCTGTGGCTCAGAATATGGGGCCATTACGCTGTGGGGCACCATATGGGGCTCTTTTGCTGTGGCTCCCCATATGGGGTCATTATGCTGTGGCTCACTATATGGGGCCATTATGCTGTGGCTCACCATATGGGGCCATTACGCTGTGGCTCACCATATGGGGCCATTACGCTGTGGCTCATCATATGGGGCCATTACGCTGTGACTCATCATATGGGGCCATTACGCTGTGACTCACCATATGGGGCCATTACGCTGTGGGGCATCAAATGGGGCCATTACGCTGTGGGCCACCATATGGGGCCATTACGCTGTGGGCCACCATATGGGGCCCCTTTGCTGTGGCTCACCATATGGGGTCATTATGCTGTGGCTCACTATATGGGGCCATTATGTTGTGGCTCACCATATGGGGCCATTACGCTGTGGCTCACCATATGGGGCCATTACGCTGTGGCTCATCATATGGGGCCATTACGCTGTGACTCACCATATGGGGCCATTACGCTGTGACTCACCATATGGGGCTATTACGCTGTGGGGCACCATATGGGGCCATTACGCTGTGGGGCACCATATGGGGCCATTACGCTGTGGGGCACCATATGGGGCCATTACGCTTTGGGGAACCATATGGGGCCATTACGCTTTGGGGAACCATATGGGGCCACTGAAGTTCTCCACCGAGGGGGTTGGAAACTCCTATCACAGTTACTGATGATTGCTATATGGCTCCTGTCACACAATTATGTTATAGCCTACAGCCTACTGACTTTATACTTATATACTGTATAAAGGATATGATATTCATAGTGTCGTTTCAGCAGAGACAGATGTTACAGACTTTGCAGTAACTAATAAAAATGATGCCTTAAAACATTCGCTTTCTCATTATTCTGGCATTTAGCAAATATTAAAAATTATGGTAATCCTAATTGACCTAAAACTGGAAAGGTTTATTCTGATTTCATGTCAGATATTGAGAAAAACATGCATATGTGTCTTTTTAGATAGTGTACTAGATGGAGGCCCGATGCTGTCTCATCGGGAGGGCAGTAATGTCACGATGGGGGCAGGCTTTGCAGCGCTGAGAATCTCTCCCCCCATGTGCTCACCCACCTATCCACTCTCTCTTTCCCCCATGTGCTGACTTCTCCCGTCTGTGATCTCTTCTTTGACCTGTGTACCCCATGTGCTCTCCCCCTTGTCTGCTGTCCTTCTTCTTCCTGTGCTGTGTTCTCCCCTCATGTGCTGTCCCGTTTGAGCTGTCTCTCCTCTGTGCTTTGTCTCTTTCCCCCATGTGCTGACTTCTCCCGTCTGGGCTCTCTTCTTTGACCTATCTTCTCCATGTGCTCTCCCCCTTGTCTGCTGTCTCTCTCCTTCCTGTGCTGTGTTCTCCCCTCATGTGCTGTGCCGTTTGAGCTGTCTCCCCCCTGTGCTCTGTCTCTCTCCCCCTTGTCTGCTTTCTCTCTCCCCCATCTGCTGTCTTCTCCTCTCATGTGATCTCTTCTTTGACCTGTCTACCCCATGTGCTCTCCCCCTTGTCTGCTGTCTCTCTCCTTCCTGTGCTGTGTTCTCCCTTCATGTGCTGTGCCGTTTGAGCTGTCTCCCCCCTGTGCTCTGTCTCTCTCCCCCTTGTCTGCTTTCTCTCTCCCCCATCTGCTGTCTTCTCCTCTTTTGTGCTCTCTTCTTTGACCTGTCTACCCCATGTGCTCTCCCCCTTGTCTGCTCTCTCTCTCCTTCCTGTGCTGTGTTCTCCCCTCATGTGCTGTCCCGTTTGAGCTGTCTCCCCCCTGTGCTCTGTCTCTTTCCCCTCTGTGCGCTTTCTCTCTCCCCCATCTGCTGTCTTCTCCTCTTATGTGATCTCTTCTTTGACCTGTCTACCCCATGTGCTCTCCCCCTTGTCTGCTGTCTCTCTCCTTCCTGTGCTGTGTTCTCCCTTCATGTGCTGTCCCGTTTGAGCTGTCTCCCCCCCTGTGCTCTGTCTCTTTCCCCTCCGTGCACTTTCTCTCTCCCCCATCTGCTGTCTTCTCCTCTCATGTGATCTCTTCTTTGACCTATCTTCTCCATGTGCTCTCCCCCTTGTCTGCTGTCTCTCTCCTTCCTGTGCTGTGTTCTCCCCTCATGTGCTGTCCCGTTTGAGCTGTCTCCCCCCCTGTGCTCTGTCTCTCTCCCCCTGTGCACTTTCTCTCTCCCCCATGTGCTGTCTTCTCCTCTCATGTGATCTCTTCTTTGACCTATCTTCTCCATGTGCTCTCCCCCTTGTCTGCTGTCTCTCTCCTTCCTGTGCTGTGTTCTCCCTTCATGTGCTGTCCCGTTTGAGCTGTCTCCCCCCCTGTGCTCTGTCTCTCTCCCCCTGTGCACTTTCTCTCTCCCCCATCTGCTGTCTTCTCCTCTTTTGTGCTCTCTTCTTTGACCTGTGTACCCCATGTGCTCTCCCCCTTGTCTGCTCTCTCTCTCCTTCCTGTGCTGTGTTCTCCCTTCATGTGCTGTCCCGTTTGAGCTGTCTCCCCCCCTGTGCTCTGTCTCTTTCCCCTCCGTGCACTTTCTCTCTCCCCCATCTGCTGTCTTCTCCTCTCATGTGATCTCTTCTTTGACCTATCTTCTCCATGTGCTCTCCCCCTTGTCTGCTGTCTCTCTCCTTCCTGTGCTGTGTTCTCCCCTCATGTGCTGTCCCGTTTGAGCTGTCTCCCCCCCTGTGCTCTGTCTCTCTCCCCCTGTGCACTTTCTCTCTCCCCCATGTGCTGTCTTCTCCTCTCATGTGATCTCTTCTTTGACCTATCTTCTCCATGTGCTCTCCCCCTTGTCTGCTGTCTCTCTCCTTCCTGTGCTGTGTTCTCCCTTCATGTGCTGTCCCGTTTGAGCTGTCTCCCCCCCTGTGCTCTGTCTCTCTCCCCCTGTGCACTTTCTCTCTCCCCCATCTGCTGTCTTCTCCTCTCATGTGATCTCTTCTTTGACCTGTCTACCCCATGTGCTATCCCCCTTGTCTGCTCTCTCTCTCCTTCCTGTGCTGTGTTCTCCCTTCATGTGCTGTCCCGTTTGAGCTGTCTCCCCCCTGTGCTCTGTCTCTTTCCCCTCTGTGCACTTTCTCTCTCCCCCATCTGCTGTCTTCTCCTCTTATGTGATCTCTTCTTTGACCTGTGTACCCCATGTGCTATCCCCCTTGTCTGCTTTCTCTCTCCCCCATCTGCTGTCTTCTCCTCTTATGTGATCTCTTCTTTGACCTGTGTACCCCATGTGCTCTCCCCTTTGTCTGCTCTCTCTCTCCACCCCGGTGCTGTCTTCTTCCCTCATGTGTTCTCTCGTTTGAGCTATCTCCCCGTGCAGTAAATCAGACTGCCGCCATCTTTGTGCAGGCAGATACCGGCGGTCACATTAAAACTGTGCATGCGCTCCTCCTGTACAAAGATGGCAGCGGTCAGTGAATCATTCGGCTGATCCCGGCGGCGGCATGTATGGCGTGTTCGCGACGGTGCTCCTCTGGTGGTACCACGCAAGAGGCTGGTACCACCAGCGGTTTCCACCCATCACTTGGGTGTCCCAATATGGCGGTCGATGAACTTCCGCCGCTTGGAATTTTGGGATCTGGACACATCTGGACGGAACAGGATGTGAAGACATTACAAGGTAAGTATATAGTGTATGTAAACTTCTGGTTTCAACTGTTTGTGTGTATATACACTGCTCAAAAAAATAAAGGGAACACTCAAATAACACATCCTAGATCTGAATGAATGAAATATTCTCATTGAATACTTTGTTCTGTACAAAGTTGAATGTGCTGACAACAAAATCACACAAAAATCATCAATGGAAATCAAATTTATTAACCAATGGAGACCTGGATTTGGAGTCACCTCCAAAATTAAAGTGGAAAAACACACTACAGGCTGATCCAACTTTGATGTAATGTCGTTAAAACAAGTCAAAATGAGGCTCAGTGTTGTGTGTGGCCTCCACGTGCCTGTATGACCTCCCTACAACGCCTGGGCATGCTCCTGATGAGGCTGCGGATGGTCTCCTGTGGGATCTCCTCCCAGACCTGGACTAAAGCATCAGCCAATTCCTGGACAGTCTGTGGTACAACGTGACGTTGGTGGATGGAGCGAGACATGATGTCCCAGATGTGCTCAATCGGATTCAGGTCTGGGGAATGGGCGGCCAGTCCATAGCTTCAATGCCTTCATCTTGCAGGAACTGCTGACACACTCCAGCCACATGAGGTCTGGCATTGTTCTGCATTAGGAGGAACCCAGGGCCAACCACACCAGCATATGGTCTCACAAGGGGTCTTAGGATCTCATCTCGGTACCTAATGGCAGTCAGGCTACCTCTGGCGAGCACATGGAGGGCTGTGCGGCCCTCCAAAGAAATGCCACCCCACACCATTACTGACCCACTGCCAAACCGGTCATGCTGAAGGATGTTGCAGGCAGCAGATCGCTCTCCACGGCGTCTCCAGACTCTGTCACGTCTGTCACATGTGCTCAGTGTGAACCTGCTTTCATCTGTGAAGAGCACAGGGCGCCAGTGGCGACTTTGCCAATCCTGCTGTTCTGTGGCAAATGCCAAGCGTCCTGCACGGTGTTGGGATGTGAGCACAACCCCCAATTGTGGACGTCGGACCCTCATACCACCCTCATGGAGTCGGTTTCTAACCATTTGTGCAGACACATACACATTTGTGGCCTGCTGGAGGTCATTTTGCAGGGCTCTGGCAGTGCTCCTCCTGTTCCTCCGTGCACAAAGGCGGAGGTAGCAGTCCTGCTGCTGGGTTGTTGCACTCCTATGGCCCCCTCCACATCCCCTGATGTACTGGCCTGTCTCCTGGTAGCGCCTCCAGCCTCTGGACACTACGCTGACAGACACAGCAAACCTTCTTGCCACAGCTCGCATTGATGTGCCATCCTGGATGAGCTGCACTACCTGAGCAACTTCTGTGGGTTGTAGAGTCCGTCTCATGCTACCACGAGTGTGAAAGCACAACCAACATTCAAAAGTGACCAAAACATCAGCCAGAAAGCACTGGTACTGAGATGTGGTCTGTGATCCCCACATGCAGAACCACTCCTTTATTGAGCGTGTCTTGATAATTGCCAATAATTTCCATCTATTGTCTATTCCATTTGCACAACAGCATGTGAAATTGATTGTCAATCAGTGTTTCTTCCTAAGTGGATAGTTTGATTTCACAGAAGTTTGATTTACTTGGAGTTATATTCTGTTGTTTAAGTGTTCCCTTTATTTTTTTGAGCAGTGTATATACAGCTCTGGCAAAAATTAAAAGACCACTGCAAAATTTTCATTTTCTCTGATTTTTCTCTTTATAGGTCTATTTTTGAGTAAAATGTACATTGTTGCTTTATTCTATAAACTACTGACAACTTGTCTCCAAAAATCAAAGCTAAAAATTTTGTATTTATTTGCAACAAATGAGAAATCGTCAAAATAATAAAGAAACAGTTCTTTCAGACCTCAAATACTGCAAAGAAAACAAGTTCTTATTCATTTAGAAACAACAATACTCATGTTTTAACTCAGGAAGAGTTCAGAAATCAATATTTGGTGGAATAACCATGATTTTTAATCCCAGCTTTCATGCGTCTTGGCTGCTTTCCACCAGTCTTTCACGCTGCTTTTGGGTGACCTTACGCCACTCCTGGCACAAAAATGTAAGAAGTTCTTCTTTGTTTGATGGCTTGTGATGATCCATCTTCCTCTTGATTACATTCCAGAGGTTTTCAATGGGGTTCAGGTCTGGAGATTGGGCTGGCCATGACAGGGTCTTGATGTGGTGCTCCTTCATCCACACATTGATTGACCTAGCTGTGTGGCATGGGGCATTGTCCTGCTGGAAAAAACAGTCCTCAGAGTTGGGGAACATTGTCTGAGCAGAAGGAAGCAAGTGGTTTTCAAGGATAACCTTGTATGCGGCTTGATTCATACGTCCTTCGCAAAGATTAACCTGCCCAATTCCAGCCTTGCTGAAGCATCCCCAGATCATCACCGATCCTCCACCAAATTTCACAGTGGTGCAAGACACTGTGGCTTGTATGCCTCTCCAGGTCTCCGTCTAACGATTAGACGACCAGGTGTTGGGCAAAGCTGAAAATTAGACTCATCAGAGAAGATTACCTTACTCCGGTCCTCTAGTACCTTACTTCAGCATGGCTCTCCTTTGCTTCTCATTGATAAAAGTCTTTTTTCTAGCTTTACATGACTTGAGGTCTCTAGGAGCCAGTTATGAACTGTTCTTGCCGTGCACTTCACCTCAGCTGCCATTTGCCATTCCTTCTGTAGGTCACTTGATGTCATCCTGCGGTTGCTGAGTGACATTGGAATAAGATGACGGTCATCCCGGTCAGTGGAGAGTCGCTTTCGCCCTCTGCCGGTCTCTAGCTTTGTTGTCCCCAATGTCTGCTGCTTGACCTTGTTGTAATGGACTGCCGTCTTAAATATTTTAAGGATGGAGGCAACATGACGCTCACTGTATCCCTCTGCTAGAGAAGCCAGAATTGAGCCCTTCTTTTCCTCACTCAAGACTTTTCTTTTCAACTCCTTTGGCATGGTTAAAAGTTAGTTTTTCATTCATATTACTTTTGGGCTATTCCTAGCACTTGTTTTGCCATCCAGCTTGTCCTATTACAAGAGGATTGTGAAGAAAACAGCAGTGTTTTTTATACTTTCCCTCGTTACATAAGATTTGGTTCAGGTGATCACCTAATCAGAAGCACATTAAGTAGAATGAGGTGGACTGTGGTTGGAATTCAACTGACGCTGGAATAGAATGGCTGTCAGACATGTAGAGATGGGGATTGTTAGAAAACTGTGCAGTGGTCTCTTTCTGAGAGCGCTGTATATTCATGTGAGTTTCCTTATCATCATTTTTTAAATAGAAGACCGTATTGTGATATCATTGTGATACAAATGTTTCTACACTGTGGGCAGAATTATTAGGCAAGTTGTATTTTAGAGGATTATTTTTACTATTGATCAACAACTATGTTCTCAATCAACCCAAAAGACTCATAAATATCCAAGCTTAATATTTTTGGTAGTTGGAGTGTTTTTTTTTTTAGATTTGGCTATCTTAGGAGGATATCTGTGTGTGCAGGTAACTATTACTGTGCAGAATTATTAGGCAACTTAATAAAAACCAAATATAATCCCATCTCACTTGATTATTTTCACCAGGTAAACCAATATCAATGCACAAAATATAGAAATAAACATTTCTGACATGCAAAAACAAAAAAAATTAGTGATGAATATAGCCACCTTTCTTTATGATGACACTCAGCAGCCTCCATCCATAGATTCTGTCAGTTGCTTGATCTGTTTTCCATCAACATTGCGAGCAGCAGCCACCACAGCCTCCCAGGCACTGTTCCAAGAGGTGAACTGTAATCCCTCCTGGAAATGTAAGAACTTTACTTTATGCACTTCCTCTGTAATCCCTCCTGGAAATGTAAGAACTTTACTTTATGCACTTCCTCTGTAATCCCTCCTGGAAATGTAAGAACTCTACTTTATGCACTTCCTCTGTAATCCCTCCTGGAAATGTAAGAACTTTACTTTATGCACTTCCTCTGTAATCCCTCCTGGAAATGTAAGAACTCTACTTTATGCACTTCCTCTGTAATCCCTCCTGGAAATGTAAGAACTCTACTTTATGCACTTCCTCTGTAATCCCTCCTGGAAATGTAAGAACTTTACTTTCTGCACTTCCTCTATAATTCCCCCTGGAAATATAAGAACTCTACTTTATGCACTTCCTCTGTAATCCCTCCTGGAAATGTAAGAACTTTACTTTATGCATTTCCTCTGTAATCCCTCCTGGAAATGTAAGAACTTTACTTTATGCACTTCCTCTGTAATCCCTCCTGGAAATGTAAGAACTCTACTTTATGCACTTCCTCTGTAATCCCTCCTGGAAATGTAAGAACTTTACTTTATGCACTTCCTCTGTAATCCCTCCTGGAAATGTAAGAACTCTACTTTATGCACTTCCTCTGTAATCCCTCCTGGAAATGTAAGAACTCTACTTTATGCACTTCCTCTGTAATCCCTCCTGGAAATGTAAGAACTTTACTTTCTGCACTTCCTCTATAATTCCCCCTGGAAATATAAGAACTCTACTTTATGCACTTCCTCTGTAATCCCTCCTGGAAATGTAAGAACTTTACTTTATGCATTTCCTCTGTAATCCCTCCTGGAAATGTAAGAACTTTACTTTATGCACTTCCTCTGTAATCCCTCCTGGAAATGTAAGAACTCTACTTTATGCACTTCCTCTGTAATCCCTCCTGGAAATGTAAGAACTTTACTTTATGCACTTCCTCTGTAATCCCTCCTGGAAATGTAAGAACTCTACTTTATGCACTTCCTCTGTAATCCCTCCTGGAAATGTAAGAACTCTACTTTATGCACTTCCTCTGTAATCCCTCCTGGAAATGTAAGAACTTTACTTTCTGCACTTCCTCTATAATTCCCCCTGGAAATGTAAGAACTCTACTTTATGCACTTCCTCTGTAATCCCTCCTGGAAATGTAAGAACTTTACTTTCTGCACTTCCTCTGTAATTCACCCTGGAAATGTAAGAATTTTACTTTATGCACTTCCTCTGTAATCCCTCCTGGAAATGTAAGAACTTTACTTTATGCACTTCCTCTGTAATCCCTCCTGGAAATGTAAGAACTTTACTTTATGCACTTCCTCTGTAAATCCTCCTGGAAATGTAAGAATTTTACTTCATGCACTTGCTCTGTAATCCCTCCTGGAAATGAAAGAACTTTACTTTCTGCACTTCCTCTGTAATCCCTCCTAGAAATGTAAGAACTCTACTTTATGCACTTCCTCTGTAATCCCTCCTGGAAATTTAAGAACTTTACTTTATGCACTTCCTCTGTAATCCCTCCTGGAAATGTAAGAACTCTACTTTATGCACTTCCTCTGTAATCCCTCCTGGAAATGTAAGAACTTTACTTTATGCATTTCCTCTGTAATCCCTCCTGGAAATGTAAGAACTTTACTTTATGCACTTCCTCTGTAATCCCTCCTGGAAATGTAAGAACTCTACTTTATGCACTTCCTCTGTAATCCCTCCTGGAAATGTAAGAACTTTACTTTATGCACTTCCTCTGTAATCCCTCCTGGAAATGTAAGAACTCTACTTTATGCACTTCCTCTGTAATCCCTCCTGGAAATGTAAGAACTCTACTTTATGCACTTCCTCTGTAATCCCTCCTGGAAATGTAAGAACTTTACTTTCTGCACTTCCTCTATAATTCCCCCTGGAAATGTAAGAACTCTACTTTATGCACTTCCTCTGTAATCCCTCCTGGAAATGTAAGAACTTTACTTTCTGCACTTCCTCTGTAATTCACCCTGGAAATGTAAGAATTTTACTTTATGCACTTCCTCTGTAATCCCTCCTGGAAATGTAAGAACTTTACTTTATGCACTTCCTCTGTAATCCCTCCTGGAAATGTAAGAACTTTACTTTATGCACTTCCTCTGTAAATCCTCCTGGAAATGTAAGAATTTTACTTCATGCACTTGCTCTGTAATCCCTCCTGGAAATGAAAGAACTTTACTTTCTGCACTTCCTCTGTAATCCCTCCTAGAAATGTAAGAACTCTACTTTATGCACTTCCTCTGTAATCCCTCCTGGAAATTTAAGAACTTTACTTTATGCACTTCCTCTGTAATCCCTCCTGGAAATGTAAGAACTCTACTTTATGCACTTCCTCTGTAATCCCTCCTGGAAATGTAAGAACTTTACTTTCTGCACTTCCTCTGTAATTCCCCCTGGAAATGTAAGGACTCTACTTTGTGCATTTCCTCTTTAATTACTCCTGGAAATGTAAGAACTTTACTTTATACACTTCCTCTGTAATCCCTCCTGGAAATGTAAGAACTTTACTTTATGCACTTCCTCTGTAATCCCTCCTGGAAATGTAAGGACTCTACTTTATGCACTTCCTCTGTAATCCCTCCTGGAAATGTAAGAACTTTACTTTATGCACTTCCTCTGTAAATCCTCCTGGAAATATAAGAACTTTATGCACTTCCACTGTAAATCCTCCTGGAAATGTAAGGACTCTACTTTATGCACTTCCTCTGTAATCCCTCCTGGAAATGTAAGAACTATACTTTGTGCACTTCCTCTGTAATCCCTCCTGGAAATGTAAGAACTCTACTTTGTGCACTTCCTCTGTAATCCCTCCTGGAAATGTAAGAACTCTACTTTCTGCACTTCCTCTGTAATCCCTCCTGGAAATGTAAGAACTCTACTTTCTGCACTTCCTCTGTAATCCCTCCTGGAAATGTAAGAACTCTACTTTATGCACTTCCTCTGTAATCCCTCCTGGAAATATAAGAACTTTACTTTCTGCACTTCCTCTGTAATCCCTCCTGGAAATGTAAGAACTTTACTTTATGCACTTCCTCTTTAATTCCTCCTGGAAATGTACGGACTCTACAATGTGCATTTCCTCTTTAATTACTCCTGGAAATGTAAGAACTTTACTTTATGCACTTCCTCTGTAAATCCTCCTGGAAATGTAAGAACTTTACTTTATGCACTTTCTCTGTAAATCCTCCTGGAAATGTAAGAATTTTACTTTATGCACTTCCTCTGTAATCCCTCCTGGAAATGTAAGAACTTTACTTTATGCACTTCCTCTGTAATCCCTCCTGGAAATGTAAGAACTTTACTTTATGCACTTCCTCTGTAATCCCTCCTGGAAATGTAAGGACTTTACTTTATGCACTTCCTCTGTAAATCCTCCTGGAAATGTAAGAACTTTACTTTATGCACTTCCTCTGTAAATCCTCCTGGAAATGTAAGAATTTTACTTTATGCACTTCCTCTGTAATCCCTCCTGGAAATGTAAGTACTTTACTTTATGCACTTCCTCTGTAATCCCTCCTGGAAATGTAAGAACTTTACTTTATGCACTTCCTCTGTAAATCCTCCTGGAAATGTAAGAATTTTACTTTATGCACTTCCTCTGTAATCCCTCCTGGAAATGTAAGAACTTTACTTTATGCACTTCCTCTGTAATCCCTCCTGGAAATGCAAGAACTCTACTTTATGCACTTCCTCTGTAATCCCTCCTGGAAATGTAAGAACTTTACTTTCTGCACTTCCTCTGTAATTCCCCCTGGAAATGTAAGGACTCTACTTTGTGCATTTCCTCTTTAATTACTCCTGGAAATGTAAGAACTTTACTTTATACACTTCCTCTGTAAATCCTACTGGAAATGTAAGAACTTTATGCACTTCCTCTGTAAATCCTCCTGGAAATTTAAGGACTCTACTTTATGCACTTCCTCTGTAATCCCTCCTGGAAATGTATGAACTCAACTTTGTGCACTTCCTCTGTAATCCCTCCTGGAAATGTAAGAACTCTACTTTCTGCACTTCCTCTGTAATCCCTCCTGGAAATGTAAGAACTCTACTTTATTCACTTCCTCTGTAATTCCCCCTGGAAATGTAAGGACTCTACTTTGTGCACTTCCTCTTTAATTACTCCTGGAAATGTAAGAACTTTACTTTCTGCACTTCCTCTGTAATTCCCCCTGGAAATGTAAGAACTTTACTTTATGCACTTCCTCTGTAATCCATCCTGGAAATGTAAGAACTTTACTTTATACACTTCCTCTGTAATCCCTCCTGGAAATGTAAGAACTTTACTTCATGCACTTCCTCTGTAATCCCTCCTGGAAATGTAAGAACTCTACTTTATGCACTTCCTCTGTAATCCCTCCTGGAAATGTAAGAACTTTACTTTCTGCACTTCCTCTGTAATTCCCCCTGGAAATGTAAGGACTCTACTTTGTGCATTTCCTCTTTAATTACTCCTGGAAATGTAAGAACTTTACTTTATACACTTCCTCTGTAATCCCTCCTGGAAATGTAAGAACTTTAATTTATGCACTTCCTCTGTAAATCCTCCTGGAAATGTAAGAACTTTATGCACTTCCTCTGTAAATCCTCCTGGAAATTTAAGGACTCTACTTTATGCACTTCCTCTGTAATCCCTCCTGGAAATGTATGAACTCTACTTTGTGCACTTCCTCTGTAATCCCTCCTGGAAATGTATGAACTCTACTTTGTGCACTTCCTCTGTAATCCCTCCTGGAAATGTAAGAACTCTACTTTGTGCACTTCCTCTGTAATCCCTCCTGGAAATGTAAGAACTCTACTTTCCGCACTTCCTCTGTAATCCCTCCTGGAAATGTAAGAACTCTACTTTATGCACTTCCTCTGTAATCCCTCCTGGAAATGTAAGAACTTTACTTTCTGCACTTCCTCTGTAATCCCTCCTGGAAATGTAAGAACTTTACTTTCTGCACTTCCTCTTTAATTCCCCCTGGAAATGTAAGGACTCTACTTTCTGCACTTCCTCTATAATCCCTCCTGGAAATGTAAGAACTTTACTTTATGCACTTCCTCTGTAAATCCTCCTGGAAATGTAAGAACTTTACTTTATGTACTTCCTCTGTAATCCCTCCTGGAAATGTAAGAACTCTACTTTGTGCACTTCCTCTGTAATCCCTCCTGGAAATGTAAGAACTTAACTTTCTGCACTTCCTATGTAATGTCCCCTAGAAATGTAAGGACTCTACTTTGTGCACTTCCTCTTTAAATTATTCCTGGAAATGTAAGAACTTAACTTTATGCACTTCCTCTGTAATCCCTCCTGGAAATGTAAGAACTCTACTTTATTCACTTCCTCTGTAATTCCCCCTGGAAATATAAGGACTCTACTTTGTGCACTTCCTCTTTAATTACTCCTGGAAATGTAAGAACTTAACTTTATGCACTTCCTCTGTAATCCCTCCTGGAAATGTAAGAACTCTACTTTATGCACTTTCTCTGTAATCCCTCCTAGAAATGTAAGAACTTTACTTTCTGCACTTCCTCTGTAATTCCCCCTGGAAATGTAAGAACTTTACTTTATGCACTTACTCTGTAATCCCTCCTGGAAATGTAAGAACTTTACTTTATACACTTCCTCTGTAATCCCTCCTGGAAATGTAAGAACTTTACTTTATGCACTTCCTCTGTAATCCCTCCTGGAAATGTAAGAACTCTACTTTATGCACTTCCTCTGTAATCCCTCCTGGAAATGTAAGAACTTTACTTTCTGCACTTCCTCTGTAATTCCCCCTGGAAATGTAAGGACTCTACTTTGTGCATTTCCTCTTTAATTACTCCTGGAAATGTAAGAACTTTACTTTATACACTTCCTCTGTAATCCCTCCTGGAAATGTAAGAACTTTACTTTATGCACTTCCTCTGTAAATCCTCCTGGAAATGTAAGAATTTTACTTCATGCACTTCCTCTGTAATCCCTCCTGGAAATGTAAGAACTTTACTTTATGCACTTCCTCTGTAATCCCTCCTGGAAATGTAAGAACTCTACTTTATGCACTTCCTCTGTAATCCCTCCTGGAAATGTAAGAACTTTACTTTCTGCACTTTCTCTGTAATTCCCCCTGGAAATGTAAGGACTCTACTTTGTGTATTTCCTCTTTAATTACTCCTGGAAATGTAAGAACTTTACTTTATACACTTCCTCTGTAATCCCTCCTGGAAATGTAAGAACTTTACTTTATGCACTTCCTCTGTAAATCCTCCTGGAAATGTAAGAACTTTATGCACTTACTCTGTAAATCCTCCTGGAAATGTAAGGACTCTATTTTATGCACTTCCTCTGTAATCCCTCCTGGAAATGTAAGAACTCTACTTTGTGCACTTCCTCTGTAATCCCTCCTGGAAATGTAAGAACTCTACTTTGTGCACTTCCTCTGTAATCCCTCCTGGAATTGTAAGAACTCTACTTTGTGCACTTCCTCTGTAATCCCTCCTGGAAATGTAAGAACTCTACTTTATGCACTTCCTCTGTAATCCCTCCTGGAAATGTAAGAACTTAACTTTATGCATTTCCTCTTTAATTCCCCCTGGAAATGTAAGGACTCTACTTTCTGCACTTCCTCTGTAATCCCTCCTGGAAATGTAAGGACACTACTTTGTGCATTTCCTCTTTAATTACTCCTGGAAATGTAAGAACTTTACTTTATGCACTTCCTCTGTAAATCCTCCTGGAAATGTAAGAACTTTACTTTATGCACTTCCTCTGTAATACCTCCTGGAAATGTAAGAACTCTACTTTATGCACTTCCTCTGTAATCCCTCCAGGAAATGTAAGAATTCTACTTTGTGCACTTACTCTGTAATCCCTCCTGGAAATGTAAGAACTCTACTTTGTGCACTTCCTCTGTAATCCCTACTGGAAATGTAAGAACATTACTTTCTGCACTTCCTCTGTAATGTCCCCTGGAAATGTAAGGACTCTACTTTGTGCACTTCCTCTTTAAATTATTCCTGGAAATGTAAGAACTTAACTTTATGCACTTGCTCTGTAATCCCTCCTGGAAATGTAAGAACTCTACTTTATGCACTTCCTCTGTAATCCCTCCTGGAAATGTAAGAACTCTACTTTATTCACTTCCTCTGTAATTCCACCTGGAAATGTAAGGACTCTACTTTGTGCACTTCCTCTTTAATTACTCCTGGAAATGTAAGAACTTAACTTCATGCACTTCCTCTGTAATCCCTCCTGGAAATGAAAGGACTCTACTTTGTGCACTTCCTCTGTAATTCCTCCTGGAAATGTAAGAACTTTACTTTCTGCACTTCCTCTTTAATTCCCCCTGGAAATGTAAGAACTTTACTTTATGCACTTCCTCTGTAATTCCCCCTGGAAATGTAAGGACTCTACTTTCTGCACTTCCTCTGTAATCCCTCCTGGAAATGTAAGAACTTTACTTTATGCACTTCCTCTGTAATCCCTCCTGGAAATGTAAGAACTTTACTTTATGCACTTCCTCTGTAAATCCTCCTGGAAATGTAAGAACTTTATGAACTTCCTCTGTAAATCCTCCTGGAAATGTAAGGACTCTACTTTCTGCACTTCCTCTGTAATCCCTCCTGGAAATGTAAGAACTTTACTTTGTGCACTTCCTCTGTAATCCCTCCTGGAAAAGTAAGAACTCTACTTTGTGCACTTCCTCTGTAATCCCTCCTGGAAATGTAAGAACTTTACTTTATGCACTTCCTCTGTAATCCCTCCTGGAAATGTAAGAACTCTACTTTATGCACTTTCTCTGTAATCCCTCCTGGAAATGTAAGAACTTTACTTTATGCACTTCCTCTGTAATCCCTCCTGGAAATGTAAGAACTTTACTTTATGCACTTCCTCTGTAATCCCTCCTGGAAATGTAAGAACTTTACTTTCTGCACTTCCTCTGTAATTCCCCCTGGAAATGTAAGGACTCTACTTTGTGCATTTCCTCTTTAATTACTCCTGGAAATGTAAGAACTTTACTTAATACACTTCCTCTGTAATCCCTCCTGAAAATGTAAGAACTCTACTTTATGCACTTCCTCTGTAATCCCTCCTGGAAATGTAAGAACTTTACTTTCTACACTTCCTCTGTAATCCCTCCTGGAAATGTAAGAACTTTACTTTATGCACTTCCTCTCTAATCCCTCCTGGAAATGTAAGAACTCTACTTCATGCACTTCCTCTGTAATCCCTCCTGGAAATGTAAGAACTTTACTTTATGCACTTCCTCTGTAATCCCTCCTGGAAATGTAAGAACTTTACTGTCTACACTTCCTCTGTAATCCCTCCTGGAAATGTAAGAACTTAACTTTATGCACTTCCTCTGTAATCCCTCCTGGAAATGTAAGAACTCTACTTTATGCACTTCCTCTGTAATCCCTCCTGGAAATGTAAGAACTTTCCTTTCTGCACTTTCTCTGTAATTCCCCCTGGAAATGTAAGGACTCTACTTTGTGCATTTCCTCTTTAATTACTCCTGGAAATGTAAGAACTTTACTTTATACACTTCCTCTGTAATCCCTCCTGGAAATGTAAGAACTTTACTTTATGCACTTCCTCTGTAAATCCTCCTGGAAATGTAAGAATTTTACTTTATGCACTTCCTCTGTAATCCCTCCTGGAAATGTAAGAACTTTACTTTATGCACTTCCTCTGTAATCCCTCCTGGAAATGTAAGAACTCTACTTTATGCACTTCCTCTGTAATCCCTCCTGGAAATGTAAGAACTTTAGTTTCTGCACTTCCTCTGTAATTCACCCTGGAAATGTAAGGACTTTACTTTGTGCATTTCCTCTTTAATTACTCCTGGAAATGTAAGAACTTTACTTTATACACTTCCTCTGTAATCCCTCCTGGAAATGTAAGAACTTTATTTTATGCACTTCCTCTGTTAATCCTCCTGGAAATGTAAGAATTTTACTTTATGCATTTCCTCTGTAATCCCTCCTGGAAATGTAAGAACTTAACTTTATGCACTTCCTCTGTAATCCCTCCTGGAAATGTAAGAACTCTACTTTATTCACTTCCTCTGTAATTCACCCTGGAAATGTAAGGACTTTACTTTGTGCATTTCCTCTTTAATTACTCCTGGAAATGTAAGAACTTTACTGTATACACTTCCTCTGTAATCCCTCCTGGAAATGTAAGAACTCTACTTTATGCACTTCCTCTGTAATCCCTCCTGGAAATGTAAGAACTTTACTTTCTGCACTTCCTCTGTAATTCCCCCTGGAAATGTAAGAACTTTACTTTATGCACTTCCTCTGTAATCCCTCCTGGAAATGTAAGGACACTACTTTGTGCATTTCCTCTTTAATTACTCCTGGAAATGTAAGAACTTTACTTTATGCACTTCCTCTGTAAATCCTCCTGGAAATGTAAGAACTTTACTTTATGCACTTCCTCTGTAATACCTCCTGGAAATGTAAGAACTCTACTTTATGCACTTCCTCTGTAATCCCTCCAGGAAATGTAAGAATTCTACTTTGTGCACTTACTCTGTAATCCCTCCTGGAAATGTAAGAACTCTACTTTGTGCACTTCCTCTGTAATCCCTACTGGAAATGTAAGAACATTACTTTCTGCACTTCCTCTGTAATGTCCCCTGGAAATGTAAGGACTCTACTTTGTGCACTTCCTCTTTAAATTATTCCTGGAAATGTAAGAACTTAACTTTATGCACTTGCTCTGTAATCCCTCCTGGAAATGTAAGAACTCTACTTTATGCACTTCCTCTGTAATCCCTCCTGGAAATGTAAGAACTCTACTTTATTCACTTCCTCTGTAATTCCACCTGGAAATGTAAGGACTCTACTTTGTGCACTTCCTCTTTAATTACTCCTGGAAATGTAAGAACTTAACTTCATGCACTTCCTCTGTAATCCCTCCTGGAAATGAAAGGACTCTACTTTATGCACTTCCTCTGTAATCCCTCCTGGAAATGTAAGAACTCTACTTTGTGCACTTCCTCTGTAATCCCTCCTGGAAATGTAAGAACTCTACTTTGTGCACTTCCTCTGTAATTCCTCCTGGAAATGTAAGAACTTTACTTTCTGCACTTCCTCTTTAATTCCCCCTGGAAATGTAAGAACTTTACTTTATGCACTTCCTCTGTAATTCCCCCTGGAAATGTAAGGACTCTACTTTCTGCACTTCCTCTGTAATCCCTCCTGGAAATGTAAGAACTTTACTTTATGCACTTCCTCTGTAATCCCTCCTGGAAATGTAAGAACTTTACTTTATGCACTTCCTCTGTAATCCCTCCTGGAAATGTAAGAACTTTATTTTCTGCACTTCCTCTGTAATTCCCCCTGGAAATGTAAGGACTCTACTTTGTGCATTTCCTCTTTAATTACTCCTGGAAATGTAAGAACTTTACTTTATACACTTCCTCTGTAATCCCTCCTGAAAATGTAAGAACTCTACTTTATGCACTTCCTCTGTAATCCCTCCTGGAAATGTAAGAACTTTACTTTCTACACTTCCTCTGTAATCCCTCCTGGAAATGTAAGAACTTTACTTTATGCACTTCCTCTGTAATCCCTCCTGGAAATGTAAGAACTCTACTTCATGCACTTCCTCTGTAATCCCTCCTGGAAATGTAAGAACTTTACTTTATGCACTTCCTCTGTAATCCCTCCTGGAAATGTAAGAACTTTACTGTCTACACTTCCTCTATAATCCCTCCTGGAAATGTGAGAACTTAACTTTATGCACTTCCTCTGTAATCCCTCCTGGAAATGTAAGAACTCTACTTTATGCACTTCCTCTGTAATCCCTCCTGGAAATGTAAGAACTTTCCTTTCTGCACTTTCTCTGTAATTCCCCCTGGAAATGTAAGGACTCTACTTTGTGCATTTGCTCTTTAATTACTCCTGGAAATGTAAGAACTTTACTTTATACACTTCCTCTGTAATCCCTCCTGGAAATGTAAGAACTTTACTTTTTGCACTTCCTCTGTAAATCCTCCTGGAAATGTAAGAATTTTACTTTATGCACTTCCTCTGTAATCCCTCCTGGAAATGTAAGAACTTTACTTTATGCACTTCCTCTGTAATCCCTCCTGGAAATGTAAGAACTCTACTTTATGCACTTCCTCTGTAATCCCTCCTGGAAATGTAAGAACTTTAGTTTCTGCACTTCCTCTGTAATTCACCCTGGAAATGTAAGGACTTTACTTTGTGCATTTCCTCTTTAATTACTCCTGGAAATGTAAGAACTTTACTTTATACACTTCCTCTGTAATCCCTCCTGGAAATGTAAGAACTTTATTTTATGCACTTCCTCTGTTAATCCTCCTGGAAATGTGAGAATTTTACTTTATGCATTTCCTCTGTAATCCCTCCTGGAAATGTAAGAACTCTACTTTATTCACTTCCTCTGTAATTCCCCCTGGAAATGTAAGGACTCTACTTTGTGCACTTCCTCTTTAATTACTCCTGGAAATGTAAGAACTCTACTTTATGCACTTCCTCTGTAATCCCTCCTGGAAATGTAAGAACTCTACTTTATGCACTTCCTCTGTAATCCCTCCTGGAAATGTAAGAACTTTACTTTCTGCACTTCCTCTGTAATTCCCCCTGGAAATGTAAGAACTTTACTTTATGCACTTCCTCTGTAATCCCTCCTGGAAATGTCAGAACTTTACTTTCTACACTTCCTCTGTAATCCCTCCTGGAAATGTAAGAACTTTACTTCATGCACTTCCTCTGTAATCCCTCCTGGAAATGTAAGAACTTTACTTTCTGTACTTCCTCTGTAATTCCCCCTGGAAATGTAAGGACTCTACTTTGTGCATTTCCTCTTTAATTACTCCTGGAAATGTAAGAACTTAACTTTATACACTTCCTCTGTAATCCCTCCTGGAAATGTAAGAACTTTACTTTATGCACTTCCTCTGTAAATCCTCCTGGAAATGTAAGAACTTTATGCACTTCCTCTGGAAATGTATGGACTCTACTTTATGCACTTCCTCGGTAATCCCTCCTGGAAATGTAAGAACTCTACTTTGTGCACTTCCTCTGTAATCCCTCCTGGAAATGTAAGAACTCTACCTTGTGCACTTCCTCTGTAATCCCTCCTGGAAATGTAAGAACTCTACTTTCTGCACTTCCTCTGTAATCCCTCCTGGAAATGTAAGAACTCTACTTTCTGCACTTCCTCTGTAATCCCTCCTGGAAATGTAAGAACTTTACTTTCTACACTTCCTTTGTAATCCCTCCTGGAAATGTAAGAACTTTACTTTATGCACTTCCTCTTTAATTCCCCCTGGAAATGTAAGGACTCTACTTTATGCACTTCCTCTGTAATCCCTCCTGGAAATGTAAGAACTTTACTTTATGCACTTCCTCTGTAATCCCTCCTGGAAATGTAAGAACTCTACTTTATGCACTTTCTCTGTAATCCCTCCTGGAAATGTAAGAACTCTACTTTATGCACTTTCTCTGTAATCCCTCCTGGAAATGTAAGAACTCTACTTTATGCACTTCCTCTGTCATCCCTCCTGGAAATATAAGAACTTTACTTTATGCACTTCCTCTGTAATCCCTCCTGGAAATGTAAGAACTTTACTTTCTGCACTTCCTCTGTAATTCCCCCTGGAAATGTAAGGACTCTACTTTGTGCATTTCCTCTTTAATTACTCCTGGAAATGTAAGAACTTTACTTTATACACTTCCTCTGTAATCCCTCCTGAAAATGTAAGAACTCTACTTTATGCACTTCCTCTGTAATCCCTCCTGGAAATGTAAGAACTTTACTTTCTACACTTCCTCTGTAATCCCTCCTGGAAATGTAAGAACTTTACTTTATGCACTTCCTCTGTAATCCCTCCTGGAAATGTAAGAACTCTACTTTATGCACTTCCTCTGTAATCCCTCCTGGAAATGTAAGAACTTTACTTTATGCACTTCCTCTGTAATCCCTCCTGGAAATGTAAGAACTTTACTTTCTACACTTCCTCTGTAATCCCTCCTGGAAATGTAAGAACTTAACTTTATGCACTTCCTCTGTAATCCCTCCTGGAAATGTAAGAACTCTACTTTATGCACTTCCTCTGTAATCCCTCCTGGAAATGTAAGAACTCTACTTTGTGCACTTCCTCTGTAATCCCTCCTGGAATTGTAAGAACTCTACTTTGTGCACTTCCTCTGTAATCCCTCCTGGAAATGTAAGAACTCTACTTTATGCACTTCCTCTGTAATCCCTCCTGGAAATGTAAGAACTTAACTTTATGCATTTCCTCTTTAATTCCCCCTGGAAATGTAAGGACTCTACTTTCTGCACTTCCTCTGTAATCCCTCCTGGAAATGTAAGGACACTACTTTGTGCATTTCCTCTTTAATTACTCCTGGAAATGTAAGAACTTTACTTTATGCACTTCCTCTGTAAATCCTCCTGGAAATGTAAGAACTTTACTTTATGCACTTCCTCTGTAATACCTCCTGGAAATGTAAGAACTCTACTTTATGCACTTCCTCTGTAATCCCTCCAGGAAATGTAAGAATTCTACTTTGTGCACTTACTCTGTAATCCCTCCTGGAAATGTAAGAACTCTACTTTGTGCACTTCCTCTGTAATCCCTACTGGAAATGTAAGAACATTACTTTCTGCACTTCCTCTGTAATGTCCCCTGGAAATGTAAGGACTCTACTTTGTGCACTTCCTCTTTAAATTATTCCTGGAAATGTAAGAACTTAACTTTATGCACTTGCTCTGTAATCCCTCCTGGAAATGTAAGAACTCTACTTTATGCACTTCCTCTGTAATCCCTCCTGGAAATATAAGAACTCTACTTTATTCACTTCCTCTGTAATTCCACCTGGAAATGTAAGGACTCTACTTTGTGCACTTCCTCTTTAATTACTCCTGGAAATGTAAGAACTTAACTTCATGCACTTCCTCTGTAATCCCTTCTGGAAATGAAAGGACTCTACTTTATGCACTTCCTCTGTAATCCCTCCTGGAAATGTAAGAACTCTACTTTGTGCACTTCCTCTGTAATCCCTCCTGGAAATGTAAGAACTCTACTTTGTGCACTTCCTCTGTAATTCCTCCTGGAAATGTAAGAACTTTACTTTCTGCACTTCCTCTTTAATTCCCCCTGGAAATGTAAGAACTTTACTTTATGCACTTCCTCTGTAATTCCCCCTGGAAATGTAAGGACTCTACTTTCTGCACTTCCTCTGTAATCCCTCCTGGAAATGTAAGAACTTTACTTTATGCACTTCCTCTGTAATCCCTCCTGGAAATGTAAGAACTTTACTTTATGCACTTCCTCTGTAAATCCTCCTGGAAATGTAAGAACTTTATGAACTTCCTCTGTAAATCCTCCTGGAAATGTAAGGACTCTACTTTCTGCACTTCCTCTGTAATCCCTCCTGGAAATGTAAGAACTTTACTTTGTGCACTTCCTCTGTAATCCCTCCTGGAAAAGTAAGAACTCTACTTTGTGCACTTCCTCTGTAATCCCTCCTGGAAATGTAAGAACTTTACTTTATGCACTTCCTCTGTAATCCCTCCTGGAAATGTAAGAACTCTACTTTATGCACTTTCTCTGTAATCCCTCCTGGAAATGTAAGAACTTTACTTTATGCACTTCCTCTGTAATCCCTCCTGGAAATGTAAGAACTTTACTTTATGCACTTCCTCTGTAATCCCTCCTGGAAATGTAAGAACTTTATTTTCTGCACTTCCTCTGTAATTCCCCCTGGAAATGTAAGGACTCTACTTTGTGCATTTCCTCTTTAATTACTCCTGGAAATGTAAGAACTTTACTTTATACACTTCCTCTGTAATCCCTCCTGAAAATGTAAGAACTCTACTTTATGCACTTCCTCTGTAATCCCTCCTGGAAATGTAAGAACTTTACTTTCTACACTTCCTCTGTAATCCCTCCTGGAAATGTAAGAACTTTACTTTATGCACTTCCTCTGTAATCCCTCCTGGAAATGTAAGAACTCTACTTCATGCACTTCCTCTGTAATCCCTCCTGGAAATGTAAGAACTTTACTTTATGCACTTCCTCTGTAATCCCTCCTGGAAATGTAAGAACTTTACTGTCTACACTTCCTCTATAATCCCTCCTGGAAATGTAAGAACTTAACTTTATGCACTTCCTCTGTAATCCCTCCTGGAAATGTAAGAACTCTACTTTATGCACTTCCTCTGTAATCCCTCCTGGAAATGTAAGAACTTTCCTTTCTGCACTTTCTCTGTAATTCCCCCTGGAAATGTAAGGACTCTACTTTGTGCATTTCCTCTTTAATTACTCCTGGAAATGTAAGAACTTTACTTTATACACTTCCTCTGTAATCCCTCCTGGAAATGTAAGAACTTTACTTTTTGCACTTCCTCTGTAAATCCTCCTGGAAATGTAAGAATTTTACTTTATGCACTTCCTCTGTAATCCCTCCTGGAAATGTAAGAACTTTACTTTATGCACTTCCTCTGTAATCCCTCCTGGAAATGTAAGAACTCTACTTTATGCACTTCCTCTGTAATCCCTCCTGGAAATGTAAGAACTTTAGTTTCTGCACTTCCTCTGTAATTCACCCTGGAAATGTAAGGACTTTACTTTGTGCATTTCCTCTTTAATTACTCCTGGAAATGTAAGAACTTTACTTTATACACTTCCTCTGTAATCCCTCCTGGAAATGTAAGAACTTTATTTTATGCACTTCCTGTGTTAATCCTCCTGGAAATGTAAGAATTTTACTTTATGCATTTCCTCTGTAATCCCTCCTGGAAATGTAAGAACTTAACTTTATGCACTTCCTCTGTAATCCCTCCTGGAAATGTAAGAACTCTACTTTATTCACTTCCTCTGTAATTCCCCCTGGAAATGTAAGGACTCTACTTTGTGCACTTCCTCTTTAATTACTCCTGGAAATGTAAGAACTCTACTTTATGCACTTCCTCTGTAATCCCTCCTGGAAATGTAAGAACTCTACTTTATGCACTTCCTCTGTAATCCCTCCTGGAAATGTAAGAACTTTACTTTCTGCACTTCCTCTGTAATTCCCCCTGGAAATGTAAGAACTTTACTTTATGCACTTCCTCTGTAATCCCTCCTGGAAATGTAAGGACACTACTTTGTGCATTTCCTCTTTAATTACTCCTGGAAATGTAAGAACTTTACTTTATGCACTTCCTCTGTAAATCCTCCTGGAAATGTAAGAACTTTACTTTATGCACTTCCTCTGTAATACCTCCTGGAAATGTAAGAACTCTACTTTATGCACTTCCTCTGTAATCCCTCCAGGAAATGTAAGAATTCTACTTTGTGCACTTACTCTGTAATCCCTCCTGGAAATGTAAGAACTCTACTTTGTGCACTTCCTCTGTAATCCCTACTGGAAATGTAAGAACATTACTTTCTGCACTTCCTCTGTAATGTCCCCTGGAAATGTAAGGACTCTACTTTGTGCACTTCCTCTTTAAATTATTCCTGGAAATGTAAGAACTTAACTTTATGCACTTGCTCTGTAATCCCTCCTGGAAATGTAAGAACTCTACTTTATGCACTTCCTCTGTAATCCCTCCTGGAAATGTAAGAACTCTACTTTATTCACTTCCTCTGTAATTCCACCTGGAAATGTAAGGACTCTACTTTGTGCACTTCCTCTTTAATTACTCCTGGAAATGTAAGAACTTAACTTCATGCACTTCCTCTGTAATCCCTCATGGAAATGAAAGGACTCTACTTTATGCACTTCCTCTGTAATCCCTCCTGGAAATGTAAGAACTCTACTTTGTGCACTTCCTCTGTAATCCCTCCTGGAAATGTAAGAACTCTACTTTGTGCACTTCCTCTGTAATTCCTCCTGGAAATGTAAGAACTTTACTTTCTGCACTTCCTCTTTAATTCCCCCTGGAAATGTAAGAACTTTACTTTATGCACTTCCTCTGTAATTCCCCCTGGAAATGTAAGGACTCTACTTTCTGCACTTCCTCTGTAATCCCTCCTGGAAATGTAAGAACTTTACTTTATGCACTTCCTCTGTAATCCCTCCTGGAAATGTAAGAACTTTACTTTATGCACTTCCTCTGTAAATCCTCCTGGAAATGTAAGAACTTTATGAACTTCCTCTGTAAATCCTCCTGGAAATGTAAGGACTCTACTTTCTGCACTTCCTCTGTAATCCCTCCTGGAAATGTAAGAACTTTACTTTGTGCACTTCCTCTGTAATCCCTCCTGGAAAAGTAAGAACTCTACTTTGTGCACTTCCTCTGTAATCCCTCCTGGAAATGTAAGAACTTTACTTTATGCACTTCCTCTGTAATCCCTCCTGGAAATGTAAGAACTCTACTTTATGCACTTTCTCTGTAATCCCTCCTGGAAATGTAAGAACTTTACTTTATGCACTTCCTCTGTAATCCCTCCTGGAAATGTAAGAACTTTACTTTATGCACTTCCTCTGTAATCCCTCCTGGAAATGTAAGAACTTTATTTTCTGCACTTCCTCTGTAATTCCCCCTGGAAATGTAAGGACTCTACTTTGTGCATTTCCTCTTTAATTACTCCTGGAAATGTAAGAACTTTACTTTATACACTTCCTCTGTAATCCCTCCTGAAAATGTAAGAACTCTACTTTATGCACTTCCTCTGTAATCCCTCCTGGAAATGTAAGAACTTTACTTTCTACACTTCCTCTGTAATCCCTCCTGGAAATGTAAGAACTTTACTTTATGCACTTCCTCTGTAATCCCTCCTGGAAATGTAAGAACTCTACTTCATGCACTTCCTCTGTAATCCCTCCTGGAAATGTAAGAACTTTACTTTATGCACTTCCTCTGTAATCCCTCCTGGAAATGTAAGAACTTTACTGTCTACACTTCCTCTATAATCCCTCCTGGAAATGTAAGAACTTAACTTTATGCACTTCCTCTGTAATCCCTCCTGGAAATGTAAGAACTCTACTTTATGCACTTCCTCTGTAATCCCTCCTGGAAATGTAAGAACTTTCCTTTCTGCACTTTCTCTGTAATTCCCCCTGGAAATGTAAGGACTCTACTTTGTGCATTTCCTCTTTAATTACTCCTGGAAATGTAAGAACTTTACTTTATACACTTCCTCTGTAATCCCTCCTGGAAATGTAAGAACTTTACTTTTTGCACTTCCTCTGTAAATCCTCCTGGAAATGTAAGAATTTTACTTTATGCACTTCCTCTGTAATCCCTCCTGGAAATGTAAGAACTTTACTTTATGCACTTCCTCTGTAATCCCTCCTGGAAATGTAAGAACTCTACTTTATGCACTTCCTCTGTAATCCCTCCTGGAAATGTAAGAACTTTAGTTTCTGCACTTCCTCTGTAATTCACCCTGGAAATGTAAGGACTTTACTTTGTGCATTTCCTCTTTAATTACTCCTGGAAATGTAAGAACTTTACTTTATACACTTCCTCTGTAATCCCTCCTGGAAATGTAAGAACTTTATTTTATGCACTTCCTCTGTTAATCCTCCTGGAAATGTAAGAATTTTACTTCATGCATTTCCTCTGTAATCCCTCCTGGAAATGTAAGAACTTAACTTTATGCACTTCCTCTGTAATCCCTCCTGGAAATGTAAGAACTCTACTTTATTCACTTCCTCTGTAATTCCCCGTGGAAATGTAAGGACTCTACTTTGTGCACTTCCTCTTTAATTACTCCTGGAAATGTAAGAACTCTACTTTATGCACTTCCTCTGTAATCCCTCCTGGAAATGTAAGAACTCTACTTTATGCACTTCCTCTGTAATCCCTCCTGGAAATGTAAGAACTTTACTTTCTGCACTTCCTCTGTAATTCCCCCTGGAAATGTAAGAACTTTACTTTATGCACTTCCTCTGTAATCCCTCCTGGAAATGTCAGAACTTTACTTTCTACACTTCCTCTGTAATCCCTCCTGGAAATGTAAGAACTTTACTTCATGCACTTCCTCTGTAATCCCTCCTGGAAATGTAAGAACTTTACTTTCTGTACTTCCTCTGTAATTCCCCCTGGAAATGTAAGGACTCTACTTTGTGCATTTCCTCTTTAATTACTCCTGGAAATGTAAGAACTTAACTTTATACACTTCCTCTGTAATCCCTCCTGGAAATGTAAGAACTTTACTTTATGCACTTCCTCTGTAAATCCTCCTGGAAATGTAAGAACTTTATGCACTTCCTCTGGAAATGTATGGACTCTACTTTATGCACTTCCTCGGTAATCCCTCCTGGAAATGTAAGAACTCTACTTTGTGCACTTCCTCTGTAATCCCTCCTGGAAATGTAAGAACTCTACCTTGTGCACTTCCTCTGTAATCCCTCCTGGAAATGTAAGAACTTTACTTTCTGCACTTCCTCTGTAATCCCTCCTGGAAATGTAAGAACTCTACTTTCTGCACTTCCTCTGTAATCCCTCCTGGAAATGTAAGAACTTTACTTTCTACACTTCCTTTGTAATCCCTCCTGGAAATGTAAGAACTTTACTTTATGCACTTCCTCTTTAATTCCCCCTGGAAATGTAAGGACTCTACTTTATGCACTTCCTCTGTAATCCCTCCTGGAAATGTAAGAACTTTACTTTATGCACTTCCTCTGTAATCCCTCCTGGAAATGTAAGAACTCTACTTTATGCACTTTCTCTGTAATCCCTCCTGGAAATGTAAGAACTCTACTTTATGCACTTTCTCTGTAATCCCTCCTGGAAATGTAAGAACTCTACTTTATGCACTTCCTCTGTCATCCCTCCTGGAAATATAAGAACTTTACTTTATGCACTTCCTCTGTAATCCCTCCTGGAAATGTAAGAACTTTACTTTCTGCACTTCCTCTGTAATTCCCCCTGGAAATGTAAGGACTCTACTTTGTGCATTTCCTCTTTAATTACTCCTGGAAATGTAAGAACTTTACTTTATACACTTCCTCTGTAATCCCTCCTGAAAATGTAAGAACTCTACTTTATGCACTTCCTCTGTAATCCCTCCTGGAAATGTAAGAACTTTACTTTCTACACTTCCTCTGTAATCCCTCCTGGAAATGTAAGAACTTTACTTTATGCACTTCCTCTGTAATCCCTCCTGGAAATGTAAGAACTCTACTTTATGCACTTCCTCTTTAATCCCTCCTGGAAATGTAAGAACTTTACTTTATGCACTTCCTCTGTAATCCCTCCTGGAAATGTAAGAACTTTACTTTCTACACTTCCTCTGTAATCCCTCCTGGAAATGTAAGAACTTAACTTTATGCACTTCCTCTGTAATCCCTCCTGGAAATGTAAGAACTCTACTTTCTGCACTTTCTCTGTAATTCCCCCTGGAAATGTAAGGACTCTACTTTGTGCATTTCCTCTTTAATTACTCCTGGAAATGTAAGAACTTTACTTTATACACTTCCTCTGTAATCCCTCCTGGAAATGTAAGAACTTTATTTTATGCACTTCCTCTGTTAATCCTCCTGGAAATGTAAGAATTTTACTTCATGCATTTCCTCTGTAATCCCTCCTGGAAATGTAAGAACTTAACTTTATGCACTTCCTCTGTAATCCCTCCTGGAAATGTAAGAACTCTACTTTATTCACTTCCTCTGTAATTCCCCCTGGAAATGTAAGGACTCTACTTTGTGCATTTCCTCTTTAATTACTCCTGGAAATGTAAGAACTTTACTTTATACACTTCCTCTGTAATCCCTTCTGGAAATGTAAGAACTTTACTTTATGCACTTCCACTGTAAATCCTCCTGGAAATGTAAGAATTTTACTTTATGCACTTCCTCTGTAATCCCTCCTGGAAATGTAAGAACTTTACTTTATGCACTTCCTCTGTAATCCCTCCTGGAAATGTAAGAACTTTAGTTTCTGCACTTCCTCTGTAATTCACTCTGGAAATGTAAGGACTTTACTTTGTGCATTTCCTCTTTAATTACTCCTGGAAATGTAAGAACTTTACTTTATACACTTCCTCTGTAATCCCTCCTGGAAATGTAAGAACTTTATTTTATGCACTTCCTCTGTTAATCCTCCTGGAAATGTAAGAATTTTACTTTATGCATTTCCTCTGTAATCCCTCCTGGAAATGTAAGAACTTAACTTTATGCACTTCCTCTGTAATCCCTCCTGGAAATGTAAGAACTCTACTTTATTCACTTCCTCTGTAATTCCCCCTGGAAATGTAAGGACTCTACTTTGTGCACTTCCTCTTTAATTACTCCTGGAAATGTAAGAACTCTACTTTATGCACTTCCTCTGTAATCCCTCCTGGAAATGTAAGAACTCTACTTTATGCACTTCCTCTGTAATCCCTCCTGGAAATGTAAGAACTTTACTTTCTGCACTTCCTCTGTAATTCCCCCTGGAAATGTAAGAACTTTACTTTGTGCACTTCCTCTGTAATCCCTACTGGAAATGTAAGAACATTACTTTCTGCACTTCCTCTGTAATGTCCCCTGGAAATGTAAGGACTCTACTTTGTGCACTTCCTCTTTAAATTATTCCTGGAAATGTAAGAACTTAACTTTATGCACTTGCTCTGTAATCCCTCCTGGAAATGTAAGAACTCTACTTTATGCACTTCCTCTGTAATCCCTCCTGGAAATGTAAGAACTCTACTTTATTCACTTCCTCTGTAATTCCACCTGGAAATGTAAGGACTCTACTTTGTGCACTTCCTCTTTAATTACTCCTGGAAATGTAAGAACTTAACTTCATGCACTTCCTCTGTAATCCCTCATGGAAATGAAAGGACTCTACTTTATGCACTTCCTCTGTAATCCCTCCTGGAAATGTAAGAACTCTACTTTGTGCACTTCCTCTGTAATCCCTCCTGGAAATGTAAGAACTCTACTTTGTGCACTTCCTCTGTAATTCCTCCTGGAAATGTAAGAACTTTACTTTCTGCACTTCCTCTTTAATTCCCCCTGGAAATGTAAGAACTTTACTTTATGCACTTCCTCTGTAATTCCCCCTGGAAATGTAAGGACTCTACTTTCTGCACTTCCTCTGTAATCCCTCCTGGAAATGTAAGAACTTTACTTTATGCACTTCCTCTGTAATCCCTCCTGGAAATGTAAGAACTTTACTTTATGCACTTCCTCTGTAAATCCTCCTGGAAATGTAAGAACTTTATGAACTTCCTCTGTAAATCCTCCTGGAAATGTAAGGACTCTACTTTCTGCACTTCCTCTGTAATCCCTCCTGGAAATGTAAGAACTTTACTTTGTGCACTTCCTCTGTAATCCCTCCTGGAAAAGTAAGAACTCTACTTTGTGCACTTCCTCTGTAATCCCTCCTGGAAATGTAAGAACTTTACTTTATGCACTTCCTCTGTAATCCCTCCTGGAAATGTAAGAACTCTACTTTATGCACTTTCTCTGTAATCCCTCCTGGAAATGTAAGAACTTTACTTTATGCACTTCCTCTGTAATCCCTCCTGGAAATGTAAGAACTTTACTTTATGCACTTCCTCTGTAATCCCTCCTGGAAATGTAAGAACTTTATTTTCTGCACTTCCTCTGTAATTCCCCCTGGAAATGTAAGGACTCTACTTTGTGCATTTCCTCTTTAATTACTCCTGGAAATGTAAGAACTTTACTTTATACACTTCCTCTGTAATCCCTCCTGAAAATGTAAGAACTCTACTTTATGCACTTCCTCTGTAATCCCTCCTGGAAATGTAAGAACTTTACTTTCTACACTTCCTCTGTAATCCCTCCTGGAAATGTAAGAACTTTACTTTATGCACTTCCTCTGTAATCCCTCCTGGAAATGTAAGAACTCTACTTCATGCACTTCCTCTGTAATCCCTCCTGGAAATGTAAGAACTTTACTTTATGCACTTCCTCTGTAATCCCTCCTGGAAATGTAAGAACTTTACTGTCTACACTTCCTCTATAATCCCTCCTGGAAATGTAAGAACTTAACTTTATGCACTTCCTCTGTAATCCCTCCTGGAAATGTAAGAACTCTACTTTATGCACTTCCTCTGTAATCCCTCCTGGAAATGTAAGAACTTTCCTTTCTGCACTTTCTCTGTAATTCCCCCTGGAAATGTAAGGACTCTACTTTGTGCATTTCCTCTTTAATTACTCCTGGAAATGTAAGAACTTTACTTTATACACTTCCTCTGTAATCCCTCCTGGAAATGTAAGAACTTTACTTTTTGCACTTCCTCTGTAAATCCTCCTGGAAATGTAAGAATTTTACTTTATGCACTTCCTCTGTAATCCCTCCTGGAAATGTAAGAACTTTACTTTATGCACTTCCTCTGTAATCCCTCCTGGAAATGTAAGAACTCTACTTTATGCACTTCCTCTGTAATCCCTCCTGGAAATGTAAGAACTTTAGTTTCTGCACTTCCTCTGTAATTCACCCTGGAAATGTAAGGACTTTACTTTGTGCATTTCCTCTTTAATTACTCCTGGAAATGTAAGAACTTTACTTTATACACTTCCTCTGTAATCCCTCCTGGAAATGTAAGAACTTTATTTTATGCACTTCCTCTGTTAATCCTCCTGGAAATGTAAGAATTTTACTTCATGCATTTCCTCTGTAATCCCTCCTGGAAATGTAAGAACTTAACTTTATGCACTTCCTCTGTAATCCCTCCTGGAAATGTAAGAACTCTACTTTATTCACTTCCTCTGTAATTCCCCGTGGAAATGTAAGGACTCTACTTTGTGCACTTCCTCTTTAATTACTCCTGGAAATGTAAGAACTCTACTTTATGCACTTCCTCTGTAATCCCTCCTGGAAATGTAAGAACTCTACTTTATGCACTTCCTCTGTAATCCCTCCTGGAAATGTAAGAACTTTACTTTCTGCACTTCCTCTGTAATTCCCCCTGGAAATGTAAGAACTTTACTTTATGCACTTCCTCTGTAATCCCTCCTGGAAATGTCAGAACTTTACTTTCTACACTTCCTCTGTAATCCCTCCTGGAAATGTAAGAACTTTACTTCATGCACTTCCTCTGTAATCCCTCCTGGAAATGTAAGAACTTTACTTTCTGTACTTCCTCTGTAATTCCCCCTGGAAATGTAAGGACTCTACTTTGTGCATTTCCTCTTTAATTACTCCTGGAAATGTAAGAACTTAACTTTATACACTTCCTCTGTAATCCCTCCTGGAAATGTAAGAACTTTACTTTATGCACTTCCTCTGTAAATCCTCCTGGAAATGTAAGAACTTTATGCACTTCCTCTGGAAATGTATGGACTCTACTTTATGCACTTCCTCGGTAATCCCTCCTGGAAATGTAAGAACTCTACTTTGTGCACTTCCTCTGTAATCCCTCCTGGAAATGTAAGAACTCTACCTTGTGCACTTCCTCTGTAATCCCTCCTGGAAATGTAAGAACTTTACTTTCTGCACTTCCTCTGTAATCCCTCCTGGAAATGTAAGAACTCTACTTTCTGCACTTCCTCTGTAATCCCTCCTGGAAATGTAAGAACTTTACTTTCTACACTTCCTTTGTAATCCCTCCTGGAAATGTAAGAACTTTACTTTATGCACTTCCTCTTTAATTCCCCCTGGAAATGTAAGGACTCTACTTTATGCACTTCCTCTGTAATCCCTCCTGGAAATGTAAGAACTTTACTTTATGCACTTCCTCTGTAATCCCTCCTGGAAATGTAAGAACTCTACTTTATGCACTTTCTCTGTAATCCCTCCTGGAAATGTAAGAACTCTACTTTATGCACTTTCTCTGTAATCCCTCCTGGAAATGTAAGAACTCTACTTTATGCACTTCCTCTGTCATCCCTCCTGGAAATATAAGAACTTTACTTTATGCACTTCCTCTGTAATCCCTCCTGGAAATGTAAGAACTTTACTTTCTGCACTTCCTCTGTAATTCCCCCTGGAAATGTAAGGACTCTACTTTGTGCATTTCCTCTTTAATTACTCCTGGAAATGTAAGAACTTTACTTTATACACTTCCTCTGTAATCCCTCCTGAAAATGTAAGAACTCTACTTTATGCACTTCCTCTGTAATCCCTCCTGGAAATGTAAGAACTTTACTTTCTACACTTCCTCTGTAATCCCTCCTGGAAATGTAAGAACTTTACTTTATGCACTTCCTCTGTAATCCCTCCTGGAAATGTAAGAACTCTACTTTATGCACTTCCTCTTTAATCCCTCCTGGAAATGTAAGAACTTTACTTTATGCACTTCCTCTGTAATCCCTCCTGGAAATGTAAGAACTTTACTTTCTACACTTCCTCTGTAATCCCTCCTGGAAATGTAAGAACTTAACTTTATGCACTTCCTCTGTAATCCCTCCTGGAAATGTAAGAACTCTACTTTCTGCACTTTCTCTGTAATTCCCCCTGGAAATGTAAGGACTCTACTTTGTGCATTTCCTCTTTAATTACTCCTGGAAATGTAAGAACTTTACTTTATACACTTCCTCTGTAATCCCTCCTGGAAATGTAAGAACTTTATTTTATGCACTTCCTCTGTTAATCCTCCTGGAAATGTAAGAATTTTACTTCATGCATTTCCTCTGTAATCCCTCCTGGAAATGTAAGAACTTAACTTTATGCACTTCCTCTGTAATCCCTCCTGGAAATGTAAGAACTCTACTTTATTCACTTCCTCTGTAATTCCCCCTGGAAATGTAAGGACTCTACTTTGTGCATTTCCTCTTTAATTACTCCTGGAAATGTAAGAACTTTACTTTATACACTTCCTCTGTAATCCCTTCTGGAAATGTAAGAACTTTACTTTATGCACTTCCACTGTAAATCCTCCTGGAAATGTAAGAATTTTACTTTATGCACTTCCTCTGTAATCCCTCCTGGAAATGTAAGAACTTTACTTTATGCACTTCCTCTGTAATCCCTCCTGGAAATGTAAGAACTCTACTTTATGCACTTCCTCTGTAATCCCTCCTGGAAATGTAAGAACTTTAGTTTCTGCACTTCCTCTGTAATTCACTCTGGAAATGTAAGGACTTTACTTTGTGCATTTCCTCTTTAATTACTCCTGGAAATGTAAGAACTTTACTTTATACACTTCCTCTGTAATCCCTCCTGGAAATGTAAGAACTTTATTTTATGCACTTCCTCTGTTAATCCTCCTGGAAATGTAAGAATTTTACTTTATGCATTTCCTCTGTAATCCCTCCTGGAAATGTAAGAACTTAACTTTATGCACTTCCTCTGTAATCCCTCCTGGAAATGTAAGAACTCTACTTTATTCACTTCCTCTGTAATTCCCCCTGGAAATGTAAGGACTCTACTTTGTGCACTTCCTCTTTAATTACTCCTGGAAATGTAAGAACTCTACTTTATGCACTTCCTCTGTAATCCCTCCTGGAAATGTAAGAACTCTACTTTATGCACTTCCTCTGTAATCCCTCCTGGAAATGTAAGAACTTTACTTTCTGCACTTCCTCTGTAATTCCCCCTGGAAATGTAAGAACTTTACTTTCTACACTTCCTCTGTAATCCCTCCTGGAAATGTAAGAACTTTACTTCATGCACTTCCTCTGTAATCCCTCCTGGAAATGTAAGAACTTTACTTTCTGTACTTCCTCTGTAATTCCCCCCGGAAATGTAAGGACTCTACTTTGTGCATTTCCTCTTTAATTACTCCTGGAAATGTAAGAACTTAACTTTATACACTTCCTCTGTAATCCCTCCTGGAAATGTAAGAACTTTACTTTATGCACTTCCTCTGTAAATCCTCCTGGAAATGTAAGAACTTTATGCACTTCCTCTGGAAATGTATGGACTCTACTTTATGCACTTCCTCGGTAATCCCTCCTGGAAATGTAAGAACTCTACTTTGTGCACTTCCTCTGTAATCCCTCCTGGAAATGTAAGAACTCTACCTTGTGCACTTCCTCTGTAATCCCTCCTGGAAATGTAAGAACTCTACTTTCTGCACTTCCTCTGTAATCCCTCCTGGAAATGTAAGAACTCTACTTTCTGCACTTCCTCTGTAATCCCTCCTGGAAATGTAAGAACTTTACTTTCTGCACTTCCTCTGTAATCCCTCCTGGAAATGTAAGAACTTTACTTTATGCACTTCCTCTTTAATTCCCCCTGGAAATGTAAGGACTCTACTTTATGCACTTCCTCTGTAATCCCTCCTGGAAATGTAAGAACTTTACTTTATGCACTTCCTCTGTAATCTCTCCTGGAAATGTAAGAACTCTACTTCATGCACTTTCTCTGTAATCCCTCCTGGAAATGTAAGAACTCTACTTTATGCACTTCCTCTGTAATCCCTCCTGGAAATGTAAGAACTTTACTTTATACACTTCCGCTGTAATCCATCCTGGAAATGTAAGAACTTTACTTTATGCACTTCCTCTGTAATCCCTCCTGGAAATGTAAGAACTCTACTTTATGCACTTCCTCTGTAATCCCTCCTGGAAATGTAAGAACTTTACTTTCTGCACTTCCTCTGTAATTCCCCCTGGAAATGTAAGGACTCTACTTTGTGCATTTCCTCTTTAATTACTCCTGGAAATGTAAGAACTTTACTTTATACACTTCCTCTGTAATCCCTCCTGAAAATGTAAGAACTCTACTTTATGCACTTCCTCTGTAATCCCTCCTGGAAATGTAAGAACTTTACTTTCTACACTTCCTCTGTAATCCCTCCTGGAAATGTAAGAACTTTACTTTATGCACTTCCTCTGTAATCCCTCCTGGAAATGTAAGAACTCTACTTTATGCACTTCCTCTGTAATCCCTCCTGGAAATGTAAGAACTTTACTTTATGCACTTCCTCTGTAATCCCTCCTGGAAATGTAAGAACTTTACTTTCTACACTTCCTCTGTAATCCCTCCTGGAAATGTAAGGACTTAACTTTATGCACTTCCTCTGTAATCCCTCCTGGAAATGTAAGAACTCTACTTTATGCACTTCCTCTGTAATCACTCCTGGAAATGTAAGAACTTTCCTTTCTGCACTTTCTCTGTAATTCCCCCTGGAAATGTAAGGACTCTACTTTGTGCATTTCCTCTTTAATTACTACTGGAAATGTAAGAACTTTACTTTATACACTTCCTCTGTAATCCCTTCTGGAAATGTAAGAACTTTACTTTATGCACTTCCTCTGTAAATCCTCCTGGAAATGTAAGAATTTTACTTTATGCACTTCCTCTGTAATCCCTCCTGGAAATGTAAGAACTTTACCTTATGCACTTCCTCTGTAATCCCTCCTGGAAATGTAAGAACTCTACTTTATGCACTTCCTCTGTAATCCCTCCTGGAAATGTAAGAACTTTACTTTATACACTTCCTCTGTAATCCCTCCTGGAAATGTAAGAACTTTATTTTATGCACTTCCTCTGTTAATCCTCCTGGAAATGTAAGAATTTTACTTTATGCATTTCCTCTGTAATCCCTCCTGGAAATGTAAGAACTTAACTTTATGCACTTCCTCTGTAATCCCTCCTGGAAATGTAAGAACTCTACTTTCTGCACTTTCTCTGTAATTCCCCCTGGAAATGTAAGGACTCTACTTTGTGCATTTCCTCTTTAATTACTCCTGGAAATGTAAGAACTTTACTTTATACACTTCCTCTGTAATCCCTCCTGGAAATGTAAGAACTTTATTTTATGCACTTCCTCTGTTAATCCTCCTGGAAATGTAAGAATTTTACTTCATGCATTTCCTCTGTAATCCCTCCTGGAAATGTAAGAACTTAACTTTATGCACTTCCTCTGTAATCCCTCCTGGAAATGTAAGAACTCTACTTTATTCACTTCCTCTGTAATTCCCCCTGGAAATGTAAGGACTCTACTTTGTGCATTTCCTCTTTAATTACTCCTGGAAATGTAAGAACTTTACTTTATACACTTCCTCTGTAATCCCTTCTGGAAATGTAAGAACTTTACTTTATGCACTTCCACTGTAAATCCTCCTGGAAATGTAAGAATTTTACTTTATGCACTTCCTCTGTAATCCCTCCTGGAAATGTAAGAACTTTACTTTATGCACTTCCTCTGTAATCCCTCCTGGAAATGTAAGAACTCTACTTTATGCACTTCCTCTGTAATCCCTCCTGGAAATGTAAGAACTTTAGTTTCTGCACTTCCTCTGTAATTCACTCTGGAAATGTAAGGACTTTACTTTGTGCATTTCCTCTTTAATTACTCCTGGAAATGTAAGAACTTTACTTTATACACTTCCTCTGTAATCCCTCCTGGAAATGTAAGAACTTTATTTTATGCACTTCCTCTGTTAATCCTCCTGGAAATGTAAGAATTTTACTTTATGCATTTCCTCTGTAATCCCTCCTGGAAATGTAAGAACTTAACTTTATGCACTTCCTCTGTAATCCCTCCTGGAAATGTAAGAACTCTACTTTATTCACTTCCTCTGTAATTCCCCCTGGAAATGTAAGGACTCTACTTTGTGCACTTCCTCTTTAATTACTCCTGGAAATGTAAGAACTCTACTTTATGCACTTCCTCTGTAATCCCTCCTGGAAATGTAAGAACTCTACTTTATGCACTTCCTCTGTAATCCCTCCTGGAAATGTAAGAACTTTACTTTCTGCACTTCCTCTGTAATTCCCCCTGGAAATGTAAGAACTTTACTTTCTACACTTCCTCTGTAATCCCTCCTGGAAATGTAAGAACTTTACTTCATGCACTTCCTCTGTAATCCCTCCTGGAAATGTAAGAACTTTACTTTCTGTACTTCCTCTGTAATTCCCCCCGGAAATGTAAGGACTCTACTTTGTGCATTTCCTCTTTAATTACTCCTGGAAATGTAAGAACTTAACTTTATACACTTCCTCTGTAATCCCTCCTGGAAATGTAAGAACTTTACTTTATGCACTTCCTCTGTAAATCCTCCTGGAAATGTAAGAACTTTATGCACTTCCTCTGGAAATGTATGGACTCTACTTTATGCACTTCCTCGGTAATCCCTCCTGGAAATGTAAGAACTCTACTTTGTGCACTTCCTCTGTAATCCCTCCTGGAAATGTAAGAACTCTACCTTGTGCACTTCCTCTGTAATCCCTCCTGGAAATGTAAGAACTCTACTTTCTGCACTTCCTCTGTAATCCCTCCTGGAAATGTAAGAACTCTACTTTCTGCACTTCCTCTGTAATCCCTCCTGGAAATGTAAGAACTTTACTTTCTGCACTTCCTCTGTAATCCCTCCTGGAAATGTAAGAACTTTACTTTATGCACTTCCTCTTTAATTCCCCCTGGAAATGTAAGGACTCTACTTTATGCACTTCCTCTGTAATCCCTCCTGGAAATGTAAGAACTTTACTTTATGCACTTCCTCTGTAATCTCTCCTGGAAATGTAAGAACTCTACTTCATGCACTTTCTCTGTAATCCCTCCTGGAAATGTAAGAACTCTACTTTATGCACTTTCTCTGTAATCCCTCCTGGAAATGTAAGAACTTTACTTTATACACTTCCGCTGTAATCCCTCCTGGAAATGTAAGAACTTTACTTTATGCACTTCCTCTGTAATCCCTCCTGGAAATGTAAGAACTCTACTTTATGCACTTCCTCTGTAATCCCTCCTGGAAATGTAAGAACTTTACTTTCTGCACTTCCTCTGTAATTCCCCCTGGAAATGTAAGGACTCTACTTTGTGCATTTCCTCTTTAATTACTCCTGGAAATGTAAGAACTTTACTTTATACACTTCCTCTGTAATCCCTCCTGAAAATGTAAGAACTCTACTTTATGCACTTCCTCTGTAATCCCTCCTGGAAATGTAAGAACTTTACTTTCTACACTTCCTCTGTAATCCCTCCTGGAAATGTAAGAACTTTACTTTATGCACTTCCTCTGTAATCCCTCCTGGAAATGTAAGAACTCTACTTTATGCACTTCCTCTGTAATCCCTCCTGGAAATGTAAGAACTTTACTTTATGCACTTCCTCTGTAATCCCTCCTGGAAATGTAAGAACTTTACTTTCTACACTTCCTCTGTAATCCCTCCTGGAAATGTAAGGACTTAACTTTATGCACTTCCTCTGTAATCCCTCCTGGAAATGTAAGAACTCTACTTTATGCACTTCCTCTGTAATCACTCCTGGAAATGTAAGAACTTTCCTTTCTGCACTTTCTCTGTAATTCCCCCTGGAAATGTAAGGACTCTACTTTGTGCATTTCCTCTTTAATTACTACTGGAAATGTAAGAACTTTACTTTATACACTTCCTCTGTAATCCCTTCTGGAAATGTAAGAACTTTACTTTATGCACTTCCTCTGTAAATCCTCCTGGAAATGTAAGAATTTTACTTTATGCACTTCTTCTGTAATCCCTCCTGGAAATGTAAGAACTTTACCTTATGCACTTCCTCTGTAATCCCTCCTGGAAATGTAAGAACTCTACTTTATGCACTTCCTCTGTAATCCCTCCTGGAAATGTAAGAACTTTACTTTATACACTTCCTCTGTAATCCCTCCTGGAAATGTAAGAACTTTATTTTATGCACTTCCTCTGTTAATCCTCCTGGAAATGTAAGAATTTTACTTTATGCATTTCCTCTGTAATCCCTCCTGGAAATGTAAGAACTTAACTTTATGCACTTCCTCTGTAATCCCTCCTGGAAATGTAAGAACTCTACTTTATTCACTTCCTCTGTAATTCCCCCTGGAAATGTAAGGACTCTACTTTGTGCACTTCCTCTTTAATTACTCCTGGAAATGTAAGAACTCTACTTTATGCACTTCCTCTGTAATCCCTCCTGGAAATGTAAGAACTCTACTTTATGCACTTCCTCTGTAATCCCTCCTGGAAATGTAAGAACTTTCCTTTCTGCACTTCCTCTGTAATTCCCCCTGGAAATGTAAGAACTTTACTTTATGCACTTCCTCTGTAATCCCTCCTGGAAATGTAAGAACTTTACTTTCTACACTTCCTCTGTAATCCCTCCTGGAAATGTAAGGACTCTACTTTGTGCATTTCCTCTTTAATTACTCCTGGAAATGTAAGAACTTAACTTTATACACTTCCTCTGTAATCCCTCCTGGAAATGTAAGAACTTTACTTTATGCACTTCCTCTGTAAATCCTCCTGGAAATGTAAGAACTTTATGCACTTCCTCTGTAAATCCTCCTGGAAATGTATGGACTCTACTTTATGCACTTCCTCGGTAATCCCTCCTGGAAATGTAAGAACTCTACTTTGTGCACTTCCTCTGTAATCCCTCCTGGAAATGTAAGAACTCTACCTTGTGCACTTCCTCTGTAATCCCTCCTGGAAATCCAAGAATTCTACTTTCTGCACTTCCTCTGTAATCCCTCCTGGAAATGTAAGAACTCTACTTTATGCACTTCCTCTGTAATCCCTCCTGGAAATGTAAGAACTTTCCTTTCTGCACTTTCTCTGTAATTCCCCCTGGAAATGTAAGGACTCTACTTTGTGCATTTCCTCTTTAATTACTCCTGGAAATGTAAGAACTTTACTTTATGCACTTCCTCTGTAAATCCTCCTGGAAATGTAAGAATTTTACTTTATGCACTTCCTCTGTAATCCCTCCTGGAAATGTAAGAACTTTACTTTATGCACTTCCTCTGTAATCCCTCCTGGAAATGTAAGAACTCTACTTTATGCACTTCCTCTGTAATCCCTCCTGGAAATGTAAGAACTTTACTTTCTGCACTTCCTCTGTAATTCACCCTGGAAATGTAAGGACTTTACTTTGTGCATTTCCTCTTTAATTACTCCTGGAAATGTAAGAACTTTACTTTATACACTTCCTCTGTAATCCCTCCTGGAAATGTAAGAACTCTACTTTATGCACTTCCTCTGTAATCCCTCCTGGAAATGTAAGAACTCTACTTTATGCACTTCCTCTGTAATCCCTCCTGGAAATGTAAGAACTTTACTTTATGCACTTCCTCTGTAATTCCCCCTGGAAATGTAAGAACTTTACTTTATGCACTTCCTCTGTAATCCCTCCTGGAAATGTCAGAACTTTACTTTCTACACTTCCTCTGTAATCCCTCCTGGAAATGTAAGAACTTTACTTCATGCACTTCCTCTGTAATCCCTCCTGGAAATGTAAGAACTTTACTTTCTGTACTTCCTCTGTAATTCCCCCTGGAAATGTAAGGACTCTACTTTGTGCATTTCCTCTTTAATTACTCCTGGAAATGTAAGAACTTAACTTTATACACTTCCTCTGTAATCCCTCCTGGAAATGTAAGAACTTTACTTTATGCACTTCCTCTGTAAATCCTCCTGGAAATGTAAGAACTTTATGCACTTCCTCTGGAAATGTATGGACTCTACTTTATGCACTTCCTCGGTAATCCCTCCTGGAAATGTAAGAACTCTACTTTGTGCACTTCCTCTGTAATCCCTCCTGGAAATGTAAGAACTCTACCTTGTGCACTTCCTCTGTAATCCCTCCTGGAAATGTAAGAACTCTACTTTCTGCACTTCCTCTGTAATCCCTCCTGGAAATGTAAGAACTCTACTTTCTGCACTTCCTCTGTAATCCCTCCTGGAAATGTAAGAACTTTACTTTCTACACTTCCTTTGTAATCCCTCCTGGAAATGTAAGAACTTTACTTTATGCACTTCCTCTTTAATTCCCCCTGGAAATGTAAGGACTCTACTTTATGCACTTCCTCTGTAATCCCTCCTGGAAATGTAAGAACTTTACTTTATGCACTTCCTCTGTAATCCCTCCTGGAAATGTAAGAACTCTACTTTATGCACTTTCTCTGTAATCCCTCCTGGAAATGTAAGAACTCTACTTTATGCACTTTCTCTGTAATCCCTCCTGGAAATGTAAGAACTCTACTTTATGCACTTCCTCTGTCATCCCTCCTGGAAATATAAGAACTTTACTTTATGCACTTCCTCTGTAATCCCTCCTGGAAATGTAAGAACTTTACTTTCTGCACTTCCTCTGTAATTCCCCCTGGAAATGTAAGGACTCTACTTTGTGCATTTCCTCTTTAATTACTCCTGGAAATGTAAGAACTTTACTTTATACACTTCCTCTGTAATCCCTCCTGAAAATGTAAGAACTCTACTTTATGCACTTCCTCTGTAATCCCTCCTGGAAATGTAAGAACTTTACTTTCTACACTTCCTCTGTAATCCCTCCTGGAAATGTAAGAACTTTACTTTATGCACTTCCTCTGTAATCCCTCCTGGAAATGTAAGAACTCTACTTTATGCACTTCCTCTGTAATCCCTCCTGGAAATGTAAGAACTTTACTTTATGCACTTCCTCTGTAATCCCTCCTGGAAATGTAAGAACTTTACTTTCTACACTTCCTCTGTAATCCCTCCTGGAAATGTAAGAACTTAACTTTATGCACTTCCTCTGTAATCCCTCCTGGAAATGTAAGAACTCTACTTTATGCACTTCCTCTGTAATCCCTCCTGGAAATGTAAGAACTCTACTTTATGCACTTCCTCTGTAATCCCTCCTGGAAATGTAAGAACTTTAGTTTCTGCACTTCCTCTGTAATTCACCCTGGAAATGTAAGGACTTTACTTTGTGCATTTCCTCTTTAATTACTCCTGGAAATGTAAGAACTTTACTTTATACACTTCCTCTGTAATCCCTCCTGGAAATGTAAGAACTTTATTTTATGCACTTCCTCTGTTAATCCTCCTGGAAATGTAAGAATTTTACTTTATGCATTTCCTCTGTAATCCCTCCTGGAAATGTAAGAACTTAACTTTATGCACTTCCTCTGTAATCCCTCCTGGAAATGTAAGAACTCTACTTTATTCACTTCCTCTGTAATTCCCCCTGGAAATGTAAGGACTCTACTTTGTGCACTTCCTCTTTAATTACTCCTGGAAATGTAAGAACTCTACTTTATGCACTTCCTCTGTAATCCCTCCTGGAAATGTAAGAACTCTACTTTATGCACTTCCTCTGTAATCCCTCCTGGAAATGTAAGAACTTTACTTTCTGCACTTCCTCTGTAATTCCCCCTGGAAATGTAAGAACTTTACTTTCTACACTTCCTCTGTAATCCCTCCTGGAAATGTAAGAACTTTACTTCATGCACTTCCTCTGTAATCCCTCCTGGAAATGTAAGAACTTTACTTTCTGTACTTCCTCTGTAATTCCCCCCGGAAATGTAAGGACTCTACTTTGTGCATTTCCTCTTTAATTACTCCTGGAAATGTAAGAACTTAACTTTATACACTTCCTCTGTAATCCCTCCTGGAAATGTAAGAACTTTACTTTATGCACTTCCTCTGTAAATCCTCCTGGAAATGTAAGAACTTTATGCACTTCCTCTGGAAATGTATGGACTCTACTTTATGCACTTCCTCGGTAATCCCTCCTGGAAATGTAAGAACTCTACTTTGTGCACTTCCTCTGTAATCCCTCCTGGAAATGTAAGAACTCTACCTTGTGCACTTCCTCTGTAATCCCTCCTGGAAATGTAAGAACTCTACTTTCTGCACTTCCTCTGTAATCCCTCCTGGAAATGTAAGAACTCTACTTTCTGCACTTCCTCTGTAATCCCTCCTGGAAATGTAAGAACTTTACTTTCTGCACTTCCTCTGTAATCCCTCCTGGAAATGTAAGAACTTTACTTTATGCACTTCCTCTTTAATTCCCCCTGGAAATGTAAGGACTCTACTTTATGCACTTCCTCTGTAATCCCTCCTGGAAATGTAAGAACTTTACTTTATGCACTTCCTCTGTAATCCCTCCTGGAAATGTAAGAACTCTACTTTATGCACTTTCTCTGTAATCCCTCCTGGAAATGTAAGAACTTTACTTTATACACTTCCGCTGTAATCCCTCCTGGAAATGTAAGAACTTTACTTTATGCACTTCCTCTGTAATCCCTCCTGGAAATGTAAGAACTCTACTTTATGCACTTCCTCTGTAATCCCTCCTGGAAATGTAAGAACTTTACTTTCTGCACTTCCTCTGTAATTCCCCCTGGAAATGTAAGGACTCTACTTTGTGCATTTCCTCTTTAATTACTCCTGGAAATGTAAGAACTTTACTTTATACACTTCCTCTGTAATCCCTCCTGAAAATGTAAGAACTCTACTTTATGCACTTCCTCTGTAATCCCTCCTGGAAATGTAAGAACTTTACTTTCTACACTTCCTCTGTAATCCCTCCTGGAAATGTAAGAACTTTACTTTATGCACTTCCTCTGTAATCCCTCCTGGAAATGTAAGAACTCTACTTTATGCACTTCCTCTGTAATCCCTCCTGGAAATGTAAGAACTTTACTTTATGCACTTCCTCTGTAATCCCTCCTGGAAATGTAAGAACTTTACTTTCTACACTTCCTCTGTAATCCCTCCTGGAAATGTAAGGACTTAACTTTATGCACTTCCTCTGTAATCCCTCCTGGAAATGTAAGAACTCTACTTTATGCACTTCCTCTGTAATCACTCCTGGAAATGTAAGAACTTTCCTTTCTGCACTTTCTCTGTAATTCCCCCTGGAAATGTAAGGACTCTACTTTGTGCATTTCCTCTTTAATTACTACTGGAAATGTAAGAACTTTACTTTATACACTTCCTCTGTAATCCCTTCTGGAAATGTAAGAACTTTACTTTATGCACTTCCTCTGTAAATCCTCCTGGAAATGTAAGAATTTTACTTTATGCACTTCCTCTGTAATCCCTCCTGGAAATGTAAGAACTTTACCTTATGCACTTCCTCTGTAATCCCTCCTGGAAATGTAAGAACTCTACTTTATGCACTTCCTCTGTAATCCCTCCTGGAAATGTAAGAACTTTACTTTATACACTTCCTCTGTAATCCCTCCTGGAAATGTAAGAACTTTATTTTATGCACTTCCTCTGTTAATCCTCCTGGAAATGTAAGAATTTTACTTTATGCATTTCCTCTGTAATCCCTCCTGGAAATGTAAGAACTTAACTTTATGCACTTCCTCTGTAATCCCTCCTGGAAATGTAAGAACTCTACTTTATTCACTTCCTCTGTAATTCCCCCTGGAAATGTAAGGACTCTACTTTGTGCACTTCCTCTTTAATTACTCCTGGAAATGTAAGAACTCTACTTTATGCACTTCCTCTGTAATCCCTCCTGGAAATGTAAGAACTCTACTTTATGCACTTCCTCTGTAATCCCTCCTGGAAATGTAAGAACTTTCCTTTCTGCACTTCCTCTGTAATTCCCCCTGGAAATGTAAGAACTTTACTTTATGCACTTCCTCTGTAATCCCTCCTGGAAATGTAAGAACTTTACTTTCTACACTTCCTCTGTAATCCCTCCTGGAAATGTAAGGACTCTACTTTGTGCATTTCCTCTTTAATTACTCCTGGAAATGTAAGAACTTAACTTTATACACTTCCTCTGTAATCCCTCCTGGAAATGTAAGAACTTTACTTTATGCACTTCCTCTGTAAATCCTCCTGGAAATGTAAGAACTTTATGCACTTCCTCTGTAAATCCTCCTGGAAATGTATGGACTCTACTTTATGCACTTCCTCGGTAATCCCTCCTGGAAATGTAAGAACTCTACTTTGTGCACTTCCTCTGTAATCCCTCCTGGAAATGTAAGAACTCTACTTTATGCACTTCCTCTGTAATCCCTCCTGGAAATGTAAGAACTTTCCTTTCTGCACTTTCTCTGTAATTCCCCCTGGAAATGTAAGGACTCTACTTTGTGCATTTCCTCTTTAATTACTCCTGGAAATGTAAGAACTTTACTTTATACACTTCCTCTGTAATCCCTCCTGGAAATGTAAGAACTTTACTTTATGCACTTCCTCTATAAATCCTCCTGGAAATGTAAGAATTTTACTTTATGCACTTCCTCTGTAATCCCTCCTGGAAATGTAAGAACTTTACTTTATGCACTTCCTCTGTAATCCCTCCTGGAAATGTAAGAACTCTACTTTATGCACTTCCTCTGTAATCCCTCCTGGAAATGTAAGAACTTTACTTTCTGCACTTCCTCTGTAATTCCCCCTGGAAATGTAAGAACTTTACTTTATGCACTTCCTCTGTAATCCCTCCTGGAAATGTAAGAACTTTACTTTCTACACTTCCTCTGTAATCCCTCCTGGAAATGTAAGAACTTTACTTCATGCACTTCCTCTGTAATCCCTCCTGGAAATGTAAGAACTTTACTTTCTGTACTTCCTCTGTAATTCCCCCTGGAAATGTAAGGACTCTACTTTGTGCATTTCCTCTTTAATTACTCCTGGAAATGTAAGAACTTAACTTTATACACTTCCTCTGTAATCCCTCCTGGAAATGTAAGAACTTTACTTTATGCACTTCCTCTGTAAATCCTCCTGGAAATGTAAGAACTTTATGCACTTCCTCTGTAAATCCTCCTGGAAATGTATGGACTCTACTTTATGCACTTCCTCGGTAATCCCTCCTGGAAATGTAAGAACTCTACTTTGTGCACTTCCTCTGTAATCCCTCCTGGAAATGTAAGAACTCTACCTTGTGCACTTCCTCTGTAATCCCTCCTGGAAATCCAAGAATTCTACTTTCTGCACTTCCTCTGTAATCCCTCCTGGAAATGTAAGAACTCTACTTTATGCACTTCCTCTGTAATCCCTCCTGGAAATGTAAGAACTTTCCTTTCTGCACTTTCTCTGTAATTCCCCCTGGAAATGTAAGGACTCTACTTTGTGCATTTCCTCTTTAATTACTCCTGGAAATGTAAGAACTTTACTTTATACACTTCCTCTGTAATCCCTCCTGGAAATGTAAGAACTTTACTTTATGCACTTCCTCTGTAAATCCTCCTGGAAATGTAAGAATTTTACTTTATGCACTTCCTCTGTAATCCCTCCTGGAAATGTAAGAACTTTACTTTATGCACTTCCTCTGTAATCCCTCCTGGAAATGTAAGAACTCTACTTTATGCACTTCCTCTGTAATCCCTCCTGGAAATGTAAGAACTTTACTTTCTGCACTTCCTCTGTAATTCACCCTGGAAATGTAAGGACTTTACTTTGTGCATTTCCTCTTTAATTACTCCTGGAAATGTAAGAACTTTACTTTATACACTTCCTCTGTAATCCCTCCTGGAAATGTAAGAACTTTATTTTATACACTTCCTCTGTTAATCCTCCTGGAAATGTAAGAATTTTACTTTATGCACTTCCTCTGTAATCCCTCCTGGAAATGTAAGAACTTTACTTTATGCACTTCCTCTGTAATCCCTCCTGGAAATGTAAGAACTTTACTTTATGCACTTCCTCTGTAATTCCCCCTGGAAATGTAAGAACTTTACTTTCTGCACTTCCTCTGTAATCCCTCCTGGAAATGTAAGAACTTAACTTTATGCACTTCCTCTGTAATCCCTCCTGGAAATGTAAGAACTCTACTTTATTCACTTCCTCTGTAATTCCCCCTGGAAATGTAAGGACTCTACTTTGTGCACTTCCTCTTTAATTACTCCTGGAAATGTAAGAACTCTACTTTATGCACTTCCTCTGTAATCCCTCCTGGAAATGTAAGAACTCTACTTTATGCACTTCCTCTGTAATCCCTCCTGGAAATGTAAGAACTTTACTTTCTGCACTTCCTCTGTAATTCCCCCTGGAAATGTAAGAACTTTACTTTCTGCACTTCCTCTGTAATTCCCCCTGGAAATGTAAGGACTCTACTTTGTGCATTTCCTCTTTAATTACTCCTGGAAATGTAAGAATATAACTTTATACACTTCCTCTGTAATCCCTCCTGGAAATGTAAGAACTTTATGCACTTCCTCTGTAAATCCTCCTGGAAATGTAAGAACTTTATGCACTTCCTCTGTAAATCCTCCTGGAAATGTATGGACTCTACTTTATGCACTTCCTCGGTAATCCCTCCTGGAAATGTAAGAACTCTACTTTGTGCACTTCCTCTGTAATCCCTCCTGGAAATGTAAGAACTCTACTTTCTGCACTTCCTCTGTAATCCCTCCTGGAAATGTAAGAACTCTACTTTCTGCACTTCCTCTGTAATCCCTCCTGGAAATGTAAGAACTTTACTTTCTGCACTTCCTCTGTAATCCCTCCTGGAAATGTAAGAACTCTACTTTATGCACTTCCTCTGTAATCCCTCCTGGAAATGTAAGAACTTTACTTTCTGCACTTCCTCTGTAATTCACCCTGGAAATGTAAGGACTTTACTTTGTGCATTTCCTCTTTAATTACTCCTGGAAATGTAAGAACTTTACTTTATACACTTCCTCTGTAATCCCTCCTGGAAATGTAAGAACTTTACTTTATGCACTTCCTCTGTAAATCCTCCTGGAAATGTAAGAACTCTACTTTATTCACTTCCTCTGTAATTCCCCCTGGAAATGTAAGGACTCTACTTTGTGCACTTCCTCTTTAATTACTCCTGGAAATGTAAGAACTTAACTTTATACACTTCCTCTGTAATCCCTACTGGAAATGTAAGAACTTTACTTTATGCACTTTCTCTGTAAATCCTCCTGGAAATGTAAGAACTTTATGCACTTCCTCTGTAAATCCTCCTGGAAATGTAAGAACTCTACTTTCTGTACTTCCTCTGTAATCCCTCCTGGAAATGTAAAAACTCTACTTTGTGCACTTCCTCTGTAATCCCTCCTGGAAATGTAAGAACTCTACTTTGTGCACTTCCTCTGTAATCCCTCCTGGAAATGTAAGAACTCTACTTTCTGTACTTCCTCTGTAATCCCTCCTGGAAATGTAAGAACTCTACTTTATGCACTTCCTCTGTAATCCCTCCTGGAAATGTAAGAACTTTACTTTCTGCACTTCCTCTGTAATCCCTCCTGGAAATGTAAGAACTTTACTTTATGCACTTCCTCTTTAATTCCCCCTGGAAATGTAAGGACTCTACTTTATACACTTCCTCTGTAATCCCTCCTGGAAATGTAAGAACTTTACTTTATGCACTTCCTCTGTAATCCCTCCTGGAAATGTAAGAACTCTACTTTATGCACTTCCTCTGTAATCCCTCCTGGAAATGTAAGAACTTTACTTTATGCACTTCCTCTGTAATCCCTCCTGGAAATGTAAGAACTCTACTTTCTGCACTTCCTCTGTAATCCCTCCTGGAAATGTAAGTACTTTACTTTCTGCACTTCCTCTGTAATCCCTCCTGGAAATGTAAGAACTTTACTTTATGCACTTCCTCTTTAATTACCCCTGGAAATGTAAGGACTCTACTTTATGCACTTCCTCTGTAATCCCTCCTGGAAATGTAAGAACTTTACTTTATGCACTTCCTCTGTAATCCCTCCGGGAAATGTAAGAACTTTACTTTCTGCACTTCCTCTGTAATTCCCCCTTGAAATGTAAGGACTTTACTTTGTGCATTTCCTCTTTAATTACTCCTGGAAATGTAAGAACTTTACTTTATACACTTCCTCTGTAATCCCTCCTGGAAAAGTAAGAACTTTACTTTATGCACTTCCTCTGTAAATCCTCCTGGAAATGTAAGAACTCTACTTTATTCACTTCCTCTGTAATTCCCCCTGGAAATGTAAGGACTCTACTTTGTGCACTTCCTCTTTAATTACTCCTGGAAATGTAAGAACTTAACTTTATGGACTTCCTCTGTAATTCCCCCTGGAAATGTAAGAACTTTACTTTATACACTTCCTCTGTAATCCCTCCTGGAAATGTAAGAACTTTACTTTCTACACTTCCTCTGTAATCCCTCCTGGAAATGTAAGAACTTTACTTCATGCACTTCCTCTGTAATCCCTCCTGGAAATGTAAGAACTTTATGCACTTCCTCTGTAAATCCTCCTGGAAATGTAAGAACTTTACTTTATGCACATCCTCTGTAATCCCTCCTGGAAATGTAAGAACTTTACTTTATGCACTTCCTCTGTAATTCCCCCTGGAAATGTAAGAACTTTACTTTATGCACTTCCTCTGTAATCCCTCCTGGAAATGTAAGAACTTTACTTTATGCACTTCCTCTTTAATTCCCCCTGGAAATGTAAGAACTTTACTTTATGCACTTCCTCTGTAATCCCTCCTGGAAATGTAAGAACTTTACTTTATGCACTTCCTCTGTGAATCCTCCTGGAAATATAAGAACTCTACTTTGTGCACTTACTCTGTAATCCCTCCTGGAAATGTAAGAACTCTACTTTGTGCACTTCCTCTGTAATCCCTCCTGGAAATGTAAGAACTCTACTTTGGGCACTTCCTCCGTAATCCCTCCTGGAAATGTAAGAACTTAACTTAATGCACTTCCTCTGTAATCCCTCCTGGAAATGTAAGAACTTTACTTTCTGCACTTCCTCTGTAATTCCCCCTGGAAATGTAAGAACTCTACTTTATGCACTTCCTCTGTAAATCCTCCTGGAAATGTAAGAACTTTACTTTATGCACTTCCTCGGTAAATCCTCCTGGAAATGTAAGGACTCTACTTTGTGCACTTCCTCTTTAATTACTCCTGGAAATGTAAGAACTTAAATTTATGCACTTCCTCTGTAATCCCTCCTGGAAATGTAAAAACTCTACTTTATGCACTTCCTCTGTAATCCCTCCTGGAAATGTAAGAACTTTACTTTATGCACTTCCTCTGTAATCCCTCCTGGAAATGTAAGAACTTTACTTTATGCACTTCCTCTGTAATCCCTCCTGGAAATGTAAGAACTCTACTTTATGCACTTCCTCTGTAATTCCCCCTGGAAATGTAAGGACTCTACTTTCTGCACTTCCTCTTTAATTACTCCTGGAAATGTAAGAACTTTACTTTATACACTTCCTCTGTAAATCCTCCTGGAAATGTAAGAACTTTATGCACTTCCTCTGTAATCCCTTCTGGAAATGTAAGAACTCTACTTTGCGCACTTCCTCTGTAATCCCTCCTGGAAATGTAAGAACTCTACTTTCTGCACTTCCTCTGTAATCCCTCCTGGAAATATAAGAACTCTACTTTGTGCACTTCCTCTGTAATCCCTCCTGGAAATGTAAGAACTTTACTTTATGCACGTCCTCTGTAAATCCTCCTGGAAATGTACGAACTTTATGCACTTCCTCTGTAATCCCTCCTGGAAATGTAAGAACTTTACTTTGCGCACTTCCTCTGTAATCCCTCCTGGAAATGTAAGAACTTTACATTCTGCACTTCCTCTGTAATTCCCCCTGGAAATGTAAGGACTCTACTTTGTGCACTTCCTCTTTAATTACTCCTGGAAATGTAAGAACTTAACTTTATGCACTTCCTCTGTAATTCCCCCTGGAAATGTAAGGACTCTACTTTGTGCACTTCCTCCGCAATTCCTCCTGGAAATGTAAGAACTTTACTTTCTGCACTTCCTCTGTAATTCCCCCTGGAAATGTAAGGACTCTACTTTGTGCACTTCCTTTGTAATCCCTCCTGGAAATGTAAGAACTTTACTTTCTACACTTCCTCTGTAATCCCTCCTGGAAATGTAAGAACTTTACTTTCTACACTTCCTCTGTAATCCCTCCTGGAAATGTAAGAACTTTACTTCATGCACTTCCTCTGTAATCCCTCCTGGAAATGTAAGAACTCTACTTTATGCACTTCCTCTGTAATCCCTCCTGGAAATGTAAGAACTTTACTTTCTGCACTTCCTCTGTAATTCCCCTTGGAAATGTAAGGACTCTACTTTGTGCATTTCCTCTTTAATTACTCCTGGAAATGTAAGAACTTTACTTTATACACTTCCTCTGTAATCGCTACTGGAAATGTAAGAACTTTACTTTATGCACTTCCTCTGTAAATCCTCCTGGAAATGTAAGAACTTTATGCACTTCCTCTGTAAATCCTCCTGGAAATGTAAGGACTCTACTTTATGCACTTCCTCGGTAATCCCTCCTGGAAATGTAAGAACTCTACTTTGTGCACTTCCTCTGTAATCCCTCCTGGAAATGTAAGAACTCTACTTTGTGCACTTCCTCTGTAATCCCTCCTGGAAATGTAAGAACTCTACTTTCTGTACTTCCTCTGTAATCCCTCTTGGAAATGTAAGAACTCTACTTTATGCACTTCCTCTGTAATCCCTCCTGGAAATGTAAGAACTTTATTTTCTGCACTTCCTCTGTAATCCCTCCTGGAAATGTAAGAACTTTACTTTATGCACTTCCACTTTAATTCCCCCTGGAAATGTAAGGACTCTACTTTATACACTTCCTCTGTAATCCCTCCTGGAAATGTAAGAACTCTACTTTATGCACTTCCTCTGTAATCCCTCCTGGAAATGTAAGAACTCTACTTTATGCACTTCCTCTGTAATCCCTCATGGAAATGTAAGAACTTTACTTTCTGCACTTCCTCTGTAATCCCTCCTGGAAATGTAAGAACTTTACTTTATGCACTTCCTCTTTAATTCCCCCTGGAAATGTAAGGACTCTACTTTCTGCACTTCCTCTGTAATCCCTCCTGGAAATGTAAGGACTCTACTTTGTGCATTTCCTCTTTAATTACTCCTGGAAATTTAAGAACTTTACTTTATGCACTTCCTCTGTAAATCCTCCTGGAAATGTAAGAACTTTACTTTATGCACTTCCTCTGTAATACCTCCTGGAAATGTAAAAACTCTACTTTATGCACTTCCTCTGTATTCCCTCCTGGAAATGTAAGAACTCTACTTTGTGCACTTCCTCTGTAATCCCTCCTGGAAATGTAAGAACTCTACTTTCTGTACTTCCTCTGTAATCCCTCTTGGAAATGTAAGAACTCTACTTTATGCACTTCCTCTGTAATCCCTCCTGGAAATGTAAGAACTTTATTTTCTGCACTTCCTCTGTAATCCCTCCTGGAAATGTAAGAACTTTACTTTATGCACTTCCACTTTAATTCCCCCTGGAAATGTAAGGACTCTACTTTATACACTTCCTCTGTAATCCCTCCTGGAAATGTAAGAACTCTACTTTATGCACTTCCTCTGTAATCCCTCCTGGAAATGTAAGAACTCTACTTTATGCACTTCCTCTGTAATCCCTCATGGAAATGTAAGAACTTTACTTTCTGCACTTCCTCTGTAATCCCTCCTGGAAATGTAAGAACTTTACTTTATGCACTTCCTCTTTAATTCCCCCTGGAAATGTAAGGACTCTACTTTCTGCACTTCCTCTGTAATCCCTCCTGGAAATGTAAGGACTCTACTTTGTGCATTTCCTCTTTAATTACTCCTGGAAATTTAAGAACTTTACTTTATGCACTTCCTCTGTAAATCCTCCTGGAAATGTAAGAACTTTACTTTATGCACTTCCTCTGTAATACCTCCTGGAAATGTAAAAACTCTACTTTATGCACTTCCTCTGTATTCCCTCCTGGAAATGTAAGAACTCTACTTTGTGCACTTCCTCTGTAATCCCTCCTGGAAATGTAAGAACTTTACTTTATGCACTTCCTCTGTAGTCCCTCCAGGAAATGTAAGAATTCTACTTTGTGCACTTCCTCTGTATTCCCTCCTGGAAATGTAAGAACTCTACATTGTGCACTTCCTCTGTAATCCCTCCTGGAAATATAAGAACTTTACTTTCTGCACTTCCTCTGTAATGTCCCCTGGAAATGTAAGGACTCTACTTTGTGCACTTCCTCTTTAAATTATTCCTGGAAATGTAGAACTTAACTTTATGCACTTGCTCTATAATCCCTCCTGGAAATGTAAGAACTCTACTTTATGCACTTCCTCTGTAATCCCTCCTGGAAATGTAAGAACTCTACTTTATTCACTTCCTGTGTAATTCCACCTGGAAATGTAAGGACTCTACTTTATGAACTTCCTCTGTAATCCCTCCTGGAAATGTAAGAACTCTACTTTATTCAATTCCTCTGTAATCCCTCCTGGAAATGTAAGAACTCTACTTTATTCACTTCCTCTGTAATCCCTCCTGGAAATGTAAGAACTTTACTTTCTACACTTCCTCTGTAATTCCCCCTGGAAATGTAAGAACTTTACTTTATGCACTTCCTCTGTAATCCCTCCTGGAAATGTAAGAACTTTACTTCATGCACTTCCTCTGTAAATCCTCCTGGAAATGTAAGAACTTAACTTTATGCACTTCCTCTGTAATCCCTCCTGGAAATGTAAGAACTTTACTTTCTGCACTTCCTCTGTAAATCCTCCTGGAAATGTAAGAACTTTATGCACTTCCTCTGTAAATCCTCCAGGAAATGTAAGGACTCTACTTTGTGCACTTCCTCTTTAATTCCCCCTGGAAATGTAAGAACTTTACTTTATGCACTTCCTCTGTAATCCCTCCTGGAAATGTAAGAACTCTACTTTGTGCACTTCCTCTGTAATTCCTCCTGGAAATGTAAGAACTTTACTTTGTGCACTTCCTCTTTAATTCCCCCTGGAAATGTAAGAACTTTACTTTATGCACATCCTCTGTAATCCCTCCTGGAAATGTAAGAACTTTACTTTATGCACTTCCTCTGTAATCCCTCCTGGAAATGTAAGAACTTTACTTTATGCACTTCCTCTTTAATTCCCCCTGGAAATGTAAGAACTTTACTTTATGCACTTCCTCTGTAATCCCTCCTGGAAATGTAAGAACTTTACTTTATGCACTTCCTCTGTGAATCCTCCTGGAAATATAAGAACTCTACTTTGTGCACTTACTCTGTAATCCCTCCTGGAAATGTAAGAACTCTACTTTGTGCACTTCCTCTGTAATCCCTCCTGGAAATGTAAGAACTTTACTTTGGGCACTTCCTCCGTAATCCCTCCTGGAAATGTAAGAACTTAACTTAATGCACTTCCTCTGTAATCCCTCCTGAAAATGTAAGAACTTTACTTTCTGCACTTCCTCTGTAATTCCCCCTGGAAATGTAAGAACTCTACTTTATGCACTTCCTCTGTAAATCCTCCTGGAAATGTAAGAACTTTACTTTATGCACTTCCTCTGTGAATCCTCCTGGAAATGTAAGAATTTTATGTACTTCCTCTGTAAATCCTCCTGGAAATGTAAGGACTCTACTTTGTGCACTTCCTCTTTAATTACTCCTGGAAATGTAAGAACTTAAATTTATGCACTTCCTCTGTAATCCCTCCTGGAAATGTAAAAACTCTACTTTATGCACTTCCTCTGTAATCCCTCCTGGAAATGTAAGAACTTTACTTTATGCACTTCCTCTGTAATCCCTCCTGGAAATGTAAGAACTTTACTTTATGCACTTCCTCTGTAATCCCTCCTGGAAATGTAAGAACTCTACTTTATGCACTTCCTCTGTAATTCCCCCTGGAAATGTAAGGACTCTACTTTCTGCACTTCCTCTTTAATTACTCCTGGAAATGTAAGAACTTTACTTTATACACTTCCTCTGTAAATCCTCCTGGAAATGTAAGAACTTTATGCACTTCCTCTGTAATCCCTTCTGGAAATGTAAGAACTCTACTTTGCGCACTTCCTCTGTAATCCCTCCTGGAAATGTAAGAACTCTACTTTGTGCACTTCCTCTGTAATCCCTCCTGGAAATATAAGAACTCTACTTTTTGCACTTCCTCTGTAATCCCTCCTGGAAATGTAAGAACTTTACTTTATGCACTTCCTCTGTAAATCCTCCTGGAAATGTACGAACTTTATGCACTTCCTCTGTAATCCCTCCTGGAAATGTAAGAACTTTACATTCTGCACTTCCTCTGTAATTCCCCCTGGAAATGTAAGGACTCTACTTTGTGCATTTCCTCTTTAATTACTCCTGGAAATGTAAGAACTTAACTTTATGCACTTCCTCTGTAATTCCCCCTGGAAATGTAAGGACTCTACTTTGTGCACTTCCTCTGCAATTCCTCCTGGAAATGTAAGAACTTTACTTTCTGCACTTCCTCTGTAATTCCCCCTGGAAATGTAAGGACTCTACTTTGTGCACTTCCTTTGTAATCCCTCCTGGAAATGTAAGAACTTTACTTTCTACACTTCCTCTGTAATCCCTCCTGGAAATGTAAGAACTTTACTTTCTACACTTCCTCTGTAATCCCTCCTGGAAATGTAAGAACTTTACTTCATGCACTTCCTCTGTAATCCCTCCTGGAAATGTAAGAACCCTACTTTATGCACTTCCTCTGTAATCCCTCCTGGAAATGTAAGAACTTTACTTTCTGCACTTCCTCTGTAATTCCCCTTGGAAATGTAAGGACTCTACTTTGTGCATTTCCTCTTTAATTACTCCTGGAAATGTAAGAACTTTACTTTATACACTTCCTCTGTAATCGCTACTGGAAATGTAAGAACTTTACTTTATGCACTTCCTCTGTAAATCCTCCTGGAAATGTAAGAACTTTATGCACTTCCTCTGTAAATCCTCCTGGAAATGTAAGGACTCTACTTTATGCACTTCCTTGGTAATCCCTCCTGGAAATGTAAGAACTCTACTTTGTGCACTTCCTCTGTAATCCCTCCTGGAAATGTAAGAACTCTACTTTGTGCACTTCCTCTGTAATCCCTCCTGGAAATGTAAGAACTCTACTTTCTGTACTTCCTCTGTAATCCCTCTTGGAAATGTAAGAACTCTACTTTATGCACTTCCTCTGTAATCCCTCCTGGAAATGTAAGAACTTTATTTTCTGCACTTCCTCTGTAATCCCTCCTGGAAATGTAAGAACTTTACTTTATGCACTTCCACTTTAATTCCCCCTGGAAATGTAAGGACTCTACTTTATACACTTCCTCTGTAATCCCTCCTGGAAATGTAAGAACTCTACTTTATGCACTTCCTCTGTAATCCCTCCTGGAAATGTAAGAACTCTACTTTATGCACTTCCTCTGTAATCCCTCATGGAAATGTAAGAACTTTACTTTCTGCACTTCCTCTGTAATCCCTCCTGGAAATGTAAGAACTTTACTTTATGCACTTCCTCTTTAATTCCCCCTGGAAATGTAAGGACTCTACTTTCTGCACTTCCTCTGTAATCCCTCCTGGAAATGTAAGGACTCTACTTTGTGCATTTCCTCTTTAATTACTCCTGGAAATTTAAGAACTTTACTTTATGCACTTCCTCTGTAAATCCTCCTGGAAATGTAAGAACTTTACTTTATGCACTTCCTCTGTAATACCTCCTGGAAATGTAAAAACTCTACTTTATGCACTTCCTCTGTATTCCCTCCTGGAAATGTAAGAACTCTACTTTGTGCACTTCCTCTGTAATCCCTCCTGGAAATGTAAGAACTTTACTTTATGCACTTCCTCTGTAGTCCCTCCAGGAAATGTAAGAATTCTACTTTGTGCACTTCCTCTGTATTCCCTCCTGGAAATGTAAGAACTCTACATTGTGCACTTCCTCTGTAATCCCTCCTGGAAATATAAGAACTTTACTTTCTGCACTTCCTCTGTAATGTCCCCTGGAAATGTAAGGACTCTACTTTGTGCACTTCCTCTTTAAATTATTCCTGGAAATGTAGAACTTAACTTTATGCACTTGCTCTATAATCCCTCCTGGAAATGTAAGAACTCTACTTTATGCACTTCCTCTGTAATCCCTCCTGGAAATGTAAGAACTCTACTTTATTCACTTACTGTGTAATTCCACCTGGAAATGTAAGGACTCTACTTTGTGCACTTCCTCTTTAATTACTCCTGGAAATGTAAGAACTTAACTTTATGAACTTCCTCTGTAATCCCTCCTGGAAATGTAAGAACTCTACTTTATTCACTTCCTCTGTAATCCCTCCTGGAAATGTAAGAACTCTACTTTATTCACTTCCTCTGTAATCCCTCCTGGAAATGTAAGAACTTTACTTTCTACACTTCCTCTGTAATTCCCCCTGGAAATGTAAGAACTTTACTTTATGCACTTCCTCTGTAATCCCTCCTGGAAATGTAAGAACTTTACTTCATGCACTTCCTCTGTAAATCCTCCTGGAAATGTAAGAACTTAACTTTATGCACTTCCTCTGTAATCCCTCCTGGAAATGTAAGAACTTTACTTTCTGCACTTCCTCTGTAAATCCTCCTGGAAATGTAAGAACTTTATGCACTTCCTCTGTAAATCCTCCAGGAAATGTAAGGACTCTACTTTGTGCACTTCCTCTTTAATTCCCCCTGGAAATGTAAGAACTTTACTTTATGCACTTCCTCTGTAATCCCTCCTGGAAATGTAAGAACTCTACTTTGTGCACTTCCTCTGTAATCCCTCCTGGAAATGTAAGAACTCTACTTTGTGCACTTCCTCTGTAATTCCTCCTGGAAATGTAAGAACTTTACTTTGTGCACTTCCTCTTTAATTCCCCCTGGAAATGTAAGAACTTTACTTTATGCACATCCTCTGTAATCCCTCCTGGAAATGTAAGAACTTTACTTTATGCACTTACTCTGTAATTCCCCCTGGAAATGTAAGAACTTTACTTTATGCACGTCCTCTGTAATCCCTCCTGGAAATGTAAGAACTTTACTTTCTGCACTTCCTCTGTAATTCCCCCTGGAAATGTAAGAACTCTACTTTATGCACTTCCTCTGTAAATCCTCCTGGAAATGTAAGAACTTTACTTTATGCACTTCCTCTGTAAATCCTCCTGGAAATGTAAGAATTTTATGTACTTCCTCTGTAAATCCTTCTGGAAATGTAAGGACTCTACTTTGGGCACTTCCTCTTTAATTACTCCTGTAAATGTAAGAACTTAAATTTATGCACTTCCTCTGTAATCCCTCCTGGAAATGTAAAAACTCTACTTTATGCACTTCCTCTGTAATCCCTCCTGGAAATGTAAGAACTTTACTTTATGCACTTCCTCTGTAATCCCTCCTGGAAATGTAAGAACTTTACTTTATGCACTTCCTCTGTAATCCCTCCTGGAAATGTAAGAACTCTACTTTATGCACTTCCTCTGTAATTCCCCCTGGAAATGTAAGGACTCTACTTTCTGCACTTCCTCTTTAATTACTCCTGGAAATGTAAGAACTTTACTTTATACACTTCCTCTGTAAATCCTCCTGGAAATGTAAGAACTTTATGCACTTCCTCTGTAATCCCTTCTGGAAATGTAAGAACTCTACTTTGCGCACTTCCTCTGTAATCCCTCCTGGAAATGTAAGAACTCTACTTTGTGCACTTCCTCTGTAATCCCTCCTGGAAATATAAGAACTCTACTTTGTGCACTTCCTCTGTAATCCCTCCTGGAAATGTAAGAACTTTACTTTATGCACTTCCTCTGTAAATCCTCCTGGAAATGTACGAACTTTATGCACTTCCTCTGTAATCCCTCCTGGAAATGTAAGAACTTTACTTTGCGCACTTCCTCTGTAATCCCTCCTGGAAATGTAAGAACTTTACATTCTGCACTTCCTCTGTAATTCCCCCTGGAAATGTAAGGACTCTACTTTGTGCACTTCCTCTTTAATTACTCCTGGAAATGTAAGAACTTAACTTTATGCACTTCCTCTGTAATTCCCCCTGGAAATGTAAGGACTCTACTTTGTGCACTTCCTCCGCAATTCCTCCTGGAAATGTAAGAACTTTACTTTCTGCACTTCCTCTGTAATTCCCCCTGGAAATGTAAGGACTCTACTTTGTGCACTTCCTTTGTAATCCCTCCTGGAAATGTAAGAACTTTACTTTCTACACTTCCTCTGTAATCCCTCCTGGAAATGTAAGAACTTTACTTTCTACACTTCCTCTGTAATCCCTCCTGGAAATGTAAGAACTTTACTTCATGCACTTCCTCTGTAATCCCTCCTGGAAATGTAAGAACTCTACTTTATGCACTTCCTCTGTAATCCCTCCTGGAAATGTAAGAACTTTACTTTCTGCACTTCCTCTGTAATTCCCCTTGGAAATGTAAGGACTCTACTTTGTGCATTTCCTCTTTAATTGCTCCTGGAAATGTAAGAACTTTACTTTATACACTTCCTCTGTAATCGCTACTGGAAATGTAAGAACTTTACTTTATGCATTTCCTCTGTAAATCCTCCTGGAAATGTAAGAACTTTATGCACTTCCTCTGTAAATCCTCCTGGAAATGTAAGGACTCTACTTTATGCACTTCCTCGGTAATCCCTCCTGGAAATGTAAGAACTCTACTTTGTGCACTTCCTCTGTAATCCCTCCTGGAAATGTAAGAACTCTACTTTGTGCACTTCCTCTGTAATCCCTCCTGGAAATGTAAGAACTCTACTTTCTGTACTTCCTCTGTAATCCCTCTTGGAAATGTAAGAACTCTACTTTATGCACTTCCTCTGTAATCCCTCCTGGAAATGTAAGAACTTTATTTTCTGCACTTCCTCTGTAATCCCTCCTGGAAATGTAAGAACTTTACTTTATGCACTTCCACTTTAATTCCCCCTGGAAATGTAAGGACTCTACTTTATACACTTCCTCTGTAATCCCTCCTGGAAATGTAAGAACTCTACTTTATGCACTTCCTCTGTAATCCCTCCTGGAAATGTAAGAACTCTACTTTATGCACTTCCTCTGTAATCCCTCATGGAAATGTAAGAACTTTACTTTCTGCACTTCCTCTGTAATCCCTCCTGGAAATGTAAGAACTTTACTTTATGCACTTCCTCTTTAATTCCCCCTGGAAATGTAAGGACTCTACTTTCTGCACTTCCTCTGTAATCCCTCCTGGAAATGTAAGGACTCTACTTTGTGCATTTCCTCTTTAATTACTCCTGGAAATTTAAGAACTTTACTTTATGCACTTCCTCTGTAAATCCTCCTGGAAATGTAAGAACTTTACTTTATGCACTTCCTCTGTAATACCTCCTGGAAATGTAAAAACTCTACTTTATGCACTTCCTCTGTATTCCCTCCTGGAAATGTAAGAACTCTACTTTGTGCACTTCCTCTGTAATCCCTCCTGGAAATGTAAGAACTTTACTTTATGCACTTCCTCAGTAGTCCCTCCAGGAAATGTAAGAATTCTACTTTGTGCACTTCCTCTTTAAATTATTCCTGGAAATGTAGAACTTAACTTTATGCACTTGCTCTATAATCCCTCCTGGAAATGTAAGAACTCTACTTTATTCACTTCCTCTGTAATCCCTCCTGGAAATGTAAGAACTCTACTTTATTCACTTCCTCTGTAATCCCTCCTGGAAATGTAAGAACTTTACTTTCTACACTTCCTCTGTAATTCCCCCTGGAAATGTAAGAACTTTACTTTATGCACTTCCTCTGTAATCCCTCCTGGAAATGTAAGAACTTTACTTCATGCACTTCCTCTGTAAATCCTCCTGGAAATGTAAGAACTTAACTTTATGCACTTCCTCTGTAATCCCTCCTGGAAATGTAAGAACTTTACTTTCTGCACTTCCTCTGTAAATCCTCCTGGAAATGTAAGAACTTTATGCACTTCCTCTGTAAATCCTCCAGGAAATGTAAGGACTCTACTTTGTGCACTTCCTCTTTAATTCCCCCTGGAAATGTAAGAACTTTACTTTATGCACTTCCTCTGTAATCCCTCCTGGAAATGTAAGAACTCTACTTTGTGCACTTCCTCTGTAATCCCTCCTGGAAATGTAAGAACTCTACTTTGTGCACTTCCTCTGTAATTCCTCCTGGAAATGTAAGAACTTTACTTTGTGCACTTCCTCTTTAATTCCCCCTGGAAATGTAAGAACTTTACTTTATGCACATCCTCTGTAATCCCTCCTGGAAATGTAAGAACTTTACTTTATGCACTTCCTCTGTAATTCCCCCTGGAAATGTAAGAACTTTACTTTATGCACTTCCTCTGTAATTCCTCCTGGAAATGTAAGAACTTTACTTTCTGCACTTCCTCTGTAATTCCCCCTGGAAATGTAAGAACTCTACTTTATGCACTTCCTCTGTAAATCCTCCTGGAAATGTAAGAACTTTACTTTATGCACTTCCTCTGTAAATCCTCCTGGAAATGTAAGAATTTTATGTACTTCCTCTGTAAATCCTCCTGGAAATGTAAGGACTCTACTTTGTGCACTTCCTCTTTAATTACTCCTGTAAATGTAAGAACTTAAATTTATGCACTTCCTCTGTAATCCCTCCTGGAAATGTAAAAACTCTACTTTATGCACTTCCTCTGTAATCCCTCCTGGAAATGTAAGAACTTTACTTTATGCACTTCCTCTGTAATCCCTCCTGGAAATGTAAGAACTTTACTTTATGCACTTCCTCTGTAATCCCTCCTGGAAATGTAAGAACTCTACTTTATGCACTTCCTCTGTAATTCCCCCTGGAAATGTAAGGACTCTACTTTCTGCACTTCCTCTTTAATTACTCCTGGAAATGTAAGAACTTTACTTTATACACTTCCTCTGTAAATCCTCCTGGAAATGTAAGAACTTTATGCACTTCCTCTGTAATCCCTTCTGGAAATGTAAGAACTCTACTTTGCGCACTTCCTCTGTAATCCCTCCTGGAAATGTAAGAACTCTACTTTGTGCACTTCCTCTGTAATCCCTCCTGGAAATATAAGAACTCTACTTTGTGCACTTCCTCTGTAATCCCTCCTGGAAATGTAAGAACTTTACTTTATGCACTTCCTCTGTAAATCCTCCTGGAAATGTACGAACTTTATGCACTTCCTCTGTAATCCCTCCTGGAAATGTAAGAACTTTACTTTGCGCACTTCCTCTGTAATCCCTCCTGGAAATGTAAGAACTTTACATTCTGCACTTCCTCTGTAATTCCCCCTGGAAATGTAAGGACTCTACTTTGTGCACTTCCTCTTTAATTACTCCTGGAAATGTAAGAACTTAACTTTATGCACTTCCTCTGTAATTCCCCCTGGAAATGTAAGGACTCTACTTTGTGCACTTCCTCCGCAATTCCTCCTGGAAATGTAAGAACTTTACTTTCTGCACTTCCTCTGTAATTCCCCCTGGAAATGTAAGGACTCTACTTTGTGCACTTCCTTTGTAATCCCTCCTGGAAATGTAAGAACTTTACTTTCTACACTTCCTCTGTAATCCCTCCTGGAAATGTAAGAACTTTACTTTCTACACTTCCTCTGTAATCCCTCCTGGAAATGTAAGAACTTTACTTCATGCACTTCCTCTGTAATCCCTCCTGGAAATGTAAGAACTCTACTTTATGCACTTCCTCTGTAATCCCTCCTGGAAATGTAAGAACTTTACTTTCTGCACTTCCTCTGTAATTCCCCTTGGAAATGTAAGGACTCTACTTTGTGCATTTCCTCTTTAATTGCTCCTGGAAATGTAAGAACTTTACTTTATACACTTCCTCTGTAATCGCTACTGGAAATGTAAGAACTTTACTTTATGCATTTCCTCTGTAAATCCTCCTGGAAATGTAAGAACTTTATGCACTTCCTCTGTAAATCCTCCTGGAAATGTAAGGACTCTACTTTATGCACTTCCTCGGTAATCCCTCCTGTAAATGTAAGAACTCTACTTTGTGCACTTCCTCTGTAATCCCTCCTGGAAATGTAAGAACTCTACTTTGTGCACTTCCTCTGTAATCCCTCCTGGAAATGTAAGAACTCTACTTTCTGTACTTCCTCTGTAATCCCTCTTGGAAATGTAAGAACTCTACTTTATGCACTTCCTCTGTAATCCCTCCTGGAAATGTAAGAACTTTATTTTCTGCACTTCCTCTGTAATCCCTCCTGGAAATGTAAGAACTTTACTTTATGCACTTCCACTTTAATTCCCCCTGGAAATGTAAGGACTCTACTTTATACACTTCCTCTGTAATCCCTCCTGGAAATGTAAGAACTCTACTTTATGCACTTCCTCTGTAATCCTTCCTGGAAATGTAAGAACTCTACTTTATGCACTTCCTCTGTAATCCCTCATGGAAATGTAAGAACTTTATTTTCTGCACTTCCTCTGTAATCCCTCCTGGAAATGTAAGAACTTTACTTTATGCACTTCCTCTTTAATTCCCCCTGGAAATGTAAGGACTCTACTTTCTGCACTTCCTCTGTAATCCCTCAGGGAAATGTAAGGACTCTACTTTGTGCATTTCCTCTTTAATTACTCCTGGAAATTTAAGAACTTTACTTTATGCACTTCCTCTGTAAATCCTCCTGGAAATGTAAGAACTTTACTTTATGCACTTCCTCTGTAATACCTCCTGGAAATGTAAAAACTCTACTTTATGCACTTCCTCTGTATTCCCTCCTGGAAATGTAAGAACTCTACTTTGTGCACTTCCTCTGTAATCCCTCCTGGAAATGTAAGAACTTTACTTTATGCACTTCCTCTGTAGTCCCTCCAGGAAATGTAAGAATTCTACTTTGTGCACTTCCTCTGTATTCCCTCCTGGAAATGTAAGAACTCTACATTGTGCACTTCCTCTGTAATCCCTCCTGGAAATATAAGAACTTTACTTTCTGCACTTCCTCTGTAATGTCCCCTGGAAATGTAAGGACTCTACTTTGTGCACTTCCTCTTTAAATTATTCCTGGAAATGTAGAACTTAACTTTATGCACTTGCTCTATAATCCCTCCTGGAAATGTAAGAACTCTACTTTATGCACTTCCTCTGTAATCCCTCCTGGAAATGTAAGAACTCTACTTTATTCACTTCCTGTGTAATTCCACCTGGAAATGTAAGGACTCTACTTTGTGCACTTCCTCTTTAATTACTCCTGGAAATGTAAGAACTTAACTTTATGAACTTCCTCTGTAATCCCTCCTGGAAATGTAAGAACTCTACTTTATTCACTTCCTCTGTAATCCCTCCTGGAAATGTAAGAACTCTACTTTATTCACTTCCTCTGTAATCCCTCCTGGAAATGTAAGAACTTTACTTTCTACACTTCCTCTGTAATTCCCCCTGGAAATGTAAGAACTTGACTTTATGCACTTCCTCTGTAATCCCTCCTGGAAATGTAAGAACTTTACTTCATGCACTTCCTCTGTAAATCCTCCTGGAAATGTAAGAACTTAACTTTATGCACTTCCTCTGTAATCCCTCCTGGAAATGTAAGAACTTTACTTTCTGCACTTCCTCTGTAAATCCTCCTGGAAATGTAAGAACTTTATGCACTTCCTCTGTAAATCCTCCAGGAAATGTAAGAACTTTACTTTCTGCACTTCCTCTGTAAATCCTCCTGGAAATGTAAGAACTTTATGCACTTCCTCTGTAATCCCTCCTGGAAATGTAAGAACTTTACTTTATGCACTTCCTCTGTAATCCCTCCTGGAAATGTAAGAACTCTACTTTATGCACTTCCTCTGTAATTCCCCCTGGAAATGTAAGGACTCTACTTTCTGCACTTCCTCTTTAATTACTCCTGGAAATGTAAGAACTTTACTTTATACACTTCCTCTGTAAATCCTCCTGGAAATGTAAGAACTTTATGCACTTCCTCTGTAATCCCTTCTGGAAATGTAAGAACTCTACTTTGCGCACTTCCTCTGTAATCCCTCCTGGAAATGTAAGAACTCTACTTTGTGCACTTCCTCTGTAATCCCTCCTGGAAATATAAGAACTCTACTTTGTGCACTTCCTCTGTAATCCCTCCTGGAAATGTAAGAACTTTACTTTATGCACTTCCTCTGTAAATCCTCCTGGAAATGTACGAACTTTATGCACTTCCTCTGTAATCCCTCCTGGAAATGTAAGAACTTTACTTTGCGCACTTCCTCTGTAATCCCTCCTGGAAATGTAAGAACTTTACATTCTGCACTTCCTCTGTAATTCCCCCTGGAAATGTAAGGACTCTACTTTGTGCACTTCCTCTTTAATTACTCCTGGAAATGTAAGAACTTAACTTTATGCACTTCCTCTGTAATTCCCCCTGGAAATGTAAGGACTCTACTTTGTGCACTTCCTCCGCAATTCCTCCTGGAAATGTAAGAACTTTACTTTCTGCACTTCCTCTGTAATTCCCCCTGGAAATGTAAGGACTCTACTTTGTGCACTTCCTTTGTAATCCCTCCTGGAAATGTAAGAACTTTACTTTCTACACTTCCTCTGTAATCCCTCCTGGAAATGTAAGAACTTTACTTTCTACACTTCCTCTGTAATCCCTCCTGGAAATGTAAGAACTTTACTTCATGCACTTCCTCTGTAATCCCTCCTGGAAATGTAAGAACTCTACTTTATGCACTTCCTCTGTAATCCCTCCTGGAAATGTAAGAACTTTACTTTCTGCACTTCCTCTGTAATTCCCCTTGGAAATGTAAGGACTCTACTTTGTGCATTTCCTCTTTAATTGCTCCTGGAAATGTAAGAACTTTACTTTATACACTTCCTCTGTAATCGCTACTGGAAATGTAAGAACTTTACTTTATGCATTTCCTCTGTAAATCCTCCTGGAAATGTAAGAACTTTATGCACTTCCTCTGTAAATCCTCCTGGAAATGTAAGGACTCTACTTTATGCACTTCCTCGGTAATCCCTCCTGTAAATGTAAGAACTCTACTTTGTGCACTTCCTCTGTAATCCCTCCTGGAAATGTAAGAACTCTACTTTGTGCACTTCCTCTGTAATCCCTCCTGGAAATGTAAGAACTTAACTTTATACACTTCCTCTGTAATCCCTCCTGGAAATGTAAGAACTTTACTTTATGCACTTCCACTTTAATTCCCCCTGGAAATGTAAGGACTCTACTTTATACACTTCCTCTGTAATCCCTCCTGGAAATGTAAGAACTCTACTTTATGCACTTCCTCTGTAATCCTTCCTGGAAATGTAAGAACTCTACTTTATGCACTTCCTCTGTAATCCCTCATGGAAATGTAAGAACTTTACTTTCTGCACTTCCTCTGTAATCCCTCCTGGAAATGTAAGAACTTTACTTTATGCACTTCCTCTTTAATTCCCCCTGGAAATGTAAGGACTCTACTTTCTGCACTTCCTCTGTAATCCCTCCTGGAAATGTAAGGACTCTACTTTGTGCATTTCCTCTTTAATTACTCCTGGACATTTAAGAACTTTACTTTATGCACTTGCTCTGTAAATCCTCCTGGAAATGTAAGAACTTTACTTTATGCACTTCCTCTGTAATACCTCCTGGAAATGTAAAAACTCTACTTTATGCACTTCCTCTGTATTCCCTCCTGGAAATGTAAGAACTCTACTTTGTGCACTTCCTCTGTAATCCCTCCTGGAAATGTAAGAACTTTACTTTATGCACTTCCTCTGTAGTCCCTCCAGGAAATGTAAGAATTCTACTTTGTGCACTTCCTCTGTATTCCCTCCTGGAAATGTAAGAACTCTACATTGTGCACTTCCTCTGTAATCCCTCCTGGAAATATAAGAACTTTACTTTCTGCACTTCCTCTGTAATGTCCCCTGGAAATGTAAGGACTCTACTTTGTGCACTTCCTCTTTAAATTATTCCTGGAAATGTAGAACTTAACTTTATGCACTTGCTCTATAATCCCTCCTGGAAATGTAAGAACTCTACTTTATGCACTTCCTCTGTAATCCCTCCTGGAAATGTAAGAACTCTACTTTATTCACTTCCTCTGTAATCCCTCCTGGAAATGTAAGAACTCTACTTTATTCACTTCCTCTGTAATCCCTCCTGGAAATGTAAGAACTTTACTTTCTACACTTCCTCTGTAATTCCCCCTGGAAATGTAAGAACTTGACTTTATGCACTTCCTCTGTAATCCCTCCTGGAAATGTAAGAACTTTACTTCATGCACTTCCTCTGTAAATCCTCCTGGAAATGTAAGAACTTAACTTTATGCACTTCCTCTGTAATCCCTCCTGGAAATGTAAGAACTTTACTTTCTGCACTTCCTCTGTAAATCCTCCTGGAAATGTAAGAACTTTATGCACTTCCTCTGTAAATCCTCCAGGAAATGTAAGGACTCTACTTTGTGCACTTCCTCTTTAATTCCCCCTGGAAATGTAAGAACTTTACTTTATGCACTTCCTCTGTAATCCCTCCTGGAAATGTAAGAACTCTACTTTGTGCACTTCCTCTGTAATCCCTCCTGGAAATGTAAGAACTCTACTTTGTGCACTTCCTCTGTAATTCCTCCTGGAAATGTAAGAACTTTACTTTGTGCACTTCCTCTTTAATTCCCCCTGGAAATGTAAGAACTTTACTTTATGCACATCCTCTGTAATCCCTCCTGGAAATGTAAGAACTTTACTTTATGCACTTCCTCTGTAATTCCCCCTGGAAATGTAAGAACTTTACTTTATGCACTTCCTCTGTAATCCCTCCTGGAAATGTAAGAACTTTACTTTATGCACTTCCTCTTTAATTCCCCCTGGAAATGTAAGAACTTTACTTTATGCACTTCCTCTGTAATCCCTCCTGGAAATGTAAGAACTTTACTTTATGCACTTCCTCTGTGAATCCTCCTGGAAATATAAGAACTCTACTTTGTGCACTTACTCTGTAATCCCTCCTGGAAATGTAAGAACTCTACTTTGTGCACTTCCTCTGTAATCCCTCCTGGAAATGTAAGAACTCTACTTTGGGCACTTCCTCCGTAATCCCTCCTGGAAATGTAAGAACTCTACTTTATGCACTTGCTCTGTAATCCCTCCTGGAAATGTAAGAACTCTACTTTATGGATTTCCTCTGTAATCCCTCCTGGAAATGTAAGAACTTAACTTAATACACTTCCTCTGTAATCCCTCCTGGAAATGTAAGAACTCTACTTTATGCACTTCCTCTGTAATCCCTCCTGGAAATGTAAGAACTTTACTTTCTGCACTTCCTCTGTAATTCCCCCTGGAAATGTAAGAACTCTACTTTATGCACTTCCTCTGTAAATCCTCCTGGAAATGTAAGAACTTTACTTTATGCACTTCCTCTGTAAATCCTCCTGGAAATGTAAGAATTTTATGTACTTCCTCTGTAAATCCTCCTGGAAATGTAAGGACTCTACTTTGTGCACTTCCTCTTTATTTACTCCTGGAAATGTAAGAACTTAAATTTATGCACTTCCTCTGTAATCCCTCCTGGAAATGTAAAAACTCTACTTTATGCACTTCCTCTGTAATCCCTCCTGGAAATGCAAGAACTTTACTTTATGCACTTCCTCTGTAATCCCTCCTGGAAATGTAAGAACTTTACTTTATGCACTTCCTCTGTAATCCCTCCTGAAAATGTAAGAACTCTACTTTATGCACTTCCTCTGTAATTCCCCCTGGAAATGTAAGGACTCTACTTTCTGCACTTCCTCTTTAATTACTCCTGGAAATGTAAGAACTTTACTTTATGCACTTCCTCTGTAATCCCTTCTGGAAATGTAAGAACTCTACTTTGCGCACTTCCTCTGTAATCCCTCCTGGAAATGTAAGAACTCTACTTTGTGCACTTCCTCTGTAATCCCTCCTGGAAATATAAGAACTCTACGTTGTGCACTTCCTCTGTAATCCCTCCTGGAAATGTAAGAACTTTACTTTATGCACTTCCTCTGTAATTCCCCCTGGAAATGTAAGGACTCTACTTTGTGCACTTCCTCCGCAATTCCTCCTGGAAATGTAAGAACTTTACTTTCTGCACTTCCTCTGTAATTCCCCCTGGAAATGTAAGGACTCTACTTTGTGCACTTCCTCTGTAATCCCTCCTGGAAATGTAAGAACTTTACTTTCTACACTTCCTCTGTAATCCCTCCTGGAAATGTAAGAACTTTACTTCATGCACTTCCTCTGTAATCCCTCCTGGAAATGTAAGAACTCTACTTTATGCACTTCCTCTATAATTCCCCCTGGAAATGTAAGGACTCTACTTTGTGCACTTCCTCTTTAATTACTCCTGGAAATGTAAGAACTCTACTTTGTGCACTTCCTCCGCAATTCCTCCTGGAAATGTAAGAACTTTACTTTCTACACTTCCTCTGTAATTCCCCCTGGAAATGTAAGGACTCTACTTTGTGAACTTCCTTTGTAATCCCTCCTGGAAATGTAAGAACTTTACTTTATACACTTCCTCTGTAATCCCTCCTGGAAATGTAAGAACTTTACTTTCTACACTTCCTCTGTAATCCCTCCTGGAAATGTAAGAACTTTACTTCATGCACTTCCTCTGTAATCCCTCCTGGAAATGTAAGAAATCTACTTTATGCACTTCCTCTGTAATCCCTCCTGGAAATGTAAGAACTTTACTTTCTGCACATCCTCTGTTATTCCCCCTGGAAATGTAAGGACTCTACTTTGTGCATTTCCTCTTTAGTTACTCCTGGAAATGTAAGAACTTTACTTTATACACTTCCTCTGTAATCCCTCCTGGAAATGTAAGAACTTAATGCACTTCCTCTGTAAATCCTCCTGGAAATGTAAGGACTCTACTTTATGCACTTCCTCGGTAATCCCTCCTGGAAATGTAAGAACTCTGCTTTGTGCACTTCCTCTGTAATCCCTCCTGGAAATGTAAGAACTCTACTTTGTGCACTTCCTCTGTAATCCCTCCTGGAAATGTAAGAACTCTACTTTCTGTACTTCCTCTGTAATCCCTCCTGGAAATGTAAGAACTCTACTTTATGCACTTCCTCTGTAATCCCTCCTGGAAATGTAAGAACTTTACTTTCTGCACTTCCTCTGTAATCCCTCCTGGAAATGTAAGAATTTTACTTTATGCACTTCCTCTTTAATTCCCCCTGGAAATGTAAGGACTCTACTTTATACACTTCCTCTGTAATCCCTCCTGGAAATGTAAGAACTTTACTTTATGCACTTCCTCTGTAATCCCTACTGGAAATGTAAGAACTCTACTTTATGCACTTCCTCTGTAAAACCTCCTGGAAATGTAAGAACTTTACTTTCTGCACTTCCTCTGTAATTCCCCCTGGAAACGTAAGGACTCTACTTTATGCACTTCCTTTGTAATCCCTCCTGGAAATGTAAGAACTTTACTTTATGCACTTCCTCTGTAATCCCTTCTGGAAATGTAAGAACTCTACTTTATTCACTTCCTCTGTAATTCCCCCTGGAAATGTAAGGACTCTACTTTGTGCACTTCCTCTTTAATTACTCCTGGAAATGTAAGAACTTAACTTTATGGACTTCCTCTGTAATCCCTCCTGGAAATGTAAGAACTCTACTTTATGCACTTCCTCTGTAATCCCTCCTGGAAATGTAAGAACTTTACTTTCTGCACTTCCTCTATAATTCACCCTGGAAATGTAAGAACTTTACTTTATGCACTTCCTCTGTAATCCCTCCTGGAAATGTAAGAACTTTACTTTCTGCACTTCCTCTATAATTCCCCCTGGAAATGTAAGAACTTTACTTTATGCACTTCCTCTGTAATCCCTCCTGGAAATGTAAGAACTTTACTTCATGCACTTCCTCTGTAATCCCTCCTGGAAATGTAAGAACTCTACTTTATGCACTTCCTCTGTAATCCCTCCTGGAAATGTAAGAACTTTACTTTCAGCACTTCCTCAGTAATTCCCCCTGGAAATGTAAGGACTCTACTTTGTGCATTTCCTCTTTAATTACTCCTGGAAATGTAAGAACTTTACTTTATACACTTCCTCTGTAATCCCTCCTAGAAATGTAAGAACTTTACTTTATGCACTTCCTCTGTAAATCCTCCTGGAAATGTAAGAACTTTATGCACTTCCTCTGTAAATCCTCCTGGAAATGTAAGGACTCTACTTTATGCACTTCCTCGGTAATCACTCCTGGAATTGTAAGAACTCTACTTTGTGCACTTCCTCTGTAATCCCTCCTGGAAATGTAAGAACTCTACTTTGTGCACTTCCTCTGTAATCCCTCCTGGAAATGTAAGAACTCTACTTTCTGCACTTCCTCTGTAATCCCTCCTGGAAATGTAAGAACTCTACTTTATGCACTTCCTCTGTAATCCCTCATGGAAATGTAAGAACTTTACTTTCTGCACTTCCTCTGTAATCCCTCCTGGAAATGTAAGAACTTTACTTTATGCACTTCCTCTTTAATTCCCCCTGGAAATGTAAGGACTCTACTTTATACACTTCCTCTGTAATCCCTCCTGGAAATGTAAGAACTTAATGCACTTCCTCTGTAAATCCTCCTGGAAATGTAAGGACTCTACTTTATGCACTTCCTCGGTAATCCCTCCTGGAAATGTAAGAACTCTGCTTTGTGCACTTCCTCTGTAATCCCTCCTGGAAATGTAAGAACTCTACTTTGTGCACTTCCTCTGTAATCCCTCCTGGAAATGTAAGAACTCTACTTTCTGTACTTCCTCTGTAATCCCTCCTGGAAATGTAAGAACTCTACTTTATGCACTTCCTCTGTAATCCCTCCTGGAAATGTAAGAACTTTACTTTCTGCACTTCCTCTGTAATCCCTCCTGGAAATGTAAGAATTTTACTTTATGCACTTCCTCTTTAATTCCCCCTGGAAATGTAAGGACTCTACTTTATACACTTCCTCTGTAATCCCTCCTGGAAATGTAAGAACTTTACTTTATGCACTTCCTCTGTAATCCCTACTGGAAATGTAAGAACTCTACTTTATGCACTTCCTCTGTAAAACCTCCTGGAAATGTAAGAACTTTACTTTCTGCACTTCCTCTGTAATTCCCCCTGGAAACGTAAGGACTCTACTTTATGCACTTCCTTTGTAATCCCTCCTGGAAATGTAAGAACTTTACTTTATGCACTTCCTCTGTAATCCCTTCTGGAAATGTAAGAACTCTACTTTATTCACTTCCTCTGTAATTCCCCCTGGAAATGTAAGGACTCTACTTTGTGCACTTCCTCTTTAATTACTCCTGGAAATGTAAGAACTTAACTTTATGCACTTCCTCTGTAATCCCTCCTGGAAATGTAAGAACTCTACTTTATGCACTTCCTCTGTAATCCCTCCTGGAAATGTAAGAACTTTACTTTCTGCACTTCCTCTATAATTCACCCTGGAAATGTAAGAACTTTACTTTATGCACTTCCTCTGTAATCCCTCCTGGAAATGTAAGAACTTTACTTTCTGCACTTCCTCTATAATTCCCCCTGGAAATGTAAGAACTTTACTTTATGCACTTCCTCTGTAATCCCTCCTGGAAATGTAAGAACTTTACTTCATGCACTTCCTCTGTAATCCCTCCTGGAAATGTAAGAACTCTACTTTATGCACTTCCTCTGTAATCCCTCCTGGAAATGTAAGAACTTTACTTTCAGCACTTCCTCAGTAATTCCCCCTGGAAATGTAAGGACTCTACTTTGTGCATTTCCTCTTTAATTACTCCTGGAAATGTAAGAACTTTACTTTATACACTTCCTCTGTAATCCCTCCTAGAAATGTAAGAACTTTACTTTATGCACTTCCTCTGTAAATCCTCCTGGAAATGTAAGAACTTTATGCACTTCCTCTGTAAATCCTCCTGGAAATGTAAGGACTCTACTTTATGCACTTCCTCGGTAATCACTCCTGGAATTGTAAGAACTCTACTTTGTGCACTTCCTCTGTAATCCCTCCTGGAAATGTAAGAACTCTACTTTGTGCACTTCCTCTGTAATCCCTCCTGGAAATGTAAGAACTCTACTTTCTGCACTTCCTCTGTAATCCCTCCTGGAAATGTAAGAACTCTACTTTATGCACTTCCTCTGTAATCCCTCATGGAAATGTAAGAACTTTACTTTCTGCACTTCCTCTGTAATCCCTCCTGGAAATGTAAGAACTTTACTTTATGCACTTCCTCTTTAATTCCCCCTGGAAATGTAAGGACTCTACTTTCTGCACTTCCTCTGTAATCCCTCCTGGAAATGTAAGGACTCTACTTTGTGCATTTCCTCTTTAATTACTCCTGGAAATGTAAGATCTTTACTTTATGCACTTCCTCTGTAATACCTCCTGGAAATGTAAGAACTCTACTTTATGCACTTCCTCTGTAATCCCTCCAGGAAATGTAAGAATTCTACTTTGTGCACTTGTTCTGTATTCCCTCCTGGAAATGTAAGAACTCTACTTTGTGCACTTCCTCTGTAATCCCTCCTGGAAATGTAAGAACTTTACTTTCTGCACTTCCTCTGTAATGTCCCCTGGAAATGTAAGGACTCTACTTTGTGCACTTCCTCTTTAATTACTCCTGGAAATGTAAGAACTCTACTTTATGCACTTCCTCTGTAATCCCTCCTGGAAATGTAAGAACTTTACTTTCTGCACTTCCTCTGTAATTCCCCCTGGAAGTGTAAGAACTTTACTTTATGCACTTCCTCTGTAATCCCTCCTGGAAATGTAAGAACGTTACTTCATGCACTTCCTCTGTAAATCCTCCTGGAAATGTAAGAACTTAACTTTATGCACTTCCTCTGTAATCCCTCCTGGAAATCTAAGAACTTTACTTTATGCACTTCCTCTGTAATCCCTCCTGGAAATGTAAGAACTTTACTTTATGCACTTCCTCTGTAATTCCCCCTGGAAATGTAAGAACTTTACTTTATGCACTTCCTCTGTAATCCCTCCTGGAAATGTAAGAATTTTACTTTATGCACTTCCTCTGTAATCCCTCCTGGAAATGTAAGAACTTTATTTTCTGCACTTCCTCTGTAATCCCTCCTGGAAATGTAAGAACTTTACTTTATGCACTTCCACTTTAATTCCCCCTGGAAATGTAAGGACTCTACTTTATACACTTCCTCTGTAATCCCTCCTGGAAATGTAAGAACTCTACTTTATGCACTTCCTCTGTAATCCCTCCTGGAAATGTAAGAACTCTACTTTATGCACTTCCTCTGTAATCCCTCATGGAAATGTAAGAACTTTACTTTCTGCACTTCCTCTGTAATCCCTCCTGGAAATGTAAGAACTTTACTTTATGCACTTCCTCTTTAATTCCCCCTGGAAATGTAAGGACTCTACTTTCTGCACTTCCTCTGTAATCCCTCCTGGAAATGTAAGGACTCTACTTTGTGCATTTCCTCTTTAATTACTCCTGGAAATTTAAGAACTTTACTTTATGCACTTCCTCTGTAAATCCTCCTGGAAATGTAAGAACTTTACTTTATGCACTTCCTCTGTAATACCTCCTGGAAATGTAAAAACTCTACTTTATGCACTTCCTCTGTATTCCCTCCTGGAAATGTAAGAACTCTACTTTGTGCACTTCCTCTGTAATCCCTCCTGGAAATGTAAGAACTTTACTTTATGCACTTCCTCTGTAGTCCCTCCAGGAAATGTAAGAATTCTACTTTGTGCACTTCCTCTGTATTCCCTCCTGGAAATGTAAGAACTCTACATTGTGCACTTCCTCTGTAATCCCTCCTGGAAATATAAGAACTTTACTTTCTGCACTTCCTCTGTAATGTCCCCTGGAAATGTAAGGACTCTACTTTGTGCACTTCCTCTTTAAATTATTCCTGGAAATGTAGAACTTAACTTTATGCACTTGCTCTATAATCCCTCCTGGAAATGTAAGAACTCTACTTTATGCACTTCCTCTGTAATCCCTCCTGGAAATGTAAGAACTCTACTTTATTCACTTCCTGTGTAATTCCACCTGGAAATGTAAGGACTCTACTTTGTGCACTTCCTCTTTAATTACTCCTGGAAATGTAAGAACTTAACTTTATGAACTTCCTCTGTAATCCCTCCTGGAAATGTAAGAACTCTACTTTATTCACTTCCTCTGTAATCCCTCCTGGAAATGTAAGAACTCTACTTTATTCACTTCCTCTGTAATCCCTCCTGGAAATGTAAGAACTTTACTTTCTACACTTCCTCTGTAATTCCCCCTGGAAATGTAAGAACTTGACTTTATGCACTTCCTCTGTAATCCCTCCTGGAAATGTAAGAACTTTACTTCATGCACTTCCTCTGTAAATCCTCCTGGAAATGTAAGAACTTAACTTTATGCACTTCCTCTGTAATCCCTCCTGGAAATGTAAGAACTTTACTTTCTGCACTTCCTCTGTAAATCCTCCTGGAAATGTAAGAACTTTATGCACTTCCTCTGTAAATCCTCCAGGAAATGTAAGAACTTTACTTTCTGCACTTCCTCTGTAAATCCTCCTGGAAATGTAAGAACTTTATGCACTTCCTCTGTAATCCCTCCTGGAAATGTAAGAACTTTACTTTATGCACTTCCTCTGTAATCCCTCCTGGAAATGTAAGAACTCTACTTTATGCACTTCCTCTGTAATTCCCCCTGGAAATGTAAGGACTCTACTTTCTGCACTTCCTCTTTAATTACTCCTGGAAATGTAAGAACTTTACTTTATACACTTCCTCTGTAAATCCTCCTGGAAATGTAAGAACTTTATGCACTTCCTCTGTAATCCCTTCTGGAAATGTAAGAACTCTACTTTGCGCACTTCCTCTGTAATCCCTCCTGGAAATGTAAGAACTCTACTTTGTGCACTTCCTCTGTAATCCCTCCTGGAAATATAAGAACTCTACTTTGTGCACTTCCTCTGTAATCCCTCCTGGAAATGTAAGAACTTTACTTTATGCACTTCCTCTGTAAATCCTCCTGGAAATGTACGAACTTTATGCACTTCCTCTGTAATCCCTCCTGGAAATGTAAGAACTTTACTTTGCGCACTTCCTCTGTAATCCCTCCTGGAAATGTAAGAACTTTACATTCTGCACTTCCTCTGTAATTCCCCCTGGAAATGTAAGGACTCTACTTTGTGCACTTCCTCTTTAATTACTCCTGGAAATGTAAGAACTTAACTTTATGCACTTCCTCTGTAATTCCCCCCTGGAAATGTAAGGACTCTACTTTGTGCACTTCCTCCGCAATTCCTCCTGGAAATGTAAGAACTTTACTTTCTGCACTTCCTCTGTAATTCCCCCTGGAAATGTAAGGACTCTACTTTGTGCACTTCCTTTGTAATCCCTCCTGGAAATGTAAGAACTTTACTTTCTACACTTCCTCTGTAATCCCTCCTGGAAATGTAAGAACTTTACTTTCTACACTTCCTCTGTAATCCCTCCTGGAAATGTAAGAACTTTACTTCATGCACTTCCTCTGTAATCCCTCCTGGAAATGTAAGAACTCTACTTTATGCACTTCCTCTGTAATCCCTCCTGGAAATGTAAGAACTTTACTTTCTGCACTTCCTCTGTAATTCCCCTTGGAAATGTAAGGACTCTACTTTGTGCATTTCCTCTTTAATTGCTCCTGGAAATGTAAGAACTTTACTTTATACACTTCCTCTGTAATCGCTACTGGAAATGTAAGAACTTTACTTTATGCATTTCCTCTGTAAATCCTCCTGGAAATGTAAGAACTTTATGCACTTCCTCAGTAAATCCTCCTGGAAATGTAAGGACTCTACTTTATGCACTTCCTCGGTAATCCCTCCTGTAAATGTAAGAACTCTACTTTGTGCACTTCCTCTGTAATCCCTCCTGGAAATGTAAGAACTCTACTTTGTGCACTTCCTCTGTAATCCCTCCTGGAAATGTAAGAACTTAACTTTATACACTTCCTCTGTAATCCCTCCTGGAAATGTAAGAACTTTACTTTATGCACTTCCACTTTAATTCCCCCTGGAAATGTAAGGACTCTACTTTATACACTTCCTCTGTAATCCCTCCTGGAAATGTAAGAACTCTACTTTATGCACTTCCTCTGTAATCCTTCCTGGAAATGTAAGAACTCTACTTTATGCACTTCCTCTGTAATCCCTCATGGAAATGTAAGAACTTTACTTTCTGCACTTCCTCTGTAATCCCTCCTGGAAATGTAAGAACTTTACTTTATGCACTTCCTCTTTAATTCCCCCTGGAAATGTAAGGACTCTACTTTCTGCACTTCCTCTGTAATCCCTCCTGGAAATGTAAGGACTCTACTTTGTGCATTTCCTCTTTAATTACTCCTGGACATTTAAGAACTTTACTTTATGCACTTGCTCTGTAAATCCTCCTGGAAATGTAAGAACTTTACTTTATGCACTTCCTCTGTAATACCTCCTGGAAATGTAAAAACTCTACTTTATGCACTTCCTCTGTATTCCCTCCTGGAAATGTAAGAACTCTACTTTGTGCACTTCCTCTGTAATCCCTCCTGGAAATGTAAGAACTTTACTTTATGCACTTCCTCTGTAGTCCCTCCAGGAAATGTAAGAATTCTACTTTGTGCACTTCCTCTGTATTCCCTCCTGGAAATGTAAGAACTCTACATTGTGCACTTCCTCTGTAATCCCTCCTGGAAATATAAGAACTTTACTTTCTGCACTTCCTCTGTAATGTCCCCTGGAAATGTAAGGACTCTACTTTGTGCACTTCCTCTTTAAATTATTCCTGGAAATGTAGAACTTAACTTTATGCACTTGCTCTATAATCCCTCCTGGAAATGTAAGAACTCTACTTTATGCACTTCCTCTGTAATCCCTCCTGGAAATGTAAGAACTCTACTTTATTCACTTCCTGTGTAATTCCACCTGGAAATGTAAGGACTCTACTTTGTGCACTTCCTCTTTAATTACTCCTGGAAATGTAAGAACTTAACTTTATGAACTTCCTCTGTAATCCCTCCTGGAAATGTAAGAACTCTACTTTATTCACTTCCTCTGTAATCCCTCCTGGAAATGTAAGAACTCTACTTTATTCACTTCCTCTGTAATCCCTCCTGGAAATGTAAGAACTTTACTTTCTACACTTCCTCTGTAATTCCCCCTGGAAATGTAAGAACTTGACTTTATGCACTTCCTCTGTAATCCCTCCTGGAAATGTAAGAACTTTACTTCATGCACTTCCTCTGTAAATCCTCCTGGAAATGTAAGAACTTAACTTTATGCACTTCCTCTGTAATCCCTCCTGGAAATGTAAGAACTTTACTTTCTGCACTTCCTCTGTAAATCCTCCTGGAAATGTAAGAACTTTATGCACTTCCTCTGTAAATCCTCCAGGAAATGTAAGGACTCTACTTTGTGCACTTCCTCTTTAATTCCCCCTGGAAATGTAAGAACTTTACTTTATGCACTTCCTCTGTAATCCCTCCTGGAAATGTAAGAACTCTACTTTGTGCACTTCCTCTGTAATCCCTCCTGGAAATGTAAGAACTCTACTTTGTGCACTTCCTCTGTAATTCCTCCTGGAAATGTAAGAACTTTACTTTGTGCACTTCCTCTTTAATTCCCCCTGGAAATGTAAGAACTTTACTTTATGCACATCCTCTGTAATCCCTCCTGGAAATGTAAGAACTTTACTTTATGCACTTCCTCTGTAATTCCCCCTGGAAATGTAAGAACTTTACTTTATGCACTTCCTCTGTAATCCCTCCTGGAAATGTAAGAACTTTATGCACTTCCTCTTTAATTCCCCCTGGAAATGTAAGAACTTTACTTTATGCACTTCCTCTGTAATCCCTCCTGGAAATGTAAGAACTTTACTTTATGCACTTCCTCTGTGAATCCTCCTGGAAATATAAGAACTCTACTTTGTGCACTTACTCTGTAATCCCTCCTGGAAATGTAAGAACTCTACTTTGTGCACTTCCTCTGTAATCCCTCCTGGAAATGTAAGAACTCTACTTTGGGCACTTCCTCCGTAATCCCTCCTGGAAATGTAAGAACTCTACTTTATGCACTTGCTCTGTAATCCCTCCTGGAAATGTAAGAACTCTACTTTATGGATTTCCTCTGTAATCCCTCCTGGAAATGTAAGAACTTAACTTAATACACTTCCTCTGTAATCCCTCCTGGAAATGTAAGAACTCTACTTTATGCACTTCCTCTGTAATCCCTCCTGGAAATGTAAGAACTTTACTTTCTGCACTTCCTCTGTAATTCCCCCTGGAAATGTAAGAACTCTACTTTATGCACTTCCTCTGTAAATCCTCCTGGAAATGTAAGAACTTTACTTTATGCACTTCCTCTGTAAATCCTCCTGGAAATGTAAGAATTTTATGTACTTCCTCTGTAAATCCTCCTGGAAATGTAAGGACTCTACTTTGTGCACTTCCTCTTTATTTACTCCTGGAAATGTAAGAACTTAAATTTATGCACTTCCTCTGTAATCCCTCCTGGAAATGTAAAAACTCTACTTTATGCACTTCCTCTGTAATCCCTCCTGGAAATGCAAGAACTTTACTTTATGCACTTCCTCTGTAATCCCTCCTGGAAATGTAAGAACTTTATGCACTTCCTCTTTAATTCCCCCTGGAAATGTAAGAACTTTACTTTATGCACTTCCTCTGTAATCCCTCCTGGAAATGTAAGAACTTTACTTTATGCACTTCCTCTGTGAATCCTCCTGGAAATATAAGAACTCTACTTTGTGCACTTACTCTGTAATCCCTCCTGGAAATGTAAGAACTCTACTTTGTGCACTTGCTCTGTAATCCCTCCTGGAAATGTAAGAACTCTACTTTATGCACTTCCTCTGTAATTCCCCCTGGAAATGTAAGGACTCTACTTTCTGCACTTCCTCTTTAATTACTCCTGGAAATGTAAGAACTTTACTTTATGCACTTCCTCTGTAATCCCTTCTGGAAATGTAAGAACTCTACTTTGCGCACTTCCTCTGTAATCCCTCCTGGAAATGTAAGAACTCTACTTTGTGCACTTCCTCTGTAATCCCTCCTGGAAATATAAGAACTCTACGTTGTGCACTTCCTCTGTAATCCCTCCTGGAAATGTAAGAACTTTACTTTATGCACTTCCTCTGTAATTCCCCCTGGAAATGTAAGGACTCTACTTTGTGCACTTCCTCCGCAATTCCTCCTGGAAATGTAAGAACTTTACTTTCTGCACTTCCTCTGTAATTCCCCCTGGAAATGTAAGGACTCTACTTTGTGCACTTCCTCTGTAATCCCTCCTGGAAATGTAAGAACTTTACTTTCTACACTTCCTCTGTAATCCCTCCTGGAAATGTAAGAACTTTACTTCATGCACTTCCTCTGTAATCCCTCCTGGAAATGTAAGAACTCTACTTTATGCACTTCCTCTATAATTCCCCCTGGAAATGTAAGGACTCTACTTTGTGCACTTCCTCTTTAATTACTCCTGGAAATGTAAGAACTCTACTTTGTGCACTTCCTCCGCAATTCCTCCTGGAAATGTAAGAACTTTACTTTCTACACTTCCTCTGTAATTCCCCCTGGAAATGTAAGGACTCTACTTTGTGAACTTCCTTTGTAATCCCTCCTGGAAATGTAAGAACTTTACTTTATACACTTCCTCTGTAATCCCTCCTGGAAATGTAAGAACTTTACTTTCTACACTTCCTCTGTAATCCCTCCTGGAAATGTAAGAACTTTACTTCATGCACTTCCTCTGTAATCCCTCCTGGAAATGTAAGAAATCTACTTTATGCACTTCCTCTGTAATCCCTCCTGGAAATGTAAGAACTTTACTTTCTGCACATCCTCTGTTATTCCCCCTGGAAATGTAAGGACTCTACTTTGTGCATTTCCTCTTTAGTTACTCCTGGAAATGTAAGAACTTTACTTTATACACTTCCTCTGTAATCCCTCCTGGAAATGTAAGAACTTAATGCACTTCCTCTGTAAATCCTCCTGGAAATGTAAGGACTCTACTTTATGCACTTCCTCGGTAATCCCTCCTGGAAATGTAAGAACTCTGCTTTGTGCACTTCCTCTGTAATCCCTCCTGGAAATGTAAGAACTCTACTTTGTGCACTTCCTCTGTAATCCCTCCTGGAAATGTAAGAACTCTACTTTCTGTACTTCCTCTGTAATCCCTCCTGGAAATGTAAGAACTCTACTTTATGCACTTCCTCTGTAATCCCTCCTGGAAATGTAAGAACTTTACTTTCTGCACTTCCTCTGTAATCCCTCCTGGAAATGTAAGAATTTTACTTTATGCACTTCCTCTTTAATTCCCCCTGGAAATGTAAGGACTCTACTTTATACACTTCCTCTGTAATCCCTCCTGGAAATGTAAGAACTTTACTTTATGCACTTCCTCTGTAATCCCTACTGGAAATGTAAGAACTCTACTTTATGCACTTCCTCTGTAAAACCTCCTGGAAATGTAAGAACTTTACTTTCTGCACTTCCTCTGTAATTCCCCCTGGAAACGTAAGGACTCTACTTTATGCACTTCCTTTGTAATCCCTCCTGGAAATGTAAGAACTTTACTTTATGCACTTCCTCTGTAATCCCTTCTGGAAATGTAAGAACTCTACTTTATTCACTTCCTCTGTAATTCCCCCTGGAAATGTAAGGACTCTACTTTGTGCACTTCCTCTTTAATTACTCCTGGAAATGTAAGAACTTAACTTTATGCACTTCCTCTGTAATCCCTCCTGGAAATGTAAGAACTCTACTTTATGCACTTCCTCTGTAATCCCTCCTGGAAATGTAAGAACTTTACTTTCTGCACTTCCTCTATAATTCACCCTGGAAATGTAAGAACTTTACTTTATGCACTTCCTCTGTAATCCCTCCTGGAAATGTAAGAACTTTACTTTCTGCACTTCCTCTATAATTCCCCCTGGAAATGTAAGAACTTTACTTTATGCACTTCCTCTGTAATCCCTCCTGGAAATGTAAGAACTTTACTTCATGCACTTCCTCTGTAATCCCTCCTGGAAATGTAAGAACTCTACTTTATGCACTTCCTCTGTAATCCCTCCTGGAAATGTAAGAACTTTACTTTCAGCACTTCCTCAGTAATTCCCCCTGGAAATGTAAGGACTCTACTTTGTGCATTTCCTCTTTAATTACTCCTGGAAATGTAAGAACTTTACTTTATACACTTCCTCTGTAATCCCTCCTAGAAATGTAAGAACTTTACTTTATGCACTTCCTCTGTAAATCCTCCTGGAAATGTAAGAACTTTATGCACTTCCTCTGTAAATCCTCCTGGAAATGTAAGGACTCTACTTTATGCACTTCCTCGGTAATCACTCCTGGAATTGTAAGAACTCTACTTTGTGCACTTCCTCTGTAATCCCTCCTGGAAATGTAAGAACTCTACTTTGTGCACTTCCTCTGTAATCCCTCCTGGAAATGTAAGAACTCTACTTTCTGCACTTCCTCTGTAATCCCTCCTGGAAATGTAAGAACTCTACTTTATGCACTTCCTCTGTAATCCCTCATGGAAATGTAAGAACTTTACTTTCTGCACTTCCTCTGTAATCCCTCCTGGAAATGTAAGAACTTTACTTTATGCACTTCCTCTTTAATTCCCCCTGGAAATGTAAGGACTCTACTTTATACACTTCCTCTGTAATCCCTCCTGGAAATGTAAGAACTTAATGCACTTCCTCTGTAAATCCTCCTGGAAATGTAAGGACTCTACTTTATGCACTTCCTCGGTAATCCCTCCTGGAAATGTAAGAACTCTGCTTTGTGCACTTCCTCTGTAATCCCTCCTGGAAATGTAAGAACTCTACTTTGTGCACTTCCTCTGTAATCCCTCCTGGAAATGTAAGAACTCTACTTTCTGTACTTCCTCTGTAATCCCTCCTGGAAATGTAAGAACTCTACTTTATGCACTTCCTCTGTAATCCCTCCTGGAAATGTAAGAACTTTACTTTCTGCACTTCCTCTGTAATCCCTCCTGGAAATGTAAGAATTTTACTTTATGCACTTCCTCTTTAATTCCCCCTGGAAATGTAAGGACTCTACTTTATACACTTCCTCTGTAATCCCTCCTGGAAATGTAAGAACTTTACTTTATGCACTTCCTCTGTAATCCCTACTGGAAATGTAAGAACTCTACTTTATGCACTTCCTCTGTAAAACCTCCTGGAAATGTAAGAACTTTACTTTCTGCACTTCCTCTGTAATTCCCCCTGGAAACGTAAGGACTCTACTTTATGCACTTCCTTTGTAATCCCTCCTGGAAATGTAAGAACTTTACTTTATGCACTTCCTCTGTAATCCCTTCTGGAAATGTAAGAACTCTACTTTATTCACTTCCTCTGTAATTCCCCCTGGAAATGTAAGGACTCTACTTTGTGCACTTCCTCTTTAATTACTCCTGGAAATGTAAGAACTTAACTTTATGCACTTCCTCTGTAATCCCTCCTGGAAATGTAAGAACTCTACTTTATGCACTTCCTCTGTAATCCCTCCTGGAAATGTAAGAACTTTACTTTCTGCACTTCCTCTATAATTCACCCTGGAAATGTAAGAACTTTACTTTATGCACTTCCTCTGTAATCCCTCCTGGAAATGTAAGAACTTTACTTTCTGCACTTCCTCTATAATTCCCCCTGGAAATGTAAGAACTTTACTTTATGCACTTCCTCTGTAATCCCTCCTGGAAATGTAAGAACTTTACTTCATGCACTTCCTCTGTAATCCCTCCTGGAAATGTAAGAACTCTACTTTATGCACTTCCTCTGTAATCCCTCCTGGAAATGTAAGAACTTTACTTTCAGCACTTCCTCAGTAATTCCCCCTGGAAATGTAAGGACTCTACTTTGTGCATTTCCTCTTTAATTACTCCTGGAAATGTAAGAACTTTACTTTATACACTTCCTCTGTAATCCCTCCTAGAAATGTAAGAACTTTACTTTATGCACTTCCTCTGTAAATCCTCCTGGAAATGTAAGAACTTTATGCACTTCCTCTGTAAATCCTCCTGGAAATGTAAGGACTCTACTTTATGCACTTCCTCGGTAATCACTCCTGGAATTGTAAGAACTCTACTTTGTGCACTTCCTCTGTAATCCCTCCTGGAAATGTAAGAACTCTACTTTGTGCACTTCCTCTGTAATCCCTCCTGGAAATGTAAGAACTCTACTTTCTGCACTTCCTCTGTAATCCCTCCTGGAAATGTAAGAACTCTACTTTATGCACTTCCTCTGTAATCCCTCATGGAAATGTAAGAACTTTACTTTCTGCACTTCCTCTGTAATCCCTCCTGGAAATGTAAGAACTTTACTTTATGCACTTCCTCTTTAATTCCCCCTGGAAATGTAAGGACTCTACTTTCTGCACTTCCTCTGTAATCCCTCCTGGAAATGTAAGGACTCTACTTTGTGCATTTCCTCTTTAATTACTCCTGGAAATGTAAGATCTTTACTTTATGCACTTCCTCTGTAATACCTCCTGGAAATGTAAGAACTCTACTTTATGCACTTCCTCTGTAATCCCTCCAGGAAATGTAAGAATTCTACTTTGTGCACTTCCTCTGTATTCCCTCCTGGAAATGTAAGAACTCTACTTTGTGCACTTCCTCTGTAATCCCTCCTGGAAATGTAAGAACTTTACTTTCTGCACTTCCTCTGTAATGTCCCCTGGAAATGTAAGGACTCTACTTTGTGCACTTCCTCTTTAATTACTCCTGGAAATGTAAGAACTCTACTTTATGCACTTCCTCTGTAATCCCTCCTGGAAATGTAAGAACTTTACTTTCTGCACTTCCTCTGTAATTCCCCCTGGAAGTGTAAGAACTTTACTTTATGCACTTCCTCTGTAATCCCTCCTGGAAATGTAAGAACGTTACTTCATGCACTTCCTCTGTAAATCCTCCTGGAAATGTAAGAACTTAACTTTATGCACTTCCTCTGTAATCCCTCCTGGAAATCTAAGAACTTTACTTTATGCACTTCCTCTGTAATCCCTCCTGGAAATGTAAGAACTTTACTTTATGCACTTCCTCTGTAATTCCCCCTGGAAATGTAAGAACTTTACTTTATGCACTTCCTCTGTAATCCCTCCTGGAAATGTAAGAATTTTACTTTATGCACTTCCTCTGTAATCCCTCCTGGAAATGTAAGAACTTTATTTTCTGCACTTCCTCTGTAATCCCTCCTGGAAATGTAAGAACTTTACTTTATGCACTTCCACTTTAATTCCCCCTGGAAATGTAAGGACTCTACTTTATACACTTCCTCTGTAATCCCTCCTGGAAATGTAAGAACTCTACTTTATGCACTTCCTCTGTAATCCCTCCTGGAAATGTAAGAACTCTACTTTATGCACTTCCTCTGTAATCCCTCCTGGAAATGTAAGAACTTTACTTTCTGCACTTCCTCTATAATTCACCCTGGAAATGTAAGAACTTTACTTTATGCACTTCCTCTGTAATCCCTCCTGGAAATGTAAGAACTTTACTTTCTGCACTTCCTCTATAATTCCCCCTGGAAATGTAAGAACTTTACTTTATGCACTTCCTCTGTAATCCCTCCTGGAAATGTAAGAACTTTACTTCATGCACTTCCTCTGTAATCCCTCCTGGAAATGTAAGAACTCTACTTTATGCACTTCCTCTGTAATCCCTCCTGGAAATGTAAGAACTTTACTTTCAGCACTTCCTCAGTAATTTCCCCTGGAAATGTAAGGACTCTACTTTGTGCATTTCCTCTTTAATTACTCCTGGAAATGTAAGAACTTTACTTTATACACTTCCTCTGTAATCCCTCCTAGAAATGTAAGAACTTTACTTTATGCACTTCCTCTGTAAATCCTCCTGGAAATGTAAGAACTTTATGCACTTCCTCTGTAAATCCTCCTGGAAATGTAAGGACTCTACTTTATGCACTTCCTCGGTAATCACTCCTGGAATTGTAAGAACTCTACTTTGTGCACTTCCTCTGTAATCCCTCCTGGAAATGTAAGAACTCTACTTTGTGCACTTCCTCTGTAATCCCTCCTGGAAATGTAAGAACTCTACTTTCTGCACTTCCTCTGTAATCCCTCCTGGAAATGTAAGAACTCTACTTTATGCACTTCCTCTGTAATCCCTCATGGAAATGTAAGAACTTTACTTTCTGCACTTCCTCTGTAATCCCTCCTGGAAATGTAAGAACTTTACTTTATGCACTTCCTCTTTAATTCCCCCTGGAAATGTAAGGACTCTACTTTCTGCACTTCCTCTGTAATCCCTCCTGGAAATGTAAGGACTCTACTTTGTGCATTTCCTCTTTAATTACTCCTGGAAATGTAAGATCTTTACTTTATGCACTTCCTCTGTAATACCTCCTGGAAATGTAAGAACTCTACTTTATGCACTTCCTCTGTAATCCCTCCAGGAAATGTAAGAATTCTACTTTGTGCACTTCCTCTGTATTCCCTCCTGGAAATGTAAGAACTCTACTTTGTGCACTTCCTCTGTAATCCCTCCTGGAAATGTAAGAACTTTACTTTCTGCACTTCCTCTGTAATGTCCCCTGGAAATGTAAGGACTCTACTTTGTGCACTTCCTCTTTAATTACTCCTGGAAATGTAAGAACTCTACTTTATGCACTTCCTCTGTAATCCCTCCTGGAAATGTAAGAACTTTACTTTCTGCACTTCCTCTGTAATTCCCCCTGGAAGTGTAAGAACTTTACTTTATGCACTTCCTCTGTAATCCCTCCTGGAAATGTAAGAACGTTACTTCATGCACTTCCTCTGTAAATCCTCCTGGAAATGTAAGAACTTAACTTTATGCACTTCCTCTGTAATCCCTCCTGGAAATCTAAGAACTTTACTTTATGCACTTCCTCTGTAATCCCTCCTGGAAATGTAAGAACTTTACTTTATGCACTTCCTCTGTAATTCCCCCTGGAAATGTAAGAACTTTACTTTATGCACTTCCTCTGTAATCCCTCCTGGAAATGTAAGAATTTTACTTTATGCACTTCCTCTGTAATCCCTCCTGGAAATGTAAGAACTTTATTTTCTGCACTTCCTCTGTAATCCCTCCTGGAAATGTAAGAACTTTACTTTATGCACTTCCACTTTAATTCCCCCTGGAAATGTAAGGACTCTACTTTATACACTTCCTCTGTAATCCCTCCTGGAAATGTAAGAACTCTACTTTATGCACTTCCTCTGTAATCCCTCCTGGAAATGTAAGAACTCTACTTTATGCACTTCCTCTGTAATCCCTCATGGAAATGTAAGAACTTTACTTTCTGCACTTCCTCTGTAATCCCTCCTGGAAATGTAAGAACTTTACTTTATGCACTTCCTCTTTAATTCCCCCTGGAAATGTAAGGACTCTACTTTCTGCACTTCCTCTGTAATCCCTCCTGGAAATGTAAGGACTCTACTTTGTGCATTTCCTCTTTAATTACTCCTGGAAATTTAAGAACTTTACTTTATGCACTTCCTCTGTAAATCCTCCTGGAAATGTAAGAACTTTACTTTATGCACTTCCTCTGTAATACCTCCTGGAAATGTAAAAACTCTACTTTATGCACTTCCTCTGTATTCCCTCCTGGAAATGTAAGAACTCTACTTTGTGCACTTCCTCTGTAATCCCTCCTGGAAATGTAAGAACTTTACTTTATGCACTTCCTCTGTAGTCCCTCCAGGAAATGTAAGAATTCTACTTTGTGCACTTCCTCTGTATTCCCTCCTGGAAATGTAAGAACTCTACATTGTGCACTTCCTCTGTAATCCCTCCTGGAAATATAAGAACTTTACTTTCTGCACTTCCTCTGTAATGTCCCCTGGAAATGTAAGGACTCTACTTTGTGCACTTCCTCTTTAAATTATTCCTGGAAATGTAGAACTTAACTTTATGCACTTGCTCTATAATCCCTCCTGGAAATGTAAGAACTCTACTTTATGCACTTCCTCTGTAATCCCTCCTGGAAATGTAAGAACTCTACTTTATTCACTTCCTGTGTAATTCCACCTGGAAATGTAAGGACTCTACTTTGTGCACTTCCTCTTTAATTACTCCTGGAAATGTAAGAACTTAACTTTATGAACTTCCTCTGTAATCCCTCCTGGAAATGTAAGAACTCTACTTTATTCACTTCCTCTGTAATCCCTCCTGGAAATGTAAGAACTCTACTTTATTCACTTCCTCTGTAATCCCTCCTGGAAATGTAAGAACTTTACTTTCTACACTTCCTCTGTAATTCCCCCTGGAAATGTAAGAACTTGACTTTATGCACTTCCTCTGTAATCCCTCCTGGAAATGTAAGAACTTTACTTCATGCACTTCCTCTGTAAATCCTCCTGGAAATGTAAGAACTTAACTTTATGCACTTCCTCTGTAATCCCTCCTGGAAATGTAAGAACTTTACTTTCTGCACTTCCTCTGTAAATCCTCCTGGAAATGTAAGAACTTTATGCACTTCCTCTGTAAATCCTCCAGGAAATGTAAGGACTCTACTTTGTGCACTTCCTCTTTAATTCCCCCTGGAAATGTAAGAACTTTACTTCATGCACTTCCTCTGTAATCCCTCCTGGAAATGTAAGAACTCTACTTTGTGCACTTCCTCTGTAATCCCTCCTGGAAATGTAAGAACTCTACTTTGTGCACTTCCTCTGTAATTCCTCCTGGAAATGTAAGAACTTTACTTTGTGCACTTCCTCTTTAATTCCCCCTGGAAATGTAAGAACTTTACTTTATGCACATCCTCTGTAATCCCTCCTGGAAATGTAAGAACTTTACTTTATGCACTTCCTCTGTAATTCCCCCTGGAAATGTAAGAACTTTACTTTATGCACTTCCTCTGTAATCCCTCCTGGAAATGTAAGAACTTTACTTTATGCACTTCCTCTTTAATTCCCCCTGGAAATGTAAGAACTTTACTTTATGCACTTCCTCTGTAATCCCTCCTGGAAATGTAAGAACTTTACTTTATGCACTTCCTCTGTGAATCCTCCTGGAAATATAAGAACTCTACTTTGTGCACTTACTCTGTAATCCCTCCTGGAAATGTAAGAACTCTACTTTGTGCACTTCCTCTGTAATCCCTCCTGGAAATGTAAGAACTCTACTTTGGGCACTTCCTCCGTAATCCCTCCTGGAAATGTAAGAACTCTACTTTATGCACTTGCTCTGTAATCCCTCCTGGAAATGTAAGAACTCTACTTTATGGATTTCCTCTGTAATCCCTCCTGGAAATGTAAGAACTTAACTTAATACACTTCCTCTGTAATCCCTCCTGGAAATGTAAGAACTCTACTTTATGCACTTCCTCTGTAATCCCTCCTGGAAATGTAAGAACTTTACTTTCTGCACTTCCTCTGTAATTCCCCCTGGAAATGTAAGAACTCTACTTTATGCACTTCCTCTGTAAATCCTCCTGGAAATGTAAGAACTTTACTTTATGCACTTCCTCTGTAAATCCTCCTGGAAATGTAAGAATTTTATGTACTTCCTCTGTAAATCCTCCTGGAAATGTAAGGACTCTACTTTGTGCACTTCCTCTTTAATTACTCCTGGAAATGTAAGAACTTAAATTTATGCACTTCCTCTGTAATCCCTCCTGGAAATGTAAAAACTCTACTTTATGCACTTCCTCTGTAATCCCTCCTGGAAATGTAAGAACTTTACTTTATGCACTTCCTCTGTAATCCCTCCTGGAAATGTAAGAACTTTACTTTATGCACTTCCTCTGTAATCCCTCCTGGAAATGTAAGAACTCTACTTTATGCACTTCCTCTGTAATTCCCCCTGGAAATGTAAGGACTCTACTTTCTGCACTTCCTCTTTAATTACTCCTGGAAATGTAAGAACTTTACTTTATACACTTCCTCTGTAAATCCTCCTGGAAATGTAAGAACTTTATGCACTTCCTCTGTAATCCCTTCTGGAAATGTAAGAACTCTACTTTGCGAACTTCCTCTGTAATCCCTCCTGGAAATGTAAGAACTCTACTTTGTGCACTTCCTCTGTAATCCCTCCTGGAAATATAAGAACTCTACGTTGTGCACTTCCTCTGTAATCCCTCCTGGAAATGTAAGAACTTTACTTTATGCACTTCCTCTGTAATTCCCCCTGGAAATGTAAGGACTCTACTTTGTGCACTTCCTCCGCAATTCCTCCTGGAAATGTAAGAACTTTACTTTCTGCACTTCCTCTGTAATTCCCCCTGGAAATGTAAGGACTCTACTTTGTGCACTTCCTCTGTAATCCCTCCTGGAAATGTAAGAACTTTACTTTCTACACTTCCTCTGTAATCCCTCCTGGAAATGTAAGAACTTTACTTCATGCACTTCCTCTGTAATCCCTCCTGGAAATGTAAGAACTCTACTTTATGCACTTCCTCTGTAATTCCCCCTGGAAATGTAAGGACTCTACTTTGTGCACTTCCTCTTTAATTACTCCTGGAAATGTAAGAACTTAACTTTATGCACTTCCTCTGTAATTCCCCCTGGAAATGTAAGAACTCTACTTTGTGCACTTCCTCCGCAATTCCTCCTGGAAATGTAAGAACTTTACTTTCTACACTTCCTCTGTAATTCCCCCTGGAAATGTAAGGACTCTACTTTGTGCACTTCCTTTGTAATCCCTCCTGGAAATGTAAGAACTTTACTTTATACACTTCCTCTGTAATCCCTCCTGGAAATGTAAGAACTTTACTTTCTACACTTCCTCTGTAATCCCTCCTGGAAATGTAAGAACTTTACTTCATGCACTTCCTCTGTAATCCCTCCTGGAAATGTAAGAAATCTACTTTATGCACTTCCTCTGTAATCCCTCCTGGAAATGTAAGAACTTTACTTTCTGCACATCCTCTGTTATTCCCCCTGGAAATGTAAGGACTCTACTTTGTGCATTTCCTCTTTAGTTACTCCTGGAAATGTAAGAACTTTACTTTATACACTTCCTCTGTAATCCCTCCTGGAAATGTAAGAACTTAATGCACTTCCTCTGTAAATCCTCCTGGAAATGTAAGGACTCTACTTTATGCACTTCCTCGGTAATCCCTCCTGGAAATGTAAGAACTCTGCTTTGTGCACTTCCTCTGTAATCCCTCCTGGAAATGTAAGAACTCTACTTTGTGCACTTCCTCTGTAATCCCTCCTGGAAATGTAAGAACTCTACTTTGTGCACTTCCTCTGTAATCCCTCCTGGAAATGTAAGAACTCTACTTTATGCACTTCCTCTGTAATCCCTCCTGGAAATGTAAGAACTTTACTTTCTGCACTTCCTCTGTAATCCCTCCTGGAAATGTAAGAATTTTACTTTATGCACTTCCTCTTTAATTCCCCCTGGAAATGTAAGGACTCTACTTTATACACTTCCTCTGTAATCCCTCCTGGAAATGTAAGAACTTTACTTTATGCACTTCCTCTGTAATCCCTACTGGAAATGTAAGAACTCTACTTTATGCACTTCCTCTGTAATCCCTTCTGGAAATGTAAGAACTCTACTTTATTCACTTCCTCTGTAATTCCCCCTGGAAATGTAAGGACTCTACTTTGTGCACTTCCTCTTTAATTACTCCTGGAAATGTAAGAACTTAACTTTATGCACTTCCTCTGTAATCACTCCTGGAAATGTAAGAACTCTACTTTATGCACTTCCTCTGTAATCCCTCCTGGAAATGTAAGAACTTTACTTTCTGCACTTCCTCTATAATTCCCCCTGGAAATGTAAGAACTTTACTTTATGCACTTCCTCTGTAATCCCTCCTGGAAATGTAAGAACTTTACTTTCTGCACTTCCTCTATAATTCCCCCTGGAAATGTAAGAACTTTACTTTATGCACTTCCTCTGTAATCCCTCCTGGAAATGTAAGAACTTTACTTCATGCACTTCCTCTGTAATCCCTCCTGGAAATGTAAGAACTCTACTTTATGCACTTCCTCTGTAATCCCTCCTGGAAATGTAAGAACTTTACTTTCAGCACTTCCTCAGTAATTCCCCCTGGAAATGTAAGGACTCTACTTTGTGCATTTCCTCTTTAATTACTCCTGGAAATGTAAGAACTTTACTTTATACACTTCCTCTGTAATCCCTCCTGGAAATGTAAGAACTTTACTTTATGCACTTCCTCTGTAAATCCTCCTGGAAATGTAAGAACTTTATGCACTTCCTCTGTAAATCCTCCTGGAAATGTAAGGACTCTACTTTATGCACTTCCTCGGTAATCACTCCTGGAATTGTAAGAACTCTACTTTGTGCACTTCCTCTGTAATCCCTCCTGGAAATGTAAGAACTCTACTTTGTGCACTTCCTCTGTAATCCCTCCTGGAAATGTAAGAACTCTACTTTCTGCACTTCCTCTGTAATCCCTCCTGGAAATGTAAGAACTCTACTTTATGCACTTCCTCTGTAATCCCTCATGGAAATGTAAGAACTTTACTTTCTGCACTTCCTCTGTAATCCCTCCTGGAAATGTAAGAACTTTACTTTATGCACTTCCTCTTTAATTCCCCCTGGAAATGTAAGGACTCTACTTTCTGCACTTCCTCTGTAATCCCTCCTGGAAATGTAAGGACTCTACTTTGTGCATTTCCTCTTTAATTACTCCTGGAAATGTAAGAACTTTACTTTATGCACTTCCTCTGTAATACCTCCTGGAAATGTAAGAACTCTACTTTATGCACTTCTTCTGTAATCCCTCCAGGAAATGTAAGAATTCTACTTTGTGCACTTCCTCTGTATTCCCTCCTGGAAATGTAAGAACTCTACTTTGTGCACTTCCTCTGTAATCCCTCCTGGAAATGTAAGAACTTTACTTTCTGCACTTCCTCTGTAATGTCCCCTGGAAATGTAAGGACTCTACTTTGTGCACTTCCTCTTTAAATTATTCCTGGAAATGTAGAACTTAACTTTATGCACTTGCTCTGTAATCCCTCCTGGAAATGTAAGAACTCTACTTTATGCACTTCCTCTGTAATCCCTCCTGGAAATGTAAGAACTCTACTTTATTCACTTCCTCTGTAATTCCACCTGGAAATGTAAGGACTCTACTTTGTGCACTTCCTCTTTAATTACTCCTGGAAATGTAAGAACTTAACTTTATGCACTTCCTCTGTAATCCCTCCTGGAAATGTAAGAACTCTACTTTATGCACTTCCTCTGTAATCCCTCCTGGAAATGTAAGAACTTTACTTTCTGCACTTCCTCTGTAATTCCCCCTGGAAGTGTAAGAACTTTACTTTATGCACTTCCTCTGTAATCCCTCCTGGAAATGTAAGAACGTTACTTCATGCACTTCCTCTGTAAATCCTCCTGGAAATGTAAGAACTTAACTTTATGCACTTCCTCTGTAATCCCTCCTGGAAATGTAAGAACTTTACTTTATGCACTTCCTCTGTAATCCCTCCTGGAAATGTAAGAACTTTACTTTATGCACTTCCTCTGTAATTCCCCCTGGAAATGTAAGAACTTTACTTTATGCACTTCCTCTGTAATCCCTCCTGGAAATGTAAGAATTTTACTTTATGCACTTCCTCTTTAATTCCCCCTGGAAATGTAAGAACTTTACTTTATGCACTTCCTCTGTAATCCCTCCTGGAAATGTAAGAACTTTACTTTATGCACTTCCTCTGTGAATCCTCCTGGAAATGTAAGAACTTTATGCACTTCCTCTGTAAATCCTCCTGGAAATATAAGAACTCTACTTTGTGCACTTACTCTGTAATCCCTCCTGGAAATGTAAGAACTCTACTTTGTGCACTTCCTCTGTAATCCCTCCTGGAAATGTAAGAACTCTACTTTGGGCACTTCCTCCGTAATCCCTCCTGGAAATGTAAGAACTCTACTTTATGCACTTGCTCTGTAATCCCTCCTGGAAATGTAAGAACTCTACTTTATGCATTTCCTCTGTAATCCCTCCTGGAAATGTAAGAACTCTACTTTATTCACTTCCTCTGTAATTCCATCTGGAAATGTAAGAACTTAACTTTATGCACTTCCTCTGTAATCCCTCCTGGAAATGTAAGAACTTTACTTTATGCACTTCCTCTGTAAATCCTCCTGGAAATGTAAGAATTTTATGCACTTCCTCTGTAAATCCTCCTGGAAATGTAAGGACTCTACCTTGTGCACTTCCTCTTTAATTACTCCTGGAAATGTAAGAACTTAACTTTATGCACTTCCTCTGTAATCCCTCCTGGAAATGTAAGAACTTTACTTTATGCACTTCCTCTGTAATCCCTCCTGGAAATGTAAGAACTTTACTTTATGCACTTCCTCTGTAATCCCTCCTGGAAATGTAAGAACTCTACTTTGCGCACTTCCTCTGTAATCCCTCCTGGAAATGTAAGAACTCTACTTTGTGCACTTCCTCTGTAATCCCTCCTGGAAATGTAAGAACTTTACTTTCTGCACTTCCTCTGTAATTCCCCCTGGAAATGTAAGGACTCTACTTTGTGCACTTCCTCTTTAATTACTCCTGGAAATGTAAGAACTTTACTTTCTGCACTTCCTCTGTAATTCCCCCTGGAAATGTAAGGACTCTACTTTGTGCACTTCCTTTGTAATCCCTCCTGGAAATGTAAGAACTTTATGTACTTCCTCTTTAATTCCCCCTGGAAATGTAAGTACTTTACTTTATGCACTTCCTCTGTAATCCCTCCTGGAAATGTAAGAACTTTACTTCATGCACTTCCTCTGTAAATCCTCCTGGAAATGTAAGAACTTTATGCACTTCCTCTGTAAATCCTCCTGGAAATGTAAGGACTCTACTTTGTGCACGTCCTCTGTAATCCCTCCTGGAAATGTAAGAACTTTACTTTGTGCACTTCCTCTTTAATTCCCCCTGGAAATGTAAGAACTTTACTTTGTGCACTTCCTCTTTAATTCCCCCTGGAAATGTAAGAACTTTACTTTATGCACTTCCTCTGTAATCCCTCCTGGAAATGTAAGAACTTTACTTTATGCACTTCCTCTGTAATTCCCTCTGGAAATGTAAGGACTCTACTTTCTGCACTTCCTCTGTAATCCCTCCTGGAAATGTAAGAACTTTACTTCATCCACTTCCTCTGTAATCCCTCCTGGAAATGTAAGAACTCTACTTTATGCACTTCCTCTGTAATCCCTCCTGGAAATGTAAGAACTTTACTTTCTGCACTTCCTCTGTAATTCTCCCTGGAAATGTAAGGACTCTACTTTCTGCACTTCCTCTGTAATCCCTCCTGGAAATGTAAGAACTTTACTTTATGCACTTCCTCTGTAAATCCTCCTGGAAATGTAAGAACTTTATGCACTTCCTCTGTAATCCCTCCTGGAAATGTAAGAACTCTACTTTGCGCTTTTACTCTGTAATCCCTCCTGGAAATGTAAGAACTCTACTTTGTGCACTTCCTCTGTAATCCCTCCTGGAAATGTAAGAACTCTACTTTGTGCACTTCCTCTGTAATCCCTCCTGGAAATGTAAGAACTTTACTTTCTGCACTTCCTCTGTAATTCCCCCTGGAAATGTAAGGACTCTACTTTGTGCACTTCCTCTTTAATTACTCCTGGAAATGTAAGAACTTAACTTTATGCACTTCCTCTGTAATTCCCCCTGGAAATGTAAGAACTCTACTTTATGCACTTCCTCTGTAATCCCTCCTGGAAATGTAAGAACTCTACTTTATGCACTTCCTCTGTAATCCCTCATGGAAATGTAAGAACTTTACTTTCTGCACTTCCTCTGTAATCCCTCCTGGAAATGTAAGGACTCTACTTTGTGCATTTCCTCTTTAATTACTCCTGGAAATGTAAGAACTTTACTTTATGCACTTCCTCTGTAATACCTCCTGGAAATGTAAGAACTCTACTTTATGCACTTCCTCTGTAATCCCTCCAGGAAATGTAAGAATTCTACTTTGTGCACTTCCTCTGTATTCCCTCCTGGAAATGTAAGAACTCTACTTTGAGCACTTCCTCTGTAATCCCTCCTGGAAATGTAAGAACTTTACTTTCTGCACTTCCTCTGTAATGTCCCCTGGAAATGTAAGGACTCTACTTTGTGCACTTCCTCTTTAAATTATTCCTGGAAATGTAGAACTTAACTTTATGCACTTGCTCTGTAATCCCTCCTGGAAATGTAAGAACTCTACTTTATGCACTTCCTCTGTAATCCCTCCTGGAAATGTAAGAACTCTACTTTATTCACTTCCTCTGTAATTCCACCTGGAAATGTAAGGACTCTACTTTGTGCACTTCCTCTTTAATTACTCCTGGAAATGTAAGAACTTAACTTTATGCACTTCCTCTGTAATCCCTCCTGGAAATGTAAGAACTCTACTTTATGCACTTCCTCTGTAATCCCTCCTGGAAATGTAAGAACTTAACTTTATGCACTTCCTCTGTAATCCCTCCTGGAAATGTAACAACTCTACTTTATGCACTTCCTCTGTAATCCCTCCTGGAAATGTAAGAACTTTACTTTCTGCACTTCCTCTGTAATTCCCCCTGGAAGTGTAAGAACTTTACTTTATGCACTTCCTCTGTAATCCCTCCTGGAAATGTAAGAACGTTACTTCATGCACTTCCTCTGTAAATCCTCCTGGAAATGTAAGAACTTAACTTTATGCACTTCCTCTGTAATCCCTCCTGGAAATGTAAGAACTTTACTTTATGCACTTCCTCTGTAATCCCTCCTGGAAATGTAAGAACTTTACTTTATGCACTTCCTCTGTAATTCCCCCTGGAAATGTAAGAACTTTACTTTATGCACTTCCTCTGTAATCCCTCCTGGAAATGTAAGAATTTTACTTTATGCACTTCCTCTTTAATTCCCCCTGGAAATGTAAGAACTTTACTTTATGCACTTCCTCTGTAATCCCTCCTGGAAATGTAAGAACTTTACTTTATGCACTTCCTCTGTGAATCCTCCTGGAAATGTAAGAACTTTATGCACTTCCTCTGTAAATCCTCCTGCAAATATAAGAACTCTACTTTGTGCACTTACTCTGTAATCCCTCCTGGAAATGTAAGAACTCTACTTTGTGCACTTCCTCTGTAATCCCTCCTGGAAATGTAAGAACTCTACTTTGGGCACTTCCTCCGTAATCCCTCCTGGAAATGTAAGAACTCTACTTTATGCACTTGCTCTGTAATCCCTCCTGGAAATGTAAGAACTCTACTTTATGCATTTCCTCTGTAATCCCTCCTGGAAATGTAAGAACTCTACTTTATTCACTTCCTCTGTAATTCCATCTGGAAATGTAAGAACTTAACTTTATGCACTTCCTCTGTAATCCCTCCTGGAAATGTAAGAACTTTACTTTATGCACTTCCTCTGTAAATCCTCCTGGAAATGTAAGAATTTTATGCACTTCCTCTGTAAATCCTCCTGGAAATGTAAGGACACTACCTTGTGCACTTCCTCTTTAATTACTCCTGGAAATGTAAGAACTTAACTTTATGCACTTCCTCTGTAATCCCTCCTGGAAATGTAACAACTCTACTTTATGCACTTCCTCTGTAATCCCTCCTGGAAATGTAAGAACTTTACTTTATGCACTTCCTCTGTAATCCCTATTGGAAATGTAAGAACTTTACTTTATGCACTTCCTCTGTAATCCCTCCTGGAAATGTAAGAACTCTACTTTGCGCACTTCCTCTGTAATCCCTCCTGGAAATGTAAGAACTCTACTTTGTGCACTTCCTCTGTAATCCCTCCTGGAAATGAAAGAACTTTACTTTCTGCACTTCCTCTGTAATTCCCCCTGGAAATGTAAGGACTCTACTTTGTGCACTTCCTCTTTAATTACTCCTGGAAATGTAAGAACTTTACTTTCTGCACTTCCTCTGTAATTCCCCCTGGAAATGTAAGGACTCTACTTTGTGCACTTCCTTTGTAATCCCTCCTGGAAATGTAAGAACTTTATGTACTTCCTCTTTAATTCCCCCTGGAAATGTAAGTACTTTACTTTATGCACTTCCTCTGTAATCCCTCCTGGAAATGTAAGAACTTTACTTCATGCACTTCCTCTGTAAATCCTCCTGGAAATGTAAGAACTTTATGCACTTCCTCTGTAAATCCTCCTGGAAATGTAAGGACTCTACTTTGTGCACGTCCTCTGTAATCCCTCCTGGAAATGTAAGAACTTTACTTTGTGCACTTCCTCTTTAATTCCCCCTGGAAATGTAAGAACTTTACTTTGTGCACTTCCTCTTTAATTCCCCCTGGAAATGTAAGAACTTTACTTTATGCACTTCCTCTGTAATCCCTCCTGGAAATGTAAGAACTTTACTTTATGCACTTCCTCTGTAATTCCCTCTGGAAATGTAAGGACTCTACTTTCTGCACTTCCTCTGTAATCCCTCCTGGAAATGTAAGAACTTTACTTCATGCACTTCCTCTGTAATCCCTCCTGGAAATGTAAGAACTCTACTTTATGCACTTCCTCTGTAATCCCTCCTGGAAATGTAAGAACTTTACTTTCTGCACTTCCTCTGTAATTCTCCCTGGAAATGTAAGGACTCTACTTTCTGCACTTCCTCTGTAATCCCTCCTGGAAATGTAAGAACTTTACTTTATGCACTTCCTCTGTAAATCCTCCTGGAAATGTAAGAACTTTATGCACTTCCTCTGTAATCCCTCCTGGAAATGTAAGAACTCTACTTTGCGCTTTTACTCTGTAATCCCTCCTGGAAATGTAAGAACTCTACTTTGTGCACTTCCTCTGTAATCCCTCCTGGAAATGTAAGAACTCTACTTTGTGCACTTCCTCTGTAATCCCTCCTGGAAATGTAAGAACTTTACTTTCTGCACTTCCTCTGTAATTCCCCCTGGAAATGTAAGGACTCTACTTTGTGCACTTCCTCTTTAATTACTCCTGGAAATGTAAGAACTTAACTTTATGCACTTCCTCTGTAATTCCCCCTGGAAATGTAAGAACTCTACTTTCTGCACTTCCTCTGTAATCCCTCCTGGAAATGTAAGAACTCTACTTTATGCACTTCCTCTGTAATCCCTCATGGAAATGTAAGAACTTTACTTTCTGCACTTCCTCTGTAATCCCTCCTGGAAATGTAAGAACTTTACTTTATGCACTTCCTCTTTAATTCCCCCTGGAAATGTAAGGACTCTACTTTCTGCACTTCCTCTGTAATCCCTCCTGGAAATGTAAGGACTCTACTTTGTGCATTTCCTCTTTAATTACTCCTGGAAATGTAAGAACTTTACTTTATGCACTTCCTCTGTAATACCTCCTGGAAATGTAAGAACTCTACTTTATGCACTTCCTCTGTAATCCCTCCAGGAAATGTAAGAATTCTACTTTGTGCACTTCCTCTGTATTCCCTCCTGGAAATGTAAGAACTCTACTTTGTGCACTTCCTCTGTAATCCCTCCTGGAAATGTAAGAACTTTACTTTCTGCACTTCCTCTGTAATGTCCCCTGGAAATGTAAGGACTCTACTTTGTGCACTTCCTCTTTAATTACTCCTGGAAATGTAAGAACTTAACTTTATGCACTTCCTCTGTAATCCCTCCTGGAAATGTAAGAACTCTACTTTATGCACTTCCTCTGTAATCCCTCCTGGAAATGTAAGAACTTTACTTTCTGCACTTCCTCTGTAATTCCCCCTGGAAGTGTAAGAACTTTACTTTATGCACTTCCTCTGTAATCCCTCCTGGAAATGTAAGAACGTTACTTCATGCACTTCCTCTGTAAATCCTCCTGGAAATGTAAGAACTTAACTTTATGCACTTCCTCTGTAATCCCTCCTGGAAAGGTAAGAACTTTACTTTATGCACTTCCTCTGTAATCCCTCCTGGAAATGTAAGAACTTTACTTTATGCACTTCCTCTGTAATTCCCCCTGGAAATGTAAGAACTTTACTTTATGCACTTCCTCTGTAATCCCTCCTGGAAATGTAAGAATTTTACTTTATGCACTTCCTCTTTAATTCCCCCTGGAAATGTAAGAACTTTACTTTATGCACTTCCTCTGTAATCCCTCCTGGAAATGTAAGAACTTTACTTTATGCACTTCCTCTGTGAATCCTCCTGGAAATGTAAGAACTTTATGCACTTCCTCTGTAAATCCTCCTGGAAATATAAGAACTCTACTTTGTGCACTTACTCTGTAATCCCTCCTGGAAATGTAAGAACTCTACTTTGTGCACTTCCTCTGTAATCCCTCCTGGAAATGTAAGAACTCTACTTTGGGCACTTCCTCCGTAATCCCTCCTGGAAATGTAAGAACTCTACTTTATGCACTTGCTCTGTAATCCCTCCTGGAAATGTAAGAACTCTACTTCATGCATTTCCTCTGTAATCCCTCCTGGAAATGTAAGAACTCTACTTTATTCACTTCCTCTGTAATTCCATCTGGAAATGTAAGAACTTAACTTTATGCACTTCCTCTGTAATCCCTCCTGGAAATGTAAGAACTTTACTTTATGCACTTCCTCTGTAAATCCTCCTGGAAATGTAAGAATTTTATGCACTTCCTCTGTAAATCCTCCTGGAAATGTAAGGACTCTACCTTGTGCACTTCCTCTTTAATTACTCCTGGAAATGTAAGAACTTAACTTTATGCACTTCCTCTGTAATCCCTCCTGGAAATGTAACAACTCTACTTTATGCACTTCCTCTGTAATCCCTCCTGGAAATGTAAGAACTTTACTTTATGCACTTCCTTTGTAATCCCTCCTGGAAATGTAAGAACTTTACTTTATGCACTTCCTCTGTAATCCCTCCTGGAAATGTAAGAACTCTACTTTGCGCACTTCCTCTGTAATCCCTCCTGGAAATGTAAGAACTCTACTTTGTGCACTTCCTCTGTAATCCCTCCTGGAAATGTAAGAACTTTACTTTCTGCACTTCCTCTGTAATTCCCCCTGGAAATGTAAGGACTCTACTTTGTGCACTTCCTCTTTAATTACTCCTGGAAATGTAAGAACTTAACTTTATGCACTTCCTCTGTAATTCCCCCTGGAAATGTAAGGACTCTACTTTGTGCACTTCCTCCGCAATTCCTCCTGGAAATGTAAGAACTTTACTTTCTGCACTTCCTCTGTAATTCCCCCTGGAAATGTAAGGACTCTACTTTGTGCACTTCCTTTGTAATCCCTCCTGGAAATGTAAGAACTTTATGTACTTCCTCTTTAATTCCCCCTGGAAATGTAAGTACTTTACTTTATGCACTTCCTCTGTAATCCCTCCTGGAAATGTAAGAACTTTACTTCATGCACTTCCTCTGTAAATCCTCCTGGAAATGTAAGAACTTTATGCACTTCCTCTGTAAATCCTCCTGGAAATGTAAGGACTCTACTTTGTGCACGTCCTCTGTAATCCCTCCTGGAAATGTAAGAACTTTACTTTGTGCACTTCCTCTTTAATTCCCCCTGGAAATGTAAGAACTTTACTTTGTGCACTTCCTCTTTAATTCCCCCTGGAAATGTAAGAACTTTACTTTATGCACTTCCTCTGTAATCCCTCCTGGAAATGTAAGAACTTTACTTTATGCACTTCCTCTGTAATTCCCTCTGGAAATGTAAGGACTCTACTTTCTGCACTTCCTCTGTAATCCCTCCTGGAAATGTAAGAACTTTACTTCATGCACTTCCTCTGTAATCCCTCCTGGAAATGTAAGAACTCTACTTTATGCACTTCCTCTGTAATCCCTCCTGGAAATGTAAGAACTTTACTTTCTGCACTTCCTCTGTAATTCTCCCTGGAAATGTAAGGACTCTACTTTCTGCACTTCCTCTGTAATCCCTCCTGGAAATGTAAGAACTTTACTTTATGCACTTCCTCTGTAAATCCTCCTGGAAATGTAAGAACTTTATGCACTTCCTCTGTAATCCCTCCTGGAAATGTAAGAACTCTACTTTGCGCTTTTCCTCTGTAATCCCTCCTGGAAATGTAAGAACTCTACTTTGTGCACTTCCTCTGTAATCCCTCCTGGAAATGTAAGAACTCTACTTTGTGCACTTCCTCTGTAATCCCTCCTGGAAATGTAAGAACTTTACTTTCTGCACTTCCTCTGTAATTCCCCCTGGAAATGTAAGGACTCTACTTTGTGCACTTCCTCTTTAATTACTCCTGGAAATGTAAGAACTTAACTTTATGCACTTCCTCTGTAATTCCCCCTGGAAATGTAAGAACTCTACTTTGTGCACTTTCTCTGTAATCCCTCCTGGATATGTAAGAACTCTACTTTGTGCACTTCCTCTGTAATCCCTCCTGGAAATGTAAGAACTCTACTTTCTGCACTTCCTCTGTAATCCTTCCTGGAAATGTAAGAACTCTACTTTATGCACTTCCTCTGTAATCCCTCCTGGAAATGTAAGAACTTTACTTTCTGCACTTCCTCTGTAATCCCTCCTGGAAATGTAAGAACTTTACTTTATGCACTTCCTCTTTAATTCCCCCTGGAAATGTAAGGACTCTACTTTGTGCACTTCCTCTGTAATCTCTCCTGAAAATGTAAGAACTTTACTTTATGCACATCCCCTGTAATCCCTCCTGGAAATGTAAGAACTCTACTTTCTGCACTAAATCTTTAATTCCCCCTGGAAATGTAAGGACTCTACTTTGTGCACTTCCTCTGTAAATCCTCCTGGAAATGTAAGAACTCTACTTTGTGCACTTCCTCTGTCATCCCTCCTGGAAATGTAAGGACTCTACTTTCTGCACTTCCTCTTTAATTCCCCTTGGAAATGTAAGAACTTTAATTTATGCACTTCCTCTGTAATCCCTCCTGGAATTGTAAGGACTCTACTTTCTGCACTTCCTCTGTAATCCCTCCTGGAAATATAAGAACTTTCCTTTATGCACTTCCTCTGTATTCCCTCCTGGAAATGTAAGAACTCTACTTTATGCACTTCCTCTGTAATCCCTCCTGGAAATGTAAGAACTTTACTTTTTGCACTTCCTCTGTAAATCCTCCTGGAAATGTAAGAACTCTACTTTCTGAACTTCCTCTGTAATCACTCCTGGAAATGCAAGGACTCTACTTTCTGCACTTCCTCTTTAATTCCCCCTGGAAATGTAAGAACTCTACTTTATGCACTTCCTCTGTAAATCCTCCTGGAAAAGTAAGGACTCTACTTTCTGCACTTCCTCTGTAATCCCTCCTGGAAATGTAAGAACTTTACTTTATGCACTTCCTCTGTAAATCCTCCTGGAAATGTAAGAACTTTACTTTATGCACTTCCTCTGTAATCCCTCCTGGAAATGTAAGAATTTTACTTTATGCACATCCTCTGTAATCCCTCCTGGAAATGTAATAATTTTACTTTAGGCACTTCCTCTGTAAATCCTCCTGGAAATGTAAGGACTCTACTTTGTGCACTTCCTCTGTTATACCTCCTGAAAATGTAAGAACTTTACTTTATACACATCCCCTGTAATCCCTCCTGGAAATGTAAGAACTCTACTTTCTGCACTTCCTCTTTAATTCCCCCTGGAAATGTAAGGACTCTATTTTCTGCACTTCCTCTATAAATCCTCCTGGAAATGTAAGAACTCTACTTTGTGCACTTCCTCTGTCATCCCTACTGGAAATGTAAGGACTCTACTTTCTGAACTTCCTCTGTAATCCCTCCTGGAAATGTAAGGACTCTACTTTATGCACTTCCTCTGTAATCCCTCTTGGAAATGTAAGAACTCTACTTTATGCACTTCCTCTGTAATCCCTCCTGGAAATTAAGAACTTTCCTTTATGCACTTCCTCTGTAATCCCTCCTGGAAATGTAAGAACTCTACTTTCTGCACTTCCTCTGTAAATACTCCTGGAAATGTAAGAACTTTACTTTTTGCACTTCCTCTGTAAATCCTCCTGGAAATGTAAGAACTCTACTTTCTGCACTTCCTCTGTAAATACTCCTGGAAATGTAAGAACTTTACTTTTTGCACTTCCTCTGTAAATATTACTGGAAATGTAAGAACTCTACTTTGTGCACTTTCTCTGAAATCCCTCCTGGAAATGTAAGGACTCTACTTTCTGCACTTCCTCTGTAATCCCTCCTGGAAATGTAAGAACTCTACTTTGTGTATTTCCTGTATAATTCCTCCTGGAAATGTAAGAACTTTACTTTATGCACTTCCTCTGTAATCCCTCCTGGAAATGTAAGAATTTTACTTTATGCACATCCTCTGTAATCCCTCCTGGAAATGTAAGAATTTTACTTTAGGCACTTCCTCTGTAAATCCTCCTGGAAATGTAAGGACTCTACTTTGTGCACTTCCTCTGTAATCCCTCCTGGAAAAGTAAGAACTTTCCTTTATGCACTTCCTCTGTAATCCATCCTGGAAATGTAAGAACTCTACTTTATACACTTCCTCTGTAATCCCTCCTGGAAATGTAAGAACTTTCCTTTATGCACTTCCTCTGTAATCCCTCCTGGAAATGTAAGAACTCTACTTTATGCACTTCCTCTGTAATCCCTCCTGGAAATGTAAAAACTTTACTTTTTGCACTTCCTCTGTAAATCCTCCTGGAAATGTAAGAACTCTACTTTCTGAACTTCCTCTGTAATCACTCCTGGAAATGCAAGGACTCTACTTTCTGCACTTCCTCTTTAATTCCCCCTGGAAATGTAAGAACTCTACTTTATGCACTTCCTCTGTAAATCCTCCTGGAAAAGTAAGGACTCTACTTTCTGCACTTCCTCTGTAATCCCTCCTGGAAATGAAAGAACTTTACTTTATGCACTTCCTCTGTAAATCCTCCTGGAAATGTAAGAACTTTACTTTATGCACTTCCTCTGTAATCCCTCCTGGAAATGTAAGAATTTTACTTTAGGCACTTCCTCTGTAAATCCTCCTGGAAATGTAAGGACTCTACTTTGTGCACTTCCTCTGTAATCCCTCCTGAAAATGTAAGAACTTTACTTTATACACATCCCCTGTAATCCCTCCTGGAAATGTAAGAACTCTACTTTCTGCACTTCCTCTTTAATTCCCCCTGGAAATGTAAGGACTCTATTTTCTGCACTTCCTCTATAAATCCTCCTGGAAATGTAAGAACTCTACTTTGTGCACTTCCTCTGTCATCCCTACTGGAAATGTAAGGACTCTACTTTCTGCACTTCCTCTGTAATCCCTCCTGGAAATGTAAGGACTCTACTTTATGCACTTCCTCAGTAATCCCTCCTGGAAATGTAAGAACTTTCCTTTATGCACTTCCTCTGTAATCCCTCCTGGAAATGTAAGAACTCTACTTTATGCACTTCCTCTGTAATCCCTCCTGGAAATTAAGAACTTTCCTTTATGCACTTCCTCTGTAAATCCTCCTGGAAATGTAAGAACTCTACTTTCTGCATTTCCTCTGTAAATACTCCTGGAAATGTAAGAACTTTACTTTTTGCACTTCCTCTGTAAATATTCCTGGAAATGTAAGAACTCTACTTTGTGCACTTTCTCTGTAATCCCTCCTGGAAATGTAAGGACTCTACTTTCTGCACTTCCTCTGTAATCCCTCCTGGAAATGTAAGAACTCTACTTTGTGCATTTCAATGTATAATTCCTCCTGGAAATGTAAGAACTTTACTTTATGCACTTCCTCTGTAATCCCTCCTGGAAATGTAAGAATTTTACTTCATGCACATCCTCTGTAATCCCTCCTGGAAATGTAAGAATTTTACTTTAGGCACTTCCTTTGTAAATCCTCCTGGAAATGTAAGGACTCTACTTTCTGCACTTCCTCTTTAATTCCCCTTGGAAATGTAAGAACTTTAATTTATGCACTTCCTCTGTAATCCCTCCTGGAAATGTAAGAACTTTACTTTATGCACTTCCTCTGTAATTCCCCCTGGAAATGTAAGGACTCTACTTTCTGCACTTCCTCTGTAATCCCTCCTGGAAATTAAGAACTTTCCTTTATGCACTTCCTCTGTAATCCCTCCTGGAAATGTAAGAACTCTACTTTCTGCACTTCCTCTGTAAATACTCCTGGAAATGTAAGAACTTTACTTTTTGCACTTCCTCTGTAAATCCTCCTGGAAATGTAAGAACTCTACTTTCTGCACTTCCTCTGTAAATACTCCTGGAAATGTAAGAACTTTACTTTTTGCACTTCCTCTGTAAATATTCCTGGAAATGTAAGAACTCTACTTTGTGCACTTTCTCTGTAATCCCTCCTGGAAATGTAAGGACTCTACTTTCTGCACTTCCTCTGTAATCCCTCCTGGAAATGTAAGAACTCTACTTTGTGTATTTCCTGTATAATTCCTCCTGGAAATGTAAGAACTTTACTTTATGCACTTCCTCTGTAATCCCTCCTGGAAATGTAAGAATTTTACTTTATGCACATCCTCTGTAATCCCTCCTGGAAAAGTAAGAATTTTACTTTAGGCACTTCCTCTGTAAATCCTCCTGGAAATGTAAGGACTCTACTTTGTGCACTTCCTCTGTAATCCCTCCTGGAAAAGTAAGAACTTTCCTTTATGCACTTCCTCTGTAATCCATCCTGGAAATGTAAGAACTCTACTTTATGCACTTCCTCTGTAATCCCTCCTGGAAATGTAAGAACTTTCCTTTATGCACTTCCTCTGTAATCCCTCCTGGAAATGTAAGAACTCTACTTTATGCACTTCCTCTGTAATCCCTCCTGGAAATGTAAAAACTTTACTTTTTGCACTTCCTCTGTAAATCCTCCTGGAAATGTAAGAACTCTACTTTCTGAACTTCCTCTGTAATCACTCCTGGAAATGCAAGGACTCTACTTTCTGCACTTCCTCTTTAATTCCCCCTGGAAATGTAAGAACTCTACTTTATGCACTTCCTCTGTAAATCCTCCTGGAAAAGTAAGGACTCTACTTTCTGCACTTCCTCTGTAATCCCTCCTGGAAATGAAAGAACTTTACTTTATGCACTTCCTCTGTAAATCCTCCTGGAAATGTAAGAACTTTACTTTATGCACTTCCTCTGTAATCCCTCCTGGAAATGTAAGAATTTTACTTTAGGCACTTCCTCTGTAAATCCTCCTGGAAATGTAAGGACTCTACTTTGTGCACTTCCTCTGTAATCCCTCCTGAAAATGTAAGAACTTTACTTTATACACATCCCCTGTAATCCCTCCTGGAAATGTAAGAACTCTACTTTCTGCACTTCCTCTTTAATTCCCCCTGGAAATGTAAGGACTCTATTTTCTGCACTTCCTCTATAAATCCTCCTGGAAATGTAATAACTCTACTTTGTGCACTTCCTCTGTCATCCCTACTGGAAATGTAAGGACTCTACTTTCTGCACTTCCTCTGTAATCCCTCCTGGAAATGTAAGGACTCTACTTTATGCACTTCCTCAGTAATCCCTCCTGGAAATGTAAGAACTTTCCTTTATGCACTTCCTCTGTAATCCCTCCTGGAAATGTAAGAACTCTACTTTATGCACTTCCTCTGTAATCCCTCCTGGAAATTAAGAACTTTCCTTTATGCACTTCCTCTGTAATCCCTCCAGGAAATGTAAGAACTCTACTTTATGCACTTCCTCTGTAATCACTCCTGGAAATGTAAGAACTTTACTTTTTGCACTTCCTCTGTAAATCCTCCTGGAAATGTAAGAACTCTACTTTCTGCACTTCCTCTGTAAATATTCCTGGAAATGTAAGAACTCTACTTTGTGCACTTTCTCTGTAATCCCTCCTGGAAATGTAAGGACTCTACTTTCTGCACTTCCTCTGTAATCCCTCCTGGAAATGTAAGAACTCTACTTTGTGCATTTCAATGTATAATTCCTCCTGGAAATGTAAGAACTTTACTTTATGCACTTCCTCTGTAATCCCTCCTGGAAATGTAAGAATTTTACTTTATGCACATCCTCTGTAATCCCTCCTGGAAATGTAAGAATTTTACTTTAGGCACTTCCTTTGTAAATCCTCCTGGAAATGTAAGGACTCTACTTTCTGCACTTCCTCTTTAATTCCCCTTGGAAATGTAAGAACTTTAATTTATGCACTTCCTCTGTAATCCCTCCTGGAAATGTAAGAACTTTACTTTATGCACTTCCTCTGTAATTCCCCCTGGAAATGTAAGGACTCTACTTTCTGCACTTCCTCTGTAATCCCTCCTGGAAATGTAAGAACTTTACTTTATGCACTTCCTCTTTAATTCCCCCTGGAAATGTAAGAACTTTACTTTATGCACTTCCTCTGTAATCCCTCCTGGAAATGTAAGAACTTTACTTTATGCACTTCCTCTGTAAATCCTCCTGGAAATGTAAGAACTTTATGCACTTCCTCTGTAAATCCTCCTGGAAATGTAAGAACTCTGCTTTGTGCACTTACTCTGTAATCCCTCCTGGAAATGTAAGAACTCTACTTTGTGCACTTCCTCTGTAATCCCTCCTGGAAATGTAAGAACTCTACTTTATGCACTTCCTCTGTAATCCCTCCTGGAAATGTAAGAACTCTACTTTATTCACTTCCTCTGTAATCCCTCCTGGAAATGTAAGAACTCTACTTTATGCACTTCCTCTGTAATCCCTCCTGGAAATGTAAGAACTTTACTTTATGCACTTCCTCTGTAATTACCCCTGGAAATGTAAGAACTTTACTTTATGCACTTCCTCTGTAATCCCTCCTGGAAATGTAAGAACTTTACTTTCTACACTTCCTCTGTAATGCGTCCTGGAAATGTAAGAACTTTACTTTCTACACTTCCTCTGTAATCCCTCCTGGAAATGTAAGAACTTTACTTTATGCACTTCCTCTGTAATCCCTCCTGGAAATGTAAGAACTTTACTTTCTGCACTTCCTCTGTAATTCCCCCTGGAAATGTAAGGACTCTACTTTGTGCATTTCCTCTTTAATTACTCCTGGAAATGTAAGAACTTTACTTTATACACTTCCTCTGTAATCCCTCCTGGAAATGTAAGAACTTTACTTTATGCACTTCCTCTGTAAATCCTCCTGGAAATGTAAGAACTTTATGCACTTCCTCTGTAAATCCTCCTGGAAATGTAAGGACTCTACTTTATGCACTTCCTCGGTAATCCCTCCTGGAAATGTAAGAACTCTACTTTGTGCACTTCCTCTGTAATCCCTCCTGGATATGTAAGAACTCTACTTTGTGCACTTCCTCTGTAATCCCTCCTGGAAATGTAAGAACTCTACTTTCTGCACTTCCTCTGTAATCCCTCCTGGAAATGTAAGAACTCTACTTTATGCACTTCCTCTGTAATCCCTCCTGGAAATGTAAGAACTTTACTTTCTGCACTTCCTCTGTAATCCCTCCTGGAAATGTAAGAACTTTACTTTATGCACTTCCTCTTTAATTCCCCCTGGAAATGTAAGGACTCTACTTTGTGCACTTCCTCTGTAATCAGTCCTGAAAATGTAAGAACTTTACTTTATGCACATCCCCTGTAATCCCTCCTGGAAATGTAAGAACTCTACTTTCTGCATTAAATCTTTAATTCCCCCTGGAAATGTAAGGACTCTACTTTGTGCACTTCCTCTGTAAATCCTCCTGGAAATGTAAGAACTCTACTTTGTGCACTTCCTCTGTCATCCCTCCTGGAAATGTAAGGACTCTACTTTCTGCACTTCCTCTTTAATTCCCCTTGGAAATGTAAGAACTTTAATTTATGCACTTCCTCTGTAATCCCTCCTGGAATTGTAAGGACTCTACTTTCTGCACTTCCTCTGTAATCCCTCCTGGAAATGTAAGGACTCTACTTTATGCACTTCCTCTGTAATCCCTCCTGGAAAAGTAAGAACTTTCCTTTATGCACTTCCTCTGTAATCCATCCTGGAAATGTAAGAACTCTACTTTATGCACTTCCTCTGTAATCCCTCCTGGAAATGTAAGAACTTTCCTTCATGCACTTCCTCTGTAATCCCTCCTGGAAATGTAAGAACTCTACTTTATGCACTTCCTCTGTAATCCCTCCTGGAAATGTAAGAACTTTACTTTTTGCACTTCCTCTGTAAATCCTCCTGAAATGTAAAAACTCTACTTTCTGAACTTCCTCTGTAATCACTCCTGGAAATGCAAGGACTCTACTTTCTGCACTTCATCTTTAATTCCCCCTGGAAATGTAAGAACTCTACTTTATGCACTTCCTCTGTAAATCCTCCTGGAAAAGTAAGGACTCTACTTTCTGCACTTCCTCTGTAATCCCTCCTGGAAATGTAAGAACTTTACTTTATGCACTTCCTCTGTAAATCCTCCTGGAAATGTAAGAACTTTACTTTATGCACTTCCTCTGTAATCCCTCCTGGAAATGTAAGAATTTTACTTTATGCACATCCTTTGTAATTCCTCCTGGAAATGTAAGAATTTTACTTTAGGCACTTCCTCTGTAAATCCTCCGGGAAATGTAAGGACTCTACTTTCTGCACTTCCTCTTTAATTCCCCCTGGAAATGTAAGGACTCTATTTTCTGCACTTCCTCTATAAATCCTCCTGGAAATGTAAGAACTCTACTTTGTGCACTTCCTCTGTCATCCCTACTGGAAATGTAAGGACTCTACTTTCTGCACTTCCTCTGTAATCCCTCCTGGAAATGTAAGGACTCTACTTTATGCACTTCCTCTGTAATCCCTCCTGGAAATTAAGAACTTTCCTTTATGCACTTCCTCTGTAATCCCTCCTGGAAATGTAAGAACTCTACTTTATGCACTTCCTCTGTAATCCCTCCTGGAAATGTAAGAACTTTACTTTTTGCACTTCCTCTGTAAATCCTCCTGGAAATGTAAGAACTCTACTTTCTGCACTTCCTCTGTAAATACTCCTGGAAATGTAAGAACTTTACTTTTTGCACTTCCTCTGTAAATATTCCTGGAAATGTAAGAACTCTACTTTGTGCACTTTCTCGGTAATCCCTCCTGGAAATGTAAGGACTCTACTTTCTGCACTTCCTCTGTAATCCCTCCTGGAAATGTAAGAACTCTACTTTGTGCATTTCCTGTATAATTCCTCCTGGAAATGTAAGAACTCTACTTTATGCACTTCCTCTGTAATCCCTCCTGGAAATGTAAGAATTTTACTTTATGCACATCCTCTGTAATCCCTCCTGGAAATGTAAGAATTTTACTTTATGCACTTCCTCTGTAAATCCTCCTGGAAATGTAAGGACTCTACTTTGTGCACTTCCTCTGTAATCCCTCCTGAAAATATAAGAACTTTACTTTATACACATCCCCTGTAATCCCTCCTGGAAATGTAAGAACTCTACTTTCTGCACTTCCTCTTTAATTCCCCCTGGAAATGTAAGGACTCTATTTTCTGCACTTCCTCTATAAATCCTCCTGGAAATGTAAGAACTCTACTTTGTGCACTTCCTCTGTCATCCCTACTGGAAATGTAAGGACTCTACTTTCTGCACTTCCTCTGTAATCCCTCCTGGAAATGTAAGGACTCTACTTTATGCACTTCCTCTGTAATCCCTCCTGGAAATGTAAGAACTTTCCTTTATGCACTTCCTCTGTAATCCCTCCTGGAAATGTAAGAACGCTACTTTATGCACTTCCTCTGTAATCCCTCCTGGAAATTAAGAACTTTCCTTTATGTACTTCCTCTGTAATCCCTCCTGGAAATGTAAGAACTCTACTTTATGCACTTCCTCTGTAATCCCTCCTGGAAATGTAAGAACTTTACTTTTTGCACTTCCTCTGTAAATCCTCCTGGAAATGTAAGAACTCTACTTTCTGCACTTCCTCTGTAATCACTCCTGGAAATGCAAGGAGTCTACTTTCTGCACTTCCTCTTTAATTCCCCCTGGAAATGTAAGAACTCTACTTTATGCACTTCCTCTGTAAATCCTCCTGGAAAAGTAAGGACTCTACTTTCTGCACTTCCTCTGTAATCCCTCCTGGAAATGTAAGAACTTTACTTTATGCACTTCCTCTGTAAATCCTCCTGGAAATGTAAGAACTTTACTTTATGCACTTCCTCTGTAATCCCTCCTGGAAATGTAAGAATTTTACTTTATGCACATCCTCTGTAATCCCTCCTGGAAATGTAAGAATTTTACTTTAGGCACTTCCTCTGTAAATCCTCCTGGAAATGTAAGGACTCTACTTTGTGCACTTCCTCTGTAATCCCTCCTGAAAATGTAAGAACTTTACTTTATACACATCCCCTGTAATCCCTCCTGGAAATGTAAGAACTCTACTTTCTGCACTTCCTCTTTAATTCCCCTTGGAAATGTAAGGACTCTATTTTCTGCACTTCCTCTATAAATCCTCCTGGAAATGTAAGAACTCTACTTTGTGCACTTCCTCTGTCATCCCTAATGGAAATGTAAGGACTCTACTTTCTGCACTTCCTCTGTAATCCCTCCTGGAAATGTAAGGACTCTACTTTATGCACTTCCTCAGTAATCCCTCCTGGAAATGTAAGAACTTTCCTTTATGCACTTCCTCTGTAATCCCTCCTGGAAATGTAAGAACTCTACTTTATGCACTTCCTCTGTAATCCCTCCTGGAAATTAAGAACTTTCCTTTATGCACTTCCTCTGTAATCCCTCCTGGAAATGTAAGAACTCTACTTTATGCACTTCCTCTGTAATCCCTCCTGGAAATGTAAGAACTTTACTTTTTGCACTTCCTCTGTAAATCCTTCTGGAAATGTAAGAACTCTACTTTCTGCACTTCCTCTGTAAATACTCCTGGAAATGTAAGAACTTTACTTTTTGCACTTTCTCTGTAAATATTCCTGGAAATGTAAGAACTCTACTTTGTGCACTTTCTCTGTAATCCCTCCTGTAAATGTAAGGACTCTACTTTCTGCACTTCCTCTGTAATCCCTCCTGGAAATGTAAGAACTCAACTTTGTGCATTTCAATGTATAATTCCTCCTGGAAATGTAAGAACTTTACTTTATGCACTTCCTCTGTAAATCCTCCTGGAAATGTAAGAACTTTATGCACTTCCTCTATAAATCCTCCTGGAAATGTAAGAACTCTGCTTTGTGCACTTACTCTGGAATCCCTCCTGGAAATGTAAGAACTCTACTTCGTGCACTTCCTCTGTAATCCCTCCTGGAAATGTAAGAACTCTACTTTATTCACTTCCTCTGTAATTCCCCCTGGAAATGTAAGGACTCTACTTTGTGCACTTCTTCTTTAATTACTCCTGGAAATGAAAGAACTTAACTTTATGCACTTCCTCTGTAATCCCTCCTGGAAATGTAAGAACTCTACTTTATGCACTTCCTCTGTAATCCCTCCTGGAAATGTAAGAACTTTACTTTCTGCACTTCCTCTGTAATTCCCCCTGGAAATGTAAGGACTCTACTTTGTGCATTTCCTCTGTAATCCCTCCTGGAAATGTAAGAACTTTACTTTATGCACTTCCTCTGTAAATCCTCCTGGAAATGTAAGAACTTTACTTTCTACACTTCCTCTGTAATCCCTCCTGGAAATGTAAGAACTTTTACTTTATGCACTTCCTCTGTAATCCCTCCTGGAAATGTAAGAACTTTACTTTCTGCACTTCCTCTGTAATTCCCCCTGGAAATGTAAGGACTCTACTTTGTGCATTTCCTCTGTAATCCCTCCTGGAAATGTAAGAACTTTACTTTCTGCACTTCCTCTGTAAATCCTCCTGGAAATGTAAGAACTTTATGCACTTCCTCTGTAAATCCTCCTGGAAACGTAAGGACTCTACTTTATGCACTTCCTCGGTAATCCCTCCTGGAAATGTAGGAACCCTACTTTGTGCATTTCCTCTGTAATCCCTCCTGGATATGTAAGAACTCTACTTTGTGCACTTCCTCTGTAATCCCTCCTGGAAATGTAAGAACTCTACTTTCTGCACTTCCTCTGTAATCCCTCCTGGAAATGTAAGAACTCTACTTTGTGCATTTCCTCTGTAATCCCTCCTGGAGATGTAAGAACTTTACTTTATGCACTTCCTCTTTAATTCCCCCTGGAAATGTAAGGACTTTACTTTATGCACATCCCCTGTAATCCCTCCTGGAAATGTAAGAACTCTACTTTCTGCACTAAATCTTTAATTCCCCCTGGAAATGTAAGGACTCTACTTTGTGCACTTCCTCTGTAAATCCTCCTGGAAATGTAAGAACTCTACTTTGTGCACTTCCTCTGTCATCCCTACTGGAAATGTAAGGACTCTACTTTCTGCACTTCCTCTGTAATCCCTCCTGGAAATGTAAGGACTCTACTTTATGCACTTCCTCAGTAATCCCTCCTGGAAATGTAAGAACTTTCCTTTATGCACTTCCTCTGTAATCCCTCCTGGAAATGTAAGAACTCTACTTTATGCACTTCCTCTGTAATGCCTCCTGGAAATTAAGAACTTTCCTTTATGTACTTCCTCTGTAATCCCTCCTGGAAATGTAAGAACTCTACTTTATGCACTTCCTCTGTAATCCCTCCTGGAAATGTAAGAACTTTACTTTTTGCACTTCCTCTGTAAATCCTCCTGGAAATGTAAGAACTCTACTTTTTGCACTTCCTCTGTAAATACTCCTGGAAATGTAAGAACTTTACTTTTTGCACTTCCTCTGTAAATATTTCTGGAAATGTAAGAACTCTACTTTGTGCACTTTCTCTGTAATCCCTCCTGGAAATGTAAGGACTCTACTTTCTGCACTTCCTCTGTAAATCCTCCTGGAAATGTAAGAACTCTACTTTTTGCACTTCCTCTGTAAATACTCCTGGAAATGTAAGAACTTTACTTTTTGCACTTCCTCTGTAAATATTCCTGGAAATGTAAGAACTCTACTTTGTGCACTTTCTCTGTAATCCCTCCTGGAAATGTAAGAACTCTACTTTGTGCATTTCAATGTATAATTCCTCCTGGAAATGTAAGAACTTTACTTTAGGCACTTCCTCTGTAATCCCTCCTGGAAATGTAAGAATTTTACTTTATGCACATCCTCTGTAATCCCTCCTGGAAATGTAAGAATTTTACTTTAGGCAGTTCCTTTGTAAATCATCCTGGAAATGTAAGGACTCTACTTTGTGCACTTCCTCTGTAATCCCTCCTGAAAATGTAAGAACTTTACTTTATGCACATCCCCTGTAATCCCTCCTGGAAATGTAAGAACTCTACTTTCTGCACTTCCTCTTTAATTCCCCCTGGAAATGTAAGAACTCTACTTTGTGCACTTCCTCTGTCATCCCTCCTGGAAATGTAAGGACTCTACTTTCTGCACTTCCTCTTTAATTCCCCTTGGAAATGTAAGAACTTTAATTTATGCACTTCCTCTGTAATCCCTCCTGGAAATGTAAGGACTCTACTTTCTGCACTTCCTCTGTAATCCCTCCTGGAAATGTAAGGACTCTACTTTATGCACTTCCTCTGTAATCCCTCCTGGAAATGTAAGAACTTTCCTTTATGCACTTCCTCTGTAATCCATCCTGGAAATTTAAGAACTCTACTTTATGCACTTCCTCTGTAATCCCTCCTGGAAATGTAAGAACTTTCCTTTATGCACTTCCTCTGTAATCCCTCCTGGAAATGTAAGAACTCTACTTTATGCACTTCCTCTGTAATCCCTCCTGGAAATGTAAGAACTTTACTTTGTGCACATCCCCTGTAATCCCTCCTGGAAATGTAAGAACTCTACTTTGTGCACTTCCTCTGTAATCCCTCCTGGAAATGTAAGAACTCTACTTTGTGCACTTTCTCTGTAATCCCTCCTGGAAATGTAAGGACTATACTTTCTGCACTTCCTCTTTAATTCCCCCTGGAAATATAAGGACTCTACTTTCTGCACTTCCTCTTTAATTCCTCCTGGAAATGTAAGGACTCTACTTTCTGCACTTCCTCTTTATTTCCTCCTGGAAATGTAAGGACTCTACTTTGTGCACATCCCCTGTAATCCCTCCTGGAAATGTAAAAACTCTACTTTATGCACTTCTTCTGTAAATCCTCCTGGAAAAGTAAGGACTCTAATTTCTGCACTTCCCCTGTAATCCCTCCTGGAAATGTAAGAACTCTACTTTGTGCATTTCCTGTATAATTCCTCCTGGAAATGTAAGAACTTTACTTTATGCACTTCCTCTGTAATGCCTCCTGGAAATGAAAGAATTTTACTTTATGCACATCCTCTGTAATCCCTAATGGAAATGTAAGAATTTTACTTTAGGCACTTCCTCTGTAAATCCTCCTGGAAATGTAAGGACTCTACTTTGTGCACTTCCTCTGTAATCCCTCCTGAAAATGTAAGAACTTTACTTTATGCACATCCCCTGTAATCCCTCCTGGAAATGTAAGAACTCTACTTTCTGCACTTCCTCTTTAATTCCCCCTGGAAATGTAAGGACTCTACTTTGTGCACTTCATCTGTAAATCCTCCTGGAAATGTAAGAACTCTACTTTGTGCACTTCCTCTGTCATCCCTCCTGGAAATGTAGGGACTTTACTTTCTGCACTTCCTCTTTAATTCCCCTTGGAAATGTAAGAACTTTACTTTATGCACTTCCTCTGTAATCCCTCCTGGAAATGTAAGGACTCTACTTTATGCACTTCCTCTGTAATCCCTCCTGGAAATGTAAGAACTTTCCTTTATGCACTTCCTCTGTAAATCCTCCTGGAAATGTAAGAACTCTACTTTCTGCACTTCCTCTGTAATCACTCCTGGAAATGCAAGGACTCTACTTTCTGCACTTCCTCTTTAATTCCTCCTGGAAATGTAAGAACTTAACTTTATGCACTTCCTCTGTAAATCCTCCTGGAATTGTAAGGACTCTACTTTGTGCACATCCCCTGTAATCCCTCCTGGAAATGTAAGAACTCTACTTTGTGCACTTCCTCTGTAATCCCTCCTGGAAATGTAAGAACTCTACTTTGTGCACTTTCTCTGTAATCCCTCCTGGAAATGTAAGGACTCTACTTTCTGCACTTCCTCTTTAATTCCTCCTGGAAATGTAAGGACTCTACTTTCTGCACTTCCTCTTTAATTCCTCCTGGAAATGTAAGAACTTTACTTTATGCACTTGCTCTGTAATCCCTCCTGGAAATGTAAGAATTTTACTTTAGGCACTTCCTCTGTAAATCCTCCTGGAAATGTAAGGACTCTACTTTGTGCACTTCCTTTGTAATCCCTCCTGAAAATGTAAGAACTTTACTTTATGCACATCCCCTGTAATCCCTCCTGGAAATGTAAGAACTTTCCTTTATGCACTTCCTCTGTAATCCATCCTGGAAATTTAAGAACTCTACTTTATGCACTTCCTCTGTAATCCCTCCTGGAAATGTAAGAACTTTCCTTTATGCACTTCCTCTGTAATCCCTCCTGGAAATGTAAGAACTCTACTTTATGCACTTCCTCTGTAATCCCTCCTGGAAATGTAAGAACTTTACTTTGTGCACATCCCCTGTAATCCCTCCTGGAAATGTATGAACTCTACTTTGTGCACTTCCTCTGTAATCCCTTCTGGAAATGTAAGAACTCTACTTTGTGCACTTTCTCTGTAATCCCTCCTGGAAATGTAAGAACTCTACTTTCTGCACTTCCTCTTTAATTCCCGCTGGAAATGTAAGGACTCTACTTTGTGCACTTCATCTGTAAATCCTCCTGGAAATGTAAGAACTCTACTTTGTGCACTTCCTCTGTCATCCCTCCTGGAAATGTAGGGACTTTACTTTCTGCACTTCCTCTTTAATTCCCCTTGGAAATGTAAGAACTTTACTTTATGCACTTCCTCTGTAATCCCTCCTGGAAATGTAAGGACTCTACTTTATGCACTTCCTCTGTAATCCCTCCTGGAAATGTAAGAACTTTCCTTTATGCACTTCCTCTGTAAATCCTCCTGGAAATGTAAGAACTCTACTTTCTGCACTTCCTCTGTAATCACTCCTGGAAATGCAAGGACTCTACTTTCTGCACTTCCTCTTTAATTCCTCCTGGAAATGTAAGAACTTAACTTTATGCACTTCCTCTGTAAATCCTCCTGGAATTGTAAGGACTCTACTTTGTGCACATCCCCTGTAATCCCTCCTGGAAATGTAAGAACTCTACTTTGTGCACTTCCTCTGTAATCCCTCCTGGAAATGTAAGAACTCTACTTTGTGCACTTTCTCTGTAATCCCTCCTGGAAATGTAAGGACTCTACTTTCTGCACTTCCTCTTTAATTCCTCCTGGAAATGTAAGGACTCTACTTTCTGCACTTCCTCTTTAATTCCTCCTGGAAATGTAAGAACTTTACTTTATGCACTTCCTCTGTAATCCCTCCTGGAAATGTAAGAATTTTACTTTAGGCACTTCCTCTGTAAATCCTCCTGGAAATGTAAGGACTCTACTTTGTGCACTTCCTTTGTAATCCCTCCTGAAAATGTAAGAACTTTACTTTATACACATCCCCTGTAATCCCTCCTGGAAATGTAAGAACTTTCCTTTATGCACTTCCTCTGTAATCCATCCTGGAAATTTAAGAACTCTACTTTATGCACTTCCTCTGTAATCCCTCCTGGAAATGTAAGAACTTTCCTTTATGCACTTCCTCTGTAATCCCTCCTGGAAATGTAAGAACTCTACTTTATGCACTTCCTCTGTAATCCCTCCTGGAAATGTAAGAACTTTACTTTGTGCACATCCCCTGTAATCCCTCCTGGAAATGTATGAACTCTACTTTGTGCACTTCCTCTGTAATCCCTTCTGGAAATGTAAGAACTCTACTTTGTGCACTTTCTCTGTAATCCCTCCTGGAAATGTAAGGACTCTACTTTCTGCACTTCCTCTTTAATTCCCCCTGGAAATGTAAGGACTCTACTTTTTGCACTTCCTCTTTAATTCCTCCTGGAAATGTAAGGACTCTACTTTCTGCACTTCCTCTTTAATTCCTCCTGGAAATGTAAGGACTCTACTTTGTGCACATCCCCTGTAATCCCTCCTGGAAATGTAAAAACTCTACTTTATGCACTTCTTCTGTAAATCCTCCTGGAAAAGTAAGGACTCTAATTACTGCACTTCCCCTGTAATCCCTCCTGGAAATGTAAGAACTCTACTTTGTGCATTTCCTGTATAATTCCTCCTGGAAATGTAAGAACTTTACTTTATGCACTTCCTCTGTAATCCCTCCTGGAAATGTAAGAATTTTACTTTAGGCACTTCCTCTGTAAATTCTCCTGGAAATGTAAGGACTCTACTTTATGCACTTCCTCTGTAATCCCTCCTGAAAATGTAAGAACTTTACTTTATGCACATCCCCTGTAATCCCTCCTGGAAATGTAAGAACTCTACTTTCTGCACTTCCTCTTTAATTCCCCCTGGAAATGTAAGGACTCTACTTTGTGCACTTCCTCTGTAAATCCTCCTGGAAATGTAAGAACTCTACTTTGTGCACTTCCTCTGTCATCCCTCCTGGAAATGTAGGGACTTTACTTTCTGCACTTCCTCTTTAATTCCCCTTGGAAATGTAAGAACTTTACTTTATGCACTTCCTCTGTAATCCCTCCTGGAAATGTAAGGACTCTACTTTATACACTTCCTCTGTAATCCCTCCTGGAAATGTAAGAACTTTCCTTTATGCACTTCCTCTGTAAATCCTCCTGGAAATGTAAGAACTCTACTTTCTGCACTTCCTCTGTAATCACTCCTGGAAATGCAAGGACTCTACTTTCTGCACTTCCTCTTTAATTCCTCCAGGAAATGTAAGAACTTAACTTTATGCACTTCCTCTGTAAATCCTCCTGGAATTGTAAGGACTCTACTTTGTGCACATCCCCTGTAATCCCTCCTGGAAATGTAAGAACTCTACTTTGTGCACTTCCTCTGTAATCCCTCCTGGAAATGTAAGAACTCTACTTTGTGCACTTTCTCTGTAATCCCTCCTGGAAATGTAAGGACTCTACTTTCTGCACTTCCTCTTTAATTCCTCCTGGAAATGTAAGGACTCTACTTTCTGCACTTCCTCTTTAATTCCTCCTGGAAATGTAAGAAATTACTTTATGCACTTCCTCTGTAATCCCTCCTGGAAATGTAAGAATTTTACTTTAGGCACTTCCTCTGTAAATCCTCCTGGAAATGTAAGGACTCTACTTTGTGCACTTCCTTTGTAATCCCTCCTGAAAATGTAAGAACTTTACTTTATGCACATCCCCTGTAATCCCTCCTGGAAATGTAAGAACTCTACTTTCTGCACTTCATCTTTAATTCCCCCTGGAAATGTAAGGACTCTACTTTGTGCACTTCCTCTGTAAATCCTCCTGGAAATGTAAGAACTCTACTTTGTGCACTTCCTCTGCAATCCCTCCTGGAAATGTAAGGACTCTACTTTCTGCACTTCCTCTGTAATCCCTCCTGGAAATGTAAGGACTCTACTTTATGCACTTCCTCTGTAATCCCTCCTGGAAATGTAAGAACTTTCCTTTATGCACTTCCTCTGTAATCCCTCCTGGAAATGTAAGAACTCTACTTTATGCACTTCCTCTGTAATCCCTCCTGGAAATGTAAGAACTCTACTTTATGCACTTCCTCTGTCATAACTCCTGGAAATATAAGAATTTTACTTTCTGCACTTCCTCTGTAATCCCTCCTGGAAATGTAAGGACTCTACTTTATGCACTTACTCTGTAATCCCTCCTGGAAATGTAAGAACTTTACTTTATGCACTTCCTCTGTAATTCCACCTGGAAATGTAAGAACTTTACTTTGTGCACTTCCTCTGTAAATCCTCCTGGAAATGTAAGGACTCTACTTTGTGCACTTCCTCTGTAAATACTCCTGGAAATGTTAGAACTTTACTATATGCACTTCCTCTGTAATCCCTCCTGGAAATGTAAGAATTTTACTTTATGCACTTCCTCTGTAAATCCTCCTGGAAATGTAAGAACTTTACTTTATGCACTTCCTCTGTAATTCCTCCTGGAAATGTAAGAACTTTACTTTGTGCACTTCCTCTGTAAATCCTCCTGGAAATGTAAGGACTCTACTTTGTGCACTTCCTCTGTAAATACTCCTGGAAATGTAACAACTTTACTTTTTGCACTTCCTCTGTAAATCCTCCTGGAAATGTAAGATTTTTATTTTATGCACTTCCTCTGTAAATCCTCCTGGAAATGTAAGAACTCTACATTGTACACTTAATCTTTAATTACTCCTGGAAATGTAAGAACTTTACTTTATGCACTTCCTCTGTAATCCCTCCTGGAAATTTAAGGACTCTACTTTCTGCACTTCCTCTTTAATTCCCCCTGGAAATGTAAACACTTTACTTTATGCACTTCCTCTGTAAATATTCCTGGAAATGTAAGAACTTTACTTTTTGCACTTCCTCTGTAAATATTCCTGGAAATGTAAGAACTCTACTTTATGCACTTCCTCTGTAATCCCTCCTGGAAATGTAAGAACTTTCCTTTATGCACTTCCTCTGTAATCCCTCCTGGAAATGTAAGAACTCTACTTTATGCACTTCCTCTGTAAATCCTCCTGGAAATGTAAGAACTTTACTATATGCACTTCCTCTGTCATCCCTCCTGGAGATATAAGAATTTTACTTTATGCACTTCCTCTGTAAATCCTCCTGGAATTGTAAGGACTCTACTTTGTGCACATCCCCTGTAATCCCTCCTGGAAATGTAAGAACTCTACTTTGTGCACTTCCTCTGTAATCCCTCCTGGAAATGTAAGGACTCTACTTTCTGCACTTCCTCTGTAAATCCTCCTGGAAATGTAAGAACTCTACTTTGTGCACTTCCTCTGTCATCCCTTCTGGAAATGTAAGGACTCTACTTTCTGCACTTCCTTTTTAATTCCCCTTGGAAATGTAAGAACGTTACTTTATGCACATCCTCTGTAATCCCTCCTGGAAATGTAAGAACTTTCCTTTATGCACTTCCTCTGTAATCCCTCCTGGAAATGTAAGAACTCTACTTTATGCACTTCCTCTGTAATCCCTCCTGGAAATGTAAGAACTTTCCTTTATGCACTTCCTCTGTAATCCCTCCTGGAAATGCAAGGACTCTACTTTCTGCACTTCCTCTTTAATTCCCCCTGGAAATGTAAGAACTTAACTTCATGCACTTTCTCTGTAAATCCTCCTGGAATTGTAAGGACTCTACTTTGTGCACATCCCCTGTAATCCCTCCTGGAAATGTAAGAACTCTACTTTGTGCACTTCCTCTGTAATCCCTCCTGGAAATGTAAGAACTCTACTTTGTGCACTTTCTCTGTAATCCCTCCTGGAAATGTAAGGACTCTACTTTCTGCACTTCCTCTTTAATTCCCCCTGGAAATGTAAGGACTCTACTTTCTGCACTTCCTCTTTAATTACTCCTGGAAATGTAAGGACTCTACTTTCTGCACTTCCTCTGTAATCCCTCCTGGAAATGTAAGAACTTTACTTTATGCACTTCCTCTGTAATCCCTCCTGGAATTGTAAGGACTCTACTTTGTGCACATCCCCTGTAATCCCTCCTGGAAATGTAAGAACTCTACTTTGTGCACTTCCTCTGTAATCCCTCCTGGAAATGTAAGGACTCTACTTTCTGCACTTCCTCTGTAATTCCTCCTGGAAATGTAAGAATTTTACTTTGTGCACTTCCTCTGTAAATCCTCCTGGAAATGTAAGAACTCTACTTTCTGCACTTCCTCTGTAATCCCTCCTGATAATTTAAGGACTCTACTTTCTGCACTTCCTCTTTAATTCCCCCTGGAAATGTAAGGACTCTACTTTCTGCACTTCTTCTTTAATTCCTCCTGGAAATGTAAGGACTCTACTTTCTGCACTTCCTCTTTAATTCCTCATGGAAATGTAAGGACTCTACTTTGTGCACATCCCCTGTAATCCCTCCTGGAAATGTAAGGACTCTACTTTCTGCACTTCCTCTTTAATTCCTCATGGAAACGTAAGGACTCTACTTTGTGCACATCCCCTGTAATCCCTCCTGGAAATGTAAGGACTCTACTTTCTGCACTTCCTCTGTAATCCCTCCTGGAAATGTAAGAATTTTACTATATGCACTTCCTCTGTAATCCCTCCTGGAAATGTAAGAATTTTACTTTATGCACTTCCTCGGTAATCCCTCCTGGAAATGTAAGGACTCTACTTTGTGCACTTCCTCTGTAATCCCTCCTGGAAATGTAAGAACTCTACTTTGTGCATTTCCTGTATAATTCCTCCTGGAAATGTAAGAACTTTACTTTATGCACTTCCTCTATAATCCCTCCTGGAAATGTAAGAATTTTACTTTAGGCACTTCCTCTGTAAATCCTCCTGGAAATGTAAGAACTTTACTTTATGCACTTCCGCTGTAAATCCTCCTGGAAATGTAAGGACTCTACTTTCTGTACTTCCTCTGTAAATCCTCCTGGAAATGTAAGGACTCTACTTTCTGCACTTCCTCTGTAATCCCTCCTGGAAATGTAAGGACTCTACTTTGTGCACTTCCTCTGTAAATCCTCCTGGAAATGTAAGGACTCTACTTTGTGCACTTCCTCGTTAATTACTCCTGGAAATGTAAGAACTTTACTTTATGCACTTCCTATGTAATCCCTCCTGGAAATGTAAGGACTCTACTTTCTGCACTTCCTCTTTAATTCCTCCTGGAAATGTAAGAACTCTACTTTGTGCATTTCCTCTATAATTCCTCATGGAAATGTAAGAACTTTACTTTTTGCACTTCCTCTGTAAATCCTCCTGGAAATGTAAGATTTTTACTTTATGCACTTCCTCTGTAATCCCTCCTGGAAATTTAAGGACTCTACATTCTGCACTTCCTCTTTAATTCCTCCTGGAAATGTAAACACTTTACTTTATGCACTTCCTCTGTAAATACTCCTGGAAATGTAAGAACTTTACTTTTTGCACTTCCTCTGTAAATATTCCTGGAAATGTAAGAACTCTACTTTGTGCACTTTCTCTGTAATCCCTCCTGGAAATGTAAGGACTCTACTTTGTGCACATCCCCTGTAATCCCTCCTGGAAATGTAAGAACTCTACTTTCTGCACTTCCTCTGTAATCCCTCCTGGAAATGTAAGGACTCTACTTTATGCACTTACTCTGTAATCCCTCCTGGAAATGTAAGAACTTTACTTTATGCACTTCCTCTGTAATTCCTCCTGGAAATGTAAGAACTTTACTTTGTGCACTTCCTCTGTAAATCCTCCTGGAAATGTAAGGACTCTACTTTGTGCACTTCCTCTGTAAATACTCCTGGAAATGTAAGAACTTTACTATATGCACTTCCTCTGTAATCCCTCCTGGAAATGTAAGAATTTTACTTTATGCACTTCCTCTGTAAATCCTCCTGGAAATGTAAGAACTTTACTTTATGCACTTCCTCTGTAATTCCTCCTGGAAATGTAAGAACTTTACTTTGTGCACTTCCTCTGTAAATCCTCCTGGAAATGTAAGGACTCTACTTTGTGCACTTCCTCTGTAAATACTCCTGGAAATGTAACAACTTTACTTTTTGCACTTCCTCTGTAAATCCTCCTGGAAATGTAAGATTTTTATTTTATGCACTTCCTCTGTAAATCCTCCTGGAAATGTAAGAACTCTACATTGTGCACTTAATCTTTAATTACTCCTGGAAATGTAAGAACTTTACTTTATGCACTTCCTCTGTAATCCCTCCTGGAAATTTAAGGACTCTACTTTCTGCACTTCCTCTTTAATTCCCCCTGGAAATGTAAACACTTTACTTTATGCACTTCCTCTGTAAATATTCCTGGAAATGTAAGAACTCTACTTTATGCACTTCCTCTGTAATCCCTCCTGGAAATGTAAGAACTTTCCTTTATGCACTTCCTCTGTAATCCCTCCTGGAAATGTAAGAACTCTACTTTATGCACTTCCTCTGTAAATCCTCCTGGAAATGTAAGAACTCTACTTTATGCACTTCCTCTGTAAATCCTCCTGGAAATGTAAGAACTTTACTATATGCACTTCCTCTGTCATCCCTCCTGGAGATATAAGAATTTTACTTTATGCACTTCCTCTGTAAATCCTCCTGGAATTGTAAGGACTCTACTTTGTGCACATCCCCTGTAATCCCTCCTGGAAATGTAAGAACTCTACTTTGTGCACTTCCTCTGTAATCCCTCCTGGAAATGTAAGGACTCTACTTTCTGCACTTCCTCTTTAATTCCCCCTGGAAATGTAAGGACTCTACTTTGTGCACTTCCTCTGTAAATCCTCCTGGAAATGTAAGAACTCTACTTTGTGCACTTCCTCTGTCATCCCTTCTGGAAATGTAAGGACTCTACTTTCTGCACTTCCTTTTTAATTCCCCTTGGAAATGTAAGAACGTTACTTTATGCACATCCTCTGTAATCCCTCCTGGAAATGTAAGAACTTTCCTTTATGCACTTCCTCTGTAATCCCTCCTGGAAATGTAAGAACTCTACTTTATGCACTTCCTCTGTAATCCCTCCTGGAAATGTAAGAACTTTCCTTTATGCACTTCCTCTGTAATCCCTCCTGGAAATGCAAGGACTCTACTTTCTGCACTTCCTCTTTAATTCCCCCTGGAAATGTAAGAACTTAACTTCATGCACTTTCTCTGTAAATCCTCCTGGAATTGTAAGGACTCTACTTTGTGCACATCCCCTGTAATCCCTCCTGGAAATGTAAGAACTCTACTTTGTGCACTTCCTCTGTAATCCCTCCTGGAAATGTAAGAACTCTACTTTGTGCACTTTCTCTGTAATCCCTCCTGGAAATGTAAGGACTCTACTTTCTGCACTTCCTCTCTAATCCCTCCTGGAAATGAAAGAACTTTACTTTATGCACTTCCTCTCTAATCCCTCCTGGAAATGAAAGAATTTTACTTTATGCACATCCTCTGTAATCCCTCCTGGAAATGTAAGAATTTTACTTTAGGCACTTCCTCTGTAATTCCTCCTGGGAATGTAAGGACTCTACTTTGTGCACTTCCTCTGTAATCCCTCCTGAAAATGTAAGAACTTTACTTTATGCACATCCCCTGTAATCCCTCCTGGAAATGTAAGAACTCTACTTTCTGCACTTCCTCTTTAATTCCCCCTGGAAATGTAAGGACTCTACTTTGTGCACTTCCTCTGTAAATCCTCCTGGAAATGTAAGAACTCTACTTTGTGCACTTCCTCTGTCATCCCTCCTGGAAATGTAAGAACTCTACTTTCTGCACTTCCTCTTTAATTCCCCTTGGAAATGTAAGGACTCTACTTTCTGCACTTCCTCTGTAGTCCCTCCTGGAAATGTAAGGACTCTACTTTCTACACTTCCTCTTTAATTCCTCCTGGAAATGTAAGGACTCTACTTTGTGAACATCCCCTGTAATCCCTCCTGGAAATGTAAGAACTCTACTTTATGCACTTCCTCTGTATATATTCCTGGAAAAGTAAGGACTCTAATTTCTGCACTTCCTCTGTAATCCCTCCTGGAAATGTAAGAACTCTACTTTGTGCATTTCCTGTATAATTCCTCCTGGAAATGTAAGAACTTTACTTTATGCACTTACTCTGTAATCCCTCCTGGAAATTGAAAGAATTTTACTTTATGCACATCCTCTGTAATCCCTCCTGGAAATGTAAGAATTTTACTTTAGGCACTTCCTATGTAAATCCTCCTGGAAATGTAAGAACTCTACTTTGTGCACTTCCTCTGTCATCCCTCCTGGAAATGTAAGGACTCTACTTTCTGCACTTCCTCTTTAATTCCCCTTGGAAATGTAAGGACTCTACTTTCTGCACTTCCTCTGTAATCCCTCCTGGAAATGTAAGAACTTTACTTTTTGCACTTCCTCTGTAAATCCTCCTGGAAATGTAAGAACTCTAATTTCTGCACTTCCTCTGTAAATCCTCCTGGAAATGTAAGGACTCTACTTTGTGCACTTCCTCTGTAATCCCTACTGAAAATGTAAGAACTTTACTTTATGCACATCCCCTGTAATCCCTCCTGGAAATGTAAGAACTCTACTTTCTGCACTTCCTCTTTAATTCCCCCTGGAAATGTAAGGACTCTACTTTGTGCACTTCCTCTGTAAATCCTCCTGGAAATGTAAGAACTCTACTTTGTGCACTTCCTCTGTCATCCCTCCTGGAAATGTAAGGACTCTACTTTCTGCACTTCCTCTTTAATTCCCCTTGGAAATGTAAGGGCTCTACTTTCTGCACTTCCTCTGTAATCCCTCCTGGAAATGTAAGGACTCTACTTTCTGCACTTCCTCTTTAATTCCTCCTGGAAATGTAAGGACTCTACTTTGTGCACATCCCCTGTAATCCCTCCTGGAAATGTAAGAACTCTACTTTATGCACTTCCTCTGTATATATTCCTGGAAAAGTAAGGACTCTAATTTCTGCACTTCCTCTGTAATCCCTCCTGGAAATGTAAGAACTCTACTTTGTGCATTTCCTGTATAATTCCTCCTGGAAATGTAAGAACTTTACTTTATGCACTTCCTCTGTAATCCCTCCTGGAAATTGAAAGAATTTTACTTTATGCACATCCTCTGTAATCCCTCCTGGAAATGTAAGAATTTTACTTTAGGCACTTCCTCTGTAAATCCTCCTGGAAATGTAAGGACTCTACTTTGTGCACTTCCTCTGTAATCCCTCCTGAAAATGTAAGAACTCTACTTTCTGCACTTCCTCTTTAATTCCCCCTGGAAATGTAAGGACTCTACTTTGTGCACTTCCTCTGTAAATCCTCCTGGAAATGTAAGAACTCTACTTTGTGCACTTCCTCTGTCATCCCTCCTGGAAATGTAAGGACTCTACTTTCTGCACTTCCTCTTTAATTCAACTTGGAAATGTAAGGACTCTACTTTCTGCACTTCCTCTGTAATCCCTCCTGGAAATGTAAGGACTCTACTTTTTGCACTTCCTCTGTAATCCCTCCTGGAAATGTAAGAATTTTACTTTAGGCACTTCCTCTGTAAATCCTCCTGGAAATGTAAGGACTCTACTTTGTGCACTTCCTCTGTAATCCCGCCTGAAAATGTAAGAACTTTACTTTATGCACATCCCCTGTAATCCCTCCTGGAAATGTAAGAACTCTACTTTCTGCACTTCCTCTTTAATTACCCCTGGAAATGCAAGAACTCTACTTTATGCACTCCCTCTGTAATCCCTCCTGGAAATGTAAGAACTTTCCTTTATGCACTTCCTCTGTAATCCCTCCTGGAAATGTAAGAACTCTACTTTGTGCATTTCCTGTATAATTCCTCCTGGAAATGTAAGAACTTTACTTTATGCACTTACTCTGTAATCCCTCCTGGAAATTGAAAGAATTTTACTTTATGCACATCCTCTGTAATCCCTCCTGGAAATGTAAGAATTTTACTTTAGGCACTTCCTCTGTAAATCCTCCTGGAAATGTAAGAACTCTACTTTGTGCACTTCCTCTGTCATCCCTCCTGGAAATGTAAGGACTCTACTTTCTGCACTTCCTCTTTAATTCCCCTTGGAAATGTAAGGACTCTACTTTCTGCACTTCCTCTGTAATCCCTCCTGGAAATGTAAGGACTCTACTTTCTGCACTTCCTCTGTAATCCCTCCTGGAAATGTAAGAACTTTACTTTTTGCACTTCCTCTGTAAATCCTCCTGGAAATGTAAGAACTCTAATTTCTGCACTTCCTCTGTAAATCCTCCTGGAAATGTAAGGACTCTACTTTGTGCACTTCCTCTGTAATCCCTACTGAAAATGTAAGAACTTTACTTTATGCACATCCCCTGTAATCCCTCCTGGAAATGTAAGAACTCTACTTTCTGCACTTCCTCTTTAATTCCCCCTGGAAATGTAAGGACTCTACTTTGTGCACTTCCTCTGTAAATCCTCCTGGAAATGTAAGAACTCTACTTTGTGCACTTCCTCTGTCATCCCTCCTGGAAATGTAAGGACTCTACTTTCTGCACTTCCTCTTTAATTCCCCTTGGAAATGTAAGGGCTCTACTTTCTGCACTTCCTCTGTAATCCCTCCTGGAAATGTAAGGACTCTACTTTCTGCACTTCCTCTTTAATTCCTCCTGGAAATGTAAGGACTCTACTTTGTGCACATCCCCTGTAATCCCTCCTGGAAATGTAAGAACTCTACTTTATGCACTTCCTCTGTATATATTCCTGGAAAAGTAAGGACTCTAATTTCTGCACTTCCTCTGTAATCCCTCCTGGAAATGTAAGAACTCTACTTTGTGCATTTCCTGTATAATTCCTCCTGGAAATGTAAGAACTTTACTTTATGCACTTCCTCTGTAATCCCTCCTGGAAATTGAAAGAATTTTACTTTATGCACATCCTCTGTAATCCCTCCTGGAAATGTAAGAATTTTACTTTAGGCACTTCCTCTGTAAATCCTCCTGGAAATGTAAGGACTCTACTTTGTGCACTTCCTCTGTAATCCCTCCTGAAAATGTAAGAACTCTACTTTCTGCACTTCCTCTTTAATTCCCCCTGGAAATGTAAGGACTCTACTTTGTGCACTTCCTCTGTAAATCCTCCTGGAAATGTAAGAACTCTACTTTGTGCACTTCCTCTGTCATCCCTCCTGGAAATGTAAGGACTCTACTTTCTGCACTTCCTCTTTAATTCAACTTGGAAATGTAAGGACTCTACTTTCTGCACTTCCTCTGTAATCCCTCCTGGAAATGTAAGGACTCTACTTTTTGCACTTCCTCTGTAATCCCTCCTGGAAATGTAAGAATTTTACTTTAGGCACTTCCTCTGTAAATCCTCCTGGAAATGTAAGGACTCTACTTTGTGCACTTCCTCTGTAATCCCGCCTGAAAATGTAAGAACTTTACTTTATGCACATCCCCTGTAATCCCTCCTGGAAATGTAAGAACTCTACTTTCTGCACTTCCTCTTTAGTTACCCCTGGAAATGCAAGAACTCTACTTTATGCACTCCCTCTGTAATCCCTCCTGGAAATGTAAGAACTTTCCTTTATGCACTTCCTCTGTAATCCCTCCTGGAAATGTAAGAACTCTACTTTATGCACTTCCTCTGTAATCCCTCCTGGAAATGTAAGAACTTTACTTTTTGCACTTCCTCTGTAAATCCTCCTGGAAATGTAAGAACTCTACTTTCTGCACTTCCTCTGTAATCCCTCCTGGAAATGCAAGGACTCTACTTTCTGCACTTCCTCTTTAATTCCCCCTGGAAATGTAAGAACTTAACTTTATGCACTTTCTCTGTAAATCCTCCTGGAATTGTAAGGACTCTACTTTGTGCACATCCCCTGTAATCCCTCCTGGAAATGTAAGAACTCTACTTTGTGCACTTCCTCTGTAAACCCTCCTGGAAATGTAAGAACTCTACTTTGTGCACTTTCTCTGTAATCCCTCCTGGAAATGTAAGAACTCTACTTTCTGCACTTCCTCTTTAATTCCCCCTGGAAATGTAAGGACTCTACTTTCTGCATTTCCTCTTTGATTCCTCCTGGAAATGTAAGGACTCTACTTTCTGCACTTCCTCTTTAATTCCCCCTGGAAATGTAAGGACTCTACTTTCTGCACTTCCTCTTTAATTCCCCCTGGAAATGTAAGAACTTAACTTTATGCACTTTCTCTGTAAATCCTCCTGGAATTGTAAGGACTCTACTTTGTGCACATCCCCTGTAATCCCTCCTGGAAATGTAAGAACTCTACTTTATGCACTTCCTCTGTATATCCTCCTGGAAAAGTAAGGACTCTAATTTCTGCACTTCCTCTGTAATCCCTCCTGGAAATGTAAGAACTCTACTTTGTGCATTTCCTGTATAATTCCTCCTGGAAATATAAGAACTTTACTTTATGCACTTCCTCTGTAATCCCTCCTGGAAATGAAAGAATTTTACTTTATGCACATCCTCTGTAATCCCTCCTGGAAATGTAAGAATTTTACTTTAGGCACTTCCTCTGTAAATCCTCCTGGAAATGTAAGGACTCTACTTTGTGCACTTCCTCTGTAATCCCTCCTGAAAATGTAAGAACTTTACTTTATGCACATCCCCTGTAATCCCTCCTGGAAATGTAAGAACTCTACTTTCTGCACTTCCTCTTTAATTCCCCCTGGAAATGTAAGGATTCTACTTTGTGCACTTCCTCTGTAAATCCTCCTGGAAATGTAAGAACTCTACTTTGTGCACTTCCTCTGTCATCCCTCCTGGAAATGTAAGAACTCTACTTTCTGCACTTCCTCTGTAATCCCTCCTGGAAATGTAAGAACTTTCCTTTATGCACTTCCTCTGTAATCCCTCCTGGAAATGTAAGAACTCTACTTTATGCACTTCCTCTGTCATGCCTCCTGGAAATATAAGAATTTTACTTTATGTACTTCCTCTGTAAATCCTCCTGGAAATGTAAGGACTCTACTTTGTGCACTTCCTCTGTAAATACTCCTGGAAATGTAAGAACTTTACTATATGCACTTCCTCTGTAACCCCTCCTGGAAATGTAAGAATTTTACTTTATGCACTTCCTCTGTAATCCCTCCTGGAAATGTAAGAATTTTACTTTATGCACTTCCTCTGTAAATCCTCCTGGAAATGTAAGAACTCTACATTGTGCACTTAATGTTTAATTACTCCTGGAAATGTAAGAACTTTACTTTTTGCACTTCCTCTGTAAATCCTCCTGGAAATGTAAGATTTTTACTTTATGCACTTCCTCTGTAATCCCTCCTGGAAATTTAAGGACTCTACATTCTGCACTTCCTCTTTAATTCCTCCTGGAAATGTAAACACTTTACTTTATGCACTTCCTCTGTAAATACTCCTGGAAATGTAAGAACTTTACTTTTTGCACTTCCTCTGTAAATATTCCTGGAAATGTAAGAACTCTACTTTGTGCACTTTCTCTGTAATCCCTCCTGGAAATGTAAGGACTCTACTTTGTGCACATCCCCTGTAATCCCTCCTGGAAATGTAAGAACTCTACTTTGTGCACTTCCTCTGTAATCCCTCCTGGAAATGTAAGGACTCTACTTTCTGCACTTCCTCTGTAATTCCTCCTGGAAATGTAAGAATTTTACTTTGTGCACTTCCTCTGTAAATCCTCCTGGAAATGTAAGAACTCTACTTTCTGCACTTCCTCTGTAATCCCTCCTGGAAATTTAAGGACTCTACTTTCTGCACTTCCTCTTTAATTCCCCCTGGAAATGTAAGCACTTTACTTTATGCACTTCCTCTGTAAATACTCCTGGAAATGTAAGGACTCTACTTTCTGCACTTCCTCTTTAATTCCCCCTGGAAATGTAAGGACTCTACTTTCTGCACTTCTTCTTTAATTCCTCCTGGAAAAGTAAGGACTCTACTTTCTGCACTTCCTCTTTAATTCCTCATGGAAATGTAAGAATTTTACTTTATGCACTTCCTCTATAATCCCTCCTGGAAATGTAAGAATTTTACTTTAGGCACTTCCTCTGTAAATCCTCCTGGAAATGTAAGAACTTTACTTTATGCACTTCCGCTGTAAATCCTCCTGGAAATGTAAGGACTCTACTTTCTGTACTTCCTCTGTAAATCCTCCTGGAAATGTAAGGACTCTACTTTCTGCACTTCCTCTGTAATCCCTCCTGGAAATGTAAGAACTTTACTTTATGCACTTCCTCTGTAATCCCTCCTGGAATTGTAAGGACTCTACTTTGTGCACATCCCCTGTAATCCCTCCTGGAAATGTAAGAACTCTACTTTGTGCACTTCCTCTGTAATCCCTCCTGGAAATGTAAGGACTCTACTTTCTGCACTTCCTCTTTAATTCCTCCTGGAAATGTAAGAATTTTACTTTGTGCACTTCCTCTGTAAATCCTCCTGGAAATGTAAGAACTCTACTTTCTGCACTTCCTCTGTAATCCCTCCTGATAATTTAAGGACTCTACTTTCTGCACTTCCTCTTTAATTCCCCCTGGAAATGTAAGGACTCTACTTTCTGCACTTCTTCTTTAATTCCTCCTGGAAATGTAAGGACTCTACTTTCTGCACTTCCTCTTTAATTCCTCATGGAAATGTAAGGACTCTACTTTGTGCACATCCCCTGTAATCCCTCCTGGAAATGTAAGGACTCTACTTTCTGCACTTCCTCTGTAATCCCTCCTGGAAATGTAAGAATTTTACTATATGCACTTCCTCTGTAATCCCTCCTGGAAATGTAAGAATTTTACTTTATGCACTTCCTCGGTAATCCCTCCTGGAAATGTAAGGACTCTACTTTGTGCACTTCCTCTGTAATCCCTCCTGGAAATGTAAGAACTCTACTTTGTGCATTTCCTGTATAATTCCTCCTGGAAATGTAAGAACTTTACTTTATGCACTTCCTCTATAATCCCTCCTGGAAATGTAAGAATTTTACTTTAGGCACTTCCTCTGTAAATCCTCCTGGAAATGTAAGAACTTTACTTTATGCACTTCCGCTGTAAATCCTCCTGGAAATGTAAGGACTCTACTTTCTGTACTTCCTCTGTAAATCCTCCTGGAAATGTAAGGACTCTACTTTCTGCACTTCCTCTGTAATCCCTCCTGGAAATGTAAGGACTCTACTTTGTGCACTTCCTCTGTAAATCCTCCTGGAAATGTAAGGACTCTACTTTGTGCACTTCCTCGTTAATTACTCCTGGAAATGTAAGAACTTTACTTTATGCACTTCCTATGTAATCCCTCCTGGAAATGTAAGGACTCTACTTTCTGCACTTCCTCTTTAATTCCTCCTGGAAATGTAAGAACTCTACTTTGTGCATTTCCTCTATAATTCCTCCTGGAAATGTAAGAACTTTACTTTTTGCACTTCCTCTGTAAATCCTCCTGGAAATGTAAGATTTTTACTTTATGCACTTCCTCTGTAATCCCTCCTGGAAATTTAAGGACTCTACATTCTGCACTTCCTCTTTAATTCCTCCTGGAAATGTAAACACTTTACTTTATGCACTTCCTCTGTAAATACTCCTGGAAATGTAAGAACTTTACTTTTTGCACTTCCTCTGTAAATATTCCTGGAAATGTAAGAACTCTACTTTGTGCACTTTCTCTGTAATCCCTCCTGGAAATGTAAGGACTCTACTTTGTGCACATCCCCTGTAATCCCTCCTGGAAATGTAAGAACTCTACTTTGTGCACTTCCTCTGTAATCCCTCCTGGAAATGTAAGGACTCTACTTTCTGCACTTCCTCTGTAATTCCTCCTGGAAATGTAAGAATTTTACTTTGTGCACTTCCTCTGTAAATCCTCCTGGAAATGTAAGAACTCTACTTTCTGCACTTCCTCTGTAATCCCTCCTGGAAATTTAAGGACTCTACTTTCTGCACTTCCTCTTTAATTCCCCCTGGAAATGTAAGCACTTTACTTTATGCACTTCCTCTGTAAATACTCCTGGAAATGTAAGGACTCTACTTTCTGCACTTCCTCTTTAATTTCCCCTGGAAATGTAAGGACTCTACTTTCTGCACTTCTTCTTTAATTCCTCCTGGAAATGTAAGGACTCTACTTTGTGCAGTTCCTCTGTAATCCCTCCTGGAAATGTAAGAACTTTACTTTTTGCACTTCCTCTGTAAATACTCCTGGAAATGTAAGAACTTTACTATATGCACTTCCTCTGTAATCCCTCCTGGAAATGTAAGAATTTTACTTTATGCACTTCCTCGGTAATCCCTCCTGGAAATGTAAGGACTCTACTTTATGCACTTCCTCTGTAATCCCTCCTGGAAATGTAAGAACTCTACTTTGTGCATTTCCTGTATAATTCCTCCTGGAAATGTAAGAACTTTACTTTATGCACTTCCTCTATAATCCCTCCTGGAAATGTAAGAATTTTACTTTAGGCACTTCCTCTGTAAATCCTCCTGGAAATGTAAGAACTTTACTTTATGCACTTCCGCTGTAAATCCTCCTGGAAATGTAAGGACTCTACTTTCTGTACTTCCTCTGTAAATCCTCCTGGAAATGTAAGGACTCTACTTTCTGCACTTCCTCTGTAATCCCTCCTGGAAATGTAAGAACTTTACTTTATGCACTTCCTCTGTAATCCCTCCTGGAATTGTAAGGACTCTACTTTGTGCACATCCCCTGTAATCCCTCCTGGAAATGTAAGAACTCTACTTTGTGCACTTCCTCTGTAATCCCTCCTGGAAATGTAAGGACTCTACTTTCTGCACTTCCTCTGTAATTCCTCCTGGAAATGTAAGAATTTTACTTTGTGCACTTCCTCTGTAAATCCTCCTGGAAATGTAAGAACTCTACTTTCTGCACTTCCTCTGTAATCCCTCCTGGAAATTTAAGGACTCTACTTTCTGCACTTCCTCTTTAATTCCCCCTAGAAATGTAAGCACTTTACTTTATGCACTTCCTCTGTAAATACTCCTGGAAATGTAAGGACTCTACTTTCTGCACTTCCTCTTTAATTCCCCCTGGAAATGTAAGGACTCTACTTTCTGCACTTCTTCTTTAATTCCTCCTGGAAATGTAAGGACTCTACTTTCTGCACTTCCTCTTTAATTCCTCCTGGAAATGTAAGGACTCTACTTTGTGCACTTCCTCTGTAATCCCTCCTGAAAATGTAAGAACTTTACTTTATGCACATCCCCTGTAATCCCTCCTGGAAATGTAAGAACTCTACTTTCTGCACTTCCTCTTTAATTCCCCCTGGAAATGTAAGAACTCTACTTTGTGCACTTCCTCTGTCATCCCTCCTGGAAATGTAAGGACTCTACTTTCTGCACTTCCTCTTTAATTCCCCTTGGAAATGTAAGAACTTTAATTTATGCACTTCCTCTGTAATCCCTCCTGGAAATGTAAGAACTTTACTTTATGCACTTCCTCTGTAATTCCCCCTGGAAATGTAAGGACTCTACTTTCTGCACTTCCTCTGTAATCCCTCCTGGAAATGTAAGAACTTTACTTTATGCACTTCCTCTTTAATTCCCCCTGGAAATGTAAGAACTTTACTTTATGCACTTCCTCTGTAATCCCTCCTGGAAATGTAAGAACTTTACTTTATGCACTTCCTCTGTAAATCCTCCTGGAAATGTAAGAACTTTATGCACTTCCTCTGTAAATCCTCCTGGAAATGTAAGAACTCTGCTTTGTGCACTTACTCTGTAATCCCTCCTGGAAATGTAAGAACTCTACTTCGTGCACTTCCCCTGTAATCCCTCCTGGAAATGTAAGAACTCTACTTTATGCACTTCCTCTGTAATCCCTCCTGGAAATGTAAGAACTCTACTTTATTCACTTCCTCTGTAATTCCCCCTGGAAATGTAAGGACTCTACTTTGTGCACTTCTTCTTTAATTACTCCTGGAAATGAAAGAACTTAACTTTATGCACTTCCTCTGTAATCCCTCCTGGAAATGTAAGAACTCTAATTTATGCACTTCCTCTGTAATCCCTCCTGGAAATGTAAGAACTTTACTTTCTGCACTTCCTCTGTAATTCCCCCTGGAAATGTAAGAACTTTACTTTATGCACTTCCTCTGTAATCCCTCCTGGAAATGTAAGAACTTTACTTTCTACACTTCCTCTGTAATCCCTCCTGGAAATGTAAGAACTTTACTTTCTACACTTCCTCTGTAATCCCTCCTGGAAATGTAAGAACTTTACTTTATGCACTTCCTCTGTAATCCCTCCTGGAAATGTAAGAACTTTACTTTCTGCACTTCCTCTGTAATTCCCCCTGGAAATGTAAGGACTCTACTTTGTGCATTTCCTCTTTAATTACTCCTGGAAATGTAAGAACTTTACTTTATACACTTCCTCTGTAATCCCTCCTGGAAATGTAAGAACTTTACTTTCTGCACTTCCTCTGTAAATCCTCCTGGAAATGTAAGAACTTTATGCACTTCCTCTGTAAATCCTCCTGGAAATGTAAGGACTCTACTTTATGCACTTCCTCGGTAATCCCTCCTGGAAATGTAAGAACCCTACTTTGTGCACTTCCTCTGTAATCCCTCCTGGATATGTAAGAACTCTACTTTGTGCACTTCCTCTGTAATCCCTCCTGGAAATGTAAGAACTCTACTTTCTGCACTTTCTCTGTAATCCCTCCTGGAAATGTAAGGACTCTACTTTCTGCACTTCCTCTTTAATTCCTCCTGGAAATGTAAGGACTCTACTTTCTGCACTTCCTCTTTAATTCCTCCTGGAAATGTAAGAAATTACTTTATGCACTTCCTCTGTAATCCCTCCTGGAAATGTAAGAATTTTACTTTAGGCACTTTCTCTGTAAATCCTCCTGGAAATGTAAGGACTCTACTTTGTGCACTTCCTTTGTAATCCCTCCTGAAAATGTAAGAACTTTACTTTATGCACATCCCCTGTAATCCCTCCTGGAAATGTAAGAACTCTACTTTCTGCACTTCATCTTTAATTCCCCCTGGAAATGTAAGGACTCTACTTTGTGCACTTCCTCTGTAAATCCTCCTGGAAATGTAAGAACTCTACTTTGTGCACTTCCTCTGCAATCCCTCCTGGAAATGTAAGGACTCTACTTTCTGCACTTCCTCTTTAATTCCTCCTGGAAATGTAAGAAATTACTTTATGCACTTCCTCTGTAATCCCTCCTGGAAATGTAAGAATTTTACTTTAGGCACTTCCTCTGTAAATCCTCCTGGAAATGTAAGGACTCTACTTTATGCACTTCCTCTGTAATCCCTCCTGGAAATGTAAGAACTTTCCTTTATGCACTTCCTCTGTAATCCCTCCTGGAAATGTAAGGACTCTACTTTCTGCACTTCCTCTGTAATCCCTCCTGGAAATGTAAGGACTCTACTTTATGCACTTCCTCTGTAATCCCTCCTGGAAATGTAAGAACTTTCCTTTATGCACTTCCTCTGTAATCCCTCCTGGAAATGTAAGAACTCTACTTTATGCACTTCCTCTGTAATCCCTCCTGGAAATGTAAGAACTTTACTTTTTGCACTTCCTCTGTAAATCCTCCTGGAAATGTAAGAACTCTACTTTATGCACTTCCTCTGTCATAACTCCTGGAAATATAAGAATTTTACTTTCTGCACTTCCTCTGTAATCCCTCCTGGAAATGTAAGGACTCTACTTTATGCACTTACTCTGTAATCCCTCCTGGAAATGTAAGAACTTTACTTTATGCACTTCCTCTGTAATTCCTCCTGGAAATGTAAGAACTTTACTTTGTGCACTTCCTCTGTAAATCCTCCTGGAAATGTAAGGACTCTACTTTGTGCACTTCCTCTGTAAATACTCCTGGAAATGTAAGAACTTTACTATATGCACTTCCTCTGTAATCCCTCCTGGAAATGTAAAAATTTTACTTTATGCACTTCCTCTGTAATCCCTCCTGGAAATGTAAGAATTTTACTTTATGCACTTCCTCTGTAAATCCTCCTGGAAATGTAAGAACTCTACATTGTGCACTTAATCTTTAATTACTCCTGGAAATGTAAGAACTTTACTTTTTGCACTTCCTCTGTAAATCCTCCTGGAAATGTAAGATTTTTATTTTATGCACTTCCTCTGTAAATCCTCCTGGAAATGTAAGAACTCTACATTGTGCACTTAATCTTTAATTACTCCTGGAAATGTAAGAACTTTACTTTATGCACTTCCTCTGTAATCCCTCCTGGAAATTTAAGGACTCTACTTTCTGCACTTCCTCTTTAATTCCCCCTGGAAATGTAAACACTTTACTTTATGCACTTCCTCTGTAAATATTCCTGGAAATGTAAGAACTTTACTTTTTGCACTTCCTCTGTAAATATTCCTGGAAATGTAAGAACTCTACTTTATGCACTTCCTCTGTAATCCCTCCTGGAAATGTAAGAACTTTCCTTTATGCACTTCCTCTGTAATCCCTCCTGGAAATGTAAGAACTCTACTTTATGCACTTCCTCTGTAAATCCTCCTGGAAATGTAAGAACTCTACTTCATGCACTTCCTCTGTCATCCCTCCTGGAGATATAAGAATTTTACTTTATGCACTTCCTCTGTAAATCCTCCTGGAATTGTAAGGACTCTACTTTGTGCACATCCCCTGTAATCCCTCCTGGAAATGTAAGAACTCTACTTTCTGCACTTCCTCTGCAATTCCTCCTGGAAATGTAAGAATTTTACTTTATGCACTTCCTCTGTAAATCCTCCTGGAAATGTAAGAACTCTACTTTCTGCACTTCCTCTGTAATCCCTCCTGGAAATGTAAGAACTTTACTTTTTGCACTTCCTCTGTAAATCCTCCTGGAAATGTAAGAACTCTACTTTCTGCACTTCCTCTTTAATTCCCCCTGGAAATGTAAGGACTCTACTTTGTGCACTTCCTCTGTAAATCCTCCTGGAAATGTAAGAACTCTACTTTGTGCACTTCCTCTGTCATCCCTTCTGGAAATGTAAGGACTCTACTTTCTGCACTTCCTTTTTAATTCCCCTTGGAAATGTAAGAACGTTACTTTATGCACATCCTCTGTAATCCCTCCTGGAAATGTAAGAACTTTCCTTTATGCACTTCCTCTGTAATCCCTCCTGGAAATGTAAGAACTCTACTTTATGCACTTCCTCTGTAATCCCTCCTGGAAATGTAAGAACTTTACTTTTTGCACTTCCTCTGTAAATCCTCCTGGAAATGTAAGAATTCTACTTTCTGCATTTCCTCTGTAATCCCTCCTGGAAATGCAAGGACTCTACTTTCTGCACTTCCTCTTTAATTCCCCCTGGAAATGTAAGAACTTAACTTCATGCACTTTCTCTGTAAATCCTCCTGGAATTGTAAGGACTCTACTTTGTGCACATCCCCTGTAATCCCTCCTGGAAATGTAAGAACTCTACTTTGTGCACTTCCTCTGTAATCCCTCCTGGAAATGTAAGAACTCTACTTTGTGCACTTTCTCTGTAATCCCTCCTGGAAATGTAAGGACTCTACTTTCTGCACTTCCTCTTTAATTCCCCCTGGAAATGTAAGGACTCTACTTTCTGCACTTCCTCTTTAATTCCTCCTGGAAATGTAAGGACTCTACTTTCTGCACTTCCTCTTTAATTCCTCCTGGAAATGTAAGGACTCTACTTTGTGCACATCCCCTGTAATCCCTCCTGGAAATGTAAGAACTCTACTTTATGCACTTCCTCTGTATATCTTCCTGGAAAAGTAAGGACTCTAATTTCTGCACTTCCTCTGTAATCCCTCCTGGAAATGTAAGAACTCTACTTTGTGCATTTCCTGTATAATTCCTCCTGGAAATGTAAGAACTTTACTTTATGCACTTCCTCTCTAATCCCTCCTGGAAATGAAAGAATTTTACTTTATGCACATCCTCTGTAATCCCTCCTGGAAATGTAAGAATTTTACTTTAGGCACTTCCTCTGTAATTCCTCCTGGAAATGTAAGGACTCTACTTTGTGCACTTCCACTGTAATCCCTCCTGAAAATGTAAGAACTTTACTTTATGCACATCCCCTGTAATCCCTCCTGGAAATGTAAGAACTCTACCTTCTGCACTTCCTCTTTAATTCCCCCTGGAAATGTAAGGACTCTACTTTGTGCACTTCCTCTGTAAATCCTCCTGGAAATGTAAGAACTCTACTTTGTGCACTTCCTCTGTCATCCCTCCTGGAAATGTAAGGACTCTACTTTCTGCACTTCCTCTTTAATTCCCCTTGGAAATGTAAGGACTCTACTTTCTGCACTTCCTCTGTAATCCCTCCTGGAAATGTAAGAACTTTCCTTTATGCACTTCCTCTGTAATCCCTCCTGGAAATGTAAGGACTCTACTTTCTGCACTTCCTCTGTAATCCCTCCTGGAAATGTAAGGACTCTACTTTATGCACTTCCTCTGTAATCCCTCCTGGAAATGTAAGAACTTTCCTTTATGCACTTCCTCTGTAATCCCTCCTGGAAATGTAAGAACTCTACTTTATGCACTTCCTCTGTAATCCCTCCTGGAAATGTAAGAACTTTACTTTTTGCACTTCCTCTGTAAATCCTCCTGGAAATGTAAGAACTCTACTTTATGCACTTCCTCTGTCATAACTCCTGGAAATATAAGAATTTTACTTTCTGCACTTCCTCTGTAATCCCTCCTGGAAATGTAAGGACTCTACTTTATGCACTTACTCTGTAATCCCTCCTGGAAATGTAAGAACTTTACTTTATGCACTTCCTCTGTAATTCCTCCTGGAAATGTAAGAACTTTACTTTGTGCACTTCCTCTGTAAATCCTCCTGGAAATGTAAGGACTCTACTTTGTGCACTTCCTCTGTAAATACTCCTGGAAATGTAAGAACTTTACTATATGCACTTCCTCTGTAATCCCTCCTGGAAATGTAAGAATTTTACTTTATGCACTTCCTCTGTAAATCCTCCTGGAAATGTAAGAACTTTACTTTATGCACTTCCTCTGTAATTCCTCCTGGAAATGTAAGAACTTTACTTTGTGCACTTCCTCTGTAAATCCTCCTGGAAATGTAAGGACTCTACTTTGTGCACTTCCTCTGTAAATACTCCTGGAAATGTAAGAACTTTACTATATGCACTTCCTCTGTAATCCCTCCTGGAAATGTAAGAATTTTACTTTATGCACTTCCTCTGTAATCCCTCCTGGAAATGTAAGAATTTTACTTTATGCACTTCCTCTGTAAATCCTCCTGGAAATGTAAGAACTCTACATTGTGCACTTAATCTTTAATTACTCCTGGAAATGTAAGAACTTTACTTTCTGCACTTCCTCTGTAAATCCTCCTGGAAATGTAAGAACTCTACATTGTGCACTTAATCTTTAATTACTCCTGGAAATGTAAGAACTTTACTTTATGCACTTCCTCTGTAATCCCTCCTGGAAATTTAAGGACTCTACTTTCTGCACTTCCTCTTTAATTCCCCCTGGAAATGTAAACACTTTACTTTATGCACTTCCTCTGTAAATATTCCTGGAAATGTAAGAACTTTACTTTTTGCACTTCCTCTGTAAATATTCCTGGAAATGTAAGAACTCTACTTTATGCACATCCTCTGTAATCCCTCCTGGAAATGTAAGAACTTTCCTTTATGCACTTCCTCTGTAATCCCTCCTGGAAATGTAAGAACTCTACTTTATGCACTTCCTCTGTAATCCCTCCTGGAAATGTAAGAACTTTCCTTTATGCACTTCCTCTGTAATCCCTCCTGGAAATGTAAGAACTTTACTTTTTGCACTTCCTCTGTAAATCCTCCTGGAAATGTAAGAACTCTACTTTCTGCATTTCCTCTGTAATCCCTCCTGAAAATGCAAGGACTCTACTTTCTGCACTTCCTCTTTAATTCCCCCTGGAAATGTAAGAACTTAACTTCATGCACTTTCTCGGTAAATCCTCCTGGAATTGTAAGGACTCTACTTTGTGCACATCCCCTGTAATCCCTCCTGGAAATGTAAGAACTCTACTTTGTGCACTTCCTCTGTAATCCCTCCTGGAAATGTAAGAACTCTACTATGTGCACTTTCTCTGTAATCCCTCCTGGAAATGTAAGGACTCTACTTTCTGCACTTCCTCTTTAATTCCCCCTGGAAATGTAAGGACTCTACTTTCTGCACTTCCTCTTTAATTCCTCCTGGAAATGTAAGGACTCTACTTTCTGCACTTCCTCTTTAATTCTTCCTGGAAATGTAAGGACTCTACTTTGTGCACATCCCCTGTAATCCCTCCTGGAAATGTAAGAACTCTACTTTATGCACTTCCTCTGTATATCTTCCTGGAAAAGTAAGGACTCTAATTTCTGCACTTCCTCTGTAATCCCTCCTGGAAATGTAAGAACTCTACTTTGTGCATTTCCTGTATAATTCCTCCTGGAAATGTAAGAACTTTACTTTATGCACTTCCTCTCTGATCCCTCCTGGAAATGAAAGAATTTTACTTTATGCACATCCTCTGTAATCCCTCCTGGAAATTTAAGAATTTTACTTTAGGCACTTCCTCTGTAAATCCTCCTGGAAATGTAAGGACTCTACTTTGTGCACTTCCTCTGTAATCCCTCCTGAAAATGTAAGAACTTTACTTTATGCACATCCCCTGTAATCCCTCCTGGAAATGTAAGAACTCTACTTTGTGCATTTCCTGTATAATTCCTCCTGGAAATGTAAGAACTTTACTTTATGCACTTCCTCTGTAATTCCTCCTGGAAATGTAAGAATTTTACTTTAGGCACTTCCTCTGTAAATCCTCCTGGAAATGTAAGGACTCTACTTTGTGCACTTCCTCTGTAATCCCTCCTGAAAATGTAAGAACTTTACTTTATGCACATCCCCTGTAATCCCTCCTGGAAATGTAAGGACTCTACTTTCTGCACTTCCTCTTTAATTCCCGCCTGGAAATGTAAGGACTCTACTTTGTGCACTTCCTCTGTAAATCCTCCTGGAAATGTAAGAACTCTACTTTGTGCACTTCCTCTGTCATCCCTCCTGGAAATGTAAGGACTCTACTTTGTGCATTTCCTGTATAATTCCTCCTGGAAATGTAAGAACTTTACTTTATGCACTTCCTCTGTAATTCCTCCTGGAAATGTAAGAATTTTACTTTATGCACATCCTCTGTAATCCCTCCTGGAAATGTAAGAACTCTACTTTGTGCATTTCCTGTATAATTCCTCCTGGAAATGTAAGAACTTTACTTTATGCACTTCCTCTGTAATTCCTCCTGGAAATGTAAGAATTTTACTTTATGCACATCCTCTGTAATCCCTCCTGGAAATGTAAGAATTTTACTTTAGGCACTTCCTCTGTAAATCCTCCTGGAAATGTAAGGACTCTACTTTGTGCACTTCCTCTGTAATCCCTCCTGAAAATGTAAGAACTTTACTTTATGCACATCCCCTGTAATCCCTCCTGGAAATGTAAGGACTCTACTTTCTGCACTTCCTCTTTAATTCCCCTTGGAAATGTAAGGACTCTACTTTCTGCACTTCCTCTGTAATCCCTCCTGGAAATGTAAGGACTCTACTTTCTGCACTTCCTCTGTAATCCCTCCTGGAAATGTAAGGACTCTACTTTCTGCACTTCCTCTGTAATCCCTCCTGGAAATGTAAGAACTTTACTTTTTGCACTTCCTCTGTAAATCCTCCTGGAAATGTAAGAACTCTACTTTCTGCACTTCCTCTTTAATTCCCCCTGGAAATGTAAGGACTCTACTTTGTGCACTTCCTCTGTAAATCCTCCTGGAAATGTAAGAACTCTACTTTGTGCACTTCCTCTGTCATCCCTCCTGGAAATGTAAGGACTCTACTTTCTGCACTTCCTCTTTAATTCCCCTTGGAAATGTAAGGACTCTACTTTCTGCACTTCCTCTGTAATCCCTCCTGGAAATGTAAGGACTCTACTTTCTGCACTTCCTCTGTAATCCCTCCTGGAAATGTAAGGACTCTACTTTTTGCACTTCCTCTGTAATCCCTCCTGGAAATGTAAGAATTTTACTTTAGGCACTTCCTCTGTAAATCCTCCTGGAAATGTAAGGACTCTACTTTCTGCACTTCCTCTTTAATTCCCACTGGAAATTTTAAGTCTCTACTTTGTGCACTTCCTCTGTAAATCCTCCTGGAAATGTAAGAACTCTACTTTATGCACTCCCTCTGTAATCCCTCCTGGAAATGTAAGAACTTTCCTTTATGCACTTCCTCTGTAATCCCTCCTGGAAATGTAAGAACTCTACTTTATGCACTTCCTCTGTAATCCCTCCTGGAAATGTAAGAACTTTACTTTTTGCACTTCCTCTGTAAATCCTCCTGGAAATGTAAGAACTGTACTTTCTGCACTTCCTCTGTAATCCCTCCTGGAAATGCAAGGACTCTACTTTCTGCACTTCCTCTTTAATTCCCCCTGGAAATGTAAGAACTTAACTTTATGCACTTTCTCTGTAAATCCTCCTGGAATTGTAAGGACTCTACTTTGTGCACATCCCCTGTAATCCCTCCTGGAAATGTAAGAACTCTACTTTGTGCACTTCCTCTGTAAACCCTCCTGGAAATGTAAGAACTCTACTTTGTGCACTTTCTCTGTAATCCCTCCTGGAAATGTAAGAACTCTACTTTCTGCACTTCCTCTTTAATTCCCCCTGGAAATGTAAGGACTCTACTTTCTGCATTTCCTCTTTGATTCCTCCTGGAAATGTAAGGACTCTACTTTCTGCACTTCCTCTTTAATTCCCCCTGGAAATGTAAGGACTCTACTTTCTGCACTTCCTCTTTAATTCCCCCTGGAAATGTAAGAACTTAACTTTATGCACTTTCTCTGTAAATCCTCCTGGAATTGTAAGGACTCTACTTTGTGCACATCCCCTGTAATCCCTCCTGGAAATGTAAGAACTCTACTTTATGCACTTCCTCTGAATATCCTCCTGGAAAAGTAAGGACTCTACTTTATGCACTTCCTCTGTAATCCCTCCTGGAAATGAAAGAATTTTACTTTATGCACATCCTCTGTAATCCCTCCTGGAAATGTAAGAATTTTACTTTAGGCACTTCCTCTGTAAATCCTCCTGGAAATGTAAGGACTCTACTTTGTGCACTTCCTCTGTAATCCCTCCTGAAAATGTAAGAACTTTACTTTATGCACATCCCCTGTAATCCGTCCTGGAAATGTAAGAACTCTACTTTCTGCACTTCCTCTTTAATTCCCCCTGGAAATGTAAGGACTCTACTTTGTGCACTTCCTCTGTAAATCCTCCTGGAAATGTAAGAACTCTACTTTGTGCATTTCCTGTATAATTCCTCCTGGAAATGTAAGAACTTTACTTTATGCACTTCCTCTGTAATTCCTCCTGGAAATGTAAGAATTTTACTTTATGCACATCCTCTGTAATCCCTCCTGGAAATGTAAGAATTTTACTTTAGGCACTTCCTCTGTAAATCCTCCTGGAAATGTAAGGACTCTACTTTGTGCACTTCCTCTGTAATCCCTCCTGAAAATGTAAGAACTTTACTTTATGCACATCCCCTGTAATCCCTCCTGGAAATGTAAGGACTCTACTTTCTGCACTTCCTCTTTAATTCCCCTTGGAAATGTAAGGACTCTACTTTCTGCACTTCCTCTGTAATCCCTCCTGGAAATGTAAGGACTCTACTTTCTGCACTTCCTCTGTAATCCCTCCTGGAAATGTAAGGACTCTACTTTCTGCACTTCCTCTGTAATCCCTCCTGGAAATGTAAGAACTTTACTTTTTGCACTTCCTCTGTAAATCCTCCTGGAAATGTAAGAACTCTACTTTCTGCACTTCCTCTTTAATTCCCCCTGGAAATGTAAGGACTCTACTTTGTGCACTTCCTCTGTAAATCCTCCTGGAAATGTAAGAACTCTACTTTGTGCACTTCCTCTGTCATCCCTCCTGGAAATGTAAGGACTCTACTTTCTGCACTTCCTCTTTAATTCCCCTTGGAAATGTAAGGACTCTACTTTCTGCACTTCCTCTGTAATCCCTCCTGGAAATGTAAGGACTCTACTTTCTGCACTTCCTCTGTAATCCCTCCTGGAAATGTAAGGACTCTACTTTTTGCACTTCCTCTGTAATCCCTCCTGGAAATGTAAGAATTTTACTTTAGGCACTTCCTCTGTAAATCCTCCTGGAAATGTAAGGACTCTACTTTCTGCACTTCCTCTTTAATTCCCACTGGAAATTTTAAGTCTCTACTTTGTGCACTTCCTCTGTAAATCCTCCTGGAAATGTAAGAACTCTACTTTATGCACTCCCTCTGTAATCCCTCCTGGAAATGTAAGAACTTTCCTTTATGCACTTCCTCTGTAATCCCTCCTGGAAATGTAAGAACTCTACTTTATGCACTTCCTCTGTAATCCCTCCTGGAAATGTAAGAACTTTACTTTTTGCACTTCCTCTGTAAATCCTCCTGGAAATGTAAGAACTGTACTTTCTGCACTTCCTCTGTAATCCCTCCTGGAAATGCAAGGACTCTACTTTCTGCACTTCCTCTTTAATTCCCCCTGGAAATGTAAGAACTTAACTTTATGCACTTTCTCTGTAAATCCTCCTGGAATTGTAAGGACTCTACTTTGTGCACATCCCCTGTAATCCCTCCTGGAAATGTAAGAACTCTACTTTGTGCACTTCCTCTGTAAACCCTCCTGGAAATGTAAGAACTCTACTTTGTGCACTTTCTCTGTAATCCCTCCTGGAAATGTAAGAACTCTACTTTCTGCACTTCCTCTTTAATTCCCCCTGGAAATGTAAGGACTCTACTTTCTGCATTTCCTCTTTGATTCCTCCTGGAAATGTAAGGACTCTACTTTCTGCACTTCCTCTTTAATTCCCCCTGGAAATGTAAGGACTCTACTTTCTGCACTTCCTCTTTAATTCCCCCTGGAAATGTAAGAACTTAACTTTATGCACTTTCTCTGTAAATCCTCCTGGAATTGTAAGGACTCTACTTTGTGCACATCCCCTGTAATCCCTCCTGGAAATGTAAGAACTCTACTTTATGCACTTCCTCTGAATATCCTCCTGGAAAAGTAAGGACTCTACTTTATGCACTTCCTCTGTAATCCCTCCTGGAAATGAAAGAATTTTACTTTATGCACATCCTCTGTAATCCCTCCTGGAAATGTAAGAATTTTACTTTAGGCACTTCCTCTGTAAATCCTCCTGGAAATGTAAGGACTCTACTTTGTGCACTTCCTCTGTAATCCCTCCTGAAAATGTAAGAACTTTACTTTATGCACATCCCCTGTAATCCGTCCTGGAAATGTAAGAACTCTACTTTCTGCACTTCCTCTTTAATTCCCCCTGGAAATGTAAGGACTCTACTTTGTGCACTTCCTCTGTAAATCCTCCTGGAAATGTAAGAACTCTACTTTGTGCACTTCCTCTGTCATCCCTCCTGGAAATGTAAGGACTCTACTTTCTGCACTTCCTCTGTAATCCCTCCTGGAAATGTAAGAACTTTCCTTTATGCACTTCCTCTGTAATCCCTCCTGGAAATGTAAGAACTCTACTTTATGCACTTCCTCTGTCATGCCTCCTGGAAATATAAGAATTTTACTTTATGTACTTCCTCTGTAAATCCTCCTGGAAATGTAAGGACTCTACTTTGTGCACTTCCTCTGTAAATACTCCTGGAAATGTAAGAACTTTACTATATGCACTTCCTCTGTAACCCCTCCTGGAAATGTAAGAATTTTACTTTATGCACTTCCTCTGTAATCCCTCCTGGAAATGTAAGAATTTTACTTTATGCACTTCCTCTGTAAATCCTCCTGGAAATGTAAGAACTCTACATTGTGCACTTAATGTTTAATTACTCCTGGAAATGTAAGAACTTTACTTTTTGCACTTCCTCTGTAAATCCTCCTGGAAATGTAAGATTTTTACTTTATGCACTTCCTCTGTAATCCCTCCTGGAAATTTAAGGACTCTACATTCTGCACTTCCTCTTTAATTCCTCCTGGAAATGTAAACACTTTACTTTATGCACTTCCTCTGTAAATACTCCTGGAAATGTAAGAACTTTACTTTTTGCACTTCCTCTGTAAATATTCCTGGAAATGTAAGAACTCTACTTTGTGCACTTTCTCTGTAATCCCTCCTGGAAATGTAAGGACTCTACTTTGTGCACATCCCCTGTAATCCCTCCTGGAAATGTAAGAACTCTACTTTGTGCACTTCCTCTGTAATCCCTCCTGGAAATGTAAGGACTCTACTTTCTGCACTTCCTCTGTAATTCCTCCTGGAAATGTAAGAATTTTACTTTGTGCACTTCCTCTGTAAATCCTCCTGGAAATGTAAGAACTCTACTTTCTGCACTTCCTCTGTAATCCCTCCTGGAAATTTAAGGACTCTACTTTCTGCACTTCCTCTTTAATTCCCCCTGGAAATGTAAGCACTTTACTTTATGCACTTCCTCTGTAAATACTCCTGGAAATGTAAGGACTCTACTTTCTGCACTTCCTCTTTAATTCCCCCTGGAAATGTAAGGACTCTACTTTCTGCACTTCTTCTTTAATTCCTCCTGGAAATGTAAGGACTCTACTTTCTGCACTTCCTCTTTAATTCCTCCTGGAAATGTAAGGACTCTACTTTGTGCAGTTCCTCTGTAATCCCTCCTGGAAATGTAAGAACTTTACTTTTTGCACTTCCTCTGTAAATACTCCTGGAAATGTAAGAACTTTACTATATGCACTTCCTCTGTAATCCCTCCTGGAAATGTAAGAATTTTACTTTATGCACTTCCTCGGTAATCCCTCCTGGAAATGTAAGGACTCTACTTTGTGCACTTCCTCTGTAATCCCTCCTGGAAATGTAAGAACTCTACTTTGTGCATTTCCTGTATAATTCCTCCTGGAAATGTAAGAACTTTACTTTATGCACTTCCTCTATAATCCCTCCTGGAAATGTAAGAATTTTACTTTAGGCACTTCCTCTGTAAATCCTCCTGGAAATGTAAGCACTTTACTTTATGCACTTCCGCTGTAAATCCTCCTGGAAATGTAAGGACTCTACTTTCTGTACTTCCTCTGTAAATCCTCCTGGAAATGTAAGGACTCTACTTTCTGCACTTCCTCTGTAATCCCTCCTGGAAATGTAAGAACTTTACTTTATGCACTTCCTCTGTAATCCCTCCTGGAATTGTAAGGACTCTACTTTGTGCACATCCCCTGTAATCCCTCCTGGAAATGTAAGAACTCTACTTTGTGCACTTCCTCTGTAATCCCTCCTGGAAATGTAAGGACTCTACTTTCTGCACTTCCTCTGTAATTCCTCCTGGAAATGTAAGAATTTTACTTTGTGCACTTCCTCTGTAAATCCTCCTGGAAATGTAAGAACTCTACTTTCTGCACTTCCTCTGTAATCCCTCCTGGAAATTTAAGGACTCTACTTTCTGCACTTCCTCTTTAATTCCCCCTGGAAATGTAAGCACTTTACTTTATGCACTTCCTCTGTAAATACTCCTGGAAATGTAAGGACTCTACTTTCTGCACTTCCTCTTTAATTCCCCCTGGAAATGTAAGGACTCTACTTTCTGCACTTCTTCTTTAATTCCTCCTGGAAATGTAAGGACTCTACTTTCTGCACTTCCTCTTTAATTCCTCCTGGAAATGTAAGGACTCTACTTTGTGCACTTCCTCTGTAATCCCTCCTGGAAATGTAAGAACTTTACTTTTTGCACTTCCTCTGTAAATACTCCTGGAAATGTAAGAACTTTACTATATGCACTTCCTCTGTAATCCCTCCTGGAAATGTAAGAATTTTACTTTATGCACTTCCTCGGTAATCCCTCCTGGAAATGTAAGGACTCTACTTTGTGCACTTCCTCTGTAATCCCTCCTGGAAATGTAAGAACTCTACTTTGTGCATTTCCTGTATAATTCCTCCTGGAAATGTAAGAACTTTACTTTATGCACTTCCTCTGTAAATCCTCCTGGAAATGTAAGAACTTTACTTTATGCACTTCCGCTGTAAATCCTCCTGGAAATGTAAGGACTCTACTTTCTGTACTTCCTCTGTAAATCCTCCTGGAAATGTAAGGACTCTACTTTCTGCACTTCCTCTGTAATCCCTCCTGGAAATGTAAGAACTTTACTTTATGCACTTCCTCTGTAATCCCTCCTGGAAATTTAAGGACTCTACTTTGTGCACTTCCTCTGTAAATCCTCCTGGAAATGTAAGGACTCTACTTTGTGCACTTCCTCTGTAATCCCTCCTGGAAATGTAAGAACTTTACTTTTTGCACTTCCTCTGTAAATACTCCTGGAAATGTAAGAACTTTACTATATGCACTTCCTCTGTAATCCCTCCTGGAAATGTAAGAATTTTACTTTATGCACTTCCTCGGTAATCCCTCCTGGAAATGTAAGGACTCTACTTTGTGCACTTCCTCTGTAATCCCTCCTGGAAATGTAAGAACTCTACTTTGTGCATTTCCTGTATAATTCCTCCTGGAAATGTAAGAATTTTACTTTAGGCACTTCCTCTGTAAATCCTCCTGGAAATGTAAGAACTTTACTTTATGCACTTCCGCTGTAAATCCTCCTGGAAATGTAAGGACTCTACTTTCTGTACTTCCTCTGTAAATCCTCCTGGAAATGTAAGGACTCTACTTTCTGCACTTCCTCTGTAATCCCTCCTGGAAATGTAAGAACTTTACTTTATGCACTTCCTCTGTAATCCCTCCTGGAAATTTAAGGACTCTACTTTGTGCACTTCCTCTGTAAATCCTCCTGGAAATGTAAGGACTCTACTTTGTGCACTTCCTCTTTAATTACTCCTGGAAATGTAAGAACTTTACTTTATGCACTTCCTCTGTAATCCCTCCTGGAAATGTAAGGACTCTACTTTCTGCACTTCCTCTTTAATTCCTCATGGAAATGTTAGAACGTTGCAAATACCTGTTAGCCGTTATACCCATTATATTGGCGGCTCCTGCCCATCACTGTGCGCTCACCAGAACTGCGATGTACAATTACTGTAGTTTGCATTAAAGGGTTTTTATTGGTGAAAACAACTTATCAGCGATGCACAGGTTGGGAAGGTGATCACTTATTTATTGGTGGAATCCGCACTGTCAGAAGATTGTGGCACTTTGAGTATTTGGTGAGATTTTTACCTCTGTATTTATAAGACAAATCCAGGAGTGGAGCAATCCGAGGTAATGTTTTATGCATTTCTCACCCACTCCTGGTTTTGTCTTATAAATACAGAGGTGAAAATCTCACCAAATGCCAACTTGCTTTCTCTGGTGAACCTCTGTAACTGCATCTCTGCTGCTGTGTAATAGTTACAGGACAGGGAGGGGTTAAACATCCAAGTATTTAATATCTATTGGAAATAAAGAGGTTTCCCCTTATTGATATCAGATAAAACAAATGACCAACCACAATCCACTCTACCAAGACCAATATTACCAGATAGAAGGCAGAAATACCACCACACCATGACCAAAGCACATAATACCACCACATAGTGATCAAATAATGCCACATACAAGGCACAAATACCGCCACACCATGACCAAAGCACATAATACCACCACATAGTGATCAAATGCTACCAGATACAAGGTATAAATACTGACACACCATGAGACCACATATTACCACCACATAGTGACTAAATAATACCACATACAAGGGACAAATATCGTCATGTCATGACCAAAGAACATAATGCCACCACATAGTGACAAATAATACTAAAATAATAAAAATGTAGAAAAGCTCTGTATATTGGGTCAGTGTACAGTTAATACAGTGATCACCAGTGACATTATACACAGGAGCTCTGTATATAGTGTACAGGTTATACAGTCATCACCAGTGACATTATGCACAGAAGCTCTGTATATAGTGTCAGTGTACAGGAAATGCAATGATCACCATTGATATTATACACAGGAGCTCTGTATATAGTGTCAGTGTACAGGTAATTCAATGATCACCATTGATATTATACACAGGAGCTCTGTATATAGTGTCAGTGTACAGGTAATGCAATGATCACCATTGATATTATACACAGGAGCTCTGTATATAGTGTACAGGTTATACAGTGATCACCATTGATATTATACACAGGAGCTCTGTATATAGTGTCAGTGTACAGGTAATGCAATGATCACCATTGATATTATACACAGGAGCTCTGTATATAGTGTACAGGTTATACAGTGATCACCATTGATATTATACACAGGAGCTCTGTATATAGTGTCAGTGTACAGGTAATACAGTGATCACCAGTGACATTATACACAGGAGCTCTGTATATAGTGTACAGGTTATACAGTCATCACCAGTGACATTATGCACAGAAGCTCTGTATATAGTGTCAGTGTACAGGAAATGCAATGATCACCATTGATATTATACACAGGAGCTCTGTATATAGTGTCAGTGTACAGGTAATGCAATGATCACCATTGATATTATACACAGGAGCTCTGTATATAGTGTACAGGTTATACAGTGATCACCATTGATATTATACACAGGAGCTCTGTATATAGTGTCAGTGTACAGGTAATGCAGTGATCACCATTGATATTATACACAGGAGCTCTGTATATAGTGTCAGTGTACAGGTAATACAGTGATCACCAGTGACATTATACACAGGAGCTCTGTATATAGTGTACAGGTTATACAGTCATCACCAGTGACATTATACACAGGAGCTCTGTATATAGTGTCAGTGTGCATGTATAGGTAATACACATACTCACAAGTTCTTTATCTGCCGCAGACCGATATCACATCTTCTATGCAGGACTTATCTCTGCAGAAAATAACATAGTTAGCTATAACTGATCACTTCCAGAGCACAATCCACACTTTTCCCAAGATTTCTACACTACATGAAATGACAAAAAAGCAACATAGTGCCGCACTACACAGTAACAGTGCTCCAGTGTCATTCTGTGCCTGCTCATCTGTCAGCAGACATATTTGTCTGATGGCAAAGATGTAGCAGAGCTGAAGACAGAAGACCTATGGATTACGTTGGAGTGAGGATTTTTCTTTATTAAAGATGGAGTCCCTAAATGTGTTTTATTTTTAATAAAAAAAAAATTTCTGTCTTCTTTCTTCTGTTTACTAGAAATTCATGGTGGCTATGTCTAATTTGGCGTGACACCATGAATTTCGGGCTTAGTACCAGCTGATAATACAAAGCTGGCCTGGTACTAACCCTATTATTACCCAGGGTGCCACTCACCACCAGGGCAGCTGGAAGAGCCGGGTAAAGCACCTGGAAATGGTGCTATGATGAATGCGCCAATTTCAGGGGTGGCTGCGGGCTGCGATTTTCAGCGTGGGGGGCCCAGAATGCTTGGGCCTTACCATGCTGCGAATCCCAGCCCCCAGCTGCCTGGTTTTATCTGGCTGGCGATGAACATATGGCAGGAGCCCACACATTTTTAAAAAAAAAATAAATGTTAAATAAGTTTAAAACAAATATTCTGCTTCTCTGTCTTTTGATCACCAGCCAAGGTAAAGCCAGGCAGCTGGGGGTGGCAGTACGTAGCTGTCTGCTTTATCTGCGGTGAGAATCAAAAATTCGTTTTTAAAATTTTCTTTTCACACTTCTATATGTGACAGACCCAACAGTCAATCGCAGATGCTGCCAAAGAGGATGGGCTTCTGTGATTGGCTGTTTGAGTAATGAACAATCAGCCCATACATTCTAGTATGGTACTATGTATGGGCAGCTTTCAGGTTACTCAAGCAGCCAATCACAGACGCCCATTCTCTGTGTCAGCGTCTGTGATTGGCTGTTGGGACTGTCACACATATAGAAGTGTGAAAATATATAAATAATAAAACAAAAATGACATAGCGCTCTGCAGAATTTTTGATTCTCAGCGCAGATAAAGCAGACAGCTACGGGCTGCCACCTCTAGCTGCCTGGCTTTACCGTGGCTGCTGATCAAAAGTCAGGAAAGCCCAATGTTTTTTTTTAAATTATTTAAAAAAATTATTTAAAAAAAAAAAAATGTGTGGGCTCCCGCCATATTTTGATCGTCTGGTAAAACCAGGCAGCTGGGGGCTGGGATTCTCAGCATGGTAAGGCCCAAGCATTCTGGGCCCCCCATGCTGAAAACGGCAGCCCGCAGCCACCCCTGGAATTGGCGCATTCATCGTAGCGCCATTTCCAGGCGCTTTATCCGGCTCTTCCAACGGCCCTGGTGGGGGGTGGCACGCTGGGTAATAATGGGGTTAGTACCAGCTTTGTATTATCAGCTGGCACTAAGCCTGCGATTCATGGCATCACGCCAAACTAGACATGGCCACCATGAATTTCTAGTAAACAGAAGAAAAAAAAGACACAACACAGAGAAAAAATTTTTTTTAATAAAGATAAAACACAAAACACATGTAGGGACTCCATCTTTAATAAAAAACAAAATGGGCAATGGGCATGCATGATGGTACCACCAGTGACTGGCAGGACATGCATGATGGTACCACCAGTGGCTGGCAGGACATGCTGGGCATGATTCATGCCTTGTATGTCCTGCCAGCCTCCTTAGTACTATCATGCCCACCCACTATGTCCTGCCAGCCCCTGGTGGTAGTACCTGCTGCTGGGCATAGTACCAGTAACCAGAGGCTGGCAGCAGGACATGCTAGGCAATGGGCATGATGATATTCATGCCCATTGTCCAGTAGTATTTACAGCCAGCCCCGGCCAGGGGTCCTCCCAGTCACCTCTCCCCTCTATCCCTTCCTCCCACCCCTCCCCGTTTCATACTCACGCGTCGAGATGAGCTGCAGCCGCTGCCCGGGGCGACGCCGGGTCCCTACTCCACAGCGCGCACAGGAAGCAGTCCCAGGGCGATGACGTCATCACCCTGAGACTGACCTCCTGCGCACGCGCTGGCAGTGTCGCTGCGCAGAGGAGGCAGAGGGCCTATCACTAATCATATCGGCAGTGCTGCGAACCGGGGAGGGGGAGGGGGCATCTGTTCTCCGTACAGGGCCCAGAGGGGGTAGGGGGCGGGGCCATCGGGGCCCACTGGGGGTTTTCCCGATCCTCCGGTGGGCCAGTCCGCCCCTGCAAACAATCAGGACCCAGCTCTTCACTTATGTCCTTACTCACCTCCTCCCTCTTTACCCTACTAAATAAACAGATGGGACCCCAAGCCAACTCTGACACATACAGACATGTGGATGATTTTTTTAGGTGCATTTTCTAATGGTAAAATTTATAGAAAAGGAAAAGAAAGAAAAAAAAATAAGAAAATCACAAAACTTAGAACATGCTGTGATTAGCAATAAAAGAAAAAACGTAAAAATGCACAGATGCAACAAAAGTATCAAAAAGACAAAATAATGCAAAATAACGCAAACAAAAAAATAAATAAATAATCCAAGTAAAAAAACACAGTATCAATTTCTTAAAAACACTTGTGAATATTTTTCTTTATTGCTCTTGGACATGATTTCCATAATCGTAGCAGAGCCGGGCTGTGTTGTGAAGACTGCAATAGTTTTGCTGTGATTACAGACATTGCTTGAAAAAAGGAAAACAACATGGTACAAGGGCGACTTATGCAAATGCTATAACAGTCATGGCTATGATCCTAAAAAATAATGCTTCTCATAAATGGCTATATCCTCCGTCTGGACACTTACCAGGCTTCACTGTGCTTCTTAGGTGCTAGTGGTGACGCTACCATCGTACCGATAAGGTTACGATCAGCGAATTTGCATAATATTTGCCACAATCGGAAATTATATGAGGATATATCATAGAAGGACATATATTTTCTGGTATGCCTCATTGTAAACTAGCATTGTGATGTACGATTCCTCCACTGTGGATCCCCAGTAGAATAACAATATAGACATTCTTACCTTGCCCTCCTTTATTTTGGCCTTACACTGGAGGAAGTACCAGTACGGCGTGTTTCTTCTTCCCCTGGACCTATTATGAGCGGGTTGTGTGCCCCCAGTAATGTCCTCATCCTTTTCATATCTCAAGTCCTGGACCTCTGGAGACAATTTCTTAAACACAGTTCTTGAGGAGTATGTCTTGGACAATGTCCCAAAGTTGTCCTCCTCTGGTACCGGTGAATTATGACCAGCACCGGCATGGTGGGAGATAGTCCTGAATCGCGGTACTCTCTGCTGGGATAACAGCCGATGCGTTGCTGGAGTCCGATAAGGAGTTAGACAAATCTGTCTGCACATGGGTTGTACTGTTATTAACCATCCTGATGCCAGGGAGTAAGATGGCAACTTAGCGAGGATCTGCAGCATGCCCATGGTAGAGGGCGAGCAATGGTCTTCAGGCAGCTGAAACAATTCCCAAAAATAAAAATACATCAGCTCTAAAGAGCACGGCTGCTCCGTGGTCAGTAATGTCGCCTTACTGCACTGAAGTGGTGCAGACATACACAGTATATAGTGGGTGTACATATCCAGGCACAACCTAGAAGGAGGTAGATACAGTACAGACCAAAAGTTTGGACACACATTCTCATATAAAAATTTTTCTGCATTTTCATGACTATGAAAATTGTACATTCACACTGAAGGCATCAAAACTATGAATTAACACATGTGGAATTATATACTTAACAAAAAAAGTGTGAAACAACTGAAAATATGTCTTATAATCTAGGTTCTTCAAAGTAGCCACCTTTTGCTTTGATGACTGCTTTGCACACTCTTGGCATTCTCTTGATGAGCTTCAAGAGGTAGTCACCGGAAATGGTCTTCCAACAATCTTGAAGGAGTTCCCAGAGATGCTTAGCACTTGTTGGCCCTTTTGCCTTCACTCTGCGGTCCAGCTCACCCCAAACCATCTCGATTGGGTTCAGGTCTGGTGACTATGGAGGCCAGGTCATCTGGCGTAGCACCCCATCACTCTCCTTCTTGGTCAAATAGCCCTTACACAGCCTGGAGGTGTGTTTGGGGTCATTGTCCTGTTGAAAAATAAATAATGGTCCAGCTAAACGCAAGCCAGATGGAATAGCATGCCGCTGCAAGATGCTGTGGTAGCCATGCTGGTTCAGTATCCCTTCAATTTTGAATAAATCCCCAACAGTGTCACCAGCAAAGCACCACCACACCATCACACCTCCTCTTCCATGCTTCACGGTGGAAACCAGGCATGTAGAGTCCATCAGTTCACCTTTTCTGCATCGCTCAAAGACATGGTGGTTGGAACCAAAGATCTCAAGTATGGACTCATCAGACCAAAGCACAGATTTCCACTGGTCTAATATCCATTCCTTGTGTTCTTTAGCCCAAACAAGTCTCTTATGCTTGTTGCCTGTCCTTAGCAGTGGTTTCCTAGCAGCTATTTTACCATGAAGGCCTGCTGCACAAAGTCTCCTCTTAACAGTTGTTGAAGAGATGTCTGCTGCTAGAACTCTGTGTGGCATTGACCTGGTCTCTAATCTGAGCTGCTGTTAACCTGTGATTTCTGAGGCTGGTGACTCAGATGAACTTATCCTCAGAAGCAGAGGTGACTCTTGGTCTTCCTTTCCTGGGGCGGTCCTCATGTGAGCCAGTTTCTTTGTAGCGCTTGATGGTTTTTGCAACTGCACTTGGGGACACTTTCAAAGTTTTCCCAATTTTTCAGAACGACAGACCTTCATTTCTTAAAGTAATGATGGCCATTCGTTTTTCTTTACTTAGCTGCTTTTTTTCTTGCCATAATACAAATTCTAACAGTCTATTCAGTAGGACTATGACTTAGGATAAAATCCAAATCAGAATCTCAATTTGCAGACTCGGTGTTTCGGGCTGTTGGCCCTCGTCAGTGCAAAGTATGAGATCTGATTTGGCTAGGTGAGAGGCTATAATTCCACATGTGTTAATTCATAGTTTTGATGCCTTCAGTGTGAATGTACAATTTTCATAGTCATGAAAATACAGAAAAATCTTTAAATGAGAAGATGTGTCCAAACTTTTGGTCTGTACTGTATATATCCATCTAAACTAACAGTCCTTCTGAGGACTAATCCAGCTGCATATAATCAGTGCTAGGCAGGAGTTAGGCAGGTATATATATATATATATATATATATATATATATATATATATATATATATATATATTGTAATGCAGCGACTTGCTGGCATTACGGTAATGGTCCAGGATGTGTTTTACCTGACCATGTACCTTCCCCCTCAGCTGTCTGATCACATGACTGTGACATCAGCAAGGTCCTGTCAGTATGTGTGTGTGCACGGGATGCATATATAAACCCTGCTTGATGGGAGACAGGTGTGTTCTGTGAGAGAGGCGTAAGGCCTGTTCCCGTGTGTGTGGGACACTGACCGTGTGAGGCCTAGTGAGGCCGAGTGAAGCCTGGTGCCTGAAAGGTCGAGACAGGATCCTGTGTGGATGCTAGTGGCCTTGGAAGGCAGAGGTTTTGATGAAGAGTCCTGAAAGGCAGAGCCTGGATCCTGTGTGGATGTCAGTGGCCTTTGAGGGAACGACGGCTAGAGACCCCCACCTGGGAAGCCGCAAAGCCACAGTGGTGGCGGATTATTGAGGAAGAGTCCTGAAAGGCAGAGCCTGGATCCTGTGTGGATGTCAGTGGCCTTTGAGGGAACGACGGCTGGAGACCCCTACCTGGGAAGCCGCAAAGCCACAGTGGTGGCGGAGTAATGGACTGAGACAGCTAAACCCGGCAAAGGTAATACACTGTGTTATATGGACATTAATATGGACATTGCTATATGATTACCTTGCTGAAGGCTGTACCTGGAGCAAGTGGGCCTGTGAGTCACTTGGCTCATGAACATTATATATATATATATATATATATATATATATATATATATATATATATATATATATATATATGTGTGTCGGCGTGCCACTGAGTTGGACCCGGTGAACTGTGGTTTATGAAGTAATAAACTGCAGCGTTGTGAAAAACGGAAAGACATTGCACGTGTGCATTGATTGTCGCAGCGAAGCGAGTATCCCCCATTATGATGACTAGTGCTGCCTTACATATGGTTCGAGAGTGCGGGCAGCTGCAGTCTGGTTGCTAGGGGCAACGGCACAGGACGATTGTGGATTAAAGCATCTGGCTGCAACTCGGCGGGGTTGCGAAGGTTGTCGTCGCACTCAAATCCGGTTTTGCTGTGGCTCGGCGGGGCCACGAAGATTTTTCCGGGGAGAGCGGTGTGTGAATAGTGTCCTGAGGAAATGCAGGAGCAGATAAATATGGCTGTGAAAGGAGCAGCAACTGAGTCTGAAGCTATTGAGCGATTAGAGCGATTAAAGTGCCTGTTAAAACCTGAGCAGGAATTTGAGAAACATCTACTGGACATGGTGCTGGGACCGCTGGAGCCATGGGCACCATATAGACGGGCGGCAGCGGACCATTCTTTGAACTCTCCGGGGGCGCCCTTGTTGTCCCAGAGTGCCCGGGGAGGTGGTAAGAGCTGTTGTGAACTGAGTCCTAAGACTATTGTTGATTTTTCTGGTAAAAATTCCCCTGCCGGTGTGGTTGTTAAAAAAGGGGCGGTTGTTCAAAACAGCGTGGAGGATAGAAAATCAAAAAAAATTACTGGTGGTCGGTTGGTACCTCCTAAAAATGACAATGTGACCTTTGATAACGGGGTAGCTCCAGTAGAAGGGGGTGACTTCAAAGAGGGAGGTGACCTGTTAGTCCACAACACCATGGAGAGTGACACAGACCCCGTAGCTGACTGTGACACTATGAAAGTAGAGAGAGAGTTCAGTCAGGAGGGGTTAGACGAGGTGAGAGAGTCCCCATCTTGTCGACGACGCAAGGGCCACAAAATGGTTGCTCCTGTAGACTTGGCTGAAAATGAAAATAAAGAGAATGTAGTACTGTGTGCCTTTGCTTCAAGTGTGGATCCTCCATTAGAGGTAGAAGAGGAGATGACGTTGCCAGTAGCAACCTCCGGTACGGTACCGAGTCAGAAGGATCTGACAGCCCTGAAAGAGGAGGCGGCCAGTCATGACCAAGAGCTGGAGCCTATCGGCCAGCAGGGTCTGAGTGACATGCAGCAATTATGTGAAAACCTGGGGAACGTGTCCTCAGATCAGTTGATCCTGGAGCCTGAACAGCAGAAAATACACCAGCTTATGAGGAACTGGCAGCGAGAAGTGGAGCAAAGCCACGTGGAAATTAACCAGTGGAAAGAAATGTTCTACGGAATTAAGGAGGACCGCCGCAAAATCAAGGAGGATGTTTTTCAATTAGAGATTGACAAAGCGGTGTGTGATGATGAGTTATGCGAGGTGAAAGATCTCTTCTCCCTGGTACAGTTAGAGCTGTCTGCCCTCAAAGAGGCACTGCAGCATGAAGTTGCTGGGCGTGAACAAAACCTAGAACGACTGCGCGAACAGTTCCACCAGGAACTGTGTGACTCCAAGAAGGAGTGCGATGAAAAGTTCGGTAAGGAACTGCAACAACGTAGGAGAGATTATGAGGATCTTCTCAAGGTTAAAGTAAAACTAGAGGAGGATAAAGCGGGTGCAGAGCACGTGCGCCAAGTGGTTGAGACCACCCTGCAGGACACCCGTGATGAAAATGGTGATCTCCGCAGGAAGACCCTAGGTCTGGAAGCTCAGGTGAAGAAGCTACAGATGTTCTGTGATACTCTCCAGAGGGCGGTGACATGCCTTAAGGAAACAGTCAGCAAGATGGAAGCTGAGCGGAAAAAGGTGATGGAGTCTATTGGAGAAGCCACAGACCAGGCCCAGGAGTTGGTCACTGGAGATGGGAGGTATAAAGCAGATACCTCCTCGAGTGATGTGAGCTCGGATGATTCGGTGGATGTAGGAGCCGAGATCAAGGAGCTCAAGGAGTCGCTACAAACCCATTGGAAGCAAGAGGAGCTTCAGAGACGGGCCGCTGAGAGGCGAGTTGCGGAGCTAGAGGAAGAAGTTTCCGGGCTCAAAAGTCGCCTGACAAAGTATCACTCAGTGAACGAGGCCTTCTTGGAGAAGGAAAAGGGCGAACACGTTGCACTCACTCCCTTATACCAAGAGAGGGTGGACCTGAGGAGAGCTAAGAGAGTGTTAACCACAGATAAATATGAGATAGAAGTGGTCAAGATGAAAATTCGTGAATTTGTAGCTGTGAGTCAGCTCAGGGGAAGCGTAAAGGGGGAAGAAGCTGAAAGTCAGTTGTCCCTGAACCCTGAGCTGGTTGATCGTATGGAAACCACTGGTGAGACCGAAACGTCTTGGTACAAGTGCCTCGTAGATGTACCCGAGGATTTGAGGGAAGAATGCACCAGTGAGTCCGTGCATGAGGAGTTTAAGAAGGCCGTGGGAGCCTGTAAGGTGTACTTGACCTCAGAAGCTAAACAGCTGGTGGTCCTGTCCTCGACCGAAGTCACAGTGAAGAGGGTGGCTATCCTAAGTGACATGCACTGGCGATGTATTCGCACGAAGCGGTTTCTCCGGTTGAAGACGGAACAAGCCGTTAGACAACTGGAGTTGATGAGGAAAGCTCACAGTATGCGTGAAGAGGTCATCCGGGTGCCTCATGTTCTGGTGAGGAAGCTCGTTGGGAGAAATGGTCGAGCCATGCAGATGATGGTCAAGAAGTCTGGTGTGGTGAAAGTAAGCAGTCCACGTGATCGTCAGGACTGGATACCAGACGAAGACGGCATAATATCATTCTCCGCTGTAGGAACAGAAGAAAGCCTGGGATATATGCACATGCTGTTGGAGTACTGAGTGACCTACCTGCAAGAGGTAGAACAGTTGAATCTCGCTAGACTGCGAGTGGATAGACAGCATCATCTGAGTAGCAGAAGATGGCAGCCGTCTAGAAATTATGAGACCAGACAGAGAAAGGGCCCCCTAAATAACAGAACAGCTATAGCTGGAGTTAGGGACCTTTCAAGATGTCCTGAGAGTAGTGGGCGTGGGTTTAGAGGTAGTGAGACCTCCAGTAACTCAGGTTTGAGCAGCCCATACAAACGACCCAATAGAGGACGGGACATTACGGAGTCGAACCGGACCTTAGATACCAGGGCATGTGAGTCACACCGCTGTATGACTGACCGCTGGGAGCGGTGGAGACCTAATAAGGTTACGACTGACCGCTGGGAGCGGGGGAGGTCTGACAAGATTATGACTGACCGCTGGGAGCGGGGAGACCTGACAAGGTTACAACTGGGAGCGGGGGAGCTCTGACAAGGTTACAACCCGGGAAGGTGACCTAACGAAGTCAGTGACAGTGACAAATGGTAGGGCCCCTAAGGAATGGGCTAATGTTGTTGACTAATGTTCCAGGGGCTGAGTAGCACAATTGTAAAGTACATGGTCTCTATGTGAACTGGGGGTTATAATGTCATTGTGTATATTATGTGTTCAACCCCACAAGTTTGAACAGAGCTGGGGGTTATAGTGATTGTGTATATTATGTGTTCAACCCCACAAGTTTGAACAGAGGGGGGGGATATGTAATGCAGCGACTTGCTGGCATTACGGTAATGGTCCAGGATGTGTTTTACCTGACCATGTACGTTCCCCCTCAGGTGACTGGTCACATGACTGTGACATAGCACAGGTCCTGCGCGCACAGAATGTCTGTCTGATCACATGACTGGGACATCAGCAAGGTCCTGTCAGTGTGTGTGTGTGTGTGTGTGTGCACGGGATGGATATATAAACCCTGCTTGATGGGAGACAGGTGTGTTCGGTGTGTTGGGCGTGAGGCCTGTTCCCCGTGTGTGTGGGACACCATGATACAGAGAAGCCTGGCAGCCTGAAAGTTCGAGGATGGATCTTGTGTAGAAGCCAGTGGCCTTGGAAGGCAGAGGCTTGCGGAAGAGTCCTGAAAGGCGCAGGCTGGATGTGAGTGAAGACATACCAGTAGCCTTCGAGGGACGACGGCTAGAGACCCCCACCTGGAAAGCCGCAAAGCCACAGTGGTGGCGGATTAAAAGGACTGCAGCTGCAACTAAACCCAGCAAAGGTAATACACTTTGTTATATGGACACATGTATGGACATTGCTAAAGTATTACCTTTGCCGGGTTTAGTTGCTGCTGCAGTCCTTTTAATCCGCCACCACTGTGGCTTTGCGGCTTCCCAGGTGGGGATCTCTAGCCGTCGTCCCTCGAAGGCTACTGGTATGTCTTCACTCACATCCAGCCTGCGCCTTTCAGGACTCTTCCGCAAGCCTCTGCCTTCCAAGGCCACTGGCATCTACACAAGATCCAGCCTCGACCTTTCAGGCTGCCAGGCTTCTCTGTATCACGGTGTCCCACACACACGGGGAACAGGCCTCACGCCCAACACACCGAACACACCTGTCTCCCATCAAACAGGGTTTATATATCCATCACGTTCACACACACATACACTGACAGGACCTTGCTGCTGTCCGAGTCATGTGATCAGACAGACATTCTGTGCGCGCAGGACCTGTGCTATGTCACAGTCATGTGACCAGTCACCTGAGGGGGAAGGTACATGGTCAGGTAAAACACATCCTGGACCATTACTGTAATGCCAGCAAGTCGCTGCATTACATATCCCCCCCCCCCCTCTGTTCAAACTTGTGGGGTTGAACACATAATATACACAATGACATTATAACCCCCAGTTCACATAGAGACCATGTACTTTACAATTGTGCTACTCAGCCCCTGGAACATTAGTCAACGACATTAGCCCATTCCTTAGGGACCTACAATTTGTCACTGTCCCTGACTTCGTTAGGTCAACTTTCCGGGTCGTAACCTTGACAGAGCTCACCCCGCTCCCAGCGGTCAGTTGTAACCTTGTCAGGTCTCCCCCGCTCCCAGCGGTCAGTCATAATCTTGTCAGACCTCCCCCGCTCCCAGCGGTCAGTCGTAACCTTGTCAGGTCTCCCCCGCCCCCAGCGGTCAGTCATACAGCGGTGTGACTCACATGCCCTGGTATCTAAGGTCCAGTTCGACTCCGTAATGTCCCGTCCTCTATTGGGTCGTTTGTATGGGCTGCTCAAACCTGAGTTACTGGAGGACTCACTACCTCTAAACCCACGCCCACTACTCTCAGGACATCTTGAAAGGTCCTGTCAGTGTGTGTGTGTGTGTGTGTGCACGGGATGGATATATAAACCCTGCTTGATGGGAGACAGGTGTGTTGGACGTGAGGCCTGTTCCCCGTGTGTGTGGGACACCATGATACAGAGAAGCCTGGCAGCCTGAAAGTTCGAGGCCGGATCTTGTGTAGAAGCCAGTGGCCTTGGAAGGCAGAGGCTTGCGGAAGAGTCCTGAAAGGCACAGGCTGGATGTGAGTGAAGACATACCAGTAGCCTTCGAGGGACGACGGCTAGAGACCCCCACCTGGGAAGCCGCAAAGCCACAGTGGTGGCGGATTAAAAGGACTGCAGCAGCAACTAAACCCGGCAAAGGTAATACACTTTGTTATATGGACACTTGTATGGACATTGCTAAAGTATTACCTTGCTGAAGGCTGTAACCTGGGCCAAGTGGGCCGGTCTGCCACTTGGGCTCGTGGACATTATATGTGTGAACTGTGGTTCATGAAGTGCCATAAACTGCAGCATTGTGAAATACCGGAAAGACATTGCTGGTGTGCATTAATTGACCCGGTGCAGCGAGTATCCCCCATTATGTTGACTAGTGCTGCCTTACAATATACAGTACAGACCAGAAGTTTGGACACACCTTCTCATTTAAAGATTTTTCTGTATTTTCATGACTATGAAAATTGTACATTCACACTGAAGGCATCAAAACTATGAATTAACACATGTGGAATTATATACTTAACAAAAAAGTGTGAAACAACTGAAAATATGTCTTATATTCTAGGTTTTTCAAAGTAGCCACCTTTTGCTTTGATGACTGCTTTGCACACTCTTGGCATTCTCTTGATGAGCTTCAATAGGTAGTCACCGGAAATGGTTTTCACTTCACAGGTGTGCCCTGTCAGGTTTAATAAGTGGGATTTCTTGCCTTTTAAATGGGGTTGGGACCATCAGTTGTGTTGTGCAGAAGTCTGGTGGATACACAGCTGATAGTCCTACTGAATAGACTGTTAGAATTTGTATTATGACAAGAAAAAAGCAGCTAAGTAAAGAAAAATGAGTGCCCATCATTACTTTAAGAATTGAAGGTTAGTCAGTCCGAAAAATTGGGCAAACTTTGAAAGTGTCCCCAAGTGTAGTTGCAAAAACCATCAAGCGCTACAAAGAAACTGGCTCACATGAGGACCGCCACAGGAAAGGAAGACCAAGAGTCACCTCTGCTTCTGAGGATAAGTTTATCCGAGTCACCAGCCTCAGAAATCGCAGGTTAACAGCAGCTCAGATTAGAGACCAGGTCAATGCCACACAGAGTTCTAGCAGCAGACACTTGTCTACAACAACTGTTAAAAGGAGACTTTGTGTAGCAGGCCTTCTTGGTAAAATAGCTGTTAGGAAACCACTGCTAAGAACAGGCAACAAGCAGAAGAGACTTGTTTAGGCTAAAGAACACAAGGAATGGACATTAGACCAGTGGAAATCTGTGCTTTGGTCTGATGAGTCCAAATTTGAGATCTTTGGTTCCAACCACTGTGTCTTTGTGCGACGCAGAAAAGGTGAACGTATGGACTCTACATGCCTGGTTCCCACCATGAAGCATTGAGGAGGAGGTGTGATGGTGTGGGGGTGCTTTGCTGGTGACACTGTGTGGGAATCATTCAAAATTGATGGCATACTGAACCAGCATGGCTACAACAGCATCTTGCAGCGGCATGCTATTCCATCTGGTTTGCGTTTAGTTGGACCATCATTTATTTTTCAACAGGACAATGACCCCAAACACACCTCCAGGTTGTGTAAGGGCTATTTGACCAAGAAGGAGAGTGATGGAGTGCTACGCCTGATGACCTGGCCTCCACAGTCACCAGACCTGAACCCAATCAAGATGGTTTGGGGTGAGCTGGACCGCAGAGTGAAGGCAAAAGGGCCAACAAGTGCTAAGCATCTCTGGGAAGTCCTTCAAGATTGTTGGAAGACCATTTCCGGTGACTACCTCTTGAAGCTCATCAAGAGAATGCCAAGAGTATGCAAAGCAGTCATCAAAGCAAAAGGTGGCAACTTTGAAGAACCTAGAATATAAGACATATTTTCAGTTGTTTCACACTTTTTTTGTTAAGTATATAATTCCACATGTGTTAATTCATAGTTTTTTGATGCCTTCAGTGTGAATGTACAATTTTCAAAGTCATGAAAATACAGAAAAATCTTTAAATGAGAAGGTGTGTCCAAACTTTTGGTCTGTACTGTATATCTGTAGCTTTGTTGCCATAAAAAGATGGGGGCTCGGACACATTTCTTGCACTTGGGCCCCAAGCTGTTAATGTCCCCCCCTACTTTTTTCAACCTATGTAACTATGTAGAATGCACATTAGGAAAATGCTTGAAATGCAATTTCCAATAATATTATTTTACAAGTAATTTCCTCTTTTTTTTTTCTTTGTAAAGTGCTAGTTATAAACCCTGACTCTTGATCTAGAAAGTGCAAAACACTCATGACAAGCTTGCACATTTAATTTGTAATCTGTATTTCTTATGGTGCCTAAGGGAAGCCATAATGATAAGGCCCCTGCTTGGTAACAAGTGCAGTTATCTGTCTCTGTAACAAAAGCAAATTACCAGTGATGAAAGGGTTAATACCTGTGCCCTGCATCAGTAATAGACCCTGTAGTCACCATGACAACTGTTATGAGGTCATAAACAAGTGTCATAAAGATTCCATAAAAGAATGCCGCGCTACCACGATCAGTGCCATTACTGATGCGCCTGAGGACCTTGAGCTTGACCATCCCACGTAATGTGCCGACATTGGTGTAATTTGGAGGTTCTAGCAGGGAAAGGGGTTGTCTGCTTTAGACACCCCTAGGGCATGGGAAGGTAACAAAGGGGGGTCCCTAGACCAGGATCCCCTTCTGTTACCCTCTATATAGAGCAGCTCTCCTTTGGGAGTTCATGGACTGATCTATGACTTTAATGGGTGATAAATTTGGAGGGATTATTTATCCTATTAGGGATTAGACATAACGAACTGTAACCAAATGTCCAATTTTTTGAGAGGCGGACCTGGATGTGTAAGGGAGAAATTATACATCCACCTGGCCAATCAGATCAATCAAATTCGCTCCATGAATCAATGTGGTGACAGATATCACAGCTAGATCTCTCCCACATCCGGTTTATCACATTTATAGTCTGTATTCATGTTGTTCTCTATAAATCTGGTAAAATGTACGAATTGTAAAATTCTGCAGTTACATCTGTTATATATTGGCACTAACTCTCTAAGCCCAAGGGATGGGCAGCCCTCCAGCCATGGTTCCTTAGAGGTTTCCTCCACAGGGGGTTTTCCTCTCCTGAGTGCTGGGGGGTGACTCTTCGTGAGTCGGGGGTTGTGCTATTTTTGGTGTCATGTAAATTTAAATAAAATTTTGACCATTTGACACCTAATTACAATGCTTTGTGTATTTATTTTGTGTTCTTCTGTCTGATTAACTTTGTTTGGGGGTCGGGGTCTATCACATACGGCTGGACGTCTGCCAGCTGCACAGAACCCAGTAAGCACATTTTTCCCCAGGGGTCGCCCCTGCTCTGATGATGATGGTAAAGAGGAGACAAACATTACAGCACAACTCCTGGACGCATGCTCTCATCATTGGATAAAAGAATTGTATTACAGCAGTATAAGCAGATTACTCATCTATTCCTGTAATTTCCGTTGTCTTCAATGGATGGAGGAGGCTGCAAGCAAGATGGTCTATAGGAACAGAGGCTACACAGAATCTTCTTTATCCTGATAGGTGATGGTTCGGTGTCATATAAATTTAAATAAAGTTGAGAACGTTTGACACCTAATTGCAATGCTTCGTGTATTTATTTTGTATGCTTCTGTCTGATTCATTTTGTTTGGGAGTCGGGCTCCATCACATATCACTGAGTGATACGTCTGACATCTGCCGGCCGCAGTTTAGCCCCAGGGGTTGCCCCTGCTCTGGGGAGTATGATGGAGCAGAGAAGAAAAGCATTACAGCACAGCACCTGCAAGTGAGCGCTCATCCTCAGAATAAGGACTTATATTACAGTATTACAAGCAGCTTCCTCGCCTCATTCACACAGTGAGTATTTTGGGCAGTAATTTACATTAGTATTTGTAAGCTAAAAACCAGAGAGGAACAAACACAGAGAAAAATAATAACTGAATCACTCTCACCTCTTCTGTGTCCTGGATCCACTCCTGGCGTCTGTTAACAAATACTGATGCAAAATATCGCCATGAAAAGGGCCCTAAATCCTTACTGACTGATTTGAGAATTCTTTAGAAAAAAATAATATATGCCTGACCATGCATTTAATCCATCCTGCTGCTCATATCTTCTGGGCTCAGACCCACAATGCCGTGACTCTCGGCCAGTGTACATAAGGAGAAAGTGGGAAAAGTCTCCAATAAAAAATAATTCTCACTTTATTGGTGCAAAATATTAAAATATATAAAAGTCCATGATAGCGGAGATGCAATCTCGACGCGTTTCTGGCTTACGCCCTTAGTCAGTGATCCTGTTGTCATGACAATCCGCGCCTCCAGGTATCCCAGTGACGGTGGCCTGCTTAGACCGAGCTAGGAGCATGGTCTCAGAGGCTTCTATCAATGTAACACTGACAGGTATAATTCATTGCAATGCTGGTGCATTGCAATGCTTTATAACAGCGATTATACTAATAAAAGCTAGTCCCATAGAGGGACTAAATGAAAAAGCAAAAAAATGAATGTGAAAAAATATTTAAAAAAAAAACTAATCAAAAAGTAAACAGAAAAAAATGAAAATAATGTTATATCAATAAATGGGTATATTCATATGAAAACTAAAATAAACCAAAAAGGTCCACATATTTGTTATCATCACGTCCACGGCCTATAAAACGGTCACACTAGTTAACGCCTTCAGTGAACACTGTAAAAAAACAAACTATTCTTTTTCATCTTACCGCCAAACAAAGAGTGGAATAAAACACGATCAAAAAGTCGAATGGAATTAAAAATGGTATAGCTGAAAACTAGTGACGAGCGAGCACTAAAATGCTCGGGTGCTCGTTGCTCGAGTCGAGCAAATTGGAATACTCGGGTGCTCGGTCCAAGTAACGAGCCCAATGTAAGTCTATGGGAAACTCGAGCATTTTTCTGGCTCCTCCCCCCCCCCCCCCGTCGGTCTGCAGAGGGCCTAAAAATTGCCCAAATCGATGGGATCAGTACTCAGACGACATGGGAACAGCATGGGGAAGACTCCTGGAAGCATCTCTGACTCCCAGGTCAATGATGTCAACAATGTTGTCAGAGGTATTACGCTACTTTTACGGACTCACAATAAAACATACAAAAACGAAACCAAAATGGATTTTCCTGGGAAATATGTTAAGGAACATCCTTTCCAGGGTAATGACTTGTATATAAGGCAAAATAAATAACCAAAAATAAAAATGCTCCTTCACACCTTGGGCTATGTTCACACATAGCATTTTTGATGCATTTGTGCACTTTTGCATTGCTTTCAACCGTGACAAATACATTCACCGGGAAATGGCATTTTAACATTTTACAACCTTATCTGGCCATGTGGTGTATAAAACATCATCAGACACATCCTGTTTCATTTATGAAGGAGGGATTGTGAAAGTCACAAACACTATTTTTACTGCCTTACTATTCTTAAAGGGCCAGCAGTCGGCTATGCTTTGTTGTTCCCATTATTAAAGAGTGGGTCTCCTATACTGTTATTGCGTATGCAGTGACTGCAAGGGCAGCCAAAAATTTGGACGCAACCCAATACCCCTTTGAAGAGACATACAGGAGGGTCTCAGTAAAAATAATGTTCCCATTATAAAGGAGTGGGTCTCCTATAGTGGTAATGCCCATGCTGTGACTGCAAGGGCTGCCAAAATTTGGGAAAAACCCCACTAACAATTTAAAGACACATAGAGCTGGGCCACAGTAATGACATGTTCCCATTAGAAAGGATAAGGATCTGCTATACAGTTATAGGGTATGCAGTGAGTCCAACAGCTGCAAAAAATTTAGGAAAAACCGCACTAATAATTTAAAGACATATAGAGCTGGGCACAGTAACGACATGTTCCCATTAGAAAGGAGACGGTCTTCTATCCAGTTATAGGGTATGCAGTGAGTCCAACGGCTGCCAAAATTTAGAAAAAACCCTATTAACAATTTAAAGACATATGGAGCTGGGCTACAGTAATGAGTACGACATGTTCCCATTAAAAAGGAGTGGGTCTCCAATACTATTTGCCTATGCAGTGAATGCAACGGCTGCCAAAAATTACGAGGCACTCCAATGCCCCTTGCAAGAGATGCAGAAGTTGGAGGGCCTCCTGAAAACAATGTTCCCATGATTAGGAAGTGGGTCTCCCATACTGTTTGCCTATGCAGTGAATGCAACGTTTGCCAAAAATTTGGATGAACTCCAATGCCCCTTGCAAGAGACGTAGATATGGTGATATGGTAGTGATATGGAGGAGAATGTGAAGGATGAGGAGAAGGAGGAGGACAAGAGCAAATAGACAAAATCAGGAAGCGTATACCCATGTCTGGGTGTGAAGACAGAGGTGCATGGGAATACAGTTAGACCTCCCAAAAAAAAGACACTGTATTTGCGTTTATGTTACGCTGCTATCATTCAGTGGTGTTGAGAAGTCTGGCCCAAACCAGCCTTTGATCATTTTTATAAGAGTCAGCCTGTCAGCATTTTCAGTTGACAGCGGCAGGGCAGGCCAGGACCTCCAAGGTGTAGAGAGCCAGTTCATGCCATATGTCCAGCTTGGATACCCAATAATTATAAGGCACAGAGGAATCCAGGACTACATTGGCACGGTCGGCAAGGTACTCCCTCACCATCTTCCGAAACTTTTCCCTCTTTGGGAGATTACCCCGCGCCTCAGGACCTGTGAGATGGGAGGGTCTGGGAAAACTGTCCCAGAACTTTGACAGTGTTCCCCTGCCTCTGCTGGATTGAATTTGTGTCTCTCTCGCTTGTACTTCTTGGTTGTCCAACGAACTGTGACCTCTGCCGCCAGAGTTTTCAGATGGGAATTTTTTAAATAATTCCGCAACAAGAGCCTTCTCGTACTGCACCATTTTATTAGGCCTATCCTGCAAGGGAATAAGAGACAGAAAGTTCTCCTTGTAGCGTGGGTCTAGAAGTGTCACCAACCAGTAAGGACTGTCACTCAAAATTTGGACAACGCAAGCATCACGGGAAAGGCAGCGTAGCATAAACTCAGCCATGTGTGCCAGATTGCTAACAGGCAAGACTTCCGTGACCTCACCAAGAGGACGACTGACCATGCTCTCCTCCTCATCCTCCTCCTCTGCCCTGTCCTCAGGCCATTCACGCTGAACAGATGGTTTGACAGTTGTGCAGGTAGTAACATCTATAGCGCAGGAAACTAGCTCCTGTTCTTCCTCCTCCTCCTCTTCCTCATTGTCACCCAATCCACGTTGGGATGAGATGAGGTTGGGCTGTATGGAATCACCCTGTATGGTTCCTTGCTCCATCTCATCGTGCTCTGCCTACAATGCATCCTCTTTAATTGTGAGCAGAGAACGTTTCAGAAGACAGAGAATCGGGATGGTGACGCTAATTAAGGAGTCATCGCTGCTCACCATCTTGGTGGAGTCCTCAAAGTTTTGGAGGATGGTACATATGTCTGACATCCATGTCCACTCCTGAGGTCTTATGTGTGGAGTCTGAACTGAATACCAACGGCCTTGTTGATGCTGGTAGTCAACAACTGCCCTCGTCTGCTCACAAATACTTCCCAACATCTGCAATGTAGAGTTCCAACATGTGGGGACATCACAGATCAGTAGGTAAGCTGGAAGCTGCAAACGCTGCTGAAGTACGGCAAGGGCGGCGGAAGCTGTAGCTGACTTTCTAAAACTGGCACATGGGCGACGCATTTTAAAAAGCAGTTCCGGCATATTTGGGTAAGTTTTGAGAAACCGCTGAACCACGAGATTAAGCACATAGGCCAAGCATGGTACGTGTGTGAGTTCGCCTCGCCTCAGAGCTGCCACCAGGTTCCGACCATTGTCACACACGACCATGCCTGGCTGTAGGGCCAGCGGTGTCAGCCACAGATCTGCCTGCTCTTTCAGAGCTGTCCAAAACTCTTCAGCGCTGTGCGGTTTGTCACGTAAGCATATCAGCTTCAGCACAGCCTGTTGCTGCTTGGCAGAGGCAGTACTGCAGTGCTTCCAGCTTGCGACTGATATGGTCATTTCGGAGATGGAAGCTGAAGAGGAGGAGGAGGAGGTGGTGCAGGAGCTGTAGAATGTGGGGGCAACCCTGATTGACCCAGGGCCCGCAATCCTCGGCGTCGGGAAGATGTGTTCCATCCAAAGGGCCAACTGGGTCCCGGCTTCCACTATATTAACCCAGTGTACTGTCAGCGAGATGTACCATCCCTGCCCACAAGCACTTGTCCAAGTTTTCGTGGTTAGGGGAACTTTCCCAGTAACTGCGTTGCTGAGGGCACGGCTAATGTTGTGGGACACATGCTCATGTAATGCAGGGACGGCACACCAGGAGAAATAGCGGCGGCTGGGGACCGAGTACCAAGGGACGGCCGCCACCATCAGGTTGTGGAAAGCTTCCATCTCCATGAGCCTAAAAGGCAACATTTCTAAAGTAAGCATTCGTGAAATGTGTGAATTTAGCAGTATGGCCTATGGGGTTTACGCTGCGTATTTGTGCTTGCATTCCATGGACTGGGGTAGGGACAACTGAACGCTGCGCTGGGATAAGGAAGTGGACATGCTTGCTGATGGTGCTAGTTGAGAGTGTGTACCTACACGTGCAGGGCGGGAGGCATCATCGCATGCGTCATGGACAGGGGATTGGCGTGCACGCACAACAGCGGAAGAAGCAGTGGTGTCACCCGCAGACACAGTTTCTGGACCCTGGGGTTCGGCCCACTTAGTCGTGTGCTTTGCTGTCATGTGCCTGATCATGCTGGTGGTGGTCATGCTGCTAGTTTTGCTACCCCTGTTGATTCTGGCCTGGCAGGTGGTGCAAATGGTCTTTTTGGAGTTATCTGCAGAGTCTTTAAAAAACAACCAAACTCAGGAAGACCTAACAGTTGTACTGGTAACTTCCGTCATGCTGGAGTTACGAGGAGTTCTCTCCCGCCTTGTGTCTGCGGCCACCACACTGCTTCTTTCTGCCTGTTGTGGTGCTACTCCTCCCTCCCCCCTGTGTGCTGCTGTCCTCGCTCTGTATGTCCCCCTGCCAGATTGGGTCAGTTACTATATCATCAACCACCTCGTCTTCCACTTCCGCACCCTGGTCCTCCTCCTGATTTTCTGGCAATTGTGTTTCATCATCATCATCATCATCATCCACCTCTTGCGACAGTAATTGCACTTTCCCACCATTGCCTGTGTTTGAACGTGGCTGCTCCAATATTTGGGTATCACTACACCCGTTCTCCTCTTGACTCGCTTGAAGCTGGCCAAGCGATAGGCCCGAATCTGCAAATGGAAAAGTGAACAACTCTTCTGAGTGTCCAAGTGTGGGATCCATTCGGCATGGAGGAAGGAAGGAGGATCAGGATGAGGAATATGCGTTCCAGACTCACGGCTACTGAGACTTGACTGTATGGAAGACAGGATGGTGGTGGTGGCAAAGTGACTGGAAGCATTATCTGCTATCCAACCAACAACCTTTTGACACTGCTCTGGGTTCAATAGTGGTGTACTGCGGTCCCTTAGCAATTGGGACAGGAAGGTGGAGCGACAAGATGTGGGTGTTTGTTGTTGCATAATTTCAGCTTCCCACGGCCACGTCCTCGGCCTGTGCATGCACCATCACTATCACGTCCACTTCCCCATCCCTTGCCACGCACCTTGCCCATTTTAAATGGAGGACAATATTTTCCACGTTCACGAGAAATGGCTGATTTAGAAACGCAGTTATATGTGATACGTCTGATAAAGAACCACGGTTTTAAATAGCAGGCCTGTAATTTACTAATATTACTCTACACAGAGACCTAGTGTGAATAGCTTGACCGACACACTGCAATGAAATGAAAATGGAAGAAATGGCTGATTTTGGAACACTTATAAATGATATGTCTGACAGAAAACCACAGTTTTAAATAGTAGGCCTGTAATTTACTAATATTATTCTACACAGAGACCTAGTGTGAATAGCTTGACCGACACACTGCAATGAAATGAAAATGGAAGAAATGGCTGATTTTGGAACACTTATAGATGATATGTCTGACAGAAAACCACAGTTTTAAATAGTAGGCCTGTAATTTACTAATATTATTCTACACAGAGACCTAGTGTGAATAGCTTGACCGACACACTGCAATGAAATGAAAATGGAAGAAATGGCTGATTTTGGAACACTGTTATAGATGATATGTCTGACAGAAAACCACAGTTTTAAATAGCAGGCCTGTAATTTACTAATACTATTCTTCACAGACACCTACTGTGAATATCTTGACCGAAACACTGCAACAGAATGGAAAAGGAGGCCGATATTTTCCATGTTCAGTTCAAATTTCTGGATTTTTATCGCTGAAATATGGAACAGATCTGGCTGTATTCTGCAGTGCTAATAAGCAAATGGAGCAGAAAAATAGTGTACTCTGGATTGCTTTTTAAGCAAATAACCAGGATTAAGATAAAAAAAAAATTGCCCTGGCCCCTGATATCTGGGGCAATGTCTACAAATATCTGTAATTATTACAGCAGCAGCAGACAGGATGTTCAAGGGACCCTCTTGCGCTATATGCTCTGCAGTCTGCCACATACACTGCCTGCCTGCCTAACTCCTGCCTAGCACTGATTATATGCAGCTGGATTAGTCCTCAGAAGGACTGTTAGTTTAGATGGATATATAGAGTACAGACCAAAAGTTTGGACACACCTTCTCATTTAAAGATTTTTCTGTATTTTCATGACTATGAAAATTGTACATTCACAGCGAAGGCATCAAAACTATGAATTAACATATGTGGAATTATATACTTAACAAAAAAGTGTGAAACAACTGAAAATATCTCTTATATTCTAGGTTCTTCAAAGTAGCCACCTTTTGCTTTGATGACAGCTCCAGGTAACATCTATCAGCCATCACCATTCATACTTACCTCTTCCTGTTCTGGCGCATATAAAATGGGACACATTTCCCATGTGCATACACCGGCACACTGACTGTTAGTTATGCCACATGGACGCACCCTGGTGATACTCCTGGATTCAAATAAGTAAGTTGCACAGCTATATACTCAGTTTGATACTCTCTGATACGCACTCTGAGGACTCCAGTTTCTTTTTACCTTTGGGGCATATTTATGACTTTTCATATATTTCACTATTTCTCCAAGTATTCTACCTCCTGCTTTGTTCTGAAATGAATACCTTTGGAATTCTAAGTTTGCCAGTTCCCCTTTTTTTCATTATATGGCATTGGATGATTTCTTACTGATTATTTTTATATTATAGGCACAATTTGCGCTTGAATATGACCGCCTATGCTTAAAATAAGTGACCCACTACTTGGCAACCTGGCATATGAGCTTTATGTATGTTTGGAAAAAAATATATGTATGTAATATGTATGGCTCTATTATTTGTGTGACCATATTAAATGTAGTATTCATATTTTTTCATTGACACAGATAACCTTGATAAAGGCAATTAGCCGATACAAAACGTTCCGGTGGTTATTATCTTGTTACAGTCACTCTTTGGAATTAAAAAAAAATTTCTTGAAATGATATACAATTGTTTTTTCACTTATTAGTGCCGGAGGTTTAGTTAAGATATTAATGGACTATTTTCCTCCTGAGCACAAATTTTTTTTTTTTAAACAGTGTGAACCCTTATTGTTCTTCTGATATCCTTTGACTTAAACCAGGGATGCCAAACTCAAACTCAGAGGGGCAAAATGAAAAACTTGGACAAAATCGCGGGTCAACCGGTATACAGTATAATGGGCCCCACATAGTCCTCCATACAGTATAATGGGCCCCACATAGTCCTCCATACAGAATAATGGGCCCCACATAGTCCTCCATACATTATTATGGGCAACACATATTCCTCCATACAGAATTTTTATGGCTTGCTTTCAAAAAATGCTTTATTTTTGCCACTCTTCCATAAAGACCAGATTTCTGGACTAGTAGTTGTCCTGTGGACAGATTCTCCCACCTGAGCTGAGGATTTTCAGCTCCTCCAGAGTGACCATGGGCTTCTTGGCTGCTTCTCTAATTAGTGCTCTCCATACAAGGACTGTCAGTTTAGGTGGATGGCCATGTCTTGGTAGGTTTGCAGTTGTAGCATACTACTTACGTTTTTTTTTATTATCGATTGAACTGTGCTCCGTGAGTTGTTCAGAGCTTGGGCTATTTTTTTTTATAACCTAACCCTGCTTTACTCTTCTCCATAACTTTATCTCTGACCTGCCCGGTGTATTCCTTGGTTTTCATGATTCTGTTGATTCCTAATGTTCTCAAATAAACCTCTGAGATCTTCACAGAACAGCTTAAGTTATACTGACAATAAATTGTACGCAGGTGGACTCAGTTTACTCATTATGTGACTTCATTGGTCACTCAGGATTTTATTTAGGGGTAGTAGACTACAGGGGGCTGAATACAAATGTGGCGCCCTGCTGTGCATTGGTGCCACAGATCCTAGAGGGGTGCATGAACAGATTCCTCCACAAGAGGCCCTCATAGCATACACACACCTCCACCTTCCACCTCAGACCACCAGAGGGAGCCCGTTAGGGATATAAAAAGGCAAGGTGGAGCTAGGCAGTCAGTCTGGAGAACAGTTTCCTCTGGGACAGAGCTAGTTCCAGTCTGTGTGGATCCAGTCTGTAGAAGGAAGCCTGTTGAGAGGAGCTCCTGCAGTAGCCATCCTGCAGTGGAGCACAGTCCAGACTCATTGAGCTCAGGTAGTGAGCCCAAGGTGTGCCAACGCCATAAGAGCGGTGAAGAGTAGCGAGGCCTACTGCCAGTGTGAAGCCTAGTGAGGGCCCCGAGCAGGCCGAAGGCAAGTGGAGTAAGCGAGCTACATAGGGGGCAGAGGAGCTTAACCAGCTCACCCCACAAGCATTTACCGGACACCGGGTCCGTGTCTGCAAGGATCTCTAGGACCAGCAGAAACAACTGGGATCCCTGGCGATCTACATGTCCCAGGAATACCAAAAGCTGACCGTAAAACCAGGGTCAGGAGTCACTGAGGCCCAAGAAACCAGGGAGTGTGAACGCCAACAGAAGGCCCTACCACCAGGTCAGCAGGTGCAAAACAGAGACCAAGTTAGGCCTAGCTTCAGGCAGGTCATAAACTTACTAGGAAAAGGCAAGAAACAGGAGGCCCCACACCCGCTCACTGGGGAGAGTCCTGAAATGCACCCTTCACCCTACAGTACCCCGGATCGTGCCTGAAAACAGCACCAATAAAGGTACTGAAGTGAACTGTCGTGTGTGTGCCTATTCTTCCTTTGACCCCGCTGGGTCCCCTCTGTCCTGAATCCCTTCTCCTACGCTGCCCTGAGGCCCCGCTCCACCTGTGGGGAGCAGAACCAACTAAGCTGCCCGACCACCGGCCTCAGAGGACTGTAGCAGCTCTGGTGAGTCTCACCAGACACCACAGGTGGCGTCACGAACTTTCCCCTTTTCCCATACACCTTTCCCCCAATTCCTTGCTTTTTTTTAAGAGTGACCCCAGGGTATGGCCCTGGGAGCCGGCCACCGTGGCATCCCCCAAAACTAACAGCAAGGCCGGGGCGCCGAGTCCCCATCCCTTGGGCGTGTCATCTCTTCCTGGCGTCACGAACAGGATCCCGTGCCCGCTGCAACGACGGAGTGTTGTGTCCGTTGCCACTGGGTACTGTGCGCCTTTAATCAAAAACTGTATATTTAACTGTGGCGAAGATTGCCGCCATTGTTGGGCTTCCGAGCGGGAAGAAAGGCGTAACCGCGGGAAACTGAGAGGCGTACCTGCTAAAGCGCGCGAAGCCCCGGACACGCCCCACGCCTCGACGTCCAACCAGGAAGCGCCAGGTCCTGGAAGCAGCGCCGGTGAATGCTCTGACGTAGGACGCAAGGTCCTGAAGAAGAACGTCACCTGCGGAGCTGCGGCCTACCGGAAGAAAAGAAGAGAAGGTAGGCCACGGTTAGCTAGGGGGGCGCTAGAATGTCCGAAGAACAGCACAACGCCGGAATACCGGTTAACCGCCCTGATGCTCAACTTGCGCCCGACGCCGAGCAGGCCGAAGCAGCCGCTCCACCAGCAGGGCCTGTAACCCCTGTCATACCCATGGCCCTACCGTACATCCCCCGAGCGAAGTGGCTCCCCCAGTACAGCGGCAAACCAGATACCCTATCTGGATTTAAGTGGAAAATACGCGGTATACTGGATATGTACTCTATGAAAGGCAAGCAAATAGCCGCTGTGGTATTAGGACAATTAACTGGTGCTGCGGAGCAAGAAGTAGAAACCTGGTCGGCCGCAGACCAAGAGTCAGTGTCCGCAATCTTTAAAAAGTTACAGACTGTCTTTGAGAATCGTACTGAGACAGACCTCCGGATGAGGTTCTACAACTGCTCTCAGCAACCAGAGGACTGTGATCCGGACTATGCCTGGCGTTTACAAGGGTCCCTGTGAGCTCTGAAACAGGTTAGTCCAACCAGCATCAATAATGAAAATAAAATGCTGAAGGAACAGTTTATCTGGGGACTGAGGTCTCAAGAAGAGAGCAGGGCTGTGCGTTGGTGGTCCCTGGATCATCCAGATGCCACCTTTGACATCCTTAAGGACATGGCTACAAAAGGACTGCAGCCCCTGGAATCAACTACTATCCAATGTTACCAGGGTGGGGCCACCCCAGTGCCTGCAGCGTCCACCTTTTCCCCAGTGGCTGCTGAAGCCAAGGTGCAAGCTACGTCCCCTAGTGAGCTGGACAGCCTGCGTTCAGTTGAGCAAAACCCTGACCACTGTACTGAGAACCCTGCAGCTGCGGACGGAGCCCGAGGAGGAAAGAAGGATCCTGCTAGCCGACAGCCCTGAGGATGTCCCCTGGATGAGAAGGAGGAAGAGGACATCGCCACCCCCTGGGAGGATCAGCGACCAACGCCGTCCACCAAAGGACCAGCGACCACCGCTGCCACAAGTCAGGTCACACCATCCAGAGCTGTCCTTTAAACGAGAAAACCCTGTGGCCGAGGGCCGACACCCAGGAGTAGACTCCCCAGGCCCAACAGACTGGTACAGCAGGTTCGTGGGAGGAAGACCTTTCCTGTCCGTTGTGCTGGACGGCATTGCGACATCCGCTCCGCTGGACACAGGATCTCAGGTAACCATCATGCCTGACGTCCTCTACAAAAGGTTCTGGTCCATGGATGACCTAAGCCCGCCAGCTCCAAACCTTTCCGTTTATGCCTCAAACGGCCTCCCCCTTAACCTAGTAGGGGTTAAGGATGTGGCAATAAAGGTGGGAAGAGTGGAACTGCAGGACCAGGGACTAATTGTAGTAGAGACTAATCCTAATGATACCAACTTGTATATGGTACTTGGCACTAATATTGTTAGTAACTGTTTGGGAGAAGTTGTGTTCTTGCTCCAACAGATAGCTGACACTGCCAGACCAGGGCAGAGAAGGGCGCTGCAGAAAGAGATCTGAGTCCTTATGTACCAGCAACAGGTAAAGCTAACCGGCGGTGAAATTGGTAAGGTACGGGTGACAGACCCGGTACCCATTGTGATACCCCCGATGAGTGAAATGCTGATATGGTGTAGAGCAGCAATAGGTCTTAAAGGACGGTGCTACCAGGTGGTAGTAGAGCCCCTTAGCTCGGAACATAGGCCTACACTCTTGACTGCTAGAGGGGTAATGGATGTACGCAATAGGAGGGTGCCCGTACACCTCCTAAACTATGGGGAGGACGAGGTTAAATTACCATGCTACGCCACTGTTGCCAAACTGTACACAGTAAATAACAACTCCATACACACGGCGGAGTCCTTAACCTCACCAGACAAAGTGGAGAATAATGACCCGGCAACCCAGGTGGAGGATTGGTGTCAACAGCTCCATGTTGGGACAGACACCACTCCTGCCCATCAGAAGCAGGGTGTACACCGGTTGGTTCAGGAATACGAGCAAGTATTCAGTAAGCACCCACTTGACTTTGGGAGGATTAAGGGGGTTCAACACCATATCCCCACAGGTGACCATCCACCCATCAAAGAACGTTACAGGCCTATACCACCAGCACACTACCAGAAGGCGAAGGAGATGTTGCACGACATGAAGAAGGCAGGGGTAGTAAGGGATAGTTGTAGTCCCTGGGCAGCTCCCCTAGTTCTAGTCAGGAAAAAGGACGGAAGCATGAGAATGTGTGTAGATTACAGACAAGAAAATCGCATTACACATAAAGATGCATACCCTTTACCACGTATAGAGGAATCCCTGGCTGCCTTAAAGTCTGCAAATTAATTCTCCACCCTTGACCTCACTAGTGGGTACTGGCAAGTAGCTGTTGCTGAGGAGGATCGGGAGAAGACGGCCTTCACCACCCCGATGGGACTCTGCGAGTTCAATACTATGCCGTTTGGACTCTGCAACGCCCCCGGAACATTCCAGAGATTGATGGAGTGCTGCCTGGGACACCGCAACTTCGAGACTGTACTACTGTACCTGGTTGACGTGATAGTGTGCTCCAAAACGTATGAGGACCACTTGAAGCACCTGGCAGAGGTATTCGAGTCGCTGTCCCGGTATGGGATGAAGCTGAAGCCCTCAAAGTGCCACCTGCTCAAGAGAAAGGTACAGTACCTGGGGCACATCATTAGTCCAGAGGGAGTAGCACCAGACCCGGAGAAGATCACTGCTATCCAGAAATCGCCGGAGCCGAAGAGCCTCAAGGAGGTACGTCAGTTCCTGGGACTAGTTGGGTATTACCGGACGTTTGTGAAGGACTATACCAAGAAAGCGGCGCCTCTACGAGACCTCCTGGTAGGACAGTCCCCCAGAGGCAGAAATCCCCCATTCCAGTGGGGTAAGGAGCAAGCTGAATCCTTTATTGTGATGAAGGAGATCCTGACCGGCGAAGAGATCCTAGCCTACCCTGACTACAGCCAACCGTTCCTGCTGTATACTGATGCCAGCAATGAAGGATTAGGAGCTGTACTGAGTCAGAAGCAGAATGGCAAAGAGAAGGTGATCGCCTATGCAAGCAGGAAGCTCCGCCCGACCGACAGGAACCCAGAGAACTATAGCAGCTTCAAGTTGGAGTTCCTGGCCCTGGTCTGGGCCATCACCGAGCGGTTCAAGCACTATCTAGCCTTCAGTAAATTCACTGCCTTCACTGATAACAACCCCTTGACTCATCTAGAAACAGCCAAGCTAGGAGCCATGGAGCAACGATGGATGGCTCGGCTGTCAAACTACCAATTCACTATTAAGTGCCGGGCAGGCCGCCAGAACACCAACGCCGATGCCCTGTCCAGGATGCCTCACCAGTCGGACACTGAAGAAGAAGTGGATGACCTGGAGGAGATTGAACTACCTGCCTTTCATCGGAATGGAATGGCCCACGAGCAACGAGCCTCCAGGAGGCCTCGCGGTAAGACGTTAAACCCCCTGCCTCACCACAGCTGGAAGGAGACCCAGGACAGCGACGCGGTTGTCAGCCGTATCAAAGAGCTGATAACCCAGGAAGGTTCCTCGCTGGAGAAGGAAGCATCTCTACAAGCCAAGCAGCTGTGGAATGAGAGAAGCCATTGTGGCACCCCGGAGGGTCTGGTTGCCACAGTGGTAGTAATATCATGTCTGGGAGAAAATCAGGAGTTTCCTGGTCAGGAACACATTACAAGCAACACCTCCTGCCCCAGACCAGAAAGGGGAGGATCCTGCCCTTTATCACTGGATATGGAGGCGGGGTTAGGGAGTTTGAGTCTAGAGTTCAGTGTGTGGAGTCAAGTAGGACACGAAGGAGTAAAGAGCCAGGGAGTGGAGCTGGAGTTAGCTCGTCCTGGTTAGTATCCACAGAGGACCGGACGCCGGAGTCTGAGGCTGTGGGGACTGCATATCCAGCAGCAGATACCGCAGGGCAGGAGATTGCAGGTCTCCTGGCCCAACAGAAGCCCGGAGGCTCAGCCACACGAAAAGACCCGTACCGCCACAGAGGAGCGAGGAATACACAAGGCCCGAGTCGCTAGCCATACGGGTGAGCGCAGGCCTACAACTTCACCTGGCTAGGAGGACTCTAGGATTGTTCCCAGACTGATCAGGCCCTCATCACTAGCCGGTACTCCCATTGGGGCCCATATAATTGCCAACAGTAAAGACCCTGGGACTGCGCTGCAAAGACTCCGTTTTATCATTACTGATACCTTGCACTACCACCACCATCATCCATACACGCTGCCCTGAAGCTCCACTCTTCCTGTGGGGAGTTACATCACCTTGCTGCACATACCACCAGCTTCAGCGGACTGATCCGCAGCAGCGGTTCCCAATAACCGCATTCCACAGGTGGTGTAGTCGGACTATACATAACAGATATACATAAACTACCCTTATATTGACCACCTGGGTCACGGACCGGGTCACCGCCACGGTGACTACAACCCCCAGCATCTACAGGCCCGACTCCGGGTACCCCTTGGCCCAGGGGGCGCGTCAACTTTGGCGCAGTCGGCAGGATCTCATGCTCGCTACCACCGGGTACTGCGCGCCTTCACAGACTGTGTTGCATACCGTGGTGAAGATTTCCCGCCATTTGGCGCCGTTTTCCCGCCATTGTCTGCCATTTTCGAGTCGCCACGCGAGAAGAAGAGGGGCGTGATCCCTGGAAACACACGAAGTCTAAAGCCCTGCCCCACGCACGGACGCAGCGCCAGGTCCAGGAAGGAGCCACAGTGAACGTTGACGTCAGACGCGTGCGACGCCAGGTCCTCGACAGAGACCATCGCCTGCGGAACTGCGGCCTACGGAAGAAAAGAGAAGGAAGGTAGGCCACGGTTCACTAGGGGGGAGGAAGACGCCCGATATGGAGGGAACTTCAACCACCGGCGCGGCCGCTGCCGCGGTAATGCCATTCTCCATGCCATATATACGGGGGCGGCGTGGTTGCCCCAGTACTCAGGAGAGTCGCACACCCTGAGTGACTTCAAGGAGAGCCTAAGCAGTTTATTTAAAGTATACCCCCTGTCCAAGGAGCAGAAAGTGAGCATCCTCGTAGGCCAGTTGATTGGTGCAGCCCAGAGAGAAGTAAAATCCTGGTCAGCCAGAGAAAAAGGGACTGTAAAAGAGATACTGGCCCGCCTAAAGGACACTTTTGACACCCGTACTACGGCAGAGATAAAGATGAAGTTTTATGGGTGCAAACAACGGGCGCAGGACAGTGTACGGGACTATGCTTTAAACCTGCAGGAGGCGCTGAGGGCCATCAAACAGGTAGACCCTGACAGTGTGCGTGATGAAAACAGGCTGTTAACTGAGCAATTTATTGAGGGTTTACTGTCCAGCGCCCACCGCACCCAGCTGCGCATAATGGCTCTGCAAAACCCTGACTTGGACTTTGCTCAATTTAAGGACAGGGCCATCAGGGTGCTACGGGAACCAGCACCAGGTGGCGCTACAGCTCACCGGCGCCCGGCTATCACCTACCACCAGGAGGTGGCACCCTTTTCCCCGGAGCCTGTAGGAGCTGATGCACAGACTCTGGACAATGCCCCGTCTACAGACCTGCACCATCAGGTCCAAGAGTTAACTAAAAGTGTAGCTACGCTAACCAAAACTGTGCAGTCCTTGCAGGTGTATCCCAAAGGAAAGATCCAGCTGGCTTCCAGTCCGGAGGACGTCCCGTGGCGCTGACAGAAGAGGATTCCACCATCCAGAGGGAGGAACAGCGACCGCTACGACCAGGACGGACAACCCATCTCCCGCCGCTGCAACCAGCCAGGACATTATGCAAGGTACTGTCATTTAAACGAGCAAAACCTGGGGCAGAGGGCCAACCCCCAGGTGTAAGACCACCAGGCCCATCAAGCTGGCGAGACAAATATGTGGGAGGACGACCAGTCCTACCTATCGTGCTGGACGGCTTTCCAATGAGCGTGTTGCTGGACACTGGGTCCCAGGTGACCACCATCCCCTACATTCTTTTCAAATGGTACTGGCCTGATTCGGACATTATCCTCCATCCAGACGAACATTTGAGTATTTATGCTAGTAATGGTCAATCCGTACCTCAGGTGGGGTACAAAGAAGTGACCATAAAGGTTGGCAAAGTCGAACTGCCAGCACAAGGACTGATTATTGTCGACATTGATCGCCGAGAAAGTCATCCCATGATAACCTTAGGCACTAATGTCATTGAAAATTGTCTTGCAGAAATAATTGTCTTGTTACAGCAGGTTGCGAAGACCGCCAATTCCAGCCAGCAGTGGGTTCTACAAAGAGAGATCAGAGCCCTGATGAAAAGACAACAGGTAGAACTGTCTGGTGGTGAAATTGGCAGTGTCAGGATGAGTGACCCATTCCCTATTGCCATGCCCCCAAGAAGTGAAATGCTGATATGGTGCCGGGCAGCATTCGGTCTCCGGGGTAGAGATTACCAGGCCCTGGTAGAGCCCATCTACTCTGACAGTAGGCCCACCATTTTGACAGCCAGGGGGGTGGTTGATGTCCGCCATGGGAGAGTGCCAGTCCGCATCGTGAACATTGGGGAAAAAGAAGTTCACTTGCCCCGGTATGCCACCCTAGCCAAGCTATTTACCGTCAAACAAAATGCTATAAAACAGTGGAACCCTTACCTCCATCCAACCAGGCGGAGGGTAATGGTTCCGAGGGACAGATGGAGGACTGGTGTCAGAAGCTGCATGTGGGCACTGACTCCACCCCTCAACACCAAAAACAAGGAGTATACCGGGTGGTGCAAGAGTATGAAAGGGTCTTCAGTAAACACCCACTCGACTTTGGGCAGGTAAAGTGGGTTCAACACCATATCCCCACGGGAGACCATCCACCCATTAAAGAAAGGTACCGGCCTGTACCGCCAGCACACTACCAAAATGCCAAAGGGATGTTGTGAGAGATGAAGGAGGCTGGGGTAATAAGAGACAGTTGTAGCCCCTGGGCAGCTCCATTAGTTCTTGTAAAGAAAAAGGATGGCACAATGAGAATGTGTGTAGACTACAGGCAAATTAACCGCATAACACATAAAGATGCATACCCGCTACCCAGGATAGAGGAGTCACTAGCTGCGTTAAAATCTGCTAATTATTTCTCTACTTTGGATCTTACTAGTGGGTATTGGCAGGTTCCTGTAGTAGAGCCGGATAAGGAGAAAACCGCATTCACCACCGCGATGGGCCTCAGCAAGTTCACCTGCATGCCATTCGGGCTCTGCAACACCCCAGGAACCTTCCAGCGGTTGATGGAGTGCGGTCTAGGGCATAAGAATTTCGAGACAGTCCTGCTGTACCTGGATGATGTCATAGTATACTCCAAGACATATGAGGATCATCTGAAGCACCTGGCGGAAGTGTTTGAAACCCTGTCTGGCTTTGGCCTGAAGGTGAAGCCGTCTAAGTGCCACCTGCTGAAGCCCAAAGTACAGTACTTAGGACATGTGGTAAGCGCTGACAGTGTAGCACCAGACCCCGATAAGATCACCGTAATCAAGGACTGGCCGAGACTTTCCACCATCAAAGAAGTGCGGCAGTTCCTCGGGTTGGTAGGCTACTACCGAAGGTTTATACCAGGCTTCACCAAGATGGCGGCACCCATGCAGAACCTCCTGATAGGCCAGTCCAGGAAGGCCAAGAACCAGAAACCACCATTCAAATGGGGCAAGCTGGAAGATGAGTCCTTCACCAGGTTGAAGATGACCCTAACAGAGACGAGGTCCTGGCCTACCCTGATTATGGCCAACCCTTCATCCTTCACACGGACACGAGCAACGTAGGACTAGGAGCGGTGCTGTCCCATATCCAGCAAGGCAGAGAAAGGGTGATAGCCTACGCCAGCAGGAAGCTCCGGCCCACAGAAAGCGACCCAGAGAACTACAGCTCCTTCAAGTAGGAGTTCCTTGCCATCGTCTGGGCTGTGACTGAGCGCTTCAAACATTATCTCGCCTCTTCCAAATTCACTGTGTACACGGATAATAACCCGCTGACACACTTGGACACTGCAAAACTTGGTGCCCTGGAACAAAGATGGATGGCCCGACTGTCTAATTACGAATTCACCATCAAGTACCGGGCTGGGCACAAGAATGCAAACGCAGACGCGCTGTCCAGAATTCCTAACTTGCCAGACGAGGGAGAAGACCCAGAGGAGCTGGAAGAGATAGAAATCCTCGCGTTCCATCGCCATGGGATAAAGCAGTGCTCCCATTGTGTGAAGAACAGGTGCTCTGCGAACAGAGAAGCCACGTTCAATCCATTGCCCCACCATGGATGGGCAGAAACACAAGACAGTGACCCGGCTGTTTGCCTAGTCAAAGAGTTGCTGACACAAGCTGACTCATACCCTGATTCAGATGCTCCAGAAGAGACCAAACAGCTGTGGAAAGAAAAGAGCAAGCTGTTCATCTATGAAGGGAAGCTGTGTCGAAGAACTGTCAACTCCCGGACACATGAGCTGGTCTGGCAGGTGGTAGTCCTGAGGCGAGATGCGTCTATGGTCCTGGAAGCGTACCACGATGGAGCGGGACATTTTGGATGGAAGAAGCTGGAAGTCCTGCTACGTGAACGGTTCTATTGGGTTGGCATGAGGAAAGCAGTCGAGAGGTGGTGTCGAGAATGCAGACCATGCAACCTGAGAAGAAAAGACCGTGACAGCCAGAGGGCTCCCCTGCAGCCCATCATCACCAAGCAGCCACTCGAACTGGTAGCCCTGGACCATGTGAAGCTATCCCCGAGCAGGTCAGGCTAACTCTACGCTCTCACCATTGTAGACCACTACTCCCGGTTCCTGGTAGTAGTGAGAGTCAAGGACCAAACTGCTCAGACAGCAGCCAGAGCTTTCCAACAGCACTTCTGCCGCCCGCATGGTTACTCAGAACGTGTGCTAACTGACCAAGGTCCGACCTTCGAAGCAGAAGTATTCCAGGAATTCTGCAACCTGTACGGCTGCAAGAAGATCCGTACAACGCCTTATTATCCCCAGACCAACGGGATGTGTGAAAAGATGAATCAGGCGGTGATAGACCTACTGAAGACGTTGCCCCTGGAGGAACACAGCCTGTGGCCAGAAAAGTTGCCAGACCTGGTGGATCTCTACAATCACATTCCAGTGAATTCCACCAACTGCACACCTGCTTATCTGATGAGAGCAAGACCTGGTAAGCTGCCCATCGATCTGGATATGGGAGTTCTGACACCAGAGGACGCCTCACCAGATGCGGATTGAGATACTGAGCGGAAACTACAATACCGTAAGTTACAGGAAAGTGTTGAAAGAAGTCTGTCCCAAGCAAGAGAAAGGCAAGAGAGGACTTACAATCAACATGCACCTGCTGCCCCCTTGTCACCTGGAAAGCAAGTCCTAAAGAGAAAAAGGCGGCTCCATAAATTGGATGACCAGTGGGAAAAAGAGCCGTACACCATTCTACCATCAAGTCATGATAACACCAAGGTGTACCTCATAAGTAAGGATGGAGGAGAAACGACCGCAACAGTTTCCAGAGACCACCTGAAGAAATGTCCTGAGCAACTACAGCATGCTGAAGAAGGCCAAGATATCCCTCAACCCGCAGAGGAAGTGGAAGAAATGGTCAGCACAGTACTCGGAGAATTTCCCCGGTCATGGACGCAAGTGAATAATGCTATCGTTGTGCCAGTCCTTACATTTCTCCAACCAGCCCCTCAGGGAGCTGTAGAAGTCCCAGTAGAGTTGCAAGAACCATTGGCCCCAGAGACAGAAGATTCCTCATCGGCAGACCAGGAGAATCTACCCTCTGCTAGTAGCAAACCTGTCGTACCCACGGTAAGCCAAAGGATCCATGGGGAGCTGCCCAACCTACCAGAGACACCTCCAAACACCTGTAGTGTGGTGAACATTGAACCCGCCACACCAGGGGTAAATACAGGGGACCAAGGTAGAACACAGATAGACAGTGTGTTACGTAGATCTACCAGAAGCACCAGAGGTCAAATCCCTGCTCGCTGGACGATTTAGATGTAACCCATAACTGTAGTATTGCAAATGCTGAAATGTTTTATATGTGTGTACTGATTATGTTTTTCCAGTTACACGACAGGGTTCAAAGACTTTCAGGTTATGGACAGTGAGTAACCAAAAACTTGCCCTGTAAATAGTTGCATATATAAAGTGCCCCCCTTGCAACAGACCACGGAACAAAAACCTGTCTGACGTGGCCCCACTTGTGGTCCAACGGGACTGCCTAAGCCTTGCAGCCACGCCCAAGGCCAACTTTGGGGTTTGATTTGGACAGGTCCCCCATTCTACAACTGTACCTTGTTTGGGTGAAATGGACACCTGGTTACGGATGATACTGTGACCTATAAGGACAGTAATGCCTGTAAATATGTTCATGTATTGTTATTGCTATTGTTTATTATCTGTTATATTTTAGCAAAATATGCTCAGTCCAAGAGTATTGAAATTTACTAGGGGGGAATGTGGCACCCCAGAGGGTCTGGTTGCCACAGTGGTAGTAATACCATGTCTGGGAGCAAAGCAGGAGTTTCCTGGTCAGGAACACATTACATGCAACACCTCCTGCCCCAGACCAGAAAGGGGAGGATCCTGCCCTTTATAACTAGATCTGGAGGCGGGGTTATGGAGTCTGAGTCTATAGTTCAGTGTGTGGAGTCAAGTAGGACACGAAGGAGTAAAGAGCCAGGGACTGGAGCTGGAGTTAGCTCGTCCTGGATAGTATCCACAGATGACCGGAGTCCGAGGCTGTGGGCATTGCATACCCAGCAGCAGATACCGCAGGGCAGGAGATTGCAGGTCTCCTGGCCCAACAGAAGCCCGGAGGCTCAGCCACACGAAAGGACCCATACCACCACAGAATACACAAGGCCCGAGTCGCCAGCTATACGGGTGAGCGCAGCACCTTACACTCAGGGACGTGGGCTACAACATGACTATAAGCGGGATAGCCCAAAAAGTATAGTCAGAACGGCAGGCCTACAACTTCACCTGGCCAGGAGGACTCTAGGATTGTTCCCAGACTGATCAGGCCCTCATCACTAGCCGGTACTCCCGTTGGGGCCCATATAATTGCCAACAGTAAAGACCCTGGGACTGCACTGCAAAGACTCCGTGTTGTCATTATTGATACCTTGCACTACCACCACCATCATCCATACACGCTGCCCTGAAGCTCCACTCTTCCTGTGGGGAGTTACATCACCTTGCTGCACATATCACCAGCTTCAGCGGACTGCTTTGCAGCGGCGGTTCCCAATAACCGCATTCCACAGGTGGCGTAGTCGGACTATACATAACAGATATACATAAACTACCCTTAGATTGACCACCTGGGTCACGGACCGGGTCACCGCCACGGTGACTACAACCCCCAGCATCTACAGGCTCCGGGTACCCCACGGCCCAGGGGGCACATCACCTACTGTTCATCTATAGAGAGAAGCTGTGCTGGAGGTACATCAACCCTAAAACCCATGAGATGGTATGGCAGATCGTAGTGCCCAAGACAGACATCCAGATGGTGTTGGAAGCCTACCACGATCAGGCGGGGCACTTTGGCTGGAAGAAGCTAGAAACCCTGCTGAAGTGTTGGTTGGATTGGGTAGGAATGCGCAGTTCCATTGAGAGGTGGTGGTGGAATTGTGGACCCTGTAGCCTCAGAAGAAAAGACTACAGCAGCCAGAAGGCACCCCTGCAACCCATCAAGACAACTCGACCTTTGGAGATCGTGGCCATGGATCATGTCAAGCTGTCACCCAGCAGGTCAGGATATTCCTATGCCCTGACCATGGTGGATCACTACTCTCGGTTCCTGGTGGTCGCCCCCGTCAAGGATCAAAAGGCAGAAACTGCGGCGAAGACGTTTCAGGCATACTTCTGCAGGCCCCATGGAAACCCGGAGCAGGTGCTGACGGATCAAGGCCCAGCCTTCGAGGCTGAATTGTTCAAGGAGTTCTGCCATCTGTACGGGTGTAAAAAGATCCGGACCACACCGTACCACCCCCAAACCAACGGTCTCTGTGAAAAGATGAATAACATCGTCATCGACCTGCTGAAGACCTTACCACTAGAGGAGAGAAATCAGTGGCCAGACGTACTACTTGACCTGGTAGATCTGTACAACCACATACCTGTGAGTTCCACCAATTGTACTCCAGCATATCTCATGCGAGCCAGACCCGGGAAGTTGCCCATGGACCTGGAGCTAGGTGTAGTGGAACCAGAAGCAGATATGTTCACTGAGGACTGGGACACGACCAGACAGGAGCAGTACAGAAGAGTACAGGCCTGTGTCGAAGACAGTCTCACTCATGTGAGGGACAAGCAGGAAGCAAACTACAATAAAAGTGCGCCCGCAGAACCCTTCACACCAGGAGAAGTGGTGTTAAAAAGAAAAAGGAGAAACCACAAACTTGATGACCAGTTGGAGAGAGAACCCTACACTGTGTTAAATTCAAGATTTGGTAACAGGAAGACCTGTCTAATTACTAAGGACGGAGGAAGAACGACTGCAATGCTATCTAGAGACCATCTGAAATTGTGTCCAGACCAGCTAAAGCCCCAAGAAGAAGTGCCTCTCACCGTACTGGAGGAGCCTAAAGAAGCAGTACTCCATACTGACTTAGGAGATTTCCCGGCAGATTGGCCTCAACTAGGAGGAGCAGTAATAATACCTGTGATCCACTTCTTTCAACAGCCAGAAGACCCAGGCAAGTAGAGCTTGTAAGTGCTTCAGAAGAGTCTGCTCAAGAAGAATCCCCAGTTGGAGCAGAGCAAGAAGGCCCAGCCAATGGTATACTTGCCAGTCCCTTAGAGAGATTAAGGCAACCCTGCAGTTCCCCAGCACTTAGAACTGACAGAATGGGAGGTAGTGCAAATACTAGTGCCTCACGCATCCCAGTACCATGTAGGTCGACACGTAGCACACGAGGTCAGACCCCTGTCAGATACAGAAAGTAAAGAAGGAAACTCTGACAGTGTAAATAGTGCCCCTGGGGTATTATGTTGTGTATTTTCATGTATGTATTTATTAACTTGTGTTTTGCTTTATAACGGCCAATTTAAGCGAAATGGACACTTTTCCTTGTTGCCTTTAGTTACCCGTAAGGGTACATACAGAACTTAGTGGCTGAGGAGTATGTGCAGCCCAAAACTGATTCTTGTAAAAAATTGCACTCCCTGGAGTGCCCCTTTAGGTGACCTCAGAAGAAAAACCTGTCTGGAGTGGCACTAACGGAGGTCCAACTCAGGATCGCCATGCCCTGCAGCCACCCCAGGGCCTACGTTGAGGGTTTGGGACAGGTCCCTCAAGCTATCAAATACTATGCCCTGTGAGATGGACACCCTGTCAGGGAACTTCACCAAAAGAGACTTGAATTCTGAGGTTGCTTATTGTACATATGTCTATTTATTATTTATAATGTTTATTATGTAACGTTCAAGCAAGTGCCTCCCATAAAGGGAAGATTGTTATTATTGTTGTTATAAAAAGTACTTCAGTCCGGGAGTACTGAGCTTTGCTAGGGGGGAATGTGGCGCCCTGCTGTGCATTGGTGCCATAGATCCTAGAGGGGTGCATGAACAGATTCCTCCACAAGAGGCCCTCATAGCATACAAACACCTCCACCTTCCACCTCAGACCACCAGAGGGAGCCGTTAGGGATATAAAAAGGGAAGGTGGAGCTAGGCAGTTAGTCTGGAGAACAGTTTCCTCTGGGACAGAGCTAGTTCCAGTCTGTGAGGATCCAGTCTGTAGAAGGAAGCCTGTTGAGAGGAGCTCCTGCAGTAGCCATCCTGCAGTGGAGCACAGTCCAGACTCATTGACTTCAGGTAGTGAGCCCAAGGCTTGCCGACGCCATAAGAGCGGTGAAGAGTAGCGAGGCCTACTGCCGGTGTGAAGCCTAGTGAGGGCCCCGAGCAGGCCGAAGGCAAGTGGAGTAAGCGAGCTACATAGGGGGCAGAGGAGCTTAACCATCTCACCCCACAAGCATTTACCGGACACCGGGTCCGTGTCTGCAAGGATCTCTAGGACCAGCAGAAACAACCGGGATCCCTGGCGAACTACATGTCCCAGGAATACGAAAAGCTGACCGTAATACCAGGGTCAGGAGTCACTGAGGCCCAAGAAACCAGGGAGTGTGAACTCCAACAGAAGGCCCTACCTCCAGGTCAGCAGGTGCAAGACAGAGACCAAGTTAGGCCTAGCTTCAGGCAGGTCATAAACTTACTAGGAAAAGGCAAGAAACATGAGGCCCCACACCCGCTCACTGGGGAGAGTCCTGAAATACACCCTTCACCCTACAGTACCCCGGATCGTGCCTGAAAACACCACAAGTAAAGGTACTGAAGTGAACTGTCGTGTGTGTGCCTATTCTTCCTTTGACCCGGCTGGGTCCCCTCTGTCCTGCATCCCTTCTCCTACGCTGCCCTGAGGCCCCGATCCACCTGTGGGGAGCAGAACCAACTAAACTGCCCGACCACCGGCCTCAGAGGACTGTAGCAGCGCTGGTGAGTCTCACCAGATACCACAGGTGGCGTCACGAACTTTCCCCTTTTCCCATACACCTTTCCCCCAATTCCTTGCTTTTTTTTTAAGAGTGACCCCAGAATACGGCCCCGGGAGCCGGCCACCGCGGCATCCCCCAAAACTAACAGCAAGGCCCGGGCGCCGAGTCCCCATCCCTTGGGGGCGCCACAAATGTTCATCACAATTTTCAGATTTATATTTTTAAAATAATTAGAAAACCATGTGTCATTTCCTTTACACTTCATAAATACTTGCTATTTTATGTTGGTATATCACATATAATCCCAATCAAATACATTTAAGTTTATGGTTGAAATATGAAAAAATGTGGAAAGGTTTGACTAGCCCAGGGGATGGGGATGAGTCTGTACCCGGGCCTTTGCCTCACCTTGGTGATGTCGCGGTGGTCGGCTCCCGGGCCCGTACCCTGGGGTTACTCTTTAAAATTGTGGATATTTGTTTATTTTATAAAAGTTTGTGACGCCACCTGTGGTTTCTGGTGAGAACCACCAGCGCTGCGGCAGCCCACTGAGGCCTGTGATAAGGCAGCTCGATGGTATAGCTCCCACAGGTGGAGCTTGGCCTCAGGGCAGCGTATGGAGAGGGGGATGCAGGACAGGCGAGACCCATCCTGGTGCGAGCAAGAACGGGGACGGACACGATAGTCACTTCAGTACCTTTTACTGATGGAAAATCAGGCACATCCCGGAGCACTGTAGGGTGTAGGGTGCATATCAGGATCCTCCCCAATGAGCAGGTGTAGGGCCTCCTGTTTCTTGCCTATGCGTAGTAAGTTTTTGACCTGCCTGGAGCTAGGCCTAACTTTGTCTCTGCCCTGCGCTGGCTGACCTTGTGGTAGGGCCTTTTCTCGGAGTACACGCTCCTCAGCTTGCGGGGCCTATGAGTCTCCTGGCTCTGTTACGTATCAGCACTTTAGCGATCCTGGGACTTGTAGTTCTCCTGGGATTCCTGTTATACCTTACTGGGTCGTAGAGATCCCAGCAAGCTTCGGACCCGGTGTCCGGTAAATTATTCGGGGTGAGCTAGGTAAGCTCCTCTGCCCCCTATGTACTAACTCTCCACTCGCCTTCGGCCTACTCGGGCCCTCACTAGGCTACTCACACTAACGGCAGCTTGCCGCGCTTCACCGATCTTATGGTGCCGGCACACCTAAACCTCACTATTCTGAGCTACAACTGAGTCTGGACTATGCTGCACTGCAGACTGACCTCTCTCAGGATTCTCTTACTGCAAGAACTCTCTCAACAGACTGCCTGAGCTCGACTCTGTATTCAGATGTGTACTAGCTGAACTCTCCAGAGGAACTGAACTGCCTGGCTCCACCTTCCCTATTTATATCCCTAACGGGCTCCCCCTGCTGGTCTGAGGTGGAAGGTGGAGATGTGTGAATGTTTATGGGGGCCTCTTGTGGAGGAATGCACTCTTCTAGGATCTGTGATACCAAGCGCAGCTGGGCGTCACAGGTTCACTGGGTATGAATACTTTTTCAAGGCACTGTATATCGGTGACCAGATGTTTTGGGTGGCACACAGAATAGCACTGTGCATTTGGTTCTCCAGGTCACAGGTTGTGTTCATCTCATTTAAAAAGAAGATAATCATTAGATGATACTAGTCGGTAGAAAGGAACTAGTTGGTAATTGGCAACACATCAACACATTTATTATGTCATTAATTGCAGTGGAGGAGTGTGGTTTGGGATGTAAACCCCTAAAAAAAAACTTTGTGTCAGATCAGGCAAATTAGAATATATTTGTCATTCGCATCAGTGATTTCTATGAATGGATGAGATTGCTTAACCAAGACTGTGGCGACTGTGGTGCCTCTGGCTAATGATCAATGTGAAATGATATGACCACCCAAATCAGTGTTTTCTTAGTAGAAGGAGACTGTCCCTAGATATGGGTGTCTCTTAGAGACCTATTAAATTGACAACTTGGCTTTGCAGATACAGTTGAAACCAGAAGTTTACATACAGTACACTATATAAAAAGACACATATGCAGGTTTTTCTCAATATCTGACATGAAATCAGAATAAACATTTCCCGTTTTAGATCAATTAGGATTACCAAAATTTTTAATATTTGCCAAATGTCAGAATAATGAGAGAGAGAGAGAATGTTTTAAGGTATTTGTATTACTTACTTCTAAGTCAAAAGTTTACATACACTAAGATTACAATGCCTTTAAACAATTCTGGATTGCCCATATGGTGATGTCATGTGTTTGGAAGATTCTGATTTTTTTGACAACATCTGAGTTAATCAGAGACACGCCTGTGTCTTCTTTTCTCATGATGCCATTTATTTTGTGAAGTGCACCAGTCCCTCCTGCAGCAAAACAACCCTACAACATGATGCTGCCACCCTGATGTTTTACAGCTGGGATGGTGTTCTTATTTAGAAGGTGTGTATAACAGTTTACACTTTCAACATGTCAGATAATTGTGATCACCTAGGTCTGCTGCCTCTTGAATCTGATGAAGGAGAACAGCAGTAACCATTTCATACCAAAACGCCTGGGTCAGTCCGTTCTGTATATTGCCCTGGATTGTGTTTTTAAAGGTGTCATTTGTATGGCACCGGTAATTCCACTAGTGGAGAACCAAAATGCTGCAAAGGTCACTGATATAAAAATGTTACATTCTGGTCTGAAACTGCCCCAACTGCAACCTCTTTCATCAGGCGTCACCACTCTTACACTGTGGATGGCACTGTTGACGCAAGTGTGGTGCATGCATCCAAGCATATTAGTGAGGCTGGGGCTGGTGGTGATGTCCAGCTGAAGAGTCTGTGGACCCGGTTCATCAAAGCTAAGCTAAGTGGCTAGCGCCAAGAGTGTTTGTGAGAGCCCTTTTAAAAGTTGCAAAAACTCCATGAACCGTCCCCTGTAACAACTTTTTCTAACTTTGGAAAACCAGAATTGGTTACCTCCATATAATAAAATGTTGAATTCACAGTTTCACTGCCAGTCAAGAGCTCATGTACTATGGTATCTAATTAATACTTTTGAGATATGCTCTGGCATTTTTAAACAGGAGCTGAAAAGGAGCTTACTGTTTTCATATTTTAGCAAAAATTTTTTTGTAAAAACTACTTTAATCATGCCTTAGACTAAGTCCACTGCCCACAGCCCTGCTCACTGCAGATGTACTCCTCAGCTTTCTACCTCTTCTCCTTGCCCACAGCCCTGCTCACCGCAGTTGTCCTCCTCAGCCCCTCAGCTACCTACCTCTTCTCCTTGCCCACACCCCTGCTCACCGCAGCTGTCCTCCTCAGCCCCTCAGATTCCTACCTCTTCTCCTTGCCCACACCCCTGCTCACCGCAGCTGTCCTCCTCAGCCCCTCAGCTACCTACCTCTTCTCCTTGCCAACACCCCTGCTCACCGCAGCTGTCCTCCTCAGCCCTTCAGATTCCTACCTCTTCTCCTTGCCCACACCCCTGCTCACCGCATCTGTCCTCCTCCGCCCCTTAGCTTCCTATTCCTTCCCCTTGCCCACAGCCCTGCTCACCGCAGCTGTCCTCCTCAGCCCTTCAGCTTCCTACCTCTTCTCATTGCCCACAGCCCTGCTCACCGCAGCTGTCCTCCTCAGCCCCTCAGCTTCCTACCTCTTCTCCTTGCCCACACCCCTGCTCACCGTAGCTGTCCTCCTCAGCCCCTCAGCTTCCTACCTCTTCTCCTTGCCTACAGCCCTGCTCACCGCAGCTGTCCTCCTCAGCCCCTCAGCTTCCTACCTCTTCTCCTTGCCCACACCCCTGCTCACCGCAGCTGTCCTCCTCAGCCCCTCAGCTTCCTACCTCTTCTCTTTGGACACTGCCCTGCTCATCGCAGCTGTCCTCCTCAGCCCCTCAGCTTCCTACCCCTTCCCCTAGCCCACAGCCCTGCTCACCGCAGCTGTCCTCCTCAGCCCCTCATCTTCCTACCTCTTCTCCTTACCCACACCCCTGCTCACCGCAGCTGTCCTCCTCAGCCCCTCAGCTTCCTACCTCTTCTCCTTACCCACACCCCTGCTCACAGCAGCTATCCTCCTCAGGCCCTCAGCTTTCTACCTCTCAGCCTATAGCCTCTCTGTGCAGCTCCTCTGTCCCATCCTCCCTCAGCTGCTCTCTGACTGCTGTCTGACAGCAGCATCCCCGCAGTGCCCTTGTGCTCTAGAAGTACTCACCTCAAGTGCCGTCTCTCCTTGTGTCACTTTCCTCTACTTTTCTCATAGCCACACCAAGTGCCAAGCAGCCCAGAATCAGCCTGACGACAGCTACTGGGCTAAGTATCGCACTATTAGGCTGCATGTCCACTATGCGTTTTTCAAGCGTTTTTGCTGCGGAATTTCTGCAGCGAAAATGCTTAAAAAACGCTTGGTAATACGTGCTCCATGGTCCCCAATGACAATCCTCATGTGCTGTGCACATGCTGCGGAAATTTCCGCTGCGGATTATCATTGCGGAAAAATACGTATCAATTGCCGCCATTGACTTGCATTGAAACGCATAATATCCGTGTCAGTACATTTGTATACACGGATATTATGCGTTTCTATGTGCAGATGGTACCCGGGTGTGGATGAGAGGAGACTCATCCAGACCCAGGTATCATAGAACCTGTTAAAAAAGAATTTAAAATAAAAAATAAAGATTATACTTACCTTCCGATGTCCTCCTGGGGTTTTCTCCCCTCCGTCTGGTCTTCTCTATGGGTCGCGGTGTTGTGAAGGACCTGCCATGATGTCACTGAGTCATGTGACCTGTCACATGACTCAATGACTTCACCGCAGGTCCTTCACACCACCGCGAGCCGCCCAATACACCAGACCCATCGGAGAGAACATCGGGAGGACATCGGAAGGTGAGTATAAAATTAATTTTTTATTTTTTACCATTCTTATTCTTTTTTTTAACTAACTTGGTCACACTATATAAAATCCATGCCAGTTGCATGGATTTATATAGTGTGACCAAGTTGTCAAGCACTTTTCCAAGTGATGCTAAAATCGCTTGGAAAAGCGCTTGATAACCCGCATGCGGAAATGCTGCAAAAAAACGCTTGACAAACGCTTCTACCTGGCTGGAAAAACACATGAAACAACCGCATGCGTTTTTCCTGCAGGGAGAAGCGTAAAAAATCTGCAGCATTTCTGCATCGTGGGCACATAGCCTCATAAACCCCTTGATTGCTGTAGGGATAGTAGGTGATAGGCGGGTGGTTTGTAATTAATGTTTGTATGCTTTTAGGCAAGTGGGTGGGAAGTATAATTAGGTTATTGGTGGGGTTAATTGTATATCCGTATTGTGTGCTATTGTTAATATTATTGTGTACTGTGGAAATTGGTAGTATATTAACTGTAGACTTGTGTGTAATAAATGTATTTTATTGATACACGGTTTCGTCTCAGTTAGTCGCCGTTAGTATCGCATATAGCAAAGGAATCAGAGTAGTAACAGGTGAGGTATTAGCCGGATACCGATTATTAATAGTCAAGCCTGACATTAATAATTAATATACGGAACACCACCCTGTAACATAAGGGCAGATATTATGGCGCCTATACTTACATCCGGCTCATAGGTGGATCTGCCGGCTCTGCCATCCTCAGGGTCTTAATGAAATGTACTTTTTAAGACTGCGGCTCTCATTTTACACTTACATCTGGAGGATGTGCAGGTCCACTAGCTGTAAGCTCTTGTGTTCCTTCTTGACCCCGAGAAAAGGCGATCAGTCCTGGAACCCTGGATCAAACCTAATTAAGATACTAATTATGTAATTACCGTACTATTACCGTACTACATGTACTACTATAGGTGTAACATTTTGTCTAATTTAACTGTAACCCTGAATGTTATGTGTTTCGAGGAAATCATCCAGCCCTTTTTTGAAAGCTGTTATAGTGTCTGGCATCACTACCTCTTGTGGTCGGCATTGCACAGTCCCACTGCTCTGACTGTAAAGAACCCTTTCCTGTTTAGGTGCCTTAAAAAATGGAAATATTCAAATTACACTTTTAACCCACTTCATTATGTTGTTATTTACAGATGTAAGAAAAATGTAAGAGGTTTTAGTTGCATTAAAAAGCTTTGCAGGTTTTTTTTGTTTTGTTTAACTATATAGATGTTCCATGAGAAGGCTCAATGGCTTCTGGAATGGGTACCCCTGGCATGGACTGGAATGACATTGGCATGGGTGTCTTCACGGGACTTTGATGAAATAGTCCTCCATTCTTACCCCCAGCTCATAGGTGGATCTGCCGGCTCTGCCATCCTCAGGGTCTTAACAAAATGTACTTTTTAGGACTGCGGCTCTCATTTTACACTTACATCTGGAGGATGTGCAAGTCTACTAGCTGTAAGCTCTTGTGTTCTCCATAGGCCAAATTTTCCCTACTTAAAAAAAAAAAAAAAAATCCAACCTCCTCCACCCCTTAATAGCCGGCCATCTCTCACCTCAGTATTTCATTATTGCCCAAGACAGCACCAAAAATTGGAGCTAAAATGAGCAGGAGGAAATCCTATTACCGGTCAGTGAAAAATATTTGGCACATGCCTACGATTGGAATAAAGCGCAGATATTAGTAACATTGTAACGTAGGTTGAAGAAAGACCTCGGTCTATCAAGTTCAACCTTTTTCCCCCACTGGTACTCCGTACACTAACACTACACTAACTTACTAACTAACTGGCACTAGACCTCACAAATGTATTATTATTCTTCTTATTATTATTATTATTATTACCTTTTTTATTATTGCTGCACTAAAACAATTAAGAATGTACCCGTTTATAATTTAATTTTTTAATTAGTTTTACATTTTGTATTACTCTTGTGATTCTAATAATGGTATTACCAGAATCCCTATGCCTAAATCTGTTGATCCAGAAGAAGGCAAAAAACCCCAGGACACCTTCAGCCAATTTGTGTCACAGGGGAAAAATTCCTTCTTAACCCGAGAAAAGGCGATCAGTCCTGGAACCCTGGATCAAACCTAATTATGTTATTACTAGTTATATATTTAATATTACACTACTTATTGTACTACTGCAGTTATTAATTAATTTGTTTTTATTTTTATAAATGTGACTATTTGACATCGTTACTATTATTAACATCCTGCTATCTTATTACAGTATTATTCTAACTTTCCTATCACTACTAATACTGCCCTATGCCTACATTGTTGATCCAGAAGAAGGCAAAAAACCCCAGGACACCTTCAGCCAATTTGTGTCACAGGGGAAAAATTCCTTCTTAGCCCGAGAAAAGGCGATCAGTCCTGGAACCCTGGATCAAACCTAATTATCATACTAGTTATGTAATTACCGTACTCCTCACCACAGTACCGCCCTCCTCACCACATCCCCACAGTCACTTCCACCTCCTACCCACGATCTATCCCAAACTCTCGTAACCCTTCTAACCTTATACCCATCCGCCCAGCCCCCGCTTCCCCAGTCCCCCTAACAGGAGCTCTATGGAACGCTCGCTCTCTCTGCAACAAACTTTCCTACATTCACGATCTCTTCATCACTAACAAGCTTTCCTTCCTCGGCATCACTGAAACATGGCTCACCCCCTCCGACACGGCCTCTCCTGCTGCACTTTCGTACTGTGGATTCCACCTTTCCCATAACCCCCGCCCCACCGGCAAGCACGGTGGAGGAATAGGTTTCCTCCTCTCAGATAACTGCTCCTTCACCCATATCCCTCTGTTGCCCTCAATTACTGTCCCCTCTTTTGAAGTGCACTGCGTGCGCATCTACTCCCCCTCCAGCCTCCAACTGGCTGTCATTTACCACCCCCAGGATCAGCCACCACTTTCTTTGACCACTTCACCACTTGGCTACTTCATTTCCTCTCTGTTGACATCCCCACTATTCTCATGGGCGACTTCAACATCCCCATTGACACTTCCCTCTCAGCTGTCTCTAAGCTCCTATCCCTCACTTCCTCCTTCGGTCTTTCCCAGTGGTCTTCCACACCCACCCACAAAGACGGCCACACGCTGGACCTCATCTTCACCCGCCTCTGTTCCCTATCTAACCTCTGTAACTCACCTCTCCCTCTCTCTGACCACAACCTACTTACATTCTCTACCCTCTCCTCTCCAGGGCAACAATCCCCACTCCACAAACTTGCATACCCTCGCAGAAATCTCAAACACCTTGACCTACAGTCACTCTCTGAATCCCTTCTCCCTCTTACAGACATTAGTTCCTTACATGATGCAGATGTTGCTGCCACTTTATACAACACCACAATAGCTGCAGCTCTCGATTCAGTCACCCCCCTCACACATACCAAAGCTTGCACAACCAACAGACAACCCTGGCACACCAGCCTAACTAAAGAACTGCGATGGCCCTCCAGGGTTGCTGAGCGTAGAAGGAAAAGGTCCCACTCCAATGAGCACTTCATCGCATTTAAACAGTCCCTCACTACGTTCAAGTCCACACTCACTGCAGCAAAACAAACATACTTCTCATCTCTCATATCCTCCCTGTCTCACAACCCCAAACAACTATTCAACACCTTCAATTCTCTCCTCCGTCCCCCAGTGCCTCCTCCCTCTCCTCTTATTTCAGCCGAAGACTTTGCCTCATTCTTCAAGCAGAAGATTGACACCATCAGACAAAGCTTTTGCCTAAAGCCCCCACAGTCCCTCCCCACACCTACTCAACCCTCCTCCTCCAAAACCACATTCTCCACCATTACAGAAGATCAACTTTTCTCTTTACTCTCCAAATCACACCTCACCGCCTGTAAACTTGACCCAATCCCGTCCCACCTCATCCCAAACCTTACCACTATCTTCATCCCACCCCTAGCCCACCTCTTCAACCTGTCACTAACAACTGGTGTCTTCCCCTCATGCTTCAAACATGCCTCAATCACACCCATCCTCAAAAAGCCCTCCCTTGACCCATCCTCTCTGTCTAGCTATCGCCCTATATCACTTCTCCCCTATGCCTCAAAACTACTGGAACAACACGTCCACTCTGAGCTGTCCTCCCACCTCTCCTCCTGCTCCCTCTTCGACAGCCTACAATCTGGTTTCCGACCGCACCATTCTACTGAAACTGCACTGACTAAAGTCACCAATGACCTACTAACCGCCAAATCTATGCGACACTACTCTGTCCTCCTCCTCCTAGACCAGTCATCTGCCTTCGACACAGTGGACCATTCCCTCTTACTACAAACTCTCCCATCTCTCGGCATCACAGACTTGGCCCTATCTTGGGTCTCTTCATACCTAACAGACAGGACATTCAGTGTCTCCCACTCACACACCACCTCCTCATCTCGCCCCCTATCTGTCGGTGTCCCCCAAGGTTCAGTTCTAGGACCCCTGCTCTTCTCCATCTACACCTTAGGCCTGGGACAGCTCATAGAGTCTCATGGCTTTCATTATCACCTCTATGCTGATGACACACAGATCTACCTCTCTGGACCCGATATCACCTCCTTACTAAACAAAATCCCACAATGTCTGTCTGCTATTTCATCCTTCTTCTCTGCTAGATTTCTAAAACTTAACATGGACAAAACAGAATTCATCATCTTTCCGCCAATTCATTCAACCCCCCCAACTGACCTATCCATCATAGTCAATGGCTGCCCACTCTCCCCAGTCCCTCAGGCTCACTGCCTTGGGGTAACCCTGGACTCTGAACTCTTCTTCAAACCACATATCCAAGCCCTTTCCACTTCCTGCCGACTCCAACTCAAAAATATCTCCCGGATCCGCACATTCCTCAACCATGAATCTGCAAAAACACTAGTGCACGCCCGAATCATCTCCCGCCTTGACTACTGCAACCTCCTGCTCTGTGGCCTCCCTTCCAACACTCTCGTACCCCTCCAATCCATCCTAAACTCTGCTGCCCGACTAATCGACCTGTCCCCCCGCTATTCCCCGGCCTCTCCTCTCTGTCAATCTCTTCACTGGCTCCCCATTGCGCAGAGACTCCAGTTCAAAACCCTAACCATGACATACAAAGCCATTCACAACCTGTCTCCTCCAAATATCTCTGACCTAGTCTCCCGCTACATACCTGCACGCAACCTCCGATCCTCACAAGATCTCCTTTTCTACTCCCCTCTAATCTCCTCCTCCCACAATCGCATACAAGATTTCTCCCGTGCTTCCCCCCTACTCTGGAACTCTCTACCCCAGCACATCAGATTCTCGTCGACCGTGGAAACCTTCAAAAAGAGCCTGAAGACCCACCTCTTCCGACAAGCCTACAACCTGCAGTAACCACCGCTCCACCATACCGCTGCACGACCAGCTCTACCCTCACCTACTCTCTCGTAGATTGTGAGCCCTCGCGGGCAGGGTCCTCGCTCCTCCCGTACCAGTCGCCGTCACATTATGTTCAAGATTGTTGTAATAGTTCTTGTATGTATACCCCTTCTTGACATGTAAAGTGCCATGGAATAAATGGCGCTATAATAATAAATAATAATAATACTATTACCGTACTACATGTACTACTATAGTTGTAACATTTTGTCTAATTTAACGGTAACCCTCACTGTTATGTGTATCGAGGAAATCGTCCAGCCCTTTTTTGAAAGCTGTTATAGTGTCTGCCATCACTACTTCTTGTGGTAGGGAATTCCACAGTCTGACTGCTCTGACTGTAAGAACCCTTTCCTGTTTAAGTGCCTTAAAAAATAGGAATATTCAAAATCAACTTTTAACCCACTTTATTCATTATTTACAGATATAAGAAACATGTAAGAGGTTTTAGTTGCATTAAAAAGCTTTGCAGGTTTTTTTGTTTTGTTTAACTATATAGATGTTCCATGAGAAGGCTCAATGGCTTCTGGAATGGGTACCCCTGGCATGGACTGGAATGACATTGGCATGGGTGTCTTCACGGGACTTTGATGAAATAGTCCTCCATTTGGCGATCTGGGTTTACATATTATGGCGCCTATACTTACATCCAGCTCATAGGTGGATCTGCCGGCTCTGCCATCCTCAGGGTCTTAATGAAATGTACTTTTTAGGACTGCGGCTCTCATTTTACACTTACATCTGGAGGATGTGCGGTCCACTAGCTGTAAGCTCTTGTGTTCTCCATAGGCCAAATTTTCCCTATTTAAAAAAAAAAAAAAAAAATCCGGCCTCCTGCCACCCCTTAATAGCCGGCCATCTCTCACCTTTTTCCCCACTCCTATGACAACACTGTCATAAGTATGAGGAAATCCAACTGCCGGTAATGGTAGATTTATCATAGGCAAGTGCAAGGTGTTGTTAAAAAAAAAAATCCGGCCTCCTGCCACCCCTTAATAGCCGGCCATCACGCACCTCAGTATTTCATCATTGCCCAAGACAGCACCAAAAAATGCAGCTAAAATGAGCAGGAGGAAATCCTATTACCGGTCAGTGAAAAATATTTGGCACATGCCTATGATTGGAATAAAGCGCAGATATTAGTAACATTGTAACGTAGGTTGAAGAAAGACCTCGGTCCATCAAGTTCAACTTTCCTCCCCCAATTGTACTCCGTACACTAACACTACACTAACTTACTAACTAACTGGCACTAGGCCTCACAAATGTATTATTATTATTATTATTATTATTATTATTATTATTATTATTACCTTTTTTATTATTGCTGCACTATAACAATTAAGAATGTACCCGTTTATAATTTAATTTTTTTAATTAATTTTATGTTTTGTATTACTCTTGTGATTCTAATAATGGTATTACTAGAATCCCTATGCCTAAATCTGTTGATCCTGAAGAAGGCAAAAACCCCAGGACACCTAACGCCAATTTGCATCACGGGGAAAAATTCCTTCTTGACCCCAAGAAAAGGCGATCAGTCCTAGAACCCTGGATCAAACCTAATTATGTTATTACTAGTTATATATTTAATATTACACTACTTATTGTACTACTGCAGTTATTATTTAATTTGTTTTTATTTTTATAAATGTGACTATTTGATATCGTTACTATTATTAACATCCTGCTATCTTATTACAGTATTATTCTAACTTTCCTATCACTAATAATACTACCCTATGCCTACATTGTTGATCCAGAAGAAGGCAAAAAACCCCAGGACACCTTCAGCCAATTTGTGTCACAGGGGAAAAATTCCTTCTTGACCCCGAAAATAGGCGATCAGTCCTGGAACCCTGGATCAAACCTAATTATGATACTAATTATGTAATTACTATTATGGTATTAAATGTACTTCTATAGGTGTAACATTTTGTCTAATTTAACGGTAACCCTCAATGTTATGTGTATCGAGGAAATCATCCAGCCCTTTTTTGAAAGCTGTTATAGTGTCTGCCATCACTACTTCTTGTGGTAGGGAATTCCACAGTCCCACTGCTCTGACTGTAAAGAACCCTTTCCTGTTTAGGTGCCTTAAAAAATGGGAATATTCAAAATACACTTTTAACCCACTTCATTCTGTTGTTATTTACAGATGTAAGAAAAATGTAAGAGGTTTTAGTTGCATTAAAAAGCTTTGCAGGTTTTTTTGTTTTGTTTAACTATATAGATGTTCCATGAGAAGGCTCAATGGCTTCTGGAATGGGTACCCCTGGCATGGACTGGAATGACATTGGCATGGGTGTCTTCACAGGACTTTGATGAAATAGTCCTCCATTCTTACCCCCAGTTCATAGGTGGATCTGCCGGCTCTGCCATCCTCAGGGTCTTAACAAAATGTACTTTTTAGGACTGCGGCTCTCATTTTACACTTACATCTGGAGGATGTGCAAGTCCACTAGCTGTAAGCTCTTGTGTTCTCCATAGGCCAAATTTTCCCTATTTAGAAAAAAAAAAAAAAAATCCGGCCTCCTGCCACCCCTTAATAGCCGGCCATCTCTCACCTTTTTCCCCACTCCTATGACAACACTGTCATAAGTATGAGGAAATCCAACTGCCGGTAATGGTAGATTTATCATAGGCAAGTGCAAGATGTTGTTAAAAAAAAAAATCCGGCCTCCTGCCGCCCCTTAATAGCCGGCCATCACGCACCTCGGTACTTCATCGTTGCCCAAGACAGCACCAAAAATTGGAGCTAAAATGAGCAGGAGGAAATCCTATTACCGGTCAGTGAAAAATGTTTGGCAGATGCCTATGATTGGAATAAAGCGCAGATATTATGGCGCTTATTCTTACCGCCAGCCCATAGGTGGATCTGCTGGCTCCGTCATTCTCTGTGTCTTCATTCGGGGTCTCTCGACGTCTCCATGGTCACCTTCATTCTTGCAGCGTTTGTTCCAGTGATGTCCAGTCTTCTGATTTTCAGTCTTCCGGAGGCTCAGGTGGGCCGCTCGCTCTGATGACTATAGAGCTGGGGTCTGCTCAAGGGTTTCCAAGTTGACAAATGAAAATCCCTCAAACAATGCCTGGTCCTTTGTTGATATAAGTGCTGTGGCCTCTGCTGCTTCTAGTTTCTCCAGATGGAATGGTTTATGACGATGGGGAGGCTCAGATGGCTATAAAGGAAAAAAGGAATTATAACATTAAAATTATGACTTTATATCAGAGTCTCCGTTAAAAACAAGTTGTAAAAGAATAGACACAAAGATTTTAATACTAAGAAACCATATCTGCTCATATACTTACCACAGGGACGTATGGTGGAGGCAGTTTCAGGGCTTCCACAGAGACCCAGTCGATACGCTGAAAAAACCTGTGCTTTCTGATGTTACCGTTGGCTCCTAAGCGACTGGCAGGATCTTTCTGAAGGAGCTAATAAAGATAAAACCAAAATCCATGAATGTAAACTGGAGAGAAAATGATGACTACTATGCAGAGATGAGCAAATCCACTTGATGTGAACTGAATTTGTGTTGAATTTTTGTGAATCTGCTGAACCCGGTGAATTTCAACAATTTGTGATTTGCTTCTTGGGAATCACCTAAAATAATTGCAGGCAATTTTCATACAGTATTTCTAAAAATTACATCAGCCAGAGAAGACTTATAGGACCTCTGATGTAAGCCGTCCAGGCTTCACCATAATGCTTTAAGGTGTCACATCACATGTTATAGCACAATCAGGAGGGACTATCATAGCCTGTATGAAAGCCAAAGCAATGAATGTAGGAGTCATTTTGTGGTGAATCTGGATAGGGAGAGCACATCACAGCTTAGCAGTAGAGATTGAGAGAGAAAGACATAAAACAGTAAAAGACTGCACAGATAGTATGTGACAGCACAGCAGTAAAGAACGGTTACCACAAGTTTACCCATTTATGTTGAGTACTTGCGATTTTAACATTTTTGGGAAAAAATTGGAACAAGCTGGTTAATTTGAATTTCAAAAGGTTTGCTCATCTCTACAACTATAACATTGTATACATCATAGTACTAATGACTGTTAAGACAACTGACCTGTTTAATGATGTTCCTGATGCCGGAGGATTTATCGTTGAGTGTCTGATGGTAGGCGCACTCATCGGTAACCATTTCTTTTAAGATGACACCAAAAGAATACCAGTCTACTCCGGCGTTATACTCCTTCCCAGCCAAAATCTACATAAAGAAGAAGAAAATAGATAAAGAGTTGGTCAAAAAGTTCCATATCTTCAGTGTAACAAAGTTCTCAGCATAATAATTGTAAGACTATGTAATATAGTGAGAGTGGATGATTCCTCTGGTTGTGGCATCACTTGAATATTATGATTACTACACTAATGACTGAAAGGAGCCATGCTGCTCTTCTGAGCTCCAGAACCTTTGTTGGCTGACTTGTAACTCTTTGGGTCTCTAATGCTGGCAAATCATATAGCATGATCATGTATTGTGGCCGGACTCACAGATTCCGGAGAGATCATCTAATGTGTATGGAGACATCCCAATTCAGCTCAAACCCTGGATGCTGAATTTCAGTGCCCGATCCTTTGTGTCTGGCATGGTCATACTCCCCCCTCCCATTCAGAACGCATGTACACTCAGCTGAGCCAAGCTGCCTATCTAATGTGTATGGCATGCCAGATGTCAATGTCAGAATGTCCCATTTACTGTAATGGACATTTGTTGGATTATGTGTGTGATCCAGGCAGACATACAATTATAGTATGAAAAAAAGAGAAAATCCTTGTTCTTCTCACCTCAGGAGCCATGTAGCCTGCAGTTCCAGCGTATTCGGTGGCTGTTCGGTCTCCATGCATGTTGTCAATTGAGAGACCGAAATCTGTGATCTTAATATGGCCCGTTTCAGCCACCAAGATGTTCTCGGGCTTGAGGTCTCTGTGGATGACGCCCTTTGAGTGGAGATGTTGGATTCCACAGACGAGTTCAGCGGCATAGAATCTGACAGAGAGACAAGAAATTAGTGACTGTCTACAGAAATACAAGAAATCCTGCCCTATCCATAGTGTAATAAAGTGGCCGGTCAGGATTCTGTCCAGGTTCTGATGACTAATATATTGCTTTAGTCTAATCCATATTGCCATCAAAGAGCAATCAATACTGATGACAGAACTGCTGTTTATATATACTGTATATTTCTATTCGTGTATAATTACATAAAAATAAAACTTTACCTTGCACTGGGGATGTCAAGCTGCCCCTTCATCAGTAAGTAGCTGTAAAAGTCCCCGCAGCTCACGTATTCCAGACCAAGGAGCAAATGCAGCTGTTGTACAGAGCAGAGATATAGGTGAATTGCCAGATTATTACAGTACCTACACATCTACTACAGAATAGGACAGAATAACTATAGGCTACATGGTAAATGCCTGTCTGATTGTCCAGATACAAACATAGAGACATAACTATAGTAGGTACATGTGTTGCAGTCGCACTTAGCCCTGGAGCCTATGGGGCCAAAATATCCTTTTGGCCCATAAGAGAACACCAGTACTATTAAAGATCTGTAATGGTTGGGGACCATGTTGGAAATTTTTCATTGGGGCTGTAATGCAGCGGCTTGCGGCATTACTGTAATGGTCCAGGGTGTGTTTCGGCCGACCATGTACCTCCCGAGGTGACTGATCACATGACTGTGACATCGCACAGGTCCTGTGCATACAGAAGGTCTGATCACATGACTGTGACATCAGCACAGGTCCTGTGTGTGCACTAGAGGATATATAAACCCTGGTAGATTTGAGACAGGTGTGAAAGGCGTGAGGCCTGTTCCCGTGTGTGTGACACCGTTAGCCTGGAGAGGCTTAGTGAGGCCTAGTGAAGCCTGAAAGGCAGAGGCTGGATCCTTACGTGTAAGCGATACCAGTAGCCTTGGAGGGCCAGAGGCTTGGAACGCAAGAGGCAGAGGCTGGATGTTAGGTGAGAAAACATACCAGTAGCCTTTGAAGGAACGAGGGCTGGAGACCCCCATCTGGGAAGCCGTAAAGCCACAGTGGTGGCAGAACAAATCTGACTAAAGCAGCTAAAACCGGGCAAAGGTAAAGCACTGCATTATATGGACGTTGATATAAGTGACTTTGCTGATGGCTGTAACTGGAGCCAAGTGGGCCTGTCTGCCACTTGAAAGGCTCCTGGACATTATATGTGTATGTCGGCGAGCCACTGAGTTGGACTCGGTGATAAGCAGTAGTGAAGTGTAATAAACTGCTGGATTGTGAAATACTGGAAAACGTGGCTGGTGTGCTTTAATTGACCCGATGCAGCGAGTGTCCCCCAGCATGATGACTAGCGCTGCCTTACAGGGCCTATAAACTTCAAGCAACGCCACTATACACATATACACATACAGTATATACTCACACACATGCACATGTACTGTATGTACACACCAATGTGTAAGTGTGTCTATATACAGGGTCGGACTGGGGCACCGGGACACCGGAGAATTCTCCGGTGGGCCCGGGTCCTCAGCGGGCCCCCGAGCAGGACACACGGGTGTCCCTGGTTAACATGGCCGCCGGTGCTCCGCACTGCAAGGGCCTGGAGGGTCAGGGGGGCCCTTGCAGTGCGGCTGATGAAGGCAATCTGGCCTGCTTCTCGGTCCCATGGGCAGATTGCCCTCATCCTGTGCGGCAGGCAAGGAGCGATCCCTCCAGCTCCACTGCCGTGTAGCTGCAGGGATCCGTCCTCGCCTCTGCTTTCTGCCCGGCGTTTCCTCCCTCACACAGGCTCGCGCTGCTTGATGACGTCATCATGCAGCATGGGCCTGTGTCAGGGAGAAAGATGCCGGGCAGGAAGCAGAGGACAGTGCTGCGGGGGAGCACGCTGAGAGATAAGTTTTGGGTTTTTTTGAGGGAGAGCAATGGTGATTGAGGAGGTGGGGGGAGATATGACATGGTGGGGGATATATGGCATGGCAATGGGGGAGGTGGGGGGAGATATGCATGGCATGGTGATGGAGGAGGTAGGGGGAGATATGACATGGCATTAGTGATAGAGGAGGTGGGGGACATATGGCAATGATGGTGGAGCAGGTGGGGGGAGAAATGGCAATGATGATGGAGTAGGTGGGGGGAGATATGGCAATGATGACGGCGCAGGTTGGGGGAGATATGGCAATGATGACAGAGCAGGTGGGGGAGATATGGCAATGATGACGGAGCAGGTGGGGGGAGATATGGCAATGATGGAGGTGGTGGGGGGAGATATGGCAATGATGATGGAGGTGGTGGGGGGAGATATGGCAATGATGGAGAAGGTGGGGGAGATATGACAATGTTGGAGAAGGTGGGGGAGAGCAATGATTGGGATGGGGAAGAGCAATTATGGAGGTAGGAGAGAGAAATGATGGGGAATTATTTGGACGCTATTTGCTGTTAATATCTGGTCTGGTCATGGCATGGTGGTATTTCTCCCTTGTATGTAGTAATATTCGGTCACTATGGGGTGGTAATATCTGGTCTGGTCAAGGTGTGGTGATATTTCTACCTTGTATGTAGTATTATTCGGTCACTATGTGGTGGTAATATGTGGTCTGGTCATGGTTTAGTGGTATTTCTCCCTTGTATGTGGTATTATTCGGTCACTATGTGGTGGTAATATGTGGTCTGGTCATGGTGTGGTGGTATTTCTCCCTTGTATGTAGTATTATTCGGTCTCTATGTGGTGGTAATATGTAGTCCAGTCATGGTGTGGCAGTATTTCTCCCTTGTATGTGGTACTGTTTGTGTTGGTACAGTGGATTGTGTTGTGTATGGCAGTCATCTGTTCTCTCTGATATTAATTAGGAGAAGATTCTTTGTTTCCATTAGTGATTAATTAAATACTTGGAACAAGATGCACTTACAGGGGTTCTCCGATGAAAACAAGTAATCACCTCTCCACAGGATAAGTGATAAGTTATTGATTAGTGGGGGTCTGAATGCTGGGACCTGCACCGATTGGTAGAATGTGGAGCTTTTCTCCCCATTAGACTGGAGCTCATGTGCGACTTGACCACTGATCCATTCATTCCCTCAGTGGCTGTTCTTGTTTTTTTTCTGGAAACCCCAAAGAGAATGAAGGGAGCTGCAGTCAGACGTCCCACCTGCCGCTGCATTTTAAAATGGGGATAAGTGTCCTGACAGGGATAAAACTTCCCCATTCTTCTGATCGGTGCGGTTTCCAATGTTCGGACCCAAACGATCAGTCAGTTATCACCTATCCCGTGGAGCCCTTGGATCGGTGATAACTTGTTTTAACCAAAGAACCCCTTTACTGCAAACTACCGTAATTGTACATCCTAGTTATAGCATGTGCACAGTAGATGTGCAGGAGCCGCCTGTGATTTACAGCAGACGCTCCACTATAACGGGGATATCGGCTATCAGGTATTTACATATAGCTGTAGGGTGGGTCCTGAGGATCAATTCCTCCTGTGGGCCCCAGACACCCCAGTCCGACACTGTCTATATATATATATATATATATATATATATATATATATATGCGAGAGTTGCCATTAAAATGGTATTGGTCGTATATCTCATACTTATGTTCAAAGATATATTGACCTCTAGAACCATGCCACTACTACAAGCCCAACAGGCACATGCTCACTGGGCTGCAGCCCTCACCTACATTGTGGGCCATCGGCCGTGGTTTTGCAGCTGCTGGCCTTTTAATATTTTTTCATGTCCATGTCGTGTGTACCCGCCCATGCGCGCCCATGCACGACGCACACGCACAGCGTTCAGTACACCGCAGTGGCGTACTCTTTGTCAGGCCTAGTGCCAGATAGTGTTATCAGGATGTTCTTGGCAGGAGGGGCTACCGCTCTCTGCGCGCCGGCTCCTTACTTTCCTGCAGGCTCATCTTCAAGCTCTGGGAGGGCTGCATGCTACACTGATTCATCTCCAGGCTATGGATGAGTTAACAAGCTGAGGCCATGTAATGTATGTACATCAGCCCTAGTGTATCCTACTGTATATGATGTATATACATCAGCCCCAGTGTATCCTATATGATGTATATACTCTACATTAGCACCCGTATATCCTTTAAGATGTACTATATATACATCAGCCCTAGTGTATCCTATACGATGTATATACATCAGCCCCAGTGTATCCTATATGATGTATATACTCTACATTAGCACCCGTATATCCTTTAAGATGTACTATATATACATCAGCCCTAGTGTATCCTATATGATGTTTGTACATCAGCCCCAGTGTATCCTATATGATGTATATACTCTACATTAGCACCCGTATATCCTTTAAGATGTACTATATATACATCAGCCCTAGTGTATCCTATAAGATGTTTGTACATCAGCCCCAGTGTATCCTATATGGTGTATATACTCTACATTAGCACCCGTATATCCTTTAAGATGTACTATATATACATCAGCCCTAGTGTATACTATATGATGTTTGTACATCAGCATGTCACAAGGAGGTTTTCTCTAACATCACAAACTGTGATGGCGGCGTCCAAGTCTGTGGATTCCACAGATTCATATACTGCTCCTTGTAACTCCATTGATAGCTATGGTCAGTGCAGGGTGACTAGGGCATCGACTCTTAGAGCTGCAGCTCCTTGGCAGGTGAGCAAAAGTTAGTCTTTGCTGGGCTGAGGTTGTTGACTGCCTTTGATCACATGCTAGAGGAGAACCAGTCGTGTCTGCTGTTTCTCCATTTAAGCCGGCTGTGCTTTGCTGGCAATGCCAGTATCGTTTTTCTCTATCCTGTTCTGGAAAGGTGAACACATACTGGTTTAGTGGTTATTGCTAAAGTTGTTGCAAGCGTTGTTTGGTAACCCTTTCCTTTTTCCCTAGGTGTCTTTATATTACTTTGTTGCCTCTCGGGTTTTAGACTTTATATTCCTTTGTGAATTTCCCTGAGAGCGTGTTGTGTGACTGTGCTTCAGTTCTGTCCTATCTTGTTTTGTATTCCCCCCATACACTGTACAAACTAGTGCTGCTTAGGAGCATAGTAAGGAACGAGGCTCGGGCATCTCCACATTCAGGAGTAATCCTGGGAACAGAAATAGCTAGGGACCCCTAGCCTGAGGGTCAGAATAGGAGCACACTTGCTATCCCACAGTCACACCATGACACAGCCCCAGTGTATTCTATATGATGTATATATATCGGCCCCAGCGTATCCTATATGATCTACGTACATCGCTCCCAAGGTATCCTATATGATGTATATACACTGGCACAAGCGTATCCTATATGATGTATATACATAGTCTCCTATGTAATGTATGTACATCATCACCAGTGTATCCTACATGACGTATATACATCAGCCCCAGTGTATCTTATATTATGTATACTGATCAGCCCCAGCATCCTATATGATGTACAGGTGCATCTCACTAAGTTAGAATGTCATCAAAAAGTTAATTTATTTCAGTTCTTCAATGCAAAAAGTGAAACTTCTATATTATATAGAGCCATTACACACAGAGTGATCTATTTCAAGTGTTTATTTCTGTTAATGTTGATGATTATGGCTTACAGCCAATGAACAAAAGTCATTATCTCAGTAAATTAGAATACTTTACAGCAACAACAGCTTAAAAAATGTTTTTAAAATCCGAAATGTTGGCCTACTGAAATGTATGTTCAGTAAATGCCCTCAATACTTGGCCAGGCTCCTTTTGCATCAATTACTGCATCAATGCGGCAATGTGGCATGGAGGCGATCAGCCTGTGGCACTGCTGAGGTGTTATGGAAGCCCAGGTTGCTTTGATAGCAGCCATCAGCTCGTCTGCATTGTTGGGTCTGGTGACTCTCATCTTCCTCTTGACAATACCCGATAGATTCTCTGGCCAATCAAGCTCAGTGATACTGTTGTTTTTAAACCAGGTATTGGTATTTTTGGCAGTGTGGACAGGTGCCAAGTAGGGTTGAGCGAGTATGTTCTGACCGAGTATGCTCGGGCCGAGCTCCGAGTATTTACAGCTGCTCGGTGATGAGGTTAAATCGCTCCCGTGTGCATGATTTGCAACTGTTTGACTGCTTTATTACATGTGAGGAATGTGTAAGAAATAGACATTCCTCACATGTAATAAAGCTGTCAAACAGTTGCAAATCATGCACACAGGAGCGATTTAACCTTATCACCGAGCAGCTGTAAATACTCGGAGCTCGGCCCGAGCATAGTCGGCGAAAGGGTTAATAGAACATACTCGCTCAACACTAGTGTCAAGTCCTGCTGGAGAATGAAATTTCCATCTCCAAAAAGCTTGTCGGCAGAGGGAAGCATGAAGTGCTCTAAAATGTCCTGGTAGACGGCTGCGCTGACTTTGGTCTTGATAAAACACAGTGGACCTACACCAGAAGATGACATGGCTCCCCAAACCATCACCGATTGTGGAGACTTCACACTAGACCGCAAGCAGCTTGGATTGTGGCCTCTCCACTCTTCCTCGAGACTCTGGGACCTTGATTTCCAAATGAAAATTGGAACTCTGGGACCTTGTGGAGTGTGTCAATGACTGCCTTCTGGACATCTGTCATGTCAGCAGTCTTCCCTATGATTGTGGAGCCTTCTGAAACAGACTAAGGGACCTTTTAAATGCTTAGGAAGCCTTTGCATGTGGTTTTTTGTTAATTATTTTAATTCACTGAGATAATGGCTTTTGTGTTTTCATTGGCTGTAAGCCATAATCATCAACATTAACAGAAATAAACACTTGAAATAGATCACTCTGTTTGTAAAGACTCTATATAATATACTAGATGGTGGCCCGATTCTAATATAATGCCCCATGCAGGATGTCACATCGCCCCCTCCCTTATAATGCCCCATGCAGGATGTCACATCCCCCCTCCCTTATAATGCCCCAAGAAAGATGTCACATCCCCCCCATATAATGGCCCATGCAGGATAATGCCCCATGCAGGATGTCACATCCCCCCTCCCTTATAATGCCCCATGCAGGATGTCACATCCACCCCTGTATAATGCCCCATGCAGGATGTCACACCCCCCCCCTTCCTTATAATGCCCCATGCAGGATGTCACATCCCCCCTTCCCTTATAATGCCCCATGCAGGAAGTCACATCCCTCCTATAGAATGCCCCATGCAGGAAGTCACATCCCCCCTATATAATACCCCATGCAGGAAGTGACATCCCCCCTATATAATGCCCCATGGAGGAAGTTACATCCCCTCCATAGTGCCCCATGCAGGATGTCACATCCCCCCCACCCTTATAATGCCCCATGCAGGATGTCACTCCCCCCCACCATATAAATGCCCCATGCAGGATGTCACCACCCCCCTTATAATGCCCCATGGAGGAAGCCACATCCCCCCTCCCTTATAATGCACCATGCAGGAAGTGACATCCCCCCTATATAATGCCCCATGGAGGAAGTCACATCCCCCCCATAGTGCCCCATGCAGGATGTCACATCCCCCCTCCCTTATAATGCCCCATGCAGGAAGTCACATCCCCCCCTATATAATACCCCATGCAGGATGTCACATCCCCCCCATAGTGGCCCAGACAGGATGTCACACCCCCCCTGGCTTATAATGGCCCCTCCACGATGTCACACACCCCCACCCCACCATTTAATGCCCTATGCCCCCATACAATAAAAAAAAAAAATCCAATACTCACCTCAATTCTCAGCTGCTGCTCCGGACTCCAGCGTAGCCGGCATCTTCCCGCTGCGCGCTGTGACCGCTCAGGAGAGAGTGCAGTGTAAAGACGTCACCGCGCCCTCTGACCTGAGACGTCACAGAGCGGCAGTGGAAGACACAGGATCTGCTGCGGAGGCACAGGGAGGGGTAAGTATGGCGCCGGGTGCCGGGGCCCTGAGCAAGCGGGGGGAGGGGAGGGGGGGGAGAGGGGAGAGGAGGGGAGGAGAGGAGAGGGGAGGAGAGGGGGGGCGTCACACTTGCCGTCGGGAGATAAGCGGCCGTAGCCGCTGATCTCCCGACGGTAGCCGCATGGAGGTCAGCGGCACCTCCGGTCGGGGGACTTATGCTGCGAGCAGCCGGCTGCATCTCCCGGCTGCATCGCCGCTGACCTCCGTGCGGCAGATGAGCCGCTAACGGCCGCCATCTTTTTCTGAAATGCAGCATCGCTGATTGGCCGCGCCGGACCAATCAGTGACGCGGGATTTCCTGGACAGAAGGACAGACAGACAGACAGACGGGATAAGACAATTATATTAATGACTCTATATAATATATGAGTTTCACTTTTTGTATTGAAGAACTGAAATAAATTAACTTTTTGATGATATTATAATTTAGTGAGATGCCCCTATATATACATCGGCCCCAGTGTATCCCATGTGATGTATATACATCGTCCCCAACGTATCCTATGTGATGTATATACATTGTCCCCAACGTATCCTATATGATGTATATACACAGGGGTGGATTAAGAGTAGCCAGGGCCCCGAGCAGTTTAAAAGGTGTGCCCCCCCCAGGTACCGGATGTATCACGTGACATGTCACATGATCCCCTTTGATAGATCATGTGATTGGTCATGTGATCAACACACAGATGTTCTGATCACATCTATAGACAGAAAATGAGGAAAAAAAATTTCCATAACATAGCACTATATATAGTAGATCAGGGTGGCAGATTAATTTTCCGGAGGGGCCACATGAGAGATCGTGACTGTTATGGAGGCCGATCCAATAGGCTGAAATTAATTCTGCTCCATATTAATATTAACAAAATAATTTTAAAAAAATTATATTAATTGTATGACTTAATATTGAGAAGAATTAAGTATGCTGACATCCCTCTATATACAGTATGAGCCCCCGCATAGCTCCCTAGATACAGTATGAGCACCCGCATAGCTCCCTAGATACAGTATGAGCCCCCGCATAGCCCCTCTATATACAGTATGGGCCCCCACATAGCCTCCTATATACAGTATGAGCCCCGCATAGCTCCCTAGATACAGTATGAGCCCCTGCAGAGCCCTGTACATATAGTATGAGCCCCCACACAGCCCCCTACATACAGTATGAGCCCCCACATAGTCCTGTACATACAGTATGAGCCCACACACTGCCACCTACATACAGTATGAGCCCCTACATAGTTATTTAGATACAAAATGAGTCTGCACATAGCCCCTATATACAGTATGAGCCCGCACATAGCTCCTTATATACAATATGAGCCTGCACATAGCTCCCTATATACAGTGTGCGCCCGCACATAGCTCCTTATATACAATATGAGCCCGTACATAGCTCCCTATATACAATATGAGCCCGCACATAGCTCCCTATATACAGTATGAGCCCGCACATAGCGGTCTAGATACAGTATGAGCCCCTGCAGAGCCCTGTACATATAGCATGAGCCCCCACACACCCCCCTACATACAGTATGAGCCCCCGCATAGCCCTGTACATACAGTATGAGCCCACACACTGCCACCTACATACAGTATGAGCCCCTACATAGTTACTTAGATACAATATGAGTCTGCACATAGCCCCTATATACAGTATGAGCCCGCACATAGCTTCCTATATACAATATGAGCCTGCACATAGCTCCCTATATAAAGTATGAGCCCGCACATAGCTCCCTATATACAGTATGAGCCCGCACATAGCTCCCTATATACAGTATGAGCCCGCACATAGCTCCCTATATAAAGTATGAGCCCGCACATAGCTCCCTATATACAGTATGAGCCTGCACATAGCTCCCTATATACAGTATGAGCCCGCACATAGCTCCCTATATACAGTATGAGCCCGCACATAGCTCCCTTCTCTGATCGACTGTCGGTTCCACAGCAAGCTCAGAGAATGGTCGACTCCCACTCTGGGGGCGGCAAATTGCAGCTGCCTGGGAGACACCTCTGACCACCGCATGAGGTGGCCCGAAGGCACCCCCCTGACGGCTGTACCCAGGTCACATGCCCCTCCTCTTCCCCTAGGTACGGCCCTGTAGAGTCTATATGAGAATACATGACTATCTATAATATAATCAGGGATGTGTCCGTCTGTCCGAAGCCTCTATAGACTGTGCACGCAGTGCTCCTGCACAGTCTGGCCGGAGACAGAAGAACACATCAGATGTTACAGGTGACAGGGAGGAGGACGAGGATAAAGGATTGTAATGACGGAGATCACGTCATACTGCCATCTTCGGCGCCATTAGGACACATACCTTGATGTCCGGCGAGGTTGGAGGAGTGTGGCATTGTGGTTCATGCATGCGCAGGTGCGAACTCTTGCGCCACACTCCTCCAGCCTTGCCGGTGTTCGAGGATGCGCTGCAAGCGAGAGGGGAAAAGGTGAGTAGGAGTGTTGTTTTTTTTTTTGTATGGATGGAAGAACATCAGAGCAGGCAAGATGGGGGAACATATACCAGGATGGGGGATAAGGATGGGGAGGGAGCATATACCAGGATGGGGAGGGAGCATATACCAGGATGGGGGAGCATTTGGTTTTAGTAATGGGGTCTGGCCCAGCGCCGGTTCAGTCTTTACTTTCAGTATACAGAGCAACCCCTGTAATCCTGGCCCTGACTGACAGCCGGTCTCAATGTAGAGTCAGTGTCAGTCAGGGCCGGGGGCTCGGTTGCAGAGGACGCTCTGTATACTCAGAGTGGTGACCGAACCGGCACTGCCCTCATGACTGAAACCGAATGCTGGCGAGTAGAGTAAAGATCATTTTCTCCCCACTGCATTCAGCTACTGGGCAGTATAAAAACCCTGTTTACCTGAACGCAGGTTAATAGCGTTATTTCCGATGAAAGGATCCCTTTAATTTTGTAGCACATTACTTCAATGAAATGGTGCCGGAGTCAGTGCCTGCGCTTACCACGCTATCCAGCGCCATTTTATTGAAGATACTGTTTATGAGAATTCGCAGACACAGTGTCTTAAAAAAAATGGCGCCAGAAATGTACCACTAAAAATGCTTGTGACCCGGGTGTAAAACGGGTTCAATAGCTAGTATAATATACTGTGATACAGACATTAGATGTTATACTATACACATTGTTATATCCCATCTGATGTCTGTACCACAGTATAATATACACTAATCTGTTTACTGGATGTGACATTTTGTACAGGGATATACACTGTACTGATCACACCTGCCTACAGGACCTCACATATCATATATGGATCAGTACAGTATGTGATGTCCTGCAGGTTCAGGGTTGATCAGTCAGTGCAGGATCCTCTATGCAATGTCTGTGGTCGCTCTGCTGGGGCTCAGTGGGATTTATTACAGGACTCTGAATTTTCCTGCAGATCTGGTGATGCTGGAGCCGATGACCCAGAGTGACCTGATCTGCAGCAACGATGAAAGTCCTGCAATAACTTATACAGAGCCCTATCAGAGCGGCCGCTGAACTGACACTATGGAATCTTATGCAAACTCATCAGGAGGGGAGCAGCGTCCTGCAGCCCGCTCCTCACTCCAGACATCCTCTCCAGACCTCATATTTACCGCCATTCACTGACCTGATCCACCAGCTCCTCTCCCGCAGGATAAAGAAGCTCCAGGCGCTGCTGTGTGATGTCAGTCCTGGAGACGCAGCACATAGCGCGCAGGGTGCGTGTCTTCCTCCCTGTGATGTGGCCGGCGTCTAAAAGGTACAGTGCGGTCCCCCTGCCAAACCTGCCCCTGCCTCCGCACAAAACATTATAATGAGGGCAATCTGGCCATGGGTCCCCCTGAAGCCTCGGGCCCCGGGCGGTAGCCCAAATTGCCCTCATTATAATCCGTATATACATCAGCCCCAGTGTATCCCATGTGATGTATATACATCGTTCCCAGCGTATCCCATCTGATGTATATACATCGGCCCCAGCGTATCCTATGTGATGTATATAGATCGCCCCCAGCACATCCCCTCAGAAGTATATACATCGGCCCCATTGTATCCTATGTAATGTATACATATGATCCCCAGTGTATCCTATGTTATGTATATGCATCGGCCCCAGATTATACTATCTGATGTAAACAGCATAATTAAGTACTGTATTTAGTGTGGACCTGTGTATATAGCATGTAGTGAGGTGCTGTGTGTAATATATAGTGTAGATGTGATGTGAATATAATATGTGTGTATAGCATATAGTGTGGGCTGCACATTTTATATAAAAGGCACATCTCTACACTATATAGTATACACACAGCTCCATACCATGTTTTATAACCCAGTATATAGTGTGGAGCTCTGTATATGGTGTGGACTTCCCACTAAAAGTTATGTACTCAGGCACAGCACCACACTAAATAACTATATACATAGCTTCATGGTTCATACTATAATATATATACTATAATATTTACTACATGTATATACAATGGTCCCAGTGTTTGTGTGGGTATATATATATATATATATATATATATATATATATATATATATATATATTTAGATGTTTGCAGCATATATTTTGGAGCTATGTATGCTGTGTATAATTCTCCCTATGGCCACGACCCCACTATCAGTATTTGGTCAGTATTCGGTCAGTATTTTTTCTCAGGAGTTGGAGACAAAACCAGGAGTTGGTGATAAATCCAGAATTGGTGACTTGTTTCTATTACACCTTTTCTCTGATTGTTCCTCATCTGGTTTTGGCTCCCACTCCTAAGAAAAAATACTGACCAAATACTGATAGTGGGGCTGTGGCCTTACACACAGTATATATAGGACATGAGAAGTGGTACTTTGCAGTGTACTGTATATATACAGAATAATACGGATACTGACAATTGCAACCAGCATACAGACAGAAGTGGTACTGTGCAGTGTATACTGTATATACAGAATAATACAAATACTGCGGAAACAATACTGACCGAATACTGACCAAATACTGATAGTGAGGCTGTGGCCTAATTCTCAGTATCTGTATTATTCTGCATATTTACACTGCACAGTACCACTTCTCCTGCCCTGTATACTGATGTAAATCTCAGTATCTGTATTATTCTGTGTATATAAATTGACTGCAATATTCTCAGTATCTGTATTGATCTGTATATATACACTGCACAGTACTAATTCTCCTGTCTTGTATACTGGTTTTAATTCTCAGTATCTGTATTATTCTGTGTGTATACTGTATATAGACTGTATATACACTGCAGAGTACCACTTCTCCTGCCCTGTGTACTGATGTAAATCTCAGTATCTGTATTATTCTGTGTATATAAATTGACTGCAATATTCTCAGTATCTGTATTATTCTGCATATTTACACTGCACAGTACCACTTCACCTGCCCTGTATACTGGGTGTAATTATCAGTATCTTTATTATTCTGTATATATACACTGCACAGTACCACTTCTCCTGCCCTGTATACTGATGTAAATCTCAGTATCTGTATTATTCTGTGTATATAAATTGGCTGCAATATTCTCAGTATGTGTATTAATCTGTATATATACACTGCACAGCACCACTTCTCCCGTCTTGTATTCTGGTTTTAATTCTCAGTATCTGTATTATTCTGTGTATATACTGTATATAGACTGTATATAGACTGCACAGTACCACTTCTCCTGTCCTGTATACGGAGTGTAATTTTCAGTATTTGGATTATTCTGTATACATATAGACTGCACAGTACCACTTCTCCTGTCCTGTATGCGGAGTGTAATTTTCAGTATCTGTATTATTCTGTGTATATACTGTATATAGACTGTATATAGACTGCACAGTACCACTTCTCCTGTCCTGTATGCGGAGTGTAATTTTCAGTATTTGGATTATTCTGTATACATATAGACTGCACAGTACCACTTCTCCTGTCCTGTATGCGGAGTGTAATTTTCAGTATTTGGATTATTCTGTATACATATAGACTGCACAGTGCCATTTCCTCGGTCCTATTCTTGGAGAGACTGTATTACAGTTAGGTAGAGTCATTATTGGTTTATAATTTTCTACATTCCTATGGGCAAATAAAAATACATTTTGAAATCCTGTTTAAATGGGTTATCCCAAGTTTGGAAGTTATCCCCCTTCTTATAGATAGGGGATGACTTTCTGATCACTGCGGCCCTAACCACTGGGACCACCATGATCCAGAGAAACGGAACTGTGAAAAGATAAATGGAGCTGTGGTTGATGATGCGCACTGCTGCGCCATTCACGTGGGGCTCTTCAAATAACTCCTTTAAGAGAGTGCTGAGGGGCATGACCAAGAAAAGTAACACATAGGTGCGCTTGTACACATCTGTAGATGGACAAAGACAGCGGTGCACACAGCGCGCAGCGCAAAGTTTACCCTTATGTACAGCACCATACATAAAATGGCGCTATATAAAATAGAGCAGGGGTGGGAGATTAATTTTCCCAAGGGGCCACATGAGAGACCATGATTGTTGTGGAGACCAAACCAATAGGCTGAAATTAATTCTGCTCAATGTTAATATTAACATATTAATTATAATTATGTTTTATAATATAATATTTAATAGTAATAAATAATAATAACTTAATATTGAGCACAATTAAGTATGCTGACATCCCCCTATATACAGTATGAGCCCTCCCACATCACCCCCTACATACAGTATGAGCCACCACATAGCCCCCTACATACAGTAAGAGCCCCACATAGCTCCTTATATACAGTGTGAGCCCCCAGATAGCACCTTAGATACAGTATGAGCCTCCATATAGCCTCCTATATACAGTATGAGCCTCCATATAGCCTCCCATATACAGTATGAGCCTGCGCATAGCTCCCTAGATACAGTATGAGCCCCCATATAGCTCTCTAGATACAGTATGAACCCTCGCATAGTTCCCTAGATACAGTAGATACAGTATGAACCCTCGCATAGCTCCCTAGATACAGTAGATACAGTATGAGACCCCGCATAGCTCCTAAGATACAGTATGAGCCCCGTGCATAGCTCCTAAGATACAGTATGAGCCCCCACATAGCCTCCTAGATACAGTATGACACCCCGCATAGCCTCCTAGATACAGTATGAGACCCCACATAGCCTCCTAGATACAGTATGAGACCCCACATAGCCTCCTAGATACAGTATGAGACCCCACATAGCCTCCTAGATACAGTATGAGACCCCACATAGCCTCCTAGATACAGTATGACACCCCGCATAGCCTCCTAGATACAGTATGAGACCCCACATAGCCTCCTAGATACAGTATGAGCCCCTGCATAGCCTCCTAGATACAGTATGAGCCCCTGCATAGCCTCCTAGATACAGTATGAGCCCCGTGCATAGCTCCCAAGATACAGTATGAGACCCCCCCATAGCCTCCTAGATACAGTATGAGACCCCACATAGCCTCCTAGATACAGTATGAGACCCCACATAGCCTCCTAGATACAGTATGAGACCCCACATAGCCTCCTAGATACAGTATGAGCCCCTGCATAGCTTTTTGGTATTAATCTAAATTGAATACATTTTTAATTTTTAAATGGATAAATTTGTTAGCTAGTTATTACTAATCCTCAGATATACATCAGTTTTTTGTACACTGGTCCACACGCACATGTAGACACACACACAGGCAGTCACACACATACACACACATGCAGTCACGCACATACACACACATACACACACATACACACACATGCAGTCACGCACATACACACACATGCAGTCATGCACATACACACACATATGCAGTCACGCACATACACACACATATGCAGTCACGCACATACACACACATGCAGTCACACACATACACACACATGCAGTCACGCACATACACACACATACACACACATATGCAGTCACGCACATACACACACATATGCAGTCACGCACATACACACACATATGCAGTCACGCACATACACACACATGCAGTCACACACATACACACACATGCAGTCACGCACATACACACACATACACACACATATGCAGTCACGCACATACACACACATATGCAGTCACACACATAGTCACACACATACACACACGCGCAGTCATGCACATACTCACACATGCAGTCACGCACATACACACACATGCAGTCACGCACATACACACACATACACACACATGCAGTCGCGCACATACACACACATGCAGTCACACACATACACACACATGCAGTCACACACATACACACACATGCAGTCATGCACATACTCACACATACGCAGTCACACACATACACACACACGCAGTCATACACATACACACACATACGCAGTCACACACATACACACACACGCAGTCACGCACATACACACACATACGCAGTCACACACATACACACACATACGCAGTCACACACATACACACACACGCAGTCACACACATACACACACACGCAGTCATACACATACACACACATACGCAGTCACACACATACACACACATGCAGTCACACACATACACACACATGCAGTCACACACATACACACACATGCAGTCATACACATACACACACATACGCAGTCACACACATACACACGCAGTCACGCACATACACACATGCAGTCACACACATACACACACGCGCAGTCATGCACATACACACACATGCAGTCACGCACATACACACATGCAGTCACACAAATACACACACATGCAGTTGCGCACATACACACACATACGCAGTCACACACATACACACACACGCAGTCACGCACATACACACATGCAGTCACACACATACACACACGCGCAGTCATGCACATACACACACATGCAGTCACGCACATACACACACATGCAGACACACACATGCAGTCACGCACATACTCACACATGCAGTCACGCACATGCACACATGCAGTCACACACATACACACACGCGCAGTCATGCACATACACACACATGCAGTCACGCACATACACACACATACGCAGTCACACACATACACACACACGCAGTCACGCACATACACACATGCAGTCACACACAGACACACACGCGCAGTCATGCACATACACACACATGCAGTCACGCACATACACACACATACGCAGTCACACACATACACACACACGCAGTCACGCACATACACACATGCAGTCACACACATACACACACACATGCAGTCACGCACATACACACACATGCAGTCACGCACATACACACACATACGCAGTCACACACATACACACACACGCAGTCACGCACATACACACACACGCAGTCACGCACATACACACACATGCAGTCACACACAGACACACACGCGCAGTCATGCACATACACACACATGCAGTCACGCACATACACACACATACGCAGTCACACACATACACACACACGCAGTCACGCACATACACACATGCAGTCACGCACATACACACACATGCAGTCACGCACATACACACATACGCAGTCACGCACATACGCATGCAGTCTTGCAAATACACAAACATTCAGTCAACACTCAGTCACGCACACACGTAGTCTTGTACACACATGCAGTCTTTTACACAAGCAGTCACACACACGCAGTCACATACACTCACGCGGTCATGCACACAGTCAGACACCAGCAGGCATGCGCACACATGGTCATACACACACGGTCATGCACATGCAGTCACGCATATACGCACACGGAGTCACGTATACACATGCAGACTTGCACATATACGGGTCGCAGAAACATATACAGACATATACAAAGACACATACAGACATAAACATATTTGAAGACATACAGAAAAATACATGTAAACAGACATATCACATATTACAACTGTGCTGGTCTCAGAGATGGTCTTCAATGTCCAAGGGCTACTAAATGGATTTGATGCTTACATTCATGTGATAATTTACCCCATACTGTAAATCATACTAATATTAGTGGTTTCCCTGGGAAGAAGCTAAACCACCCTAGCCACCGGTCTGAGGGTCCTTGGGATACTACAATTTAGGGTAAGCGGTCATAGGCCCTTTGGTCCATTATTCTGATACTTATACATTTGCTGATGGTGGCCCTGGGAGTTGGTATTTTAGTGGCACACTTAGTGCTTATACTCTCACCACTTGCCCTATATAGATTACCTGGGTCAACCTGTTACCACTAGCCTAAAACACCCCGCTTTTCCCAGCCTATACCTTGCATAGAGCTATATATAATCTCTGATTGGTTTTCCCCTGGGGGGTTTCCTTACACTTACCCCTATGCACACTGTTTTTGTCTTTATTGTCTATTTGCTATTATGTATACATGTGTATTTAATAAAGATTTTGTCATATTTTTGCATAAGAAACTCCTAGTTTCTCTGTTTTTTTCCAAATGATACTAATATTAGTGGTTTCCCTAGGAGCATCAGGACCTAAGATGTTATTATACAGATGAGGGAACACTGCGAAAAATGTAATAATCTATAGTAAGGGGTATATTGGGCCTCATTTACCCCAAAAATGTCCTTGTTACCCATCCCAAGAAGTCAGAGCTCAGTGTAATGAGTACAATGCCGCACGTTACTAAATCATTGTGCCGTCTATAAACATGGACCAGTGCATCCTACTGTAAACTCTAGACATATTAGCTGTCATCCAAAGAGCACCATGACCTAAAGAATCATGGGAATCTTGGGGTGATGGCTGATAAATCTGCTTTTTAAAAATAAAATAAAAAAAATAAAAAAATTGAGGTTTTATTACTATTGATAACAAAGCCAATTTTAATATCAGACAGTATTTCTGAATAAGGCCTAATGTTACCCCCACTATTGTTAAAATATTAGCTGTCACCCCAAAGCCAAAACCAGGTGAGGAACAATCAGAAAAAAGGTATAATAGAAACAAGTCACCAACTCTGCATTTATCACCCACTCCTGGTCTTGGCTCCCACTCCTGAGAAAAAATACTGACCAAATACTGACCAAATACTGATAGTGGGGCCGTGGCCTAAGAGCTAAAGTGGGTCTCGGGGGGTAGGTAAGCCTTTTTATCATGCTCTCCCACTGCTAACTTATAAAGGAGGCAGAAAAGCGTTTGCCGACATATGATGTAATAGCTCCTCCAATGTCAGCTCTCTATGTATGGAGCAGGTTCAGGAGCTGAGCCCGCATCATACTGGGCAGATGCCTGTACACATAACACCGACAATGAATGGGGTATAGCTACACATCCAGGAAAAAAAATACATGTGTAGAATCATTAAGGTCCACTGGACCACAATTCAAGTATGAAATGACCTACAGCAATCCAGTAAGGATTAAATAATACAGCAGACATAATGGAGTAAATTCTTTATTTGGATAAATCAGGGATCAGACATAGAAAAATACGTTAAAAAACATGTAATTGACAACTATACATTAAAACACACGTGGGGTGTAGAGACACGGCCTATATATTGAATAGTGGTTCTCCCTAGGACGCACATATATTGGATTTCATCCAGTAAATCCATGAATACAAGTAAATGAACACCATCGATATATTAAATACATAAAGTGCATGTGCAGATATATATATGTATATACCAGAATAACATCAAAGAGAAAAACAGTGCATCTAATATAATAAATAGGAAAAATCTCATATAATTCTTGTGACACATAATTTGAATATATGGCCGTAATAATGTACATAGTGCAAAAGTCATTGGCCAACATAAGAATAAATATCAGGATATAATGAAGAAATAAAGATGGGATTAGCCAAATCCAGAGGCAGTATGGCATGAGCGGGGTAGGGCTGTGTGACCTCCACCCACAGGCGTTTTGCTCGCGGTTCTACAGGGAGATGCCTGTACACAGCCGGCATCTGTAACCGCAGCCATCAGAGATTGTTCTGATCGCTGCTGTTACACTGATCACTGGCTGCGGATGGGTTATCATGGCAGCCGACTATGAGAACTACTAGGATGAGTGTAAAAATAAATGTTCCTGTGCTGAGATAATCTTATAAATGTGCCCCTGCTGTGTACTGTGTAATGGCCGTGTCTGACCGTGCTGGACAATGGTCTGATCATACCACAGCTCCTGGGCAGGAGGAAGCAAAAGAGGATACAGACAGGATCACAAAGGATTATTTCTTTCAGGAAAAATATTGCTTAAAAACAGACAGCAAAATGTTTTACCTCACAAAATGAATCAGCTGTGATCCCGTGTTGTAATGTCTGTATACTCTTTTGTGTCCTCCCCTGCCCAGGAGCTGTGGTATGATCAGACCATGGCCCTGTAAGGTCAGACACATCCATTACACAGTACAGACCAGGGGCACATTTATAAGATTATCTCAGCACAGGAACATTTTTTAACACATCCAATTGTAGAACTTATTTTTACTCCAAGATCTATTAGTTAAAATGTACTTTGTTTGTGGAAAAACCCTTTAAATTCCATAAGAGGACTGAAAAAATAAAGTAAACATACATAAAAACGTGTTAAAAATATAAACCAAATAAAAACTTATAATAATTTGAATCAACCCTTTTCCTTTATTAAGTATAAAAACAAATAATTATATTATTATCAAAATATTCAATTAAGTGTGTTTTTGGCCGACACACTTTCCTAACAAAAGGCAATAAAATGTGATCAAAACATCTCCCCACCTCACAAAAAAAAGAATAAAACATTTGCAGGTCTTAGAAAATGGACGCACAAACCCAATGGTTTTTTATTTACAAATGTTCACATTTTTTTCATCACTTAAATTTTAAAAAAAAAATAGTCAAGTTTGGGGTCTTAGTAAATGTTCAGACCTGGAGATTCATTTTACCCAGTCATTTTTATTGCACGATGAATACCACATGAACAAAAGAAATAAATCAATGGTGGAGTTGCTTTTTTTCTTCTTTCTTTTTTTCACCATTTCAATGAATTTGGAATTTGAAATTACAACTCATCCTGCAAAACGCAATCCCTCATACGCTATGGTGATGGGAAAGCAAAAAAGATATGGCTCTTGGAAGAAGGGGAGGGAAAAAAGTAAAGTGCAAAGATGAGAATTGTCAGTGTTGGGAAGGGGCTTAAGTAATGGATATCTTACCTTGGTCTGGAATGCGAAGTCTGCGCGGACAAGGAAGGGGCTCCCAGATGCCAGCTGTAAAACCCGTCGCTCCACCATCCCAGAAGCATCACCGGAAGCAAGCAGGGCTCTTTTGCTGATGATCTTAGTAGCAAAATATTTGCGGATAGATGTATCCTCCGCCAGCACGACCATGCCAAAACTTCCCCGGCCGAGCACATGATGGAACAGTAATCTCCTTTTGAAGTTATCAGACACTGTGGCTTCACTGCTATCCTCTTCTTTCTTCAGATCCATGGCTTTCTGTCCTGATGAAATCCTTCGTCGTTTTATACCCTGGATCTCCTTTGAAGATGTCTGTTCACCTCCCAATGAGCTGAAGATGGCTCCTCGCTTCTTGGCTCCCATCTTCAGATGTGCCTTCATCTCTTCCTCTCCATCTTTCTTCTGGACAGGTTGTTTTGTCGTCTTGACTGAAGACTTCCTCTCATCATCAGATGTGTCATAGGTAGGTCTTCGTCTGCTCACTCCTTCTCTCCTAAATTTCGCTTCCATTTTGTCGCTCTGCTCAGCAGACATCTCCTCAACTGTCGCCAGTCACCTCCAACTGTCACTCACTGACGATCAAATGTAAGCATCTCAGCTAGCGCACGGCAATCCACTGGTCATGTGATCAGGAACTGACCAGTGACATTTATAAGATGCATAGCCTTTCACTGAGATTTAATACATGGGTATTTAAAATTATGCCAGGTGACCTGTGCAATACAAGGTGCAACTGTTACTAATATTAGTAAATCTGCACCAAGTGCCCAATTTGACTGATGTTTGTTAATATAGATATGAGATATATATACATATATATACACATACAAACTATATATACATACAGTATATATATATATATATATATATATATATATATATACATATATATACATATACAGTTAAAACCAGAAGTTTACACACACTATATATAAAGACACATCTGCATGTTTTTCTCAATATCTGACATGAAATCAGAATAAACCTTTCCTGTTTTAGGTCAATTAGGATTACCATAATTTTTAATATTTGCCAAATGCCAGAATAATGGGAGAGAGAGAATGTTTTAAAGCATTTTTATTACTTACTGCAAAGTCAAAAGTTTACATACACTAAGATTACTATGCCTTTAAACAATTCTGGACTGCCCATATGATGATGTCATGTGTTTGGAAGCTTTTTTTGGCAACATCTGAGTTAATTAGAGACACATCTGTGGATGTATTTTAATGCACACCTGAAACACACTGCTTTATTGTGTAGCATCATGGGAAAGTCTAAAGAAATCAGCCAAGATATCAGAAAGAGAATTTTGGACTTGCATATGTCTGGCTTATCCTTGGGTACATTTTCAGGATACCTGAAGGTGCCTCGTTCATCTGTACAAACAATTATACGCAAGTACAAACAAGATGGGAATGTCCAGCCATCATACCACTCAGGAAGGAGACAGGTTCTGTGTCCCAGAGATGAACGTGCTTTGGTCCGACATGTGCATATCAACCCAAGGACAAAAGCAAAAGATCTTGTGAAGATGATGGTGGAAGCTGGTAAGATTGTGTCAATATCCACAGTGAAACGAGTACTGTATCAACATGGGCTAAAAGGCCACTCTGCCAGGATGAAGCCATTACTCCAAAAGAAAGATAAAAAAACAGATTAATGTTTGCAAATGCACACAGGAACAAATACCTTAATTTTTGGCGATTTGTCCTGTGGTCTGATGAAACTAAAATTTTACTTTTTTGAGGATAATGACCATCGTTACTTTTGGAGGAAAAAGGGAGAAGCTTGGAAGCCTAAGAACACCATCCCAACTGTGAAACACAGGGGTAGCAGCATCATGTTGTGGGATTGTTTTGCTGCAGGAGGGACTGGTGCACTTCTCAAAATAGATGGCATCATGAGAAAAGAAAATTATGTGGCAATACTGAAGCAACATCTCAAGACATCAGCCAGAAAGTTAAAGCTTGGGCGGAAATGGGTCTTCCAAATGGACAATGACCCAAAGCAGACTGCCAAAATGGTAACAAAGTGGCTTAAGGATAATAAAGTCAATGTTTTGGAGTGGCCATCACAAAGTCCTGATCTCAATCCTATTGAAAATGCAGGTGTGAGCAAGGCGACCTACAAACCTGGATCAGTGACACCAGTTTTGTCAGGAGGAATGGGCCCAAATTCCGACCAACTATTGTGAGAAGCTTGTGGAAGGATATCCCGAACGTTTGACACAAGTCATTCAGTTTAAGGGTAATGGTACCAAATACTAATGAAATGTATGTAAGCTTTTGACTTTGCAGTAAGTAATAAAAATGCCTTAAAACATTCTCTCTCTCTCTTTCATTATTCTGATATTTTGTAAATATTAAACATTATAGTAATCCTAATTGACCTAAAATGGGAATGGTTTATTCTGATTTCATGTCAGATATTAAGAAAAACATGCATATGTGTCTTTTTATATAGTGTATGTAAACTTCTGGTTTCAACTGTATATATATATATATATATATATATATATATATATATATATATATATGTATATACAGTTATATGAAAAAGTTTGGGCACCCCTATTAATCTTAAGCTTAATGTTTTATAAAAATTGGTGTTTTTGCAACAGCTATTTCAGTTTGATATATGTAATAACTGTTGGACACAGTAATGTTTCAGCCTTGAAATGAGGTTTATTGTAGTAACAGAAAATGTGCTATCTGCATTCAAACAAAATTTGACAGGTGCATAAGTATGGGCACCTCACCAGAAAAGTGACATTAATATTTAGTAGATCCTCCTTTTGCAAAAATAACAGGGTCTAGTCGCTTCCTGTAGCCTTTAATGATTTCCTGGATCCTGGATGAAGGTATTTTTGACCATTCCTCTTTACAAAACAATTCCAGTTCAGTTAAGTTTGATGGTCGCCGAGCATGGACAGCCCTCTTCAAATGATCCCACAGATGTTCAATGATATTCAGGTCTGGGGACTGGGATGGCCATTCCAGAACATTGTAATTGTTCCTCTGCATGAATGCCTGAGTAGATTTGGAGCGGTGTTTTGGATCATTGTCTTGCTGAAAGATCCGTCCCCTGCGTAACTTCAACTTTGTCACTGATTCTTGAACATTATTGTCAAGAATCTGCTGATACTGAGTGGAAACCATGCATCCCTCAACTTTAACAAGATTCCCGGTGCCGGCATTGGCCACACAGCCCCAAAGCATGATGGAACCTCCACCAAATTTTACTGTGGGTAGCAAGTTTTTCTTGGAATGCTGTGTTTTTTTGCCGCCATGCATAACACCTTTTTGTATGACCAAACAACTCAATCTTGGTTTCATCAGTCCACAGGACCTTCTTCCAAAAGAAATTGGCTTCTCCAAATGTGCTTTTGCATACCTCAGCCGACTCTGTTTGTGGCGTGCTTGCAGAAACGGCTTCTTTCGCATCACTCTCCCATAAAGCTTCTCCTTGTGCAAAGTGCGTTGTATAGTTGACCGATGCACAGTGACACCATCTGCAGCAAGTTGATGCTGCAGCTCTCTGGAGGTGGTCTGAGGATTGTCCTTGACTGATCTCACCATTCTTCTTCTCTGCCTTTCTGATGTTTTTCTTGGCCTGCCACTTCTGGCCTTAACAAGAACTGTCCCTGTGTTCTTCCATTTCCTTACTATGTTCCTCACAGTGGAAACTGACAGGTTAAATCTCTGAGACAGCTTTTTGTATCCTTCCCCTGAACAACTATGTTGAATAATCTTTGTTTTCAGATCATTTGACAGTTGTTTTGAGGAGCCCATGATGCCACTCTTTAGAGGAGATTCAAACAGGAGAACAACTTGCAAGTGGCCACTTTAAGTAGCTTTTCCCATGATTGCATACACCTGGCTATGAAGGTCAAAGCTCAATGAGGTTACAAAATCAAAAAAAGTGCTTTAGTAAGTCAGTAAAAAGTAGGTAGGAGTATTTAAAACAAGAAAATGACAAGGGTGCCCATACTTATGCACATGTCAAATTTTGTTTGAATGCAGATTGCACATTTTCTGTTAGTACAATAAACCGCATTTCAAGGCTGAAACATTACTGTGTCCAACAGTTATTACATATATCAAACTGAAATAGCTGTTGCAAAAACACCAATTTTTATAAGACATTAAGCTTAAGATTAATAGGGGTGCCCAAACTTTTTCATATAACTGTATATGACGCGCCCCTGGGCCTGAGTCGCGCAGCGTTGCGCACGCGGGAGCCTACCCGGAGCCGGATCAGATGGGGGTAGTAGTCTCGTGGCGGTGACCCGGTCCGTGCCCAGGGAGTCAGACTAAGTGGCAGTCTATTAGCAGTAGATGGTGGATGACTACGCCACCCGTTGAATGCAGCTATGGAGCTGCCGCTGCAGGGCAGACCGCTGAGGCCGGTGGAAGGATGGTGCAGCGTGGATGGTATAACCCCCAACGGGAGGGGTATGGCCTCAGGGTAGCCGACGTGGATGATGGGGGTAGCAGGAACCACTCAGAGACGATGCGGTGTAGTTCAGGGTCTTTACTGGTGACAAAGATAGACCCTCCCGGAGTACTTGCTAGCAATCGGGGCCTGGTCAGTCCTTGAGCAGATGGGATCTCCCCTGGCCAGGCGGAGTTGTAGGCCTTCCCAACTAACTGTACTCTTCTGGCTACCTTGCTAGAGGCGGGTAAAAGTAGCCCACGTCCCTGAGTGTACCGTGTGGTGCTCACCCGCATGGCCGGTGACTCGGGGCCTTCTAATGGCTTCCGCTCCACGATGGCGGTGCTGGTCCCACGCGTGTGACCGTGCCTTCGGGTTTCTTGGCCAGAGGACCTGGAATCCCCTGCCTGACGGATTCTGCTGCTGGGTAGGAGTTAGTCCCCACAGCCTCGGACTCCGGGTCCGGTAAGAAATCTTCTCAGTCAGGGCGAGCTCTGCAGCTGCCAGCCCCTGACTCCTTGTAACACTGCTCCCACAGAGCTCCTGATGTTCTGTTCCTATATTTGCTTCTTTTCTCTGTCTCTACTTCTTCTCTACTCACTAACCCTGCCTCAGCCCTAGGTTTATATAGGGGAAGTTCTTCCCCTCCCAGGACTGGGCAGGAGGTGTGGCATGCATAGGATCCCTGACCAAGAGACCTCCCACCTGCTCTCAGACGTAATATCTCTATCACTGTGGCAACCAGACCCCTGGGGTGTCACATTCCCCCCTAGTGAAATTTAGTACTCCGGGACTAAACATTTTTTTTTTTTTTTTGAAAAACATAACAAGATATAACAATAACAATACAATAAAGAAACACATAAAGGTGGTCACGGCATGTCCGTAACCGGGTGCAGTCTTTGAAGAAAGCAAGGTGTCCATTTCACCAAAACAGGGAGACGTAACCAGGTAGGGGTCTGTCCTGCCCCGAGTCCTTAACAGTCTTTAGTCCGTCCTGGGTTACGCTCCAACTATGTACAAAGGATTCCCGGTAAATCCACCAAAGACTCCTATAAACAACTAGAAACACATAATTATACACAAGCAACAAGAAAAACAGGTAACCACAAACAAAACAATTTATACATTTCAAATCCTCCAACGTGCGGGAAACTGGCCTCTAGTGGCCCTAGTGGACCTACGGAGCTGACTGTCTAGCCCTGAACTACAGGGTGTAGGAGCTGTCAAGGGTAAACTGGGCAGCTGTCTACCGGCTCTTTGGCTCACTAGGGGTATGGCAGGCTCACTATAAGCAGAGGGTTGATCCTCCTGTTCTGCTTGTGTGGAGTCTTCTGCCTCCTGGACCGGCTGCTCTTCCAGCTCTACCTGTCGCTCCGTAGGTGCTTGGGATGCTGGTTGGAGGAAGGTGAGTACGGGTACCACAACAGCGCCATTGACTTGAGTCCAAGACCGAGGGAAGTCTCCGAGCACAGTACTAACCATGTCTTCCCTTTCTTCTACGGGTCGAGGGTCTTCTTGTTCCTCTTCAGGGTTCCGTAGCTGTTCGGGACACTTCTTCAGGTGATCCCGGGATACAATGGTTGTGGTTTCCCCTCCGTCTTTACTGATGGTACAGACCTTTGGGTTGTCGTGGCTTGAGGGCAGTACGGTGTACGGGTCCTTCTCCCACTGGTCGTCCAACTTGTGGAGCCGTCTTTTTCTCTTCAAGACCTGCTCTCCGGGTACCAGGGGAACAGCGGGAGCATACTGGTTGTAAGTTTTCTCTTGTCTTTCCCTAGCCTGACAGAGACTTCGCTCCACACTCTCCTGTACTCTCCGGTACTGCTGCTGCCTCTCTGTGTCCCAGTCTGCTTCTGGTGAAGTGTCCTCGGGTGTCAGGACTCCCATTTCCAGGTCAACAGGTAACTTACCAGGTCTCGCCCTCATTAGGTAAGCCGGGGTACAGTTGGTGGAACCTACCGGGATGTGGTTGTATAGGTCCACCAGATCGGGCAGCTTCTCAGGCCACAGACTGCGTTCTTCCAAGGGCAACGTTTTCAGAAGATCCATTACCACCTGGTTCATTTTCTCACAAAGTCCATTAGTTTGCGGATGATAGGGTGTTGTCCTTATCTTCCGGCAGCCATACAGAGTGCAGAATTCTTGGAAGACCTCCGCTTCAAAGGCAGGTCCCTGGTCTGTCAACACTTGGTCCGGGTACCCGTGTGGACGGCAGAAATGCTGCTGGAAGGCTCTAGCTGCTGTTCGAGCTGTTAAGTCCTTGACGGGGACGACAACCAAGAACCGAGAGTAGTGATCCACGATGGTTAGTGCGTAGACGTAGCCACTTCTGCTTGGGGTCAGTTTTACATGATCCAAGGCTACCAGTTCCAACGGCTGCCGGGTGACGATGGACTGCAGGGGAGTCTTCTGGCTGGCACGGTCCTTCCTTCTTAGGTTGCACGGGCCACAGTCTCTGCACCACCTCTCGATGGTTCCCCTCATGCCTACCCAGTGGAACCGCTCGCGCAGCAGGAACTCCAGCTTCTTCCATCCGAAGTGTCCAGCCCCGTCGTGGTATGCCTCCATCACCATGGCTGCGTCTCTTCGTGGCACCACTACTTGCCAGATTAGTTCATGCGTCCGGGAGTTAACCATTCTGCGGCACAACTTCCCCTTGTAAAGGAACAGTCGACTCTTCTCAGCCCACAGTTGCTTGGCTTCCTCCGGAGCGTCTGGGTCAAGGCGAGCCTCTGGCCGAGTCAGCATCTCCTTCACCAGTCGGTCGGCAGGGTCACTGTCTTGCGTTTCCTCCCAGTTGTAGTGAGGCAAGGGGTTAAACGTAGCGGCTTGCTTACTCCTTACCCGGTGGGAATACTGGAGAGTCCCATGCCGGTGGAACGCGGGGAGTTCGACTTCTTCCAGTCCCTCTGGATCTTCTCCTACGTCCGGTAGGTTTGGCATCCTGGACAGGGCGTCCGCGTTGGTATTGGAGCGTCCTGCCCGGTATTTGATTGTGAACTCGTAGTTGGACAGACGGGCCATCCATCTCTGCTCTAGGGCACCGAGTCTTGCCGTGTCCAGGTGTGTCAACGGGTTGTTATCCGTGTACACGATGAACCGGGAAGAAGCGAGGTAGTGCTTAAAGCGTTCGGTGACTGCCCACACCACTGCCAGGAACTCTAGCTTAAATGAGCTGTAATTCTCAGGGTTTCTCTCGGTGGGTCGCAGTTTTCGGCTAGCGTAAGCGATTACTCATTCTTTCCCCTGCTGGATCTGGGACAGCACGGCTCCTAGCCCGATGTTACTTGCGTCGGTGTAGAGGATAAAGGGCTGGCTGTAATCCGGGTACGCCAGGATTTCATCCCCCGTGAGGGCCATCTTCAGCTGGCGGAAGGACTCTTCTTCCAACTTCTCCCATCTGAAGGGCGGCTTCTGGTTCTTGGCCTTCCGGGACTGGCCTATCAGGAGGTCCTGCATAGGAGCTGCCTTTTTGGTGAAACCGGGGATGAACCTGCGGTAGTAGCCTGCCAACCCGAGGAACTGCCGCACTTCCTTTACACTGGAGGGACTTGGCCATTCCTTAATTGCGGTGATCTTATCAGGGTCGGGAGCCACTCCGTCAGCGCTCACCACGTGTCCCAGGTACTGCACCTTTGGTTTCAGGAGGTGACACTTGGAGGGTTTCACCTTTAGGCCGTAGCTTGCCAGAGCTTCGAACACTTCCGCCAGGTGTTTCAGGTGGTCCTCATAAGTCTTAGAATATACGATGACATCGTCCAGGTACAACAGGACCGTCTCGAAGTTTCTGTGGCCCAGACAGCACTCCATTAATCGTTGGAAGGTTCCTGGTGCGTTGCAGAGTCCGAACGGCATACAGGTAAACTCGCTAAGTCCCATCGGGGTGGTGAATGCGGTCTTCTCCCGGTCCGCCTCTGCTACAGGAACCTGCCAGTACCCACTAGTGAGATCCAAGGTAGAGAAGAAGTTAGCAGATCTTAAAGCAGCCAAAGACTCCTCTATCCTTGGTAAGGGGTACGCATCCTTGTGTGTGATACGGTTGATTTTCCGGTAATCTACACACATCCTCATGGTGTTGTCTTTCTTTTTGACTAAGACTTGTGGAGCTGCCCAGGGGCTACAGCTATCCCTGATCACCCCAGCCTCCTTCATGTCTCTAAGCATCCCCTTGGCGTGTTGGTAGTGTGCAGGGGGTACGGGTCGATACCTCTCTTTTATGGGAGGATGGTCTCCCGTGGGGATGTGGTGTTCTACCCCCTTGACTCGCCCGAAGTCTAACGGGTGTTTACTAAACACTCTCTCGTACTCTTGAACCACCCGATAGACTCCCTGTTTCTGGTGTGAGGGAGTGGAGTCAGTACCCAAATGTAGTTGCTGACACCAGTCCTCCATTGTTTTCTTAGAGCCGTTACCTTCCTCCGGGTGAGATGGAGGCAAGGGTTCCACAGATTGTATAGCATTTTGGTTAATGGTATATAATTTGGCTAGCGTGGCATACCGGGGCAGGTACACTTCCCTCTTCCCGATATTGATTATGCGAACGGGCACCCTCCCATGGCGTACATTAACCACCCCCCGTGCTGTCAAGATGGTGGGCCTACTGTCTGAGTAAACTGGTTCTACCATTGCCTGGTAATCTCTACCTCTCAGACCAATAGCTGCCCGGCACCAAATCATCATTTCACTTTTTGGGGGCATGGCAATAGGGAAAGGGTCACACATTCTCACGCTACCAATCTCACCGCCAGAGAGTTCCACCTGTTGCCGTCGCATCAGTGCCCGGATCTCTTTTTGGAGCACTCGCTGCTCGCCGGAGCTGGCGTTCTTGGCAACCTGCTGTAAAAGGAAAATCACCTCTGCAAGACAATTTTCAATTACATTAGTTCCTAGAGTTATCTTTGGGTGACTCTCGTGTTTGTCAATGTCTACAATGATCAGTCCCTGTGCTGCCAGTTCAACTCTACCAATTTTAATGGTCACCTCTTTAAATCCGATCTGTGGCACGGGCTGATCATTGCTGGCGATGATACTCAAGTCGTCGTCAGGGTAGCGGGTGATATCCGAGTCATTCCAGTACTGCTTGAAGAGCACGTACGGGATGGTGGTGACCTGTGACCCGGTGTCCAGCAGGGCACTCATAGGAATGCCATCCAGTACCACGGGTAAGACTGGACGTCCTCCCACATATTTGTCGCGCCAGTTCGATGGGCCTGGTGATCTTTTTCCTAGGGGTTGGCCCTCTACCCTAGGTTGTGCCAGTTTAAAGGACAGTACCTTGCCATATGTCCGGGTTGATTGCAGCGGCGGCAGATGGGTCGTCCGTCCTCGTTGTATCGGTCGCTGGGTCTTCCTCTGGCCGGTGGGGTCCTCCTTGGTCGACGCCACGGGATGTCCTCCGGTCCGGATGCCAGCTGGATCTTCCCTGGAGTAGAAACCTGTAAAGACTGCACAGTTCGGATTAGCGCAGCAACGCTTTTAGCTAGCTCTTGGACCTGATGGTGCAGGTCTGGAGCCGGGTCATTGCTCAAAGCCTGCGCATCAGCTCCCACAGGCCCTGCCGACAAGGGCGCCGCCTCCTGGTGGTAAGTGGTAGTGGGGCGTCTGTTGGTCACAACGCCACCTGGTGCCGGTTCTCGGAGCACCCGGATGGCTCTGTCCTTGAACTGTGCAAATCCCAGATGAGGGTCCTGTAAGGCCATTGCCCGCAACTGGGTTCGGTGGGCATTGCAATATAAACCCTCTATAAATTGTTCAGTTAACAGCCTGTCCTCGTCTCCCACGCCGTCAGGGTTGGTCTGCTTAATGGCTCTCAGGGCCTCTTGTAGGTTCAGGGCATAGTCCCTTATACTCTCATGTGCCCGCTGTTTGCACCCGTAGAATCTAAGCTTGATCTCGGCTGAGGTGCGGGTATCAAAGGTGTCCCTCAGCCGGGTTAGTATCCCTGCAACAGTCCTCCCCCCAGGTGGCCAGGACTTTACCTCCCTTTGGGCTGCCCCGGTTAATTGGGCCACCAGGATGCTTACTTTTTGCTCTTCTGTGAGGGGGTACACCTGGAAGAGGCTATCCAGTTTTTCTCTAAAGTCCTGCAGGGTATGTGACTCCCCTGAGTACTGGGGTAGCCAGGCTGCCCCCGGGATATAGGGCATGGTGAAAGGCATGACCGCAACAGCGGTGGCGCTGGCGGGGGTTGGAGCGGTGAAGCTCTCCTCCGTATCCGACATCCTTCTCCCCCCTAGTGGACCGTGGCCTACCTTGCGATGATCGTCTTCCGTAGGCCGCGGCTCCGCAGTGGATCGTCAGGGTTGAGGACCTTCCGTCGCGCTCCTGTGACGTCGGCGTCTGCTGGGCTCCTGCCAGGACCTTACGCAACGTCCGGACGTGAGGCGGGGCTTCAGTTCTCGCGCGCCTTCGGAGTCCACGCCCCTCTTCTTCCCGCGCGGCGTCCCCAAGATGGCGTCCAACGGCGGGAAAACTCCACGGATGGCGGGAAGAAGGCTGAAGATGGCGCCGGATGGCGGGAAAACTTCACGGATGGCGGGAAGAAGGCTGAAGATGGCGCCGGATGGCGGGAATCTTCACCGATGGCGGGAAGAAGGCTGAAGATGGCGCCGGATGGCGGGAATCTTCACCACAGGTAAGTTTTAAAAGTCTCTTTTTCAGGCACGCAGTACCCGGTGGTTGCGGGCACGAAATCCTGCCGACTACGCCAAAGGTTGACGCGCCCCTGGGCCTGAGTCGCGCAGCGTTGCGCACGCGGGAGCCTACCCGGAGCCGGATCAGATGGGGGTAGTAGTCTCGTGGCGGTGACCCGGTCCGTGCCCAGGGAGTCAGACTAAGTGGCAGTCTATTAGCAGTAGATGGTGGATGACTACGCCACCCGTTGAATGCAGCTATGGAGCTGCCGCTGCAGGGCAGACCGCTGAGGCCGGTGGAAGGATGGTGCAGCGTGGATGGTATAACCTCCAACGGGAGGGGTATGGCCTCAGGGTAGCCGACGTGGATGATGGGGGTAGCAGGAACCACTCAGAGACGATGCGGTGTAGTTCAGGGTCTTTACTGGTGACAAAGATAGACCCTCCCGGAGTACTTGCTAGCAATCGGGGCCTGGTCAGTCCTTGAGCAGATGGGATCTCCCCTGGCCAGGCGGAGTTGTAGGCCTTCCCAACTAACTGTACTCTTCTGGCTACCTTGCTAGAGGCGGGTAAAAGTAGCCCACGTCCCTGAGTGTACCGTGTGGTGCTCACCCGTATGGCCGGTGACTCGGGGCCTTCTAATGGCTTCCGCTCCACGATGGCGGTGCTGGTCCCACGCGTGTGACCGTGCCTTCGGGTTTCTTGGCCAGAGGACCTGGAATCCCCTGCCTGACGGATTCTGCTGCTGGGTAGGAGTTAGTCCCCACAGCCTCGGACTCCGGGTCCGGTAAGAAATCTTCTCAGTCAGGGCGAGCTCTGCAGCTGCCAGCCCCTGACTCCTTGTAACACTGCTCCCACAGAGCTCCTGATGTTCTGTTCCTATATTTGCTTCTTTTCTCTGTCTCTACTTCTTCTCTACTCACTAACCCTGCCTCAGCCCTAGGTTTATATAGGGGAAGTTCTTCCCCTCCCAGGACTGGGCAGGAGGTGTGGCATGCATAGGATCCCTGACCAAGAGACCTCCCACCTGCTCTCAGACGTAATATCTCTATCACTGTGGCAACCAGACCCCTGGGGTGTCACATATATATAATATAGATATGTTTGTTCTAATTTTTTTTCTTAAGGGGAATCTGTCACCCAGATTTTGCTACTTCATCTGAGAGCATCACGATGTAGAGGCAGAGACCCTAATTCTGGTTATGTACAGGTGCATCTCACAAAATTAGAATATTATCAAAAGTTAATTTATTTCAGTTCTTCAATACAAAAAGTGAAACTCATATATTATATAGTCATTACACACAGAGTGATCTATTTCAAGTATTTATTTCTGTTAATGTCGATGATTATGGCTTACAGCCAATGAAAACACAACAGTCATTATCTCAGTAAATTAGAATACTTTATAACAACAGCTTGAAAAATGATTTTAAAATCTGAAATGTCTGTTCAGTAAATGCCCTCAATACTTGGTCGGGGCTCCTTTTGCATCAATTACTGCATCAATGCGGCAATGTGGCATGGAGGCGATCAGCCTGTGGCACTGCTGAGGTGTTATGGAAGCCCAGGTTGCTTTGATAGCAGCCTTCAGCTCGTCTGCATTGTTGTGTCTGGGGTCTCTCATCTTCCTCTTGACAATACCCCATAGATTCTCTATAATAGATTCTCTATGGGGTTAAGGTCAGGCGAGTTTGCTGCCAATCAAGCACAGTGATACTGTTGTGTGTAAACCAGGTATTGGTACTTTTGGCCGTGTGGACAGGGGCCAAGTCCTGCTGGAGAATGACATTTCCATCTCCAAAAAGCTTGTCGGCAGAGGGAAGCATGAAGTACTGTAAAATGTCCTGGTAGACGGCTGCGCTGAGTTTGGTCTTGATAAAACACAGTGGACCTACACCAGCAGATGACATGGCTCCCCAAACCATCACCGATTGTGGAAACTTCACACTAGACCTCAAGCAGCCTGGATTATGTGCCTCTCCACTCAGGGCCGGCTCCAGGTTTTCATGGGCCCCCGGCGAAAGAGTCTCAGTGGGTCCCTTTAGTACATACCACAATTCATGATTCATGATGCACAGATGCGGCAGAGAAATATAGGTATAGTACAATGCCAAAGATTTCACTCCCTTCTTACATTATATGAGTGATATCTATCGTAAATTCTACAATATCTCAGAAAATGGTGAATCCTCGCAGCGCACAGTGCAGAGCAGACAGTATAGTCCTCCATATAGTATTATGGGCCCCATATAATGCTTCATACGGGATACTGGCCCCCATATAATGCTCCATACAGTATACTGGCCCCCATAAAATGCTTCATGCAGGCTGGGCCCCATATAATGCTCCATCCTGTATGGGCCCTATCCTGTATGGGCTCCATATAATGCTCCATCCTGTATGGGCCCCATATAAAGCTCCATCCTGTATGGGCCCCATATAATGCTCCATCCTGTATGGGCCCCACATAATGCTCCATTCTGTATGGGCCCCATATAATTCTCCATCCTGTATGGGCTCCATATATGCTCCATCCTGTATGGGCTCCATATAATGCTCCATCCTGTATGGGCCCCACATAATGCTCCATTCTGTATGGGCCCCATATAATTCTCCATCCTGTATGGGCCCCATACAGTATAATGCTCCATCCTGTATGGGCCATATATATTGCTCCATCCTGTATGGGCCCCAGAGATTGCTCCATCCTGTATGGGCCCCATATATTGCTCCATTCTGTATGGGCTCCATCCTGTATGGGTCCCATAGATTGCTGCATTCTGTATGGGCTCCATCCAGTATGGGCTCCATCCTGTATGGGCCCCATATAATGCCCCATGCCTCCATACATAAAAAAAAAAAAATAATCAAATACTCACTTCACCTCTCCTGCTGCCGCTGCTCCGGACTCCTCAGCGTCGCTGGTGTCTTCCCGCTGTCTGCACTGTGACTGCTCAGCACAGGGCGCGCTGGAAAGACGTCATCGCGTCCTCTGACCTAAGATGTCACAGTCAAGAGACGGAAGAGACCAGAGCTGTGGAGGCACTGGGAGAGGTAAGTATTGTGTCGGGGCCCTGAGCAAGCGGGGGGAACCCACTCGCGGGCGCTGGCACCACACTCCTCCGCTCACGGGCCCCTAGCATGCCGGGTGCCCGACAGTGAGTGGGCCCCCGCCCCGCCTGCTCAGGGCCCCGGCACTTGCCCGGGTGCTGACGCTGGGCCTGTCTCCACTCTTCCTCTAGACTCTGGGACCTTGATTTCCAAATGAAAATTGTAAATCTGGGACCTTGTGGAGTGTGTCAATGACTGCCTTCAGGACATCTGTCAAGTCAGCAGTCTTCCCCATGATTGTGGAGCCTACTGAAACAGACTAAGGGACCTTTTTAAATGCTTAGGTAGCCTTTGCAGGTGTTTTTTGTTAATTATTTTAATTTACTGAGATAATGACTTTTGTGTTTTCATTGGCAGTAAGCCATAATCATCAACATTAACTTGAAATAGATCACTCTGTTTGTAATGAATCTTTATAATATATGAGTTTCACTTTTTGGATTGAAGAACTGAAATAAATTAACTTTTTGATAATATTCTAATTTTGTGAGATGCACCTGTATCACTTACTGGGCTGTGTGCTGCCGTTTTGATAAATATACTATTTTATCTGCTGCAGATCTACCAGTTCTCTGAATGCGGAGCTCTGTATAGCCCCGCCAAACCACTGATTAGCTGCTTTCTGTGTACACTGTGCAAAGGCAAAATCAACTAATCAGTGAGGGACAGGGATATACATAGCTCATGAATATGGAGGACTACCTGGTAGCAGGTGTACTAGTGATATATTCCTGCTGGTAAAATAGTGATTATATTAAAACTACAGCAAGCGGCCTAGTAAGTGACACATCCCTTGAATCAAGGTGAAAAAAATGATGACAGATCCCCTTTTAGATTAGTATTGCCTTATTCATACTGACCTGGAAAATCATATTGACAGGTAATTTTTACTGCACACTGAATGCCACACATACACACAAATTATGGAATTTCATTTTTAACACCATTTTACCCCACTTTTTTTTTTTCGCTTTTTCAATATATTTTATGATAAAATGAGTAGTGACATATAAAACTACAACTCATCCTCCAAAAAAAGCCTGTGGTTCTTGGAACAAATGGATGAAAAAATGAAAGCACAAAAAAAAAGTCTGGGTCAAGAGTTAAAGGGAATCTGTCACTAGGTTTTTGCTACCCCATCTGAGAACAGCATAATATAGAGGCAGGGACCCTGATTCTAACGATGTATCACTTACAGAGCTGCTTGATATTGTTGAGGAAGGGCAATAACCCTTCACGGTTGACCAAGTGAGTGTCAAATTATTATGTTGATTGCGCAATCCACAGAAAACCAAACGGAGGCAATGCTCTGTATGGGGGGATTCAAAGAATCTCTGATCCCGTTTATTTTGCTTAGCATTTGATATTGTTTTGAGTTTATCAGTAGCCAATCCCCTACAGCCGTGTTAGTGCAATTATTACGGAAACACATATATGGTCATATTATCATCGTTAGTTCGAAGCACGATGGAAATGTACAAGGTCAATCCTGGCCTAGACTAGTTAGATAACAGGAGTTAGTGTGAGAAAGTTCCATGTAAAGCATGAGAAAAGCAGGAAAGAAGTATGTTATGCAAGGAGTGATAATAACATGATTTTGAAACAAGCAGACAAAATGGAGTTGCTATACCATGAATATCAATATGTCCTTTACAATATAATTTTGATAAAATCACAGTTTTATCTGCTGCAGATCTAGCAGTTCTTTGAATGCTGAGCTCTCTAAAACCCCACCCCCATCACAGATTGGCAGCTTTCTGCTCATGTACAGTGTACACAGAGCTCATGAATATGCTGGACTACCTGGCAGCAAGTTTACTAATCCTCTAATGATAATCTCCTCCTGATAAAACAGTGATTTTATTAAAACTACACTAAGCAGCCCAGTAAGTAACACATCGCTGGAGTCAAGGTCTCTGGCTCTACATTATGCTGCTATCAGATTAGGTGTAAAAAAACCTTGTGACAGATTCCCTTAGTCTTTCCTCTTAACAAAGATCCTCCATGCCCCTTACCAGTTTTGTTGCTCTTCCTTCTACTTTTTCGCAGTCCAGGACATCCTTTCCATGAACTGGTACCGATAACTAAACTGCATATTCCAGATGAGGCCGCACTAACGCTTTGTAAAGTGGTAATATTACGTCTCTGTCCTACAAGTTCGTGATTCTTTTAATACATGACTATATCCTGCTGGCTTTAGAAGCCACCTACTGACATTGCATGCTGATATTTTGTCTGTGATCTACAAGTACTCCCAGAGATATGAGAGACTTTTATTTTTTCCTGTCGATGTCCTGAGGGAGTAGTAGTAGTTCTGGGAAAGTAGGTCCATGAAAAGCTGTCCCAGAATTAAATGGTTCAGAAAGTTACTGCCAATTACTTAAGTACTGCAGAAAAGTAGATGCAGGAGATGGGAGTAATTTGCACTAAAAGGGATAGTTATAAGCAGGGGCGTAACTATAGTGGGTGTAGGGCTTCAGTCAAACCTGGAGTTCAGGTGGACCCAAAAGGTACCTTTGTATCATATGAGTGTGACACCCCAGGGGTCTGGTTGTCACAGTGATAGAGATATTACGTCTGAGAGCAGGTGGGAGGTCCTTTGGTCAGGGATCCTGTGCATGCCACACCTCCTGCCCAGCCTTGGGAGGGGAAGAACTTCCCCTGTATAAACCCGGGGCTGAGGCAGAGTGATTGAGTCCAGGAAGAGCAGAGACAAGAGCAGCATAGGAAGCAGCAGAGTCACAAGGAGTCAGGGGCTGGCAGCTAAAGAGCTCGCCCTGACTAAGAAGATTCTTTACCGGACCCGGAGTCCGAGGCTGTGGGGACTAACTTCTACCCAGCAGCAGAATCCGTCAGGCAGGGGATTTCAGGTCCCCTGGCCCAGAAGCCCGAAGGCCCCGAGTCACCGGCCATACGGGTGAGCACCACACGGTACACTCAGGGACGTGGGCTACTTACATCAGCTTCTAGCAAGGTAGCCAGAAGAGTACAGTCAGCTTGGGAGGCCTACAACTACGCCTGGCCAGGGGAGATCCCATCTGCTCAAGGACTGACCAGGCCCCGTTCGCTAGCAAGTACTCCGGGAGGGTCTATCGTTGTTATCAGTAAAGACCCTGAACGCTACCATACCGTCTCTGAGTGGTTCCTGCTACCCCCATCATCCACGTCGGCTGCCCTGAGGCCATACCCCTCCCGTTGGGGGTTATACTATCACGCTGCACCATCCTTCCACCGGCCTCAGCGGTCTGCCCTGCAGCAGCAGCCCCCTGGCTGCATTCAACGGGTGGCGTAGTCATCAACCGTTTTCTACCGCTAACAGACTGCCGTCCAGTTTGACTCCCTGGGCACGGACCGGGTCACCGCCACGAGACTACAACCCTAAACAGATCCGGCTCCGGGTAAGCTCCCGCGTGCGCAACGCAGCGCGACACAGGCCCAGGGGCGCGTCAACTTTGGCGTAGTCGGCAGGATCACGTGCCCGCAACCACCGGGTACTGCGTGCCTGAAAAGCAAAGACTGTTCAAACTTACCAGTGGTGAAGATTCCCGCCATCGGTGAAGATTCCCGCCATCCGGCGCCATCTTCAGCCTTCTTCCCGCCATCGGTGAAGTTTCCCGCCATCCGGCGCCATCTTCAGCCTTCTTCCCGCCATCCGTGGAGTTTTCCCGCCATTGGACGCCATCTTGAGGACGCCGCGCGGGAAGAAGAGGGGCGTGGACTCCGAAAGCGCGCGAGAACTGAAGCCCCGCCTCACGTCCGGACGTTGCGTAAGGTCCTGGAAGGAGCCCAGCAGACGCCGACGTCACAGGAGCGCGACGGAAGGTCCTCAACCCTGACGATCCACTGCGGAGCCGCGGCCTACGGAAGAGGATCATCGCAAGGTAGGCCACGGTCCACTAGGGGGGAGGAAGATGTCGGATACGGAGGAGAGCTTCACTACCTCGACCCCCGCCAGCGCCACCGCTGCTGCAGTTATGCCCTTCACCATGCCATATATCCCGGGAGCAGCTTGGCTACCCCAGTACTCAGGGGAGTCACATACCCTGCATGACTTTAGAGAAAAGCTGGATAGCCTCTTCCAGGTGTACCCCCTCACAGAAGAGCAAAAAGTGAGCATCCTGGTGGCCCAACTAATCGGGGCAGCCAAAAGAGAAGTAAAATCTTGGCCACCTGGGAGGAGGACTGTCGCAGAGATACTAACCCGGCTGAGGGACACCTTCGATACCCGCACCTCAGCCGAGATCAAGCTTAGATTCTACGGGTGCAAGCAGCGAGCGCATGAGAGTATAAGGGACTATGCACTAAACCTACAAGAGGCCCTGAGGGCCATAAAGCAGACCGACCCTGATGGGGTGGGAAACGAGGACAGGCTGTTGACTGAACAATTTATAGAGGGTTTATATTGCAATGCCCACCGAACCCAGTTGCGGGCAATGGCCTTACAGGATCCCCATCTGGACTTTGCACAGTTCAAGGATAGAGCTATCCGGGTGCTCCGAGAACCAGCACCGGGTGGCGTTGTGACCCACAGGCGCCCAGCTATTACTTACCACCAGGAGGCGGCGCCCTTGTCGGCAGGGCCTGTGGGAGCTGATGCGCAGGCTTTGGACAATGACCCGGCTCCAGACCTACACCATCAGGTCCAAGAGCTAGTTAAGAGCGTTGCTGCGCTAACCCGAACTGTGCAGTCTTTACAGGTTTCCACTCCAGGGAAGATCCAGCTGGCATCCGGACCGGAGGACATCCCGTGGCGTCGACCAAGGAGGACCCCACCGGCCAGAGGAAGACCCAGTGACCGATACAGCGAGGACGGACGACCCATCTGCCGCCGCTGCAATCAACCCGGACATATGGAAAGGTACTGTTCTTTAAACGGGCACAACCTGGGGTAGAGGGCCAACCCCCAGGAAAAAGATCACCAGGCCCATCGAACTGGCGCGACAGATATGTGGGAGGACGTCCAGTCTTGCCTGTGGTACTGGATGGCATTCCCATGAGTGCCCTACTGGACACCGGGTCACAGGTCACCACCATCCCGTACGTGCTCTTCAAGCAGTACTGGAATGACTCGGATATTACCCGCTACCCTGACGACGACTTGAGTATCATCGCCAGCAATGGTCAGCCCGTGCCACAGATCGGATTTAAAGAGGTGACCATCAAAATTGGTAGAGTCGAACTGGCCGCACAGGGACTGATCATTGTAGACATTGACAAACATGAGAGTCACCCAAAGATAACTCTAGGAACTAATGTAATTGAAAATTGTCTTGCAGAGGTGATTTTCCTTTTACAGCAGGTTGCCAAGAATGCCAGCTCCGGCGAGCAGCGGGTGCTCCAGAAAGAGATCCGGGCACTGATGCAACGGCAACAAGTGGAACTCTCCGGCGGTGAGATTGGTAGCGTAAGAATGTGTGACCCTTTTCCTATTGCCATGCCCCCAAAAAGTGAAATGATGATTTGGTGCCGGGCAGCTATTGGTCTGAGAGGTAGAGATTACCAGGCAATGGTAGAACCAGTTTACTCAGATAGTAGGCCCACCATTTTGACAGCACGGGGGGTGGTCAATGTACGCCATGGGAGAGTGCCCGTTCGCATAATAAATATCGGGGAGAGGGAAGTGTACCTGCCCCGGTATGCCACGCTAGCCAAATTATATACCACTAATCAAAATTCTATACAATTTGTGGAACCCTTGCCTCCATCTCACCCGGAGGAGGGTAACGGCTCTAAGAAAGACATGGAGGACTGGTGTCAGCAACTACATCTGGGTACTGACTCCACTCCCTCACACCAGAAACAAGGAGTCTATCGGGTGGTTCAAGAGTATGAGAGAGTGTTTAGTAAACACCCGTTAGACTTCGGGCGAGTCAAGGGGGTAGAACACCGCATCCCCACGGGAGATCATCCTCCCATAAAAGAGAGGTATCGACCCGTACCCCCTGCACATTACCAACACGCCAAGGGGATGCTTAGAGACATGAAGGAGGCTGGGGTAATCCGGGATAGCTGTAGCCCCTGGGCAGCCCCACTAGTTTTAGTCAAAAAGAAAGACAACACCATGAGGATGTGTGTAGATTACCGGAAAATCAACCGTATCACACACAAGGATGCGTACCCCTTACCAAGGATAGAGGAGTCATTGGCTGCTTTAAGATCTGCTAACTTCTTCTCTACCTTGGATCTCACTAGCGGGTACTGGCAGGTTCCTGTAGCAGAGGCAGACCGGGAGAAGACTGCATTCACCACCCCGATGGGACTTAGTGAGTTCACCTGCATGCCGTTCGGACTCTGCAACGCCCCAGGAACCTTCCAACGATTAATGGAGTGCTGTCTGGGCCACAGAAACTTCGAGACGGTCCTGTTGTACCTGGACGATGTCATCGTATACTCCAAAACTTACGAGGACCACCTGAAACACCTGGCGGAGGTGTTCGAAGCTCTGGCGAGTTATGGCCTAAAGGTGAAACCCTCCAAGTGTCACCTCCTGAAACCAAAGGTGCAATACCTGGGACACGTGGTGAGCGCTGACGGAGTGGCTCCCGACCCCGATAAGATCACCGCAATTAAGGGATGGCCAAGCCCCTCCAGCGTAAAAGAAGTGCGGCAGTTCCTAGGGTTGGTAGGCTACTACCGAAGGTTTATTCCCGGTTTCACCAAAAAGGCAGCGCCTATGCAGGACCTCCTGATAGGCCAGTCCCGGAAGGCCAAGAACCAGAAGCCGCCCTTCAAATGGGAAGAGCTAGAAGAAGAGTCCTTCCGCCAGCTGAAGATGGCCCTCACGGGGGATGAAATCTTGGCGTACCCAGACTATAGCCAGCCCTTCATCCTCTACACCGACGCCAGTAACATCGGGCTAGGAGCCGTACTATCCCAGATTCAGCAGGGGAGAGAACGAGTGATCTCCTATGCCAGCCGAAAACTGCGACCCACCGAAAGGAACCCCGAGAATTACAGCTCATTTAAGCTAGAGTTCCTGGCCGTGGTATGGGCAGTCACCGAGCGCTTTAGGCATTACCTCGCTTCTTCCCGGTTCACCGTATACACGGATAACAACCCGTTGATACACCTGGACACGGCAAGACTCGGTGCCCTGGAGCAGAGGTGGATGGCCCGTCTGTCCAACTACGAGTTTACAATTAAATACCGGGCAGGGCGCTCCAATACCAACGCGGACGCCCTGTCCAGGATGCCCAACCTGCCGGACGGAGGAGAAGATCCGGAGGGACTGGAAGAAGTTGAACTCCCTGCGTTCCACCGTCATGGGACTATCCAGTATTCCCACCGGGTAAGGAGTAAGCAGGCTGCTACGTTGAACCCCTTACCTCACTACAACTGGGCGGAAACGCAAGACAGCGACCCTGCCGTCCGACTGGTGAAGGAGATGCTGACTCGCCCGGAGGCTAGCCTGGAATCAGACGCTCCAGAGGAAGCCAAACAACTATGGGCAGAGAAGAGTCGACTGTTCCTTTACAAGGGGAAGTTGTGCCGCAGAATGGTTAACTCCAGGACGCATGAACTACTCTGGCAAGTAGTGGTGCCACGAAGAGACGCAGCCATGGTGATGGAGGCATACCACGACGGAGCTGGACACTTCGGGTGGAAAAAGCTGGAGTTCCTGCTGCGCGAGCGGTTCCACTGGGTAGGCATGAGGGGAACCATCGAGAAGTGGTGCAGAGACTGTGGCCCGTGCAATCTGAGAAGGAAGGACCGGGCCAGCCAGAAGACTCCCCTGCAGTCCATCGTCACCCGGCAACCGTTGGAACTGGTGGCCTTGGATCATGTAAAACTGACCCCCAGCAGAAGTGGCTACGTCTACGCGTTAACCATCGTGGATCATTACTCCCGGTTTCTGGTTGTCGTCCCCGTCAAGGACTTAACGGCTCGAACAGCAGCTAGAGCCTTCCAGCAGCACTTTTGCCGCCCACACGGGTACCCGGACCAAGTGCTGACGGACCAGGGACCTGCCTTTGAAGCGGAGGTCTTCCAGGAATTCTGTAATCTGTATGGCTGCCGGAAGATAAGGACGACACCCTACCATCCGCAAACTAATGGACTTTGTGAAAAAATGAACCAGGTGGTAATGGATCTTCTAAAAACGTTGCCCCTGGAAGAACGCAGTCTGTGGCCTGAGAAGTTGCCCGATCTGGTGGACCTATACAACCACATCCCGGTAGGTTCCACCAACTGTACCCCGGCTTACCTAATGAGGGCAAGACCTGGTAAGTTACCTGTTGACCTGGAAATGGGAGTCCTGACGCCCGAGGACACTTCACCAGAAACAGACTGGGACACAGAGAGGCAGCAGCAGTACCGGAAAGTACAGGAGAGCGTGGAGCGAAGTCTTTGTCAGGCTAGGGAAAGACAAGAGAAGACTTACAACCAGTATGCTCCCGCTGTTCCCCTGGTACCCGGAGAGCAGGTCTTGAAGAGGAAGAGACGGCTCCACAAGTTGGACGACCAGTGGGAGAAGGACCCGTACACCGTACTGCCCTCAAGCCACGAGAACCCGAAGGTCTGTACCATCAGTAAAGACGGAGGGGAAACCACAGCCATTGTATCCCGGGACCACCTGAAGAAGTGCCCCGAACAACTGAGGAACCCTGAGGAGGAACAGGAAGACCATCGACCCGTGGAAGAAAGGGAAGATATGGTTAGTACCGTGCTCGGGGACTTCCCTCGGTCTTGGACTCAAGTCAATGGTGCAGTTGTGGTACCCGTACTCACCTTCCTCCAACCATCATCCCAAGAACCTACGGAGCAACGGGTAGAGCTGGAAGAGCAGCCGGTCCAGGAGGCAGAAGACTCCACCCAAGCGGAACGGGAGAATCCACCCTCTGCTTATAGTGAGCCTGCCGTACCCCTAGTGAGACAAAGAGCCGGTAGACAGCTGCCCAGTTTACCCTTGACAGCTCCTACACCCTGTAGTTCAGGGCCAGACAGTCAGCTCCGTAGGTCCACTAGGGCCACTAGAGGCCAGTTACCCGCACGTTGGAGGATCTAAATGTTTAAGTTGTTTTACAATGTTTACCTGTTTATTGTTGCTTGTGTGTAATTTTGTGTTTCTAGTTGTTTTTAGGAGTCTTCGGTGGATTTACCGGGAATCCTTTGTATATAGTTGGAGCGTAACCCAGGATGGACTAGAGACTGTTAAGGACTCGGGGTAGGACAGACCCCTACCTGGTTACGTCTCCCTGTGTTGGTGAAATGGACACCTTTGCTTTTCTTCAAAGACTGCACCCGGTTGCGGACATCCGTGACCATCTTATTGTGTTTCCTTATTGTATTTTATTGTTCTTTGATATACCTTGTTATATTTTTCTAAAAAATGTTTAGTCCCGGAGTACTAAATTTCACTAGGGGGGAGTGTGACACCCCAGGGGTCTGGTTGTCACAGTGATAGAGATATTACGTCTGAGAGCAGGTGGGAGGTCCTTTGGTCAGGGATCCTGTGCATGCCACACCTCCTGCCCAGCCTTGGGAGGGGAAGAACTTCCCCTGTATAAACCCGGGGCTGAGGCAGAGTGATTGAGTCCAGGAAGAGCAGAGACAAGAGCAGCATAGGAAGCAGCAGAGTCACAAGGAGTCAGGGGCTGGCAGCTAAAGAGCTCGCCCTGACTAAGAAGATTCTTTACCGGACCCGGAGTCCGAGGCTGTGGGGACTAACTTCTACCCAGCAGCAGAATCCGTCAGGCAGGGGATTTCAGGTCCCCTGGCCCAGAAGCCCGAAGGCCCCGAGTCACCGGCCATACGGGTGAGCACCACACGGTACACTCAGGGACGTGGGCTACTTACATCAGCTTCTAGCAAGGTAGCCAGAAGAGTACAGTCAGCTTGGGAGGCCTACAACTACGCCTGGCCAGGGGAGATCCCATCTGCTCAAGGACTGACCAGGCCCCGTTCGCTAGCAAGTACTCCGGGAGGGTCTATCGTTGTTATCAGTAAAGACCCTGAACGCTACCATACCGTCTCTGAGTGGTTCCTGCTACCCCCATCATCCACGTCGGCTGCCCTGAGGCCATACCCCTCCCGTTGGGGGTTATACTATCACGCTGCACCATCCTTCCACCGGCCTCAGCGGTCTGCCCTGCAGCAGCAGCCCCCTGGCTGCATTCAACGGGTGGCGTAGTCATCAACCGTTTTCTACCGCTAACAGACTGCCGTCCAGTTTGACTCCCTGGGCACGGACCGGGTCACCGCCACGAGACTACAACCCTAAACAGATCCGGCTCCGGGTAAGCTCCCGCGTGCGCAACGCAGCGCGACACAGGCCCAGGGGCGCGTCATGAGTACACAAATCCTATCAAAGACTCGTGATGGTTGAGTCCCCTAGTGGAGAATTTGCATTGGAGCCCACAATCTTAAAGTTGCTGAACTCAGGGAATTCGAACAATCTACGATTAGCTTTGCAAAAGTTGCCTAAAATGGCTGCTGTGAGTTTATACAATGTAGAAGATTACATCAGCGACCGAAGGATCAAATGACGTGGGGCAGGTTTGCAGTTATCACATCACATTACATAACACAACAAATAAAAAGGGACTATCATAGCCTGTGACGCGCCCCTGGGCCTGTGTCGCGCTGCGTTGCGCACGCGGGAGCTTACCCGGAGCCGGATCTTTTGAGGGTTGTAGTCTCGTGGCGGTGACCCGGTCCGTGCCCAGGGAGTCAGACTAAGTGGCGCTGTATCAGCGGTAGATGTTGGACGACTACGCCACCCGTTGAGTACAGCTAAGGAGCTGCTGCTGCAGGGCAGACCGCTGAGGCCGGTGGTAGAATTGTGCAGCTTGATAGTATAACCCCCAACGGGAGGGGTATGGCCTCAGGGCAGCCGACGTGGATGATGGGGGTAGCAGGAACCACTCAGAGACGGTACGGTGTAGTTCAGGGTCTTTACTGGTGACAACGATAGACCCTCCCGGAGTACTAGCTAGCGATTGGGGCCTGGTCAGTCCTTGAGCAGATGGGATCTCCCCTGGCCAGGCGGAGTTGTAGGCCTCCCAAACTAACTGTACTCTTCTGGCTACCTTGCTAGAGGCGGGTATAAGTAGCCCACGTCCCTGAGTGTACCGTGTGGTGCTCACCCGTATGGCCGGTGACTCGGGGCCTTCTAGTAGCTTCCGCTCCACGACGGCGGTGCTGGTCCCATGCGTGTGACCGTGCCTTCGGGTTTCTTGGCCAGTGGACCTGAAATCCCCTGCCTGACGGATTCTGCTGCTGGGTAGGAGTTAGTCCCCACAGCCTCGGACTCCGGGTCCGGTAAGAAATCTTCTCAGTCAGGGCGAGCTCTGCAGCTGCCAGCCCCTGACTCCTTGTAACACTGCTCCCACAGAGCTCCTGTTGTTTCTTCCCATAGCTGCTTCTCTTCTCTGTCTCTAGTTCTGGCATGGCCCAGGAGCTGGGCCCAGCCGGAGCCACAGCTCCCTGTCAGCCCTCCTGGCTGAACTCTCCCTCTGAACTCCCTAACCCTGCCTCAGCCCCAGGTTTATATAGGGGAAGTTCTTCCCCTCCCAGGACTGGGCAGGAGGTGTGGCATGCATAGGATTCCTGACCAAGAGACCTCCCACCTGCTCTCAGACATAACATTGCTGTTACTGTGGAAACCAGACCCCTGGGGTGCCACATTCCCCCCTAGTGAAATTTAATACTCCGGGACTAAACATATTTTTAAACATAACAAGGTATAAACAATAATAGTACAATAAGAAAAACATATAAAGATGGTCACGGCGTGTCCGCAACCGGGTGCAGTTTTTGAAGCAAAGCAAGGTGTCCATTTCACCAAAACAGGGAGACGTAACCAGGTAGGGGTCTGTCCTGCCCCGAGTCCTTAACAGTCTTTAGTCCATTCCTAGGTTACGCTCCAACCATGTACAAGGATTCCCGGTAAATCCACCAAGGACTCCTATAAATTACTAGAAACATATAATTATTTACAGGATATGGCCGCTCTCAGTCCTCGGCCAGTGGGGATAAGGAATGGCTGCTCACAGTCCTCAGCCTGGTTTAAGATAGGGGCACATGGGGAACAATTCACTAATCCCAACGGGGACCATATTTTAATTAGCAGCAGTCCTTGTACCCTTACTGGTAACTATTTACAGCTCTTTATTCACGCTACTTCCCTTCAGTAGCTATGTCCTCTTTGTGCTCCCTCCTGAGGGTAGTCCTCAGACCCGTCCGGGTCCTCTTGGCTTTCCTCGTATTGGTAGTACTGCAGCTCCTCCTCGGTTAGCTGGGTTAGTATTCTCTGCGACAGTCCTCCTCCCAGGTGGCCAGGACTTTACCTCCCTTTGGGCTGCCCCGGTTAATTGGGCCACCAGGATGCTCACTTTTTGCTCCTCTGTGAGGGGGTACACCTGGAAGAGGCTATCCAGCTTTTCTCTAAAGTCATGCAGGGTATGTGACTCCCCTGAGTACTGGGGTAGCCAGGCTGCCCCCGGGATATAGGGCATGGTGAAAGGCATGACCGCAACAGCGGTGGCGCTGGCGGGGGTTGAAGCGGTGAAGCTCTCCTCCGTATCCGACATCCTTCTCCCCCCTAGTGGACCGTGGCCTACCTTGCGATGATCCTCTTCCGTAGGCCGCGGCTCCGCAGTGGATCGTCAGGGTTGAGGACCTTCCGTCGCGCTCCTGTGACGTCGGCGTCTGCTGGGCTCCTTCCAGGACCTTACGCAACGTCCGGACGTGAGGCGGGGCTTCAGTTCTCACGCGCTTTCGGAGTCCACGCCCCTCTTCTTCCCGCGCGGCGTCCTCAAGATGGCATCCAATGGCGGGAAAACTCCACGTATGGCGGGAAGAAGGCCGAAGATGGCGCCGGATGGCGGGAAAACTCCACCGATGGCGGGAAGGAAGCGGAAGATGGCGCCGGATGGCGGGAATCTTCACCACAGGTAAGTTTGAACAATCTTTTTCATGCACGCAGTACCTGGTGGTTGCGGGCACGAAATCCTGCCGACTACGCCAAAAGTTGACGCGCCCCTGGGCCTGTGTCGCGCTGCGTTGCGCACGCGGGAGCTTACCCGGAGCCGGATCTTTTGAGGGTTGTAGTCTCATGGCGGTGACCCGGTCCGTGCCCAGGGAGTCAGACTAAGTGGCGCTGTATCAGCGGTAGATGTTGGACGACTACGCCACCCGTTGAGTACAGCTAAGGAGCTGCTGCTGCAGGGCAGACCGCTGAGGCCAGTGGTAGAATTGTGCAGCGTGATAGTATAACCCCCAACGGGAGGGGTATAGCCTCAGGGCAGCCGACGTGGATGATGGGGGTAGCAGGAACCACTCAGAGACGGTACGGTGTAGTTCAGGGTCTTTACTGGTGACAACGATAGACCCTCCCGGAGTACTGGCTAGCGATTGGGGCCTGGTCAGTCCTTGAGCAGATGGGATCTCCCCTGGCCAGGCGGAGTTGTAGGCCTCCCAAACTAACTGTACTCTTCTGGCTACCTTGCTAGAGGCGGGTATAAGTAGCCCACGTCCCTGAGTGTACCGTGTGGTGCTCACCCGTATGGCCGGTGACTCGGGGCCTTCTAGTAGCTTCCGCTCCACGACGGCGGTGCTGGTCCCATGCGTGTGACCGTGCCTTCGGGTTTCTTGGCCAGAGGACCTGAAATCCCCTGCCTGACGGATTCTGCTGCTGGGTAGGAGTTAGTCCCCACAGCCTCGGACTCCGGGTCCGGTAAGAAATCTTCTCAGTCAGGGCGAGCTCTGCAGCTGCCAGCCCCTGACTCCTTGTAACACTGCTCCCACAGAGCTCCTGTTGTTTCTTCCCATAGCTGCTTCTCTTCTCTGTCTCTACTTCTGGCATGGCCCAGGAGCTGGGCCCAACCGGAGCCACAGCTCCCTGTCAGCCCTCCTGGCTGAACTCTCCCTCTGAACTCCCTAACCCTGCCTCAGCCCCAGGTTTATATAGGGGAAGTTCTTCCCCTCCCAGGACTGGGCAGGAGGTGTGGCATGCATAGGATTCCTGACCAAGAGACCTCCCACCTGCTCTCAGACATAACATTGCTGTTACTGTGGAAACCAGACCCCTGGGGTGCCACACCTGCATAAAAGCAGAAGCAGGAAATGAAGCAGCTATTTTAGGGTCATTCTGGATAGTGATAGAATGTCACAGTTCACAGCTTAGCTATAGAGATAGAACCAATCCCAAGGGCTACAGTAAAACTTAAAGGTGTATTATCATCTGAGATAATGGCACATAGAACGTATATGGCACAAATGTTTGATATGTAGAAGTCCTGGAAGAGCAACCTAGCACCTATCGGGAGAATAGGGACCTATATTTGCTGTAGTTCAAATAGTTAATGTGAGGTGCTGAATAATAATAATAATAATTTTTATTTTTATAGCACCAACATATTCCGCAGCACTTTACAATTTTAGGGGGGACTTATACAGACAATACAGACGTTACAGAATAAGCATAACTCAGATATTAAAAGGAGTGAGGGTCCTGTTCGCAAGCTTACAGTCTATAAGAAAATAGGGGAGACACAAAAGGTAAAATGTACAAATATTGTATAATACAGCCATAATATGCTAAATAGGGTAAGTACATAACACTACATGAACTGGTCGCCAGCCAGTATGTGTATAGTACAGACAGAGGCTAATCAGTGCATGGATGGTATGAGCATGATTTTGAAGAAAATTTTAATATGGGCCAACTGGGACAGTTACAGTAGATAAGTGTGTTGAGACGATAAGCCAGTCTAAAGAAATGGGTTTTTAGGGCATGCTTAAAACTGTGGGTATTGGGAATTAATCTAATTGTCCTGGGAAGTGCATTCCAAAGAATTGGCGCAGCACGTGAGAAATCCTGGAGACGGGAGTGAGAGGTTCGGATTATGGAGGATTTTAGTTTTAAGTCACTAGCGGAACGGAGGGCATGTATAGGGTGGTAGACTGAGACGAGTGAGGATTTGTAGGGCGGTGCTGAATCGTGGATAGGTTTGTGGGTAAGAGTGATAGGTTTATATTGAATGGGCAACCAGTGCAATGACTGGCACAGGGAAGAGGCATCAGTGTATCGGTTGGTGAGGAATATGATCCTGGCTGCTACGTTCAGGATGGATTGGAGAGGGGAAAGTTTCAGCCAGGTTTTTCACTACTTCTTACAAAACTCTGTGGAGATATCCATATGCATGTATGACCACTTCTCCACCTCATCTATATTTTTGGAGTGCTAGTTAGAGTTAAGGAGTCCACCAATTGTGCAAATATATGGGATCCCAGAGATGGAACACAGTGCACTGCTGGTACTTACTCGTTCTTGCGCCAACTTATTTACTCTATTCTTTTTTCTGAAATGGTGAATTCATGTGAGAACTACCAGACACAGACAGTACAGTGCCTGGAAAAAGTATTCTTTCCCCGTGAACTTTTCCATATTTGTTCACGTTACACCCACAAACTTAAATATATATAATTGGTATTTTTTATGATATACTAACACAAAGTAGCAAGTATTTGTGACGTGTAAAGGAAATGATACATGGTTTTCTAAAAAATTTAAAAATATGAATCTGGAAATTGTCATCTGCCCCCCTAAGTCAATACACTGTAGAACCATCTTTCACTGCAATTACTGCTGCAAGTCTTTTGGGGTATGTCTCTACCAGGTTTGCACATCTGGAGGCTGAAAATGTTTGCCAATTCTTCTTTACAACTTAGCTCCAGCTCAGTGAGATTAGATGCGGATGGTTTGTGAACAGCAAGTCTTGCCACAGATTCTCAATGGGATTTAGATCTGGACGTTGACATGGTCATTCAAACACATGAATATCCTTTGACTTTTCACCTTTCTCACCTCTCTCATATATCTATTTATGCAGTCTCCCCTGTTCCAAGTCTTATTTTCACATAGCGCGCCTTGGGTTCACTGCGCATGCGCACGGTGGAACGCGACTCACCGCTCTCTGTCAGTATGATACCGGCGCGTCACATCCGGCCGACGGTGGAACGCAGACTGCACTGCATCTTTCGGCCGCAGTGGTCCAGGTAACATCTATCAGCCATCACCATTCATACTTACCTCTTCCTGTTCTGACGCATATAAAATGGGACACATTTCCCATGTGCATACACCGGCACACTGACTGTTAGTTATGCCACATGGACGCACCCTGGTGATACTCCTGGATTCAAATAAGTAAGTTGCACAGCTATATACTCAGTTTGATACTCTCTGATACGCACTCTGAGGACTCCAGTTTCTTTTTACCTTTGGGGCATATTTATGACTTTTCATATATTTCACTATTTCTCCAAGTATTCTACCTCCTGGTTTGTTCTGAAATGAATACCTTTGGAATTCTAAGTTTGCCAGTTCCCCTTTTTTTGATTATTTGGCATTGGATGATTTCTTACTGATTATTTTTATATTATAGGTGCAATTTGCGCTTGAATATGACCGCCTATGCTTAAAATAAGTGACCCACTACTTGGCAACCTTGCATATGAGCTTTATGTATGTTTGGAAAAAAATATATGTATGTAATATGTATGGCTCTATTATTTGTGTGACCATATTAAATGTAGTATTCATATTTTTCATTGACACAGATAACCTTGATAAAGGCAATTAGCCGAAACAAAACGTTCCGGTGGTTATTATCTTGTTACAGTCACTCTTTGGAATTAAAAAAAAAATTCTTGAAATGATATACAGTTGTTTTTTCACTTATTAGTGCCGGAGGTTTAGTTAAGATATTAATGGACTATTTTCCTTCTGAGCACAAAAAAATTTTTTTAAACAGTGTGAACCCTTATTGCTCTTCTGATATCCTTTAACTTAAACCAGGGATGCCAAACTCAAACTCAGAGGGCCAAAATGAAAAACTTGGACAAAATCAAGGGTCAACCGGTATACAGTATAATGGGCCCCACATAGTCCTCCATACAGAATAATGGACCCCATATAGTCCTCCATACAGAATAATGGGCCCCACATAGTCCTCCATACATTATTATGGGCACCACATATTCCTCCATACAGAATTTTTATGGCTTGCTTTCAAAAAACGCTTTATTTTTGCCACTCTTCCATAAAGACCAGATTTCTGGACTAGTAGTTGTCCTGTGGACAGATTCTCCCACCTGAGCTGAGGATTTGCAGCTCCTCCAGAGTGACCATGAGCCTCTTGGCTGCTTCTCTAATTAGTGCTCTCCATACAAGGACTGTCAGTTTAGGTGGACGGCCATGTCTTGGTAGGTTTGCAGTTGTACCATACTACTTAACTTTTTTTTATTATCGATTGAACTGTGCTCCGTGAGTTGTTCAGAGCTTGGGCTATTTTTTTTATAACCTAACCCTGCTTTACTCTTCTCCATAGCTTTATCTCTGACCTGCCCGGTGTATTCATTGGTTTTCATGATGCTGTTTGATTCCTAATGTTCTCAAATAAACCTCTGAGATCTTCACAGAACAGCTGTAGTTATACTGACAATAAATTGTGCGCAGGTGGACTCAGTTTACTCATTATGTGACTTCATTGGTCACTCAGGATTTTATTTAGGGGTAGTAGACTACAGGGGGCTGAATACAAATGTGGCGCCCTGCTGTGCATTGGTGCCACAGATCCTAGAGGGGTGCATGAACGGATTCCTCCACAAGAGGCCCTCATAGCATACACACACCTCCACCTTCCACCTCAGACCACCAGAGGGAGCCCCTTAGGGATATAAAAAGGGAAGGTGGAGCTAGGCAGTCAGTCTGGAGAACAGTTTCCTCTGGGACAGAGCTAGTTCCAGTCTGTGAGGATCCAGTCTGTAGAAGGAAGCCTGTTGAGAGGAGCTCCTGCAGTAGTCATCCGGCAGTGGAGCACAGTCCAGACTCATTGAGCTCAGGTAGTGAGCCCAAGGCGTGCCGACGCCATAAGAGCGGTGAAGAGTAGCGAGGCCTACTGCCAGTGTGAAGCCTAGTGAGGGCCCCGAGCAGGCTGAAGGCAAGTGGAGTAAGCGAGCTACATAGGGGACAGAGGAGCTTAACCAGCTCACCCCACAAGCATTTACCGGACACCGGGTCCACGTCTGCAAGGATCTCTAGGACCAGCAGAAACAACTGGGATCCCTGGCGAACTAAATGTCCCAGGAATACCAAAAGCTGACCATAATACCAGGGTCAGGAGTCACTGAGGCCCAAGAAACCAGGGAGTGTGAACTCCAACAGAAGGCCCTACCACCAGGTCAGCAGGTGCAAAACAGAGACCAAGTTAGGCCTAGCTTCAGGCAGGTCATAAACTTACTAGGAAAAGGCAAGAAACAGGAGGCCCCACACCTGCTCACTGAGGAGAGTCCTGAAATGCACCCTTCACCTTACAGTACCCCGGATCGTGCCTGAAAACACCACCAGTAAAGGTACTGAAGTGAACTGTCGTGTGTGTGCCTATTCTTCCTTTGACCCGGCAGGGTCCCCTCTGTCCTGCATCCCTTCTCCTACGCTGCCCTGAGGCCCCGCTCCACCTGTGGGGAGCAGAACCAACTAAGCTGCCTGACCACCGGCCTCAGAGGACTGTAGCAGCTCTGGTGAGTCTCACCAGACACCACAGGTGGCGTCACGAACTTTCCCCTTTTCCCATACACCTTTCCCCCAATTCCTTGCTTTTTTTTAATAGTGACCCCAGGGTACGGGCCCGGGAGCCGGCCACCGCGGCATCCCCCAAAACTAACAGCAAGGCCCGGGCGCCGAGTCTCCATCCCTTGGGCTCGTCATCTCTTCCTGGCGTCACGAACAGGATCCTGTGCCCGCTGCAACGACGGAGTGTTGTGTCCGTTGCCACCGGGTACTGTGCGCCTTTAATCAAAAACTGTATATTTAACTGTGGCGAAGATTGCCGCCATTGTTGGGCCGCCGAGCGGGAAGAAGGGCGTAACCGCGGGAAACTGAGAGGCGTACCTGCTAAAGGGCGCGAAGCCTCGGACACGCCCCACGCCTCGACGTCAAACCAGTAAGCGCCAGGTCCTGGAAGGAGCGCCGGTGAACGCTCTGACGTAGGACGCAATCAACGCAAGGTCCTGAAGAAGAACGTCACCTGCGGAGCTGCAGCCTACCAGAAGAAAAGAAGAGAAGGTAGGCCACAGTTAGCTAGGGGGGGCGACAGAATGTCCGAAGAACAGCACAACACCGGAATACCGGTTAACCTCCCTGATGCTCAACTTGTGCCTGACGCCGAGCAGGCCGAAGCAGCCGCTCCACCAGCAGGGCCTGTAACCCCTGTCATACCCATGGCCCTACCGTACATCCACGGAGCGAAGTGGCTCCCCCAGTACAGCGGCAAACCAAATACCCTGTCTGGATTTAAGTGGAAAATATGCGGTATACTGGATACGTACTCTATGACAGGCAAGCAAAGAGCCGCTGTGGTATTAGGACAATTAACCGATGCTGCGGAGCAAGAAGTAGAAACCTGGTCGGCCGCAGACCAAGAGTCAGTGTCCGCAATCTTTAAAAAGTTACAGACTTTCTTTGAGAATCGTACTGAGACAGACCTCCAGATGAGGTTCTACAACTGCTCTCAGCAACCGGAGGACAGTGATCGGGACTATGCCTGGCGTTTACAAGGGGCCCTGCGAGCTCTGAAACAGGTTAGTCCAACCAGCATCAATAATGAAAATAAAATGCTGAAGGAACAGTTTATCTCCAGAGGAGAGCAGGACTGTGCGTTGGTGGTCCCTGGATCATCCAGATGCCACCTTTGACATCCTTAAGGACATGGCTACAAAAGGACTGCAGCCCCTAGAAACAACTAGTATCCAATGTTACCAGGGTGGGGCCACCCCAGTGCCTGCAGCGTCCACCTTTTCCCCAGTGGCTGCTGAAGCCAAAGTGCAAGCAACGTCCCCTAGTGAGCTGGACAGCCTGCGCTCTGAAGTGCATCAGTTGAGCAAAACCCTGACCACTGTACTGAGAACCCTGCAGCTGCGGACGGAGCCCGAGGAGGAAGGAAGGATCCTGCTAGCCGACAGCCCTGAGGATATCCCCAGGATGAGAAGGAGGAAGAGGACAACGCCACCCCCTGGGAGGATCAGCGACCAACGCCATCCACCGAAGGACCCTGTCTGCCACCGCTGCCACAAGTCAGGTCACACCATCCAGAGCTGTCCTTTAAATGAGAAAACCCTGGGGCCGAGGGCCGACACCCAGGAGTAGACTCACCAGGCCCAACAGACTGGTACAGCAGGTTTGTGGGAGGAAGACCTTTCCTGTCCGTTGTGCTGGACGGCATTGCGACATCCGCTCTGCTGGACACAGGATCTCAGGTAACCATCATGCCTGACGTCCTGTACAAAAGGTTCTGGTCCATGGATGACCTAAGCCCACCAGCTCCAAATCTTTCCGTTTATGCCTCAAACGGCCTCCCCCTTAACCTAGTCGGGGTTAAGGATGTGGCAGTAAAGGTGGGAAGAGTGGAACTGAAGGACCAGGGACTAATTGTAGTAGAGACTAATCCTGATGATACAAATTTGTATATGGTACTTGGCACTAATATTGTTAGTAACTTTCTGGGAGAAGTGGTGTTCTTGCTCCAACAGATAGCTGACACTGCCAGACCAGGGCAGAGGAGGGTACTCGAGAAAGAGACCCGAGCCCTTATGTACCAGCAACAGGTAAAGCTAACAGGTGGTGAAATTGGTAATGTACTGGTGACAGACCCGGTACCCATTGTGATTCCCCCGATGAGTGAAATGCTGATATGGTGTAGAGCAGCAATAGGTCTCAAAGGACGGAGCTACCAGGCGGTAGTAGAGCCCCTTAGCTCCGAGCATAGGCCTACACTCTTGACTGCCAGAGGGGTAGTGGATGTACGCAATGGGAGGGTGCCCGTATGCCTCCTAAACTATGGGAAGGACGAGATTAGATTACCTTGCTACGCCTCTGTTGCCAAACTGTACACAGTAAATAACAACTCCATCCACACGGTGGAGTCCTTAACCTCACCAGACGGAGGATTGGTGTCAACAGCTCCATGTTGGGACAGACACCACTACTGCTCATCAGAAGCAGGGTGTACACCGGGTGGTTCAGGAATACGAGCAAGTATTCAGTAAGCACCCACTTGACTTTGGGAGGATTAAGGGGGTTCAACACCATATCCCCACAGGTGACCATCCATCCATCAAAGAACTTTACAGGCCTATACCACCAGCACACTACCAGAAGGTGAAGGAGATGTTGCACGACATGAAGAAGGCAGGGGTAGTAAGGGATAGTTGTAGTCCCTGGGCAGCTCCCCTAGTTCTAGTCAGGAAAAAGGACGGAAGCATGAGAATGTGTGTAGATTACAGACAAGTAAATCGCATTACACATAAAGATGCATACCCTTTACCACGTATAGAGGAATCCCTGGCTGCTTTAAAGTCTGCAAATTACTTCTCCACCCTTGACCTCACTAGTGGGTACTGGCAAGTAGCTGTTGCTGAGGAGGATCGGGAGAAGACGGCCTTCAACACCCCGATGGGACTCTGCAAGTTCAATAGTATGCTGTTTGGACTCTGCAACGCCCCCGGAACGATCCAAAGATTGATGGAGTGCTGCCTGGGACACCGCAACTTCGACACTATACTACTATACCTGGATGATGTGATAGTATACTCCAAATCGTATAAGGACCACTTGAAGCACCTGGCGGAGGTATGCGAGTCGCTGTCCCGGTGTGGGATGAAGTTGAAGCCCTCAAAGTGCCACCTGCTCAAGAGAAAGGTACAGTACCTGGGGCACATCGTCAGTTCAGAGGGAGTAGCACCAGACCCGAGAAGGTCACTGCCATCCAGAAATAGCCGGAGCCGGATTGCCTCAAGGAGGTACGTAAGTTCCTGGGACTAGTCGGGTGTTACCGGAGGTTTGTGAAGGACTATACTAAGAAAGCGGCGCCTCTGCAAGACCTCCTGGTAGGACAGTCCCCCAGAGGCAGAAATCCCCCGTTCCAGTGGGGTAAGAAGCAAGATGAATCCTTTAAGGTGAGGAAGGAGATCCTGACCGTCGAAGAGATCCTAGCCTACCCTGACTACAGCCAACCGTTCCTGCTGTACACTGATGCCAGCAACGAAGGATTAGGAGCTGTACTGAGTCAGAAGCAGAATGGCAAAGAGAAGGTGATCGCCTATGCAAGCAGGAAGCTCCGCCCGACCGAAAGGAACCCAGAGAACTATAGCAGCTTCAAGTTGGAGTTCCTGGCCCTGGTCTGGGCCATCACCGAGCGGTTCAAGCACTATCTAGCCTCCAGTAAGTTCACTGCCTTCACTGATAACAACCCCTTGACTCATCTAGAAACAGCCAAGCTAGGAGCCTTGGAGCAACGATGGATGGCTCGGCTGTCAAATTACCAATTCACTATTAAGTACCGGGCGGGCCGCAAGAACGCCGATGCCCTGTCCAGGATGCCTCACCAGTCAGACACTGAAGAAGAAGTGGACGACCTGGAGGAGATTGAACTACCTGCCTTTCATCAGAATGGGATGGTCCACGAGCAACGAGCCTCCAGGAGGCCTCGCGGTAACACGTTAAACCCCCTGCCTCACCACAGCTGGAAGGAGACTCAGGACAGCGGCCCGGTTGTCAGCCGTATCAAAGAACTGATAGCCCAGGAAGGTTCCTCCCTGGAGAAGGAAGCGTCTCTCCAAGCCAAGCCGCTGTGGAATGAGAAGAGCCGGCTGTTCATCTATAGAGAGAAGCTGTGCCGGAGGTACGTCAACCCCAAAACCCATGAGATGGTATGGCAGACAGTGGTGCCCAAGACAGACATCCAGATGGTGTTGGAAGCCTACCACGATCAGGCGGGGCACTTCGGCTGGAAGAAGCTAGAGACCCTGCTGAAGTGTCTGTTTTATTGGGTGTAACGGGTCTGGGAGTTGGAACCACAGAGCAACTATACAAAGGGGCAGTCCTTGTAAGGAAGCGGGTGACACCCCGGGAAGGCGGGCAGGCAGTCACGGCTAGTGACGGGGACAGTCTCTGGGAAAGAGGGCAGGAGATCACGGCCAGTGACGGGGACAGTCTCTGGGTAAGAGGGCAGGAGGTCACGGCAAGTGACGGGGGCAGTCTCTAGACAGGCGGGTGGTCACGGCAAGTGATGGCTAAGCCTCCAGGTAGGCTAGCAGGCAGGTAGCGGGTGGACGCTCCCAGGTGAGCGGGCGAGAGTCTTTGGACAAGCGGGTGGTCACAGCAAGTGACGGCTGAGCCTCCAGGTAGGCAAGCAGGCAGGTAGTGGGTGGACGCTCCCAGGTGAGCGGGCGAGAGTCTCTGGACAAGCGGGTGGTCACAGCAAGTGACGGCTGAGCCTCCAGGTAGGCAAACAGGCAGGTAACAGGTGGACGCTCCCAGGTGAGCGGGCAAGAGTCTCTGGACGGGCAGGTGGTCACAGCACGTGACGGCAGAGCCTCCAGGTAGGCTAGCGGGCAGGTAGCAGGTGAGCGCTCCCAGGTGAGCGGGTAAGATTCTCTGGACAGGCAGGTGGTCACAGCACGTGACGGCAGAGCCTCCAGGTAGGCTAGCAGGCAGGTAGCAGGTGAGCGCTCCCAGGTGAGCGGGCAGACGGATCCATAGACAGACTGGCAGGGCTGGTAGGCAGACTGTCGGACCGCAGGAATAACAGCAGATAGACACGAGTCAGGCAGGTATCTCGCAGGAAACTGGCAGGTAACTGGTAACGGGACCTGAGGGCTGAAGCAGAGTGATGAACTATGCTACAACATTGCTCGGGCACCTCCATTTTGGAGGAGGTGCCTTATATATGGTGAGTCCTTAGGATGGCGCGCGCGGCCCCTTTAAGAGAGGGGGAGCGCGCGCCCTAAGCACAGTGGCAGGGAAGTGACGCGCCCCCTGGGCCAGTGCTGTTAGGGATACCCGGAGCCGGATCAGATGGGGGTTGTAGTCTCCGAGTGGCTGTGACCCGGTCCGTGCCCAGGGTGTCAAGCTCAGTGTGTGGCAGTCCTTATGATGTTTCTAGATGTTCTTTTGTGTCGACTACGCCACCCGTTGAATTGCGGTCACTTCGGCCGCCGCTGCAGCAGGGTCCGCTGAGGCTGATGGTGTTTGTGCAGCCCAGGTAGTATAACCCCCAACGGGAGGGGTATAGCCTCAGGGGGTCAGGTGCAGAGGATGGTGGTTGTGGAGGTGCAGTGAGGATGGTAATGAGAGTCAGAGTCGGGCTGTGCAGTTCAGGGTTGTTTACTTACTGCTGTTCTTGAACCGGTCACTCCGGCCTTAAGTGACCACCCGAGCCGTGCTGCGTCCACCAGGTCCTGGACTCGGCCAACCCCCAAGTAGTTCTGGAGCGTGGTTCTGAGCTCCCTTTCTGTCCTGTCCTCGTCTCTGGCCTTCCCCACCAGGGATCCACCTAAGTCCGGCTCCCTCGGGCCTCTTGTTGGTGAACCCTTGTCTCTGGGTTCCCTGACCCTATTCGTGGTCTGCCTTCTGGGTGGATTTAGTGGGTGATCGTGGCAGATCGATCCTGCCCACGACCTCCGGTTCCTGGCTAAGGTGTGCTGTAGCCTCTGCCAGCTTGGGATCCGGTACCCTGTTGCCAACTCTTCACCCTTTGATTTAGTTTGGGCTCTCAGAGTTCCTTCTTTCTCCCCCTCTGGGTCTTTCTTTCTCCTCTCTCTCTCTGGGCCTTGGAGCTGCTCTTCTCCTCTGCTCTCTTCCTCTGCTCTGCTCTGACAAAAGACTGACAGACTGACTGACCCTGATCTAAGATGGTTCCCACCTTATATACTCCCTCTATGTGTAAGCTCAGGTGACCAGCACCCAATGAGCTCCTAGCATTACCCAGACTGCTCCCCCTATCTGCCCCTACACTACTGGGATTTTCCACCCCCCTCCCACTCCAGCCAGGAACAGACACTGTTGTACCTGCACATTTCTCTAGTGGGAGTACCATCGGTCTGTTCCCCGGAAATGGGATGTGTGTAGTGCATGCAGCTAACTGAGCTCAGTTCCACACTCCATCCTTACCCGGGAGTGGAATATCACACCTCTGGCTTGAGGTGTAATACCCCTGTAGCAGCCGAATCCTCAGGGTGCTACATTCCCCCCTGGTAAATCACAGCACGTCCTCGGGCTGTAAGATATAAACATCCACAAACATACATTTTTTTCATAAAACATAAACATATAAAACAAATAAAACATCATCAGCAGCAATAAACTTTTCATATAAACATTCTTGTTTCTGGTTCCTCTGGTCACGGTGCAACTTGTGACCGGGTAACGGGTAAAGTGCGACAGTCTCTTGAAGAAACACGGTTTTCCTATAAAACCAGTAGGGGGCGCCTTAAAAAGCGCAACTATATACAAGGGAAATATGGCCGCTCTCAGTCCTCGGCCAGGTATTAGGGAGGATTGACCGCTCTCAGTCCTCGGTCAGTGGGAATAGGGACACACGGGGTTAACAGTTCACTCTTGGCTGGTCCCAACGGGGACGATATTTTAACTAGAACAGTTCTTATACCCTGACGGGTAACTTTATACAGTCTCTTCACTACCGTACTCAACGACGGCGTCCTCCTGCTCTTTCTTTGTAGACAGTTTCAGTTTCAGACCCGTCCGGGTCCTCTTGCTCCTCCTCACACCGCAGCTCCTCCTCCGTCAGGCGATGCACATGGAGGGCGTAGGGTCCTTTGGCACACTTGTGCCGGGTGAAGGTGACCTCGTCCCCTAAATACAGGTCACGACCTCTGTGTCCCTCCGGTAGGTGGGACTCAACGTCTCTCCTGGTCACGAAGACGTCGCCTGGGGTGCGGTGATCCCTGATGAAACCCCACCCATGCTGCAGATTGAACTTTATCACAGTCCCGATGGTACGGGGACCATGCGCTGCACGGGGGTCTCTCCTGGTCCGGCTCTTCTGCTCCGCACTCCTTATTTGGGCTTGTTGTTCCCGGACCCGCCTCTCTCTCCGCTCCCTCTCAAAGACCTCGAGCTGCTGGCGGCAGCACTCTGCACGCTCCGCTGCGGCTGCCCGAGTCTCCTGAGTGAACCCCATGAGGTCTTCTCCGGTGGGATCCCACTCAAACTGGGTCTCTTCTAGCGGGGGCGAGATCCTCTTTATGGGCTTTGGAGCCGGGATCAGGGGTTCGCACATGGCCCTTGCTTTTTGCAGCTCCAGCTGGATGTATTCCTGGGGCCATACGAAGGGCTGCCCATCCGGGCACGTATGCTGGGCGAACAGGTCCTCACCCAGGTGCGGTACTTTAGGTGTTATGGGCGCCGTGGTGGTAGCGGCGCCCGGGTTAACCAGGCCTTGCGACCAGGCCTGGGGCACCTTGAAAGTAAAGGGCACCGTAAGAACGGCGGCGCCCTGTGTTACTTGGCCCTGCGACCAGGCCGGGGGCTCCACGGAGGTAGGGGGCGCTGTTGGTATTGCGGCGCCCGGGGGTACTAGGCCTTGCGACCAGGCCGATGGTACTTCCTGCTTGGCCACGCTCGGGGTCGAGGCGTGTGACGTCACAGGGGTCGCGGCTTCCGTTTGAGGCCTAGTCTGCGGCGGTGACGTTGCAGCGACGGGCACGGCAGGGGGTACTTCGGGCTCTGCGACGGGGAGCTGGGGCAGGCACGCGGTTTCCCGGCTCGGGGTATAGACGTCCCCTTTACCTGCCTCCGTCCGTTCAGCTCCCTTCTCGGCGCCGTCTCCTGCCTTCATTCCTCCTGCGCCATCCTCAGAGGCGGTCTGTCTCCTCGTCTCGGGTGGCGTGCTCCGCTGACGGATTCCGGTCTGCTGGGCCATCTCTCGGCTCCACTCCGCCAACGTCTCCCGCTGCACCCGGGCCATCCTCCGTGCGAGGCCCTCCAGCGCGGTCTGTGCACACTCCCGGTCTCGGGGGAGCTGTGTTAGGATCTCCAGCAGGCCTTCTGGAGTGGCGACCTGCAACAGGCTCCTGACCACTGGGTCGGTGCTGCCTGGAGTGGCGGCCCGCATCAGGCTCCTGACCACTGGGTCGGTGCTGCCTGGCTCTCCCTCCATCTCCGGGTGTGCTTTCTCTGGACTCTCTTCCAGACGTCTTGTCTCCGGGTGCGCTCTCTCCAGACTGCTCCAGGCGACACCCATCTTTGTTCTCTTCTCCTGTCTCCGCCCACATCGAGGGTGGTCCCGGGGCAACTTCAGTTCCAGGGGCAGTTCTCTCACGCTGATGGACACTTCCAGCATCACAGTCTCTGTTGGTGGGCGCGGTTTCCGCTTTTGGCGCCATTCTTCGACCTGGCCCACGATGGGAGGTGGCCTCTTGCCACCCTCTGGCACGCCCATAATGGCGTCCGCTCCCCCAAGGCGGGAAATCTTCAGAAATGGCGGGAATCGTCTCCCAGTGGCGGGAAACTCCATGGATGGCGGGAAAAAGCTGCAAATGGCGGACAACCGGCGGGAAACGACCTGTGATGGGGCCCGATGGCGGGGACCCTCCGGAACCGGCAGGAGACTTCTTTTTAAGGTAACAATGTACTTTTCTTCAGGCACGCAGTACCCGGTTGTTGCGGGCACGTTATCCTGCCGACTACGCCAAAGTTGACGCGCCCCCTGGGCCAGTGCTGTTAGGGATACCCGGAGCAGGATCAGATGGGGGTTGTAGTCTCCGAGTGGCTGTGACCCGGTCCGTGCCCAGGGTGTCAAGCTCAGTGTGTGGCAGTCCTTATGATGTTTCTAGATGTTCTTTTGTGTCGACTACGCCACCCGTTGAATTGCGGTCACTTCGGCCGCCGCTGCAGCAGGGTCCGCTGAGGCTGATGGTGTTTGTGCAGCCCAGGTAGTATAACCCCCAACGGGAGGGGTATAGCCTCAGGGGGTCAGGTGCAGAGGATGGTGGTTGTGGAGGTGCAGTGAGGATGGTAATGAGAGTCAGAGTCGGGCTGTGCAGTTCAGGGTTGTTTACTTACTGCTGTTCTTGAACCGGTCACTCCGGCCTTAAGTGACCACCCGAGCCGTGCTGCGTCCACCAGGTCCTGGACTCGGCCAACCCCCAAGTAGTTCTGGAGCGTGGTTCTGAGCTCCCTTTCTGTCCTGTCCTCGTCTCTGGCCTTCCCCACCAGGGATCCACCTAAGTCCGGCTCCCTCGGGCCTCTTGTTGGTGAACCCTTGTCTCTGGGTTCCCTGACCCTATTCGTGGTCTGCCTTCTGGGTGGATTTAGTGGGTGATCGTGGCAGATCGATCCCGCCCACGACCTCCGGTTCCTGGCTAAGGTGTGCTGTAGCCTCTGCCAGCTTGGGATCCGGTACCCTGTTGCCAACTCTTCACCCTTTGATTTAGTTTGGGCTCTCAGAGTTCCTTCTTTCTCCCCCTCTGGGTCTTTCTTTCTCCTCTCTCTCTCTGGGCCTTGGAGCTGCTCTTCTCCTCTGCTCTCTTCCTCTGCTCTGCTCTGACAAAAGACTGACAGACTGACTGACCCTGATCTAAGATGGTTCCCACCTTATATACTCCCTCTATGTGTGAGCTCAGGTGACCAGCACCCAATGAGCTCCTAGCATTACCCAGACTGCTCCCCCTATCTGCCCCTACACTACTGGGATTTTCCACCCCCCTCCCACTCCAGCCAGGAACAGACACTGTTGTACCTGCACATTTCTCTAGTGGGAGTACCATCGGTCTGTTCCCCGGAAATGGGATGTGTGTAGTGCATGCAGCTAACTGAGCTCAGTTCCACACTCCATCCTTACCCGGGAGTGGAATATCACACCTCTGGCTTGAGGTGTAATACCCCTGTAGCAGCCGAATCCTCAGGGTGCTACAGAAGCAGCGCGCGCTGCCAGCAGAGCGGGAGGAGGACGCCGGGCACGGAGCAGAGAGGTGAGGGGAACAGCGTCCCTGCCTAGCAGGAGGCAGGGACGCCGACGCTACATTGGGTAGGAATGCACAGTTCTTTTGAGAGGTGCTGCCAGAATTGTGGACCCTGTAGCCTCAGAAGAAAAGACTGCAGCAGCCAGAAGGCACCCCTGCAACCCATCAAGACGACTCGTCCCCTGGAGATCGTGGCCCTGGATCATGTCAAGCTGTCACCCAGCAGGTCAGGATATTCCTATGCCCTGACCATGGTGGATCACTACTCCCGGTTCCTGGTGGTCGCCCCCGTCAAGGACCTGACGGCAGAAACTGCGGCGAAGACATTTCAGGTGTACTTCTGCAGGCCCCATGGATTCCCGGAGCAGATGCTGACAGATCAAGGCCCAGCCTTTGAAGCCGAACTGTTCAAGGAGTTCTGCCATCTGTACAGGTGTAAAAAGATCAGGACTACACCGTACAACCCCCAAACCAACGGTCTCTGTGAAAGATGAATAACATCGTCATCGACCTGCTGAAGACCTTACCACTAGAGAGAAATCAGTGGCCAGATCTACTACCTGACCTGATAGATCTGTACAACCACATACCTGTGAGTTCCACCAATTGTACTCCAGCATGTCTCATGCGAGCCAGACCCGGGAAGTTGCCCATGGACCTGGAGCTTGGTGTAGTAGAACCAGAAGCAGATATGTCCACTGAGGACTGGGACACGACCAGACAGGAGCAGTACAGAAGAGTACAGACCTGTGTCGAAGACAGTCTCACTCGGGTAAGGGACAAGCAGGAAGCCCACTACAATAAAGGTGCGCCCGCAGAACCCTTCACACCAGGAGAAGTGGTGTTAAAAAGAAAAAGGAGAAACCACAAATTTGATGACAAGTGGGAGAGAGAACCCTACACTGTGTTAAATTCAAGATTCGTTAATAGGAAGACCTGCCTAATTAGTAGAGACGGAGGAATAACGACTGCAACGGTATCTAGAGACCATCTGAAGTTGTGTGCAGACCTGCTAAAGCCCCAAGAAGAAGTGCCTCTCACCGTAAAGGAGGAGCCTAAAGAAGCAGTACTCCATACTGACTTAGGAGATTTCCCGGCAGATTGGCCTCAACTAGGAGGAGCAGTAATAATACCTGTGATCCACTTCTTTCAACAGCCAGAAAACCCTCCACAGCAAGTAGAGCCTGTAAGTGCTTCAGAAGAGCCTGCTCAAGAAAAATCCCCGTAAGAAGGATCCCCGATTTGAGCAGAGCAAGAAGGCCCAGCCAGGGCCGGCTCCAGGTTTTTCTGGGCCCCGGGCGAAAGAGTCTCAGTGGGCCCCTTTAACACATACCACGATTCATGATGCAGAGATACGGCGGAGAAATATATATATATATATATATATATATATATATATGTATATATATATATATATATATATATATATATATATATAGTACAATGCAAAGATTTCACTTCTTACATTACATGAGTGATATCTATTGTAAATTCTACAATAGCTCAGAAACCGGTGAATCGCTCCACACAGAATACTGGCCCCCATATAAGGCTCCATGCGGAATACTGACCCCCATATAAGGCTCCATACAGAATACTGGCCCCCATATAAGGCTCCATACGGAATACTGGCCCCCATATAAGGCCCCATACGGAATACTGGCCCCCATATAAGGCCCCATACGGAATACTGGCCCCCATATAAGGCTCCATACGGAATACTGGCCCCCATATAAGGCTCCATACAGAATATTGGCCCCCATATAAGGCTCCATACGGAATACTGGCCCCCATATAAGGCTCCATACGGAATGCTGGCCCCCATATAAGGCTCCATACGGAATACTGGCCCCCATATAAGGCTCCATACGGAATACTGGCCCCCATATAAGGCTCCATACGGAATACTGGCCTCCATATAAGGCTCCATACGGAATACTGGCCCCCATATAAGGCTCCATACTGAATACTGGCCCCCATATAACGCTCCATACAGGATACTGGTCCCCTTATAAAGGTCCATACAGGATACTGGTCCCCATATAACGCTCCATATAGGATACTGGTCCCCTTATAAAACTCCATACAGGATACTGGCCCCCATATAACGCTCCATACAGGATACCGGTCCCCTTATAACGCTCCATACAGGATACCGGTCCCCTTATAATGCTCCATACAGGATACTGGCCCCCATATAATGCTGCATGCAGGCTGTTACCCCCCACATAATGCCCCATACAGGATGTCCCCCCCCTTATAATGCTCCATGCAGGCTGTTACCCCCCACATAATGCCCCATACAGCCCCCCCCTTTTAATGCTCCATGCAGGCTGTTCCCCCCCACATAATGCACTATGCAGGCTGCCCCCCCCCCTTTATAATGCCCCATGCAGGCTGTTCCCCACCTTATAATGCCCCATGCAGGATGTCACCCCCCCTCTTTATAATGCCCCATGCAGGATGTCCCCCCCCTCTCTTTATAATGCCCCATGCAGGATGCCCCCCCCTCTTTATAATGCCCCATGCAGGATGTCCCTCCCTCTCTTTATAATGCCCCATGCAGGATGTCCCCCCTCTCTTTATAATGCCCCATGCAGGATGTCCCCACCTCTCTTTATAATGCCCCATGCAGGATGTCACCATCCCCCTCTTTATAATGCCCCATGCAGGATGCCCCCCCCTCTTTATAATGCCCCATGCAGGATGCCCCCCCTCTCTTTATAATGCCCCATGCAGGATGCCCCCCCCTCTTTATAATGCCCCATGCAGGATGTCCATCCCTCTCTTTATAATGCCCCATGCAGGATGTCCCCCCTCTCTTTATAATGCCCCATGCAGGATGTCCCCACCTCTCTTTATAATGCCCCATGCAGGATGTCACCATCCCCCTCTTTATAATGCCCCATGCAGGATGCCCCCCCCCTCTTTATAATGCCCCATGCAGGATGCCCCCCCTCTCTTTATAATGCCCCATGCAGGATGCCCCCCCCTCTCTTTATAATGCCCCATGCAGGATGTCCCCCCCTCTCTTTATAATGCCCCATGCAGGATGCCCCCCCCTCTTTATAATGCCCCATGCAGGATGTCCCCCCCTCTCTTTATAATGCCCCATGCAGGATGTCCCTCCCTCTCTTTATAATGCCCCATGCAGGATGTCCCTCCCCCCCATATAATGCCCCATGCAGGATGTCCCCCCCTCTCTTTATAATGCCCCATGCAGGATGTCACCCCCCCTCTTTATAATGCCCCATGCAGGATGTCACCCCCCCCTCTCTTTATAATGCCCCATGCAGGATGCCCCCCCCTCTTTATAATACCCCATGCAGGATGTCCCCCCCTCTCTTTATAATGCCCCATGCAGGATGTCACCCCCCCCTCTCTTTATAATGCCCCATGCAGGATGTCCCTCCCCCCCATATAATGCCCCATGCAGGATGTCCCCCCCTCTCTTTATAATGCCCCATGCAGGATGTCACCCCCCCTCTTTATAATGCCCCATGCAGGATGTCACCCCCCCCTCTCTTTATAATGCCCCATGCAGGATGCCCCCCCCCTCTTTATAATACCCCATGCAGGATGTCCCCCCCTCTCTTTATAATGCCCCATGCAGGATGTCACCCCCCCCTCTCTTTATAATGCCCCATGCAGGATGCCCCCCCCTCTTTATAATACCCCATGCAGGATCTCCCCCCCCCCTCTTTATACTGCCCCATGCCTCCATACATTAAAAAAAAAAAATCAAATACTCACCTCCCTTCTCCTCACCTGCTGCCTGCTGCCCGTTGCCCGCTGCCCGCTGCTCGGGTCCGAACTCCAGCGTTGTTGGCGTTGTCCCGCTCAGCGCTCCCTGTGACGGCTCAGGGGAGGGCGCGGTGTAAAGACGTCACCGCGCCCTCTGACCTGAGACGTCACAGGGAGCGCAGAGCAGGAATACAGCGGATCTGCGGAGGCACGGGGAGAGGTAAGTATCCAGCTGCCGGGGCCCTGAGCAAGCGGAGGGGAGAGGGAAGGGGGCGCTGACACCGCTCTCCTCCGCCCATAGCCCAGCGGGGTGCGCGACCGCTAGTGGGCCCCTCTGCCTGCTCAGGGCCCCGGCATTTGCCCGGGTGCGCCGGGTGCTGACGCCGGCCCTGGGCCCAGCCAATGGTATACTTGCCAGTCCTGTAGAACTGACAGAATGGGAGGTAGTGCAAATACTAGTGCCTCACACATCCCAGTACCACGTAGGTCGACGCATAACACACGAGGTCAGACCCCTGTCAGATACAGAGAATAGAGAAGGAAACTCTGACAGTGTAAATAGTTGCCCCTGGGGTATTATATTGTGTATTTTCATGTATATGTATTTATTAACTTGTTGTTTTGCCTTATAATGGACAATTTAAGTGAAATGGACACTTTTCCTTGTTACCTTTAGTTACCCATCAGGGTACATAAAGAACTTTGTGGCTGAGGACTATGTGCAGCCCAAAAACTGCTTCTTGTAAATAATTGCACTCCCTGGAGTGCCCCTTTAGGTGACCTCGGAAGAAAAACCTGTCTGGTGTGGGACTAACGGAGGTCCGACTCAGGATCTCCAAGCCCTGCAGCCATCCCAGGGCCTACGTTGAGGGTTTGGGACAGGTCCCTCAAGCTACCAAGTACTCTACCCTGTGAGATGGACATCCTGTAGGGAACCTCACCAGAAGAGACTTGAATTCTGAGGTTGCTTATTGTATATATGTATATATTTGTTATTTATAATGTTTTATTATGTAACGTTTAAGCAAAGTGCCTCCCATAAAGGGAAGAGTTATTGTATTGTTGCTATAAAAAGTACTTCAGTCCGGGAGTACTGAGCTTTGCTAGGGGGGGAATGTGGCGCCCCTGCTGCGCATTGGTGCCACAGATCCTAGAGGGGTGCATGGACGGATTCCTCCACAAGAGGCCCTCGTAGCATACACACACACACACCTCCACCTTCCACCTCAGACCAGCAGAGGGAGCCCATTAGGGATATAAAAAGGGAAGGTGGAGCTAGGCAGTCAGTTCCTGCAGAAGATGAGCCTGAGAGAGGTCAGCCTGCAGTGGAGCTCAGTCTAGAGAACAGCTTCCTCAGGGGACAGAGGTAGTTCCAGTCCCTCTAGAGAGAGTTCAGACTCATAAAGCTCAGTCAGTGAGCTTAAGGCGTGCCGATGCCATAAGAGCGGTGAAGAGTAGCGAGGCTTATTGCCAGTGTGAAGTCTAGTGAGGGCCCCGAGCGCGGCCGAAGGCAAGTGGAGTAAGCGAGCTACGTAGGGGGCAGAGGAGCTTAACCAGCTCACCCCACAAGCATTTACCAGACACCGGGTCCGCGTCTGCAAGGATCTCTAGGACCTGCAGAAACAACCGGGATCCCTGGCGAACTACATGTCCCAGGAACACCAAGAGCTGCCTGTAATACCAGGGTCAGGAATCACTGAGGCCCAAGAGACCAGGGAGTGTGATCTCCAACAGAAGGCCCTACCACCAGGTCAGCCAGTGCAAGACAGAGACCAAGTTAGGCCTAGCTCCAGGCAGGTCATAAACTTACTAGGAAAAGGCAAGAAACAGGAGGCCCCACACCCGCTCACTGGGGAGAGTCCTGAAATGCACCCTTCACCCGACAGTGCCCTTGATCGTGCCTGAAACACCACCAGTAAAGGTACTGAAGTGAACTGTCGTGTGTGTGCCTATTCTTCCTCCGACCCGGCTGGGTCCCCTCTGTCCTGCATCCCTTCTCCTACGCTGCCCTGAGGCCCCGCTCCATCTGTGGGGAGCCGCACCATCTAAGCTGCCTGATCACCGGCCTCAGATGACTGTAGCAGCGCTGGTGATCCTCACCAGACACCACGAGTGGCGTCACAAACTCTTTCCTATCCCATACACCTTTTCCCCTCCATTCCTTCTTTCTTTTAAAGAGTGACCCCAGGGTACGGGCCCGGGAGCCGGCCACTGCGGCGTCCCACAAAACCAAACAGCAAGGCCCGGGCGCCGAGTCCCGATCCCTTGGGCGCGTCACTTCTCTCAGCACTCCCATCATTGCTCTCTCCTAGCCCCCTCCATCATTGCGCTCTCCCAGCACCCCCATCATTACTCTGTCCCAGCACCTCCATCATTGCTTTCTCCCAGCCCCACATCATTGCTCTCTCCCAGCCCCCCACCATTGCTCTGTCCCAGCACCCCCATCATTGCTCTCTCCCAGCAACACGTCATTGCTCTTCCCTTCCCCACCATCCCCATCATTGCTCTCCCCAGATCTATCAGCCCCATTATTGCTCTTCCCAGCCCTATCATTCCTCTCCCCAGCCCCATCAACCCCATTATTGCTCTTTCCAGCCCCATCAGCCCCATTATTGCTCTTCCCAGCCCCATCATTCCTCTTCTCAGCCCCATTATTGCTCTCTCCAGCCCCATCATCCCATCATTCCTCTCCCCAGCCCCATCAACTCCATTATTCCTCTCCCCAGCCCCATCAGCACTATTATTGCTCACCCCAGCCCCACTATCCCATCATTGCTCTCCCCAGCCCCACCATCCCCATCATTGCTCTCCCCAGCCCCATCATTTCTCTCCCTAGCCCTACCATCCCATTATTCCTCTCCCCAGCCCCATCAATCCCATTATTCCTCTCCCCAGTTCCATCATTCCTCTCCCCAGCCCCATTATTTCTCTTCCCAGCCCCATTAGTCCCATTATTCCTATCCCAAGCCCCATCATTCCTCTTCCCAGCCCCATCAGCCCCATTATTGCTCTCCCCAGCCCCATCAACCCCATTATTCCTCTCCCCAGCCCCATCAGCCTCATTATTGCTCTCCCCAGCCCCATCAACCCCATTATTCCTCTCCCCAGCCCCATCAGCCCTATTATTGCTCTCCCCAGCCCCATCAACCCCATTATTCCTCTCCCCAGCCCCATCAGCCCCCTCTCCAACCCCAATATTCCTCTCCCCAGCCCCATCATTGCTCTCTCCAGTCCCATCAGCCCCATTATTGCTCTTCCCAGCCCCATCATTCCTCTCCCCAGCCCCATCCCCTCCCCAGCATTTCAGTAAAAAAAAAACAACTTACCTCAGCTCGCTCCCCTGCAGCAGCATCCTCCTGGTTGCCGGCAGCTTTCTTCCTGACCCAGGTGCGCGCTGCATGATGACGTCATTAAGCTGCGCGCGCCTGGGTCAGGGAGGAAGCAGAGGACGAACCCTCCAGCTCCGCTGCTATTCTCCTCCTGACAGCAGCGGAGCTGTAGCGATCACTCCCTGACCGCCGCGTGCAGGGAGCAGCTGCACCTTGCGGGCCCCTTGATGCAGCTGCATGGTGGGGACCCGGCACAGCTGCACCGGCGGTGGTATGTCCACCCCTGGACTGCTATGGGGCCCCCGCAGCTCACAGGTCCCATAGCAGTCGCGTGGTCTGCCGCCATTGGCAGTACGCCACTGTGTACGGCATATACAGTGTGTGTGTGGTGCGTACGGTGTATACAGAGTGCGTGTGTGTGGTGCGTACGATGTATACAGAGTGTGTGTGTGTGGTGAGTACGATGTATACAGAGTGCGTGTGTGTGGTGGTGCGTACGGCATATACAGTGTGCGTGTGGTGCGTACGGTGTATACAGAGTGCGTGTGTGTGGTGCGTACAATGTATACAGAGTGTGTGTGTGTGTGGTGGTGTGTACGGCGTATACAGTGTATGTGGTGTGTACGGCGTATACAGTGTGTGTGTTGTGTACGGCATATACAGTGTGTGTGTGGTGTGTACGGCATATACAGTGTGTGTGTGGTGCGTACGGTGTATACAGAGTGCGTGTGTGTGGTGCGTACGATGTATACAGAGTGCGTGTGTGTGGTGGTGCGTACGGCGTATACAGTGTGTGTGGTGTGTACGGCGTATACAGTGTGTGTGTGGTGGTGCGTACGGCGTATACAGTGTATGTGGTATGTACAGCATATACAGTGTGTGTGTGTGTGGTTTGTACGGCGTATACAGTGTATGTGGTATGTACAGCGTATACAGTGTGTGTGTGGTGTGTACAGCATATACAGTGTGTGTGTGTGGTGTGTACGGCGTATACAGTGTATGTGGTATGTACAGCGTATACAGTGTGTGTGTGGTGTGTACAGCATATACAGTGTGTGTGTGTGGCGTGTACAGCGTATACAGTGTGTGTGTGTGGCGTGTACAGCGTATACAGTGTGTGTGTGTGGTGTGTACGGCGTATACAGTGTGTGTGTGGCGTGTACAGTGTATACAGTGTGTGTGTGTGGTGTGTACGGCGTATACAGTGTGTGTGTGGTGTGTACGGCGTATACAGTGTGTGTGTGTGGTGCGTACGGCGTATACAGTGTGTGTGTGTGTGTGGTGCGTACGGCGTATACAGTGTATGTGGTGTGTACGGCGCATACAGTGTGTGTGTGTGTGGTGTGTACGGCGTATACAGTGTGTGTGTGTGTGGTGTGTACGGCGTATACAGTGTGTGTGTGTGGTGTGTACGGCGTATACAGTGTGTGTGTGGTGCGTACGGCGTATACAGTGTGTGTGTGGTGCGTACGGCGTATACAGTGTGTGTGTGTGGTGTGTACGGCGTATACAGTGTGTGTGTGGTGTGTACGGCGTATACAGTGTGTGTGTGTGGTGTGTACGGCGTATACAGTGTGTGTGTGTGGTGTGTACGGCGTATACAGTGTGTGTGTGTGGTGTGTACGGCGTATACAGTGTGTGTGTGGTGTGTACGGCGTATACAGTGTGTGTGTGGTGCGTACGGCGTATACAGTGTGTGTGTGTTGCGTACTCCATATACAGTGTGTGTGGTGCGTACGGCGTATACAGTGTGTGTGTGTGTGTATGTGTGTGTGTGTGTGTAAATTAACCTTAAAGTGTAAATCAACTTTTGGGACGTTTTTTAATGTGATTTAGGGTCATTAATTCTGAGCAGATTTGTGGGGACCCCAATCCTTTGCTCCTTTGCTTAAAAGACCTCCTAGAAGAGCGCAGCTCAGTAGATAGGAGAGTACACTGAGCGGAGCAAATGCAGCAGAAAGTCACAGTCATGTCTCCTCACCTCTTCACTTCTAAGAGATCTTCTGAGTGATCAGGGTCTCAGATTCGCACTAATCTGCTCAAAATTATAGGACCTAAATCATGTAATATATATCCCAAAATGTAAGTTACTTTTTTTTGCATCTAATCAGTACATTGGTTCCTATATGGTCCACAGTCTGATGATGACTGGTAACAACTCCCAGTATCTCCTTACCATTGCTAAGGACATACTGGGAGTTGTAGTTAAGTCCTCCATTCTCTGGAATTCCTATTGTTAGCAATGCCCTTCCTCCACCAATTGCAAATACAAAGGATCCATCCATGGGGTGAGATCTTGGGAATAATTGAATTGTACCTACATTTAAAAAAAAATAAAAAAAATCTCCTATTCTTAATAATTACCGTATTTTTCGGACTATAAGCTGCACTTTTTTCCTCCAAAATTTTGGAGGAAAGTGGGGGGTGCGTCTTAAAGTCTGAATACTATATTATTGTATGGCCGCATGGTGGTGGGTGTGGGGGAGCCGCAGCGGGGGATCAGCGGGGCACAGGAGGCAGCAGCCACCTGCTGCAGCCTAGCTGTACCCGCTACTAAAGAAAATGAATATTCCCTGCTCCCCATACCCATGGGCGTGGAGAGCAATGAATATTCATTTCTCTTAATAGCCGGCACATTGTAGCCACAGCGCGGCTCCTGCTGCGCTCTGTGGTCAGTGTGCCCGCTATTAAAGCTCATTAATATTCGCTACAACCCACTCCCATGGGTTGTAGTGAATATCTATGGTTAATAAATAGTTGATAAATAACATTTCCCACATGTCTACTTTACATCAGCACAATTTTGGAACCAAAATTTTTTTTATTAGGGAGTTATAAGGGATAAAAGTTGACCAGCGATTTCTCATTTTTCCAACAAAATTTACAAAACCATTTTTTTAGGGACCACATCATATTTGAAGTTACTTTGAGGGGCCTTTATGACAGAAAATACCCAAAAGTGACACCATTCTAAAAACTGCACCCCTCAAGGTGCTCAAAACCACATTCAAGAACTTTATTAACCCTTCAGGTGCTTCACAGGAATTTTTGGAATGTGGAAGAAAAAAATGAACATTTATCTTTTTTCCCAAAAATGTTATTTTAGACACAATTTTTTTTATTTTCGCAGGGGTAACAGGAAAAAATACGCCAATACCCCATATGTGGGGAAAATACAGTGTTTGGGCGCACGGCAGAGTTCAGAAGGGAAGGAGCACTGTGTGACTTTTTGAACGCAAAATTGGCTGGAATTGAGAGCGGACGCCATGTCGCGTTTGGAGAGCCCCTGATGTGCCTAAATAGTGGAAACCCCCCACAAGTGACCCCATTTTGGAAACTAGACCCCTCAAGGATTTTAAAAAGGGGGATACTGAACATTTTGAACCCAGAGGTACGACACAGAATTTGATAACATTAGTTCATCAAATTGAATAAGTTGTCATTAGTCTTGAGTGCAAGTGCTCGCTACTTGAGTTTGCATTGGGTACTCAGGTATGCACCATGTACTGACATGCTCAAGTCCCCGCTCGCATGCTTCACGGTTATTAGACACCCCAAAAAAAACATTCAGGGATCGCTCGTGCATGGCAGTCAATCCCTGCGAGGTTTTTTGTGGCCACGAAGCATATGGGGCGGAGACTCGAGCATGTCACTTGAGCACCCGCGATACTCGGTGCATACCCGAGCATCCGATGCAAACTCAAGTAGCGAGCACTTGCGCTCAACACTAGTCACCATATCGTCATCTTTTTTTTTTTACTTTTGAAAAAAATCTCAAACCTAATACAACCCTAACCCCAACCCTAATACAACCCCAACCCCAACCCTAACCCCAACCCTAATACAACCCTAACCCTAGCCCAACCCTAACCCCAACCCTAACACAACCCTAACCCTAGCCCAACCCTAACACAACCCTAACCCTAGAGTTTATTTTTCACGCCGTTCCTCGTGCAGTATAAGTGATTAGACGGCTTTATTATTCGGGTCGGTGCGATTACAGCGATACCAGAATCATATCAGGTTTTTATGATTGACAGCTGTCACACACTAAAAGACGCATTTTTTTGTAATATCTAGTTTTTGCATCGCCATATTTTGAGAGCTATAATTTTCCATATTTTGGCCAGCAGAGCCATGTGACAGCTTGTTTTTTGCGGGACGAGTTGACGTTTTTATTGTTGCCATTTTCAGGCACTTGACATTTTTTGATCGCTTTCTATTCCGATTTTTGGGAGGCAGAATAAACAAAAAACAGCAATTCCAGAATTGTTATTATGTTTTTTTTTTATGCTGTTCCGCGTATGGTGAAATTGATAAGGCAGCTTTATTCTTCGGGTCAGTACGTTTACAGCGGTACCACATTTATATCGTATTTCTATGTTTTGGCGTTTTTACACAATAAAAGTTATTTTATAGAAAAAAACATTTTTTGCATCGCTTTATTCTGAGAGCTATAACTTTTTTATTTTTTGGCTGATGGAGCTGTATGGCGGCTTGTTTTTTGAGGGACAAGATGACAGTTTTCAGCGGTACCATTTTTATTTACATTCGTCTTTTTGATCGCGTGTTATTCCATTTTTTGTTTGGCGGTATGATGATAAAGCATTGTTTTTTGCTTCGCTTTTTATTTTTTTTTTACCATGTTCACTAAAGGGGTTAACTAGTGGGACAGTTTTATAGGTCAGGTCATTCCGGACGCGGCGATACCAAATATGTGTTCTTTTATTGTGTTTGTTGTTTTTTTCCTAATAATATTTATTGATGGGTACATTATATATATTTTTTTTTGGTGGATTATTTTTTTTATTTTTTTTTTTATATTTTTACAATTTTTTTTTTCCATTTTTTAACACTTTTTGGACTTTTATTCTGTTTCCCACTATGGGACTTTCACTTATTTTATTCTGATCGCCTGTATAGCACAGGGATGGAGCACCATCCCTGTGCTATACAGGCTGTCAACGCTGCAGATGCAGAAGATACTTTGGTCATGCACTGCGCATGACCAAAATATCTTCCTGCTGTCTGATGACCTGGCTGTTGTCATGACGACATCTGGGAAGCTGCGGCAAACAGCGCTGGAGAGGAGGTGAGTATTGCGATCACCTCCCCTTGCCCCCGCAATGTTGCGATCGACTTCGATCGCAGCATTGAGGGGGTTAATGTGCCGGGAGCAGTGCGGGACCGCTCCCTGCACATAGTCACAGCTAATACCTGGTGCTATCAGCTGACACCCGGCGGCGATCGCCCCGCACCGCTTGTGTGCGGGCGCGATGGCCATATGACCTATTAGTACGTCATTGGTCCAATCGGCCTAGGTCACCATGACGTACTATTAGGTCACACATCAGAAAGGGGTTAATTTTTAGTGTATTATTGGTTTTAATGATTTTTAATCATGAAAATTATATGTAGATTTATTTATTTCTAAAGCCTGTATGCAATTATCAATCACATCAGTGCCTATCTATTTAAAGCATTCGGCGTGGTATACATTCTGGAATCACCTGATGAAGGGGACAGATCGTCTCTGAAACGCGTTATGTGTTGAATAAATCGACTTCTCTTGCCTAACCTGGTGGTTCCTAACTCAGAGCGTGGCGACCTGTGGATCTCCACCACCCACTGTTCATTATCTTTCGCTGTATCATGGCTCCTGAGCATGATGCCAGGGAGGGCAGAAGGTGCTGCAGTGCTCCAGGACCGCAGTCATTACCGCTTAGTATCAGCTTTGTGTCTGGCATGCACACCTACCAGAGGTGAGTGGAATACCTCTCACCCCTCCATCTATATGCTGGGACATTCTTCACATGGCGCGCCTTCTCTTTTTGGTTTATTTTCTCATTTTTCTGTCTGTGAGCATAGAGCTGATGTGACTTGCCAAAAAGCACAGGCTTGTTTCATCTGTCCAAAGGACATTCTCCCAGAAACTTTGGAAAATTCCTGTCTTGCTTTTTTTCTGATTTGCTTTGAACAATGGTTTCCTCCTCCTCTTCTTCCATGAATTTCACTTTGGTCAAGACAGCGACAAATGGTGCGATCTGACACTAATGTACCCTGACCTTGGAGTTCACCTTTAATCTCTTTGAAAGTTGTTCTGGGCTCTTTTGTAACCATTCAAATTATCCATCTCTTCAATTTGTCATTAATTTACTCTTGCGGCCACATCCAGGGACATTGGCTGCCGCCTCATAGACCTTAAAGCTCTGAATAATATGTGCAAATGTGGTAACAGGAACATTTGTTTGGAGATGGTCTTATAGCATCTACCTTTAACATGTTTGTCTATAATTTTCTAATTTCCTGAGACAGCTCTCTCCTTACCTTTCTTTGGTCCATGTTCACACACCATGATACCAAGCAGCACAGAGACTACTTTTTACCCTTTGCAGGAATTGTCTGGTCCAAATTGATAAGTCTGCAGTTACTCTGTGTGACTGCGATAAGATGAAAAACTTGGCACTCAAGATGACTCAATGAATCTTGAGAATTTAATAGTAGAAAAAGTAGTACAAAACAAACGTTTCGGTCGTGTAAGACCTTCCTCAGTGTACAGAAATGTTGGTAGTGGACATGAATGAGAGGTGCAGTGTCCAGCTTCTATATAAACCACTGTGTGGTATCTTATAACAAGGGTGATGGCGGTGGGAACACGGTGTCTGTATACGTCACTATCAATGCTGATCTGTGTAACATCCCCTCCAGCACCTGATGTGAACCTGTTGAGTGTTGCGTCTCACATATTGGAGACAGCACCCACATTCCAACAGGTGAACAGTAAATGACATGATACCACAGGTTAGATGTTGGTAAAACAGAAAAGTTTCTCCTGTCACCTTCGATTGAAAGTAGGTACATCCATGCTTCAACACTGTGTAGCATAAACGCTTAATGTTTGCGTTTGGGAGCTATTGGGAGATTGTTAGAAGGTTTATCCCTACCGTTAAAGGAAACCTGTCATCAGGATTTTGCTAAGTAAACTATAGGCATTGTCAGGTTGGTGCTGTTACACTGATTAAAATGATATCTGGTTTGAAGAAATCTGTCTAGTGGTTCTTGTTTAATCTGTTTGCAGTTTGGAGTTAATGAGATGCTTGTGCTTCGAGGCCGGCCTGTGGGCAGGTCTTTTTTTTGGTTCTCTGGCCTCATTGTCATCATTCTGGGCTTAAATGACAGGTCACTGAACCTTTAAATACTGCGCTTGCACAGATAGATGCTACTGTGCATGCACCGGCGCCATTTTGTTGGAGCCAAAATTTTTTTTTTAAGACCACAATATTAAATGTGCAGTATTTAAAATAGGAGGAAGGTCATGGAAGGTTATTTAAGCCCAGAGCACAAGCATCTCATTAACTGCAAACACAGATTAAAATGATACCTGGGTTGAAGAAATCTGTCTTATGGTTCTTGTTTAATCAGTGTAACAGTGCCAACCTTTCACTGCCTGTAGTTTACTTATCAAAATCCTGAGACAGATTAATTGACCACCAAGGTCACATACACAATTAGTTCTCTATAGTAGGACAATGAGACTCTGTTCAACGTCTATAATAGCAAATCATATAGAAAAAATGACGTATAAGAACATAATTTTGCAAAAAATTCATAAATTTATTAATACACATTAATTAAAAAAACATCCATATTGAAAAAGTGGCATAAATACATACAGTAAGTAATGAGCTATAATAGAGATGCCGAGACCAATACAATCATATAATAAATAGATTAAATCTACATAGTTGAAGAAAATACGGGTATGGGTATGTAAACCACATGCCCTATTCCAGCTGTAAGCATAATATCAAAGCTTCAATGCAAATGCTAAGGTGCACAGTGCATAAATAGTTGATATAAAAGTAAATCCATTTAGCACTTGAAAATAAGTGGGAATGTAGTATTACTCACATATGTATTGTTTGTCAGTCCAGGTATCGTCACCCCTACGCGCGTTTCGGTATCCCTTAAGTATTACTTATTGTCCAATGGGTGAAAGTAAGACAGGACGCAGCTATTAGAATAGCCAACCGCTCATCATAATACATACATATAGAGTCACGTGTGCCCCTGTATTACCACTCACATCCGGAAGTATATAGTAGGACCCCTTCGCTTCAGGACGCAATCATCTGCCCCTCGTCCCCCGTGATAACAAACCACACCTCCCAGGTCACATGAGCGGGACTTGCTATGACGCGTCGGGACACAGTCATCCGCCCCTCGCCACACATAAATACAAGCCACACCCCCCAGGTCACATGTACGAAAATCGCTGTGACATCACAATCTGACCAAAGGGGAAAGCCCATAACAGGGGACATAGCGCTATAATGTGGTAAGTATACATTATAAAACGCCCAACAAAAGTGTAGATAAATGAATATAGGAAGTGGACAATCGGATCTAATGAGAAGAGTCGTGGCTAAACCACAGCTATTTAACCCAATAGTGCCCAGCTAACGCAATAATGAACCAATCACAGAATAATAAGTGTGAACAGATAACATATCACAACGGAAACAAATCGCAGATCAAAAGAAGCAGGATATATCTCAGTAGATGCATAGCTGTGGGACCCCTTCCCCCATATAATTGCCATCAGTAGCCAATTATAATCAAAAGACAAAGACATTCTTCATATCAATTGTATAGCTAATGTTAATCCAATATTGTAACTAAATATTACCGAAAAATACTGTCCATGGGGGCATGGCGCCATTGCCCCAACGGAGAGCACCAGTCAAAAACCACAAAAAATGCGGTGTAATATGTACATATAAAAGATACAGTACACTGTGTAATGGAGAAAAATGATAGAAACATTCAACAATTAAATGCTACACAATAGGTTGTAAGCATAAAATACAAAAAACACAATACACCGCATAATACAGCTCAATATCAAGTATATCCAGCAATTAGATGAATTCATTCGTTGCGTAGCTTTTCTTTGTCCCAGTAGATGATAATATCTCTGTGACCTATTGTCAGTAGTCCAGGAGAATCATTGATTAATCAAGATGTATAAATCGTCCACAGCCATCCATCAATAGGAGTAACCAGCAGAAAGAGACACGGAAGGCAGCCGCAATCAAGGACAAAAGAGTATGTACTAAGGAAAAAATGAACATTAATTAGACAACAGAGGATAAAACAAGGGGGGGGGATTATAAACATCATTAAAATACCGATAAATCTAGTGGGTGCAGGGGTGGGGGAGAGATAGAGGCAATCAGAGGAATGGTGAAAAGCTTAAGGATTCCTTGAGGCCCTGAGGATGTAAGGTTTGCAATAGCCAAATCCATCTGGATTCTTTCTGTGCAAGTAGGCGACTAGCACTACCTCCACGCAACGTACTATACACATCATCGATGCCTTTAACTTGAAGACCTGATGGATCACAGGCATGATAGTTTTTAAGGTGTCTAGGGATTGTTTTCAACAACTCCAAATTATCCTCAGTGGCTGCTGCCATAATATCACGTCCATGTTCCCTCGCTCTGGTCTTTAACATCCTAGTGGTCAGACCTATGTATACCAAAGAGCAAGGCCATGTAACGTGATAAATGACATTACGTGCTGTACACGTAATGGAGTGTAGGATAGTCAATTCTTTCCCACTAGATGAAAGAAACTTTTTAGTATGTTCTATGTTTGGACACGAAATACATGAACCACATGGGGTACAACCCCACGTTTGTCTTATTTCAGCCAGTCCTATTTCGCCAATTTTCTTCTGAGTATTAGGTGTAAGGTAGCTCCTTACCAAGTGATCTCGGAGGCTCGGAGATCGACGGGCTGTGACTGACGGATACATTGGCAAATACTGGCGCAACGTCTGATCCGCAAGTAAAATGGGCCAGTGTTTCCTAAGCACATCACACATTTTGCGCCATTGTGAATGGTACTGTGTCACCATCCTGACACAGTTCTCTTGTTTGTGAGCTCGATTAGAATACATTAATTGTTGACGATTACTGTTTTTGGCTCGATTATAGGCATGCTTAATACTTCTTCGACTATATCCGTGATCTAAGAACCTGTGCTTCAATTCCTCCGCTCTCCTTTCAAAATCAACCTCTGTTGAACAAATACTCAAAATTATCAAAATCCTGATGACAGGAGCGCCGCATAAAAGCAGGAATATGCGGCTATTATGCTGCGTGGGAAACTAAGCCTAAGGGACTCCATCTTTAATTAAAAAAAATCCTCGCTCCGACGTCATCCATGGGTCTTCTGTCTTCAGCTCTGCTAGATCTTTGCCATCAGACAAATATGTCTGCTGACAGATGAGCAGGCACAGAATGACACTGGAGCACTGTTACTGTGTAGTGCTGTGCTATGTTTCTTTTTTTGTCATTTCATGTAGTGTAGAAATCTTGGGAAAAGTGTGGATTGTGCTCTGGAAGTGATCAGTTATAGCTAACTATGTTATTTTCTGCAGAGATAAGTCCTGCATAGAAGATGTGATATATCGGTCTGCAGATAAAGAACTTGTGAGTATGTGTTACCTATACATTCACACTGACACTATATACAGAGCTCCTGTGTATAATATCAATGGTGATCATTGTATTACCTGTACACTGACACTATATACAGAGCTCCTGTGTATAATGTCACTGGTGATCACTGTATAACCTGTACACTGACACTATATACAGAGCTTTTTTTACATTTTTATTATTTTAGTATTATTTGTCACTATGTGGTGCCATTATGTGCTTTGGTCATGACATGACGATATTTGTCCCTTGTATGTGGTATTATTCAGTCACTATGTGGTGGTAATATGTGGTCTCATGGTGTGTCAGTATTTATACCTTGTATCTGGTAGCATTTGATCACTATGTGGTGGTATTATGTGCTTTGGTCATGGTGTGGCGGTATTTGTGCATTGTATGTGGCATTATTTGGGCACTATGTGGTGGTAATATGTGATCTGGTCATGGTGTGGTGGTATTTCTGCCTTCTATCTGGTAATATTGGTCTTGGTAGAGTGGATTGTGGTTGGTCATTTGTTTTATCTGATATCAATAAGGGGAAACCTCTTTATTTCCAATAGATATTAAATATTTGGATGTTTAACCCCTCCCTGCCCTGTGACTATTACACAGCAGCAGAGATGCAGTTACAGAGGTTCACCAGAGAAAGCAAGTTGGCATTTGGTGTGATTTTCACCTCTGTATTTATAAGACAAAACCATGACCGTGTACTGCCAACACGGGTTCCATGGATCAACATGCCCCCACCTTCCAGCACTCACCTTCCCCCACCAAATAAAAACACTGCACCTGTATTTCTTTGGATAAATTTGGCCACAGCGGCCATTTTATTAACAAACAACATTAACATATTAACAGTGTTATAAAATAAATAAGAAGGGAGGGTTCTTGGAGTTAAAATTAGATCTGGCATAAATTAAACCGAACTTGAACCACCATATTACCCTCAGCCGTCCATCACCAGCTCAAGGGCACCAAAAGCTCCCAGGGTAAAACCCCGTCCAGAGCCCAAAACCAAATGCCAGATCACCCCAGTTAATCAAGGCACTGCCTGTGATTATCCAATATTCTTTCCACCGACACTTCTGTGCCAACTCCAAGAACCCCACCCCCCACCACCAACGAACAGCCCTGACCACCTAAGGCTCGTGAGCGCCCCAACACCGCAAAAGCCCTTTCGATCCCCTCCTGTATGGCCAATGCCCATAAATCAATGCCAATATCATTCAAATGTACGCCGTCCTTTTCCCAAAAATCTCCAACTCCCGCTTCCAGATCAAGATGCCGCACGCTTACTTCCCCGTTCCTGGTAACAAATGCTGATATAGCTCTGTTCAACTTTATACGTGCCCTATTAATTCCCTTCAATGATCTGGCCTCCCTCCATTTTCCTCTGGGCACAATGTCAGACCACACTGTCAACACCTCAGGAAAAGATGTCCATAACCTTAACAGATCGATTCAAATGTCCCTCATCAATTCCCTGACCGGCCGAGCCCTCCAAATCATTTCCCCCCATATGCACCACCAAAATATCCGGCGCCCGATCCAAACGAGCTGCTTTATGGAATTCTGGCAGCACCCTTCTCCAAACCATCTCTCGAAAACCCAACCACCGAACCACCGCTTGCTCCCTGCTAAAAAACCAATTGCCTACCGTCCGGCCTCAAGTCCGCCCTCACCGCTCCCAATGGACGAAAGAGTGTCCTAGCATCCAAACTAACAACGGGATGCCACCAGCAACAAGACAACCAAAAGGTATTTGAATCTCAAAAGGCAAATTACCTAAGACCGCATACCTAATGCCTTACATAAGACAGGTAACGATCAGAACTCCACCTCCCAATACGTTTTATCACATCCTTGCCTAACCCCAAGCCATCCGCTTCTGATGCCGCACCAATTCTGAATGAATGTGACCCGTATACCTCAGGGCTAAGGCCCAGCTCAGCAATCCCCTTTTTAAACACCGCTATGAATTGAAAACGTGACAAAAAGTCTCCATTTTCATGACACAATAATGGGCCCTTCCACCCTGACCAAACCTGCCAATAAGCCAATAAACATCTCCTAGGACAAAGAAAAGATCCCATAACCTCACCCAATATTACTCGTTTACCTTTGCCCAATTGATCCGTCTTTTCCCCCCCTAATCCAAAATTCAATACCCCCATCTCGACCACTCATATCGAAACAAACCCCCAACCTTATTCCTGCTTGGTGCCACCAATTCACCTACTCTCAGCGCGCCAAAAAACGCCAATGAAAAAGCCAACCTAAATAGTGTGGCTTCAAAAACTGAACAACAAATCCAATACAAAACCCAAACGTTCCAAAATACTAAAGGTTACCGGTCTCCGTTTATCCAACTCTTTACCTCTTGTCCTAAAGCCCTTGAGAGCTTGCTTCACTAAAAAGGACTTCGTAACATCCTTCATCCCCTGCAATTTAAAACCAAACGCTAAACCTGCAACAAACTTCCCAACTTTTGAAACCGACCAACCGCTCTCCGCTGCCCTTCCGACGAGAAACAACACCACAATCTCTCTATCTCCATCACTCTCCATCACACCCCACTGCATAATCCAACATTGCCATACTCGCCACGATGCCTCGTATGATGCCCAGGTCTGCCTTGTGATGGACTCCCGTATTAACCGTCCCGCTCTTCCATAACCAGCTGCCACAAACGCGAAGGGCATTCCTGTCCCACGTCCTCTGCCTCTGGAGCTAGCGTCCGAAAACGATCCCACTGAAAACGAGACAAGGCATCTGCTATGGAATTTTGTACACCTGGAACATGTACCGCTGTAATCCAAGCGTTCAGCTTAAGACAACAAAGTACTAGTTCCCTCAGCAGCCTAATGACAGGCGGAGACGAGGCCGACAAACTGTTGATGACAGACACCACTCCCATGTTATCGCAGTGAAACCGAATTCTCCTTTTGGCGAAACACTCTCCCCAAATAGTAACCGCAACAACAATAGGAAACAATTCCAAAAATGCCAAGTTCCTCGTAAGACCCCTCTCTTTCCACACCTTCGGCCACTCGCCAACGCTCCACCGCCCTTTCCAGTAGGCCCCGTAACCAGCACCTCCTGCCGCATCCGTAAATATCTCACAATCAAAACTGTTCAAGAACTCCTGCTGGATTACTGACCTGCCTTTATAACTTTCCAAAACAATTTCCAAACTTTTAGATCCTCCTTGTGGTCCTTATGAAGGCGAATGAAATGATGCGGCGCGCGCACTCCTGCTGTCGCTCCTGACAATCTGCGACAAAATAATCTGCCCATTGGCATAATCCTGCAAGCAAAATTCAAACGCCCTACCAGCGACTGTAGCTCCCTCAGGGTAACCTTGCGCAACTTCCTGATCCTATCAACCTCCTGCTTAAGCAAACTCAATTTATTATCCGGTAACCGACACTCCATTCTTTCGGTATCAATTACAATGCCCAAAAAACTTAAAATGGTGCCAGGTCCTTCCGTTTTTTCTTCTGCTAACGGCACGCCAAAATGCTCCGCTACCCACACCATAGTACCTAACAAATTCCTACACAACAACGATTGCGGGGGGTCTATAAACAAGAAGTCATCCAAATAATGAATGACTGACTTAACAGAAGCCAGGCCCTTCACTACCCATTCCAAAAAGGAGCTAAACGTTTCAAACAAAGAACACGAAATCGCACAACCCATTGGCAAACACCTATCCACATAGTACTCCCCTTCCCAAAAAGAACCTAACAACGGGATGCTATCCGGGTGAACTGGCAACAACCTAAAGGCTGACTCGATATCAGTCTTAGCTAGCAACGAGCCTGGCCCGTATCTCCGTACCCAATGCACCGCCGCGTCGAATGATGTATATTCAACCGAATACAACTCCTGCGCAATACCATCATTAACCGAAAGCCCCTTCGGGTACGACAAATGCTGAATTAAACGAAACTTATTCAGCTCTTTCTTGGGCACAACCCCCAACGGCAAGATAATCACCTTGCTAATAGGCAATTCCTGAAACGGTCCAGCCATCCTGCCCAATTCCACCTCCTTAGCCAACTTCACACTAACCACTTCCGGATGAAGGGAAGCCGACGTCAAATTTTTAACTGAAAAAGGGGACCTCATGATCAGGAGGAGGGATTCTAAACCCTTCCAAAAAAAAAAAAAAACATCCGCAATGACCTTAGCCTTCAACTGATCCGGATACCTACTTAGAAAGGGGGCCATCGCGTGAACCCTCACCGGAGTCACCCCTTTGACCGGTACCCACTGTCGGCTTTCCCTTACCCTTCTTAAAGCATTTTGATGCTCCGTGCGAACTTCCGTTACAATGGGAGCACACATGTTTAAATTTACAGGAGGTCCCGAACTTGCATTGGCCGTCATTAAATTGCCAGCAAGTTCCCGCTTCCTTTTTTTGTGCTGTGTGCCCCTTGACTACTTCCCCCGTGTCCTGCTGACTGATTCCCGCTACTGTTGCTCCCGTGAAAGGACTGCCCATACCTCAGTGGGGCCATAACCTTCAACCACAACCCAATGTCCTTTTGATCCCATCTGATCTCCGGGCGGACAGCTTTCCTCTGCCTAAATTGCTCGTCATATCGTAACCACACCTGACCCCCATAAGTACGATGAGCCTCCCCAATAGAATCAAGGTAGCAAAATAAACCTGAGCAATTATCCGGAGCTTTTTCCCCAATAACGCTAGCCAATATTGCAAAAGCCTGTAACCAATTAACAAACGTCTGAGGAATCAACCTCCACCTACGTTTCTCTTCTTCCTCTTTTTTACTATCGTCCTTTTTACCCTTATCCAGATTAAACTTTTCCAGCGGAAGGGAAAAAATTTCAACTTAGTCATCCCGCCAAACTTTTCCTTTACCTCTCTCTTTTTTTTTTTTTTTAAGTGTGCCCCCAACGGCCCCTCAAAGCACACATATACCTCCCCTTTTGCCCTATCATCCAGCTTTACGGTATCCGCTTTGTCCTTCTCTGTCTGTACGCAAACCGATGCCCCAGAAGGTGTCCCGGCTGCATTCACCGCCGACCTGGCCGACTCGCTCCCCACCTGCGACAACACCGGTTGACTAGGTACCCACGCCGCCGCAGGTAACAAACCTCCTTGATTAACTCCACCACCATCTATTCTAGCCAAAATTTGCGACATGCTAAACAAAATGTCCCTAAGACCCACTACATCTGACCCACGACCTCCCCTAGTATTTTCCCCGCTGGGCCCAGCCAACTGCCTATCACCTCCCCCATCCACTAATGACCCAGCGGGCAACAAACAATACATGGACGCATGCTCACCAAGCTGCGCAGGTGCTGTGTCCCTGCCAGCCGAACGTCCTGAGTCCTGATGAATCCTGGATTCGCTTTGATCCTCGCCACACTCCGATTCGCCAGACTCCTGCTGCTGCTCAAGGCCCGCGCCCCTGGCCTCCTCGTCACCAGGGGGGACCTGAGCGCGTGCCGATGTCCCCGCCGATCGTCCCCCGTCAGTCCCGGCTCCGGTCCTCCCCGCCATCCGTGGCACTCCGCGACTTCCAGACCCGGACTCCCTAGCCCGATCCGTGGTGGTCCGTGGGTGACTGCCAGGCAGCCCCATGCTGCTTCCCGCCGCTCCACCGCCCTGGATGTGCCGACTCGAGCCTGGCAGCAGGTCCTCCAATTACTGCTGCCTGCCCGTGCACCTGCGCTGCTGTATCCCTCGGCTGATGTTTCTGGCAGGCACCCCGACTGGTACATCGCCAGGTGTGCCTGCCGTGCTGGTGGTCCCTCTGGTCCCCTCATCCGCTCTGGCACTCCGTTTTCTTATGGGCAAGCGGCGTCATGAATCGCTGACTCCTGCTGCGGGGGGTGTGTCCATGCGCCCACCGCTCACTTCCTGAACGCCCCTGTCACATGACGCCGGGGCCGGAAGTGACGTAGGCCGCACTTCCGGTGAAGCCCCGCCCCCCGGATGATGACGCGGCTGCAGCGCGGGCCTTGCTTCCGGCGCGGTCCGGGCTCTGGTATTGCGGCGCGCCACCGTAGCTGGCCGCACTACAGCTGAGCGGGGCACTTCAGTCGCGGACCGCGACCCGATGCTGGAGGAGCCCGCAGGCCGGCTGGGCGGATTCCTGCCGCGGCGGGCGCGCTGGCGGGGGATTCCGCCAGCGTGCTCACCGGACGCAGGGTCCCATGAGGGGCTCCGCAGCCTGCGCCTGCTGCCCGTACTAACCATCTCCGGGGAAAGCCTCTCGGGGGGGGGGGGGGGGGGGGGGCTGCGTCCTCCTGCCGCTTCTTCCGGATCCCAACGGAGAATCTTCTGCTCCGGCATTCCCCAGCAATCCAGACAGCTGGGACTCAAGCCACCCTCCACGCCTGGATCTGGCAGCCTCCCTCAGCTTGTTGATCAGGGAATCAACGGTTTCCATAAGATTGGTAAGTGTACTCAAACAATGGGAAAGTTGTAGGTTTTTTTTTTTTTTTTGAGTTCTGCAACTTTCCCCGCTGACTTCCTTCCTGGACTGACCGTTTTCCCGCACTTTTCCTTATTATATCTCCCCAGCCCCTTCCAATGCCCGCCCCTCCAGGCTTATAACCAATCCGGATATTGGGATTAAAATTACACCCTCCTGGCACATCCCGGTCATGTGGGGCTTCCTTCTAGTTACACTTGCTTCCAGCCCCCTTCTGGAGTGGGTGAGAAATGCATAAAACATTACCTCGGATTGCTCCACTCCTGGTTTTGTCTTATAAATACAGAGGTAAAAATCTCACCAAATACTCAAAGTGCCACAATCTTCTGACAGTGCGGATTCCACCAATAAATAAGTGATCACCTTCCCAACCTGTGCATCGCTGAGAACTTGTTTTCACCAATAAACACCCTTTAATGCAAACTACAGTAATTGTACATCGCAGTTCTGGTGAGCGCACAGTGATGGGCAGGAGCCACCAATATAATGGGTATAACGGCTAACAGGTATTTGCAAATAGCTGAAGGGTGGGCCCGGGTGGGTGGGCCCCTGGAGTTAATTTCCCTGGTGGGCCCCAGACACCCCAGTCCAGTAGGATCGTGTCTGTGTTGTCAGAGGAGAAAAAATATATTTTTTCCCTTCTTCTGGGGATTCTGAGCATATCTTGCCTTCCTCATCCTGATCAGAATCAAGGGATTGTATGTCCTCTTCTGAGCTTAGCTCCATCTCCCATCTTGGTCTCTTAGCACGGGGACCTGGCTGAGATGTCTGTGGGGGAACGAAATTAGAGATTGAAGTTTGCACCTCCTCTCTAATCATGGACCTCATGTCAGATAGAAAAGTAGACTGTTCATCTCTGATGATTTTAGAGGTCCACCTCTCACATAGCTGTTTCCCAGGCAATTTTATACTGCCGAGAGCACATCTTCTAGATTTCCCTGAGACCTAGACAGCCCTTTTGGGTGCAGATACTGGTGCAGCAGGGGCTCCCTTGTCCTAGAATTGTAAGAATGGGGAAGATACTAAGTATACAGGATTTTTAATAGTGAGTAATTGACGCGCCCCCTCGGCCGTGGGGTACTCGGCAGCCGGGCCTCTGTGTATGCCGGTGGGGGATATCACGGTGGCTGGCCCGGTCTGTGACCCAGGGCGGTCAGCAAAAAGGGGAAATATATAGGGGATTTGGAAAGTTCGTGGAACGCGGCAAAAGGGAGCCGCCGCTGTGGAGCAGTCCTCTGAAGCTGATGTTACTGCAGCAGGGATGGTGTGGCTCCAGGGCAGTGTAGGTAGTGTAAGTTGAGCTGGGCGTTGTAGTGCAGGGAAGGAAAGATGGCGCAGATGAAAGGAATGGACGGAGGCAGTGTGGTGCAGTCATCCGAGTCTTTACTCACAGTTCTTATGACAGTTCCACTCGTGCACTTTACAGGTGTCAGCCTCCCACGTCGCGCTGCGTTCACCAGGCAGGGGTTCAGCACTTCCTCAGGCCGATTAGGAGTACCTGACAGAACCCCACTTTCTTGTGTTCCTAGCTAGACCGTCTTCACGCTGGGTCTTTCTCCCTCCTGCCCTGCGCTTCCCCACTCTCAATCCCGCTCGGGTGCTCTGAAGTCCTTCCTGTCTCGTCGGAGTTCCCGGACCTGCTTGACCCTCACGGGGATTAGAATGAGGCTTCGGCAACTGACTATATAAGTCAGAAGCCTCCGGTTTTCCCAGCCAAGACTTAGAGTAACACGGCTGGACCAGGGGCCGGTCCCCTTCTTGCGGCCTACGATCCCTCTGTCTTCTGGCAGATTCGGGGCATACGGGTGCTGTCCTGCACTCGCCGTACCCCCTGGGATCCCTTACTTAGAACGGAGCCTACTCCTCTGCTCCCCACCTGGGCCTCTAGGACTGGGCCCTACTTATGGAGCAGAGGTCCTAAAAAGCCTCTGCTCCCAGACTGTCCTCACTCACTCACTCCTCTTACTCCACTGCCACCCTAAGATGGCTTCCCTTTATATACCTACTGTCAAAGTGCTCCCTCTAACTACTTCCTCCACCCACACCCACTACTGGTTCCCCCTACCTTTAGGTTTCCCCCACTCCAGCCAGGGACAGGGCTCAGCAGGAAAACACATTGCATCTTGCCCTTCCAGCCGGCCTGGAGTAGTGTAGTGTTGGATGCAGGTTTTGGGGTTCCGGGCAGCACTCCTTCCTTACCTGAGAGAAGGGGATACCACACCTCTGGGTGAGGTGCAGTACCTCTGTGGCGACTGAACCCTCAGGGGCGCCACATAATCTCTTTACCAATTACTCACATGTACCAGGGTCTGCTCTGCAGGGGCATCTGATCGACCAGAATCCAAAAGGAGGAGACAGTTAAGCAAAAGGCATCAATAGGTGGGAAATACAGCTGGGAAGAGCAGAGGCATTGGAAGTGCTTCCACACACCAAAAGTACTTCAGCCTCTTTTGCTTATCCATTCAAATGCAGCTTTCTCTGTAATGGAGGAATAGACTCTAGCAAAAGGAAATACTGTACTTGTATTTGCAAGAGTTACATGTGCATATAAATAGTTTGAGGCGTGTAATCCTTCTGCCAGATTCCTTTTAAAGGGTACCTGTCCTTTCAGGTGACTAGTCAGAACAGGCTGTCACTATTTCTGGTTATTATATGACTTGAATCGTGTGTTTTCATCAGTTTCCCCTCTGCAGGCTCTATCTCTGATTTTCAGTCCTCTCTGAGCTAGTGGGTGGAGATTAGCTACTATGATGTCTATACCGTACACGGACATGATGGATTCTTGCTGCTCTTGCTCTGAGCACAAAGACAGTAGCAACAGAAGCAATGTGGACATTATACAGCATTACTGTGCTGTGGCTGTAAATCCATCAAAGAGAAATACATTACCTATAAGCTGTGGCTCCATCCGCCTGTGTCTTTTTGTCTCTGCCCCCTCCTCTCTCTTCCCTCTCCTTGCAGTATAAATGCAGGTGTAACCTGACACCTCACTGTTCTGGCAGTCTATCTTGTTTTGTCCAAGACAGACTTGAGTTTGTTTTTATTCCTGAGCAGGGCAGTATTAGCCGCTAGGCACTGGAGGGCGCGTGCCTAGGGCGGAAGGTTGCTGGGGCGCACTAATCAGCTTCTTGTCCAAATGGAAGAAAACACATCTGAGTAGTAAGGGGTGTGGGATAAAGGGGTGCAGGGTGTGTGGTATAGTAGGTCGACTCACTCAGCTTCTTAGAGGTAGATACAGGAACATTTTCTGTTTAAGTTTTCAACTGATTTATTAAAATTGTACTGCATAAACCAGTCCAAAATTAGGAAAACAAATAGGTTCAGTTCTTTTTAACATGAGCACAGCTCTGGTGCGCTCATCTACAGACACACCAAACACTGAATGAGTCAAAAAGCTTTGTATTTACCTTCTGGCCCATACCCTGGGGTGGAGATATGGTGAACAGCCTCCTACCCACTCTTTAGCTGTTCACTAAACCCAGCCCTTAGCATGGTCGATTAACCCCTCTCAGCACTTAGTATGCTGGAGCATTTTTCCGGGTTCATATCACTGATGGTAACATCCTGATTGACACATAATTCCCCTCCAGTATTTTACCAGTGACCTTCACACAGTTGATAAGTGTGCATGGATATGCAGGGTGTGTGGGATAGAGGGATGCAAGGGGGTGCTGTGTACGTGAGCTAGCGGGGTGCGAGGCGGTGCAGGTTGCTTGAGTTAGTGAGCGAGAGCGGTGCAGACTTTGAGAGGGATGCTCTACCGATATATATGACGCGCCCCCTGGGCCGTGGGGTACCCGGTGCCGGGCCGGTAGATGCTGGGGGATGTCACAGTGGCGGTGACCCGGTTCGTGATCCAGGGCGGTCAATAAAAGGGGATATATTTACAGGGGATTTTTATAGTTTATGTTAAAGTTTGTGACGCCACCTGTGGAATGCGGCTAAAGGGAGCGGCCGCTGCGGAGCCGTCCTCTGAAGCTGATGTTACTGCAGCAGGGATGGTGTGGCTCTCCACAGGAAGAGCTAGCTCCAGGGCAGTGTAGATGTTGTTGTAGGTTGCGCTGGGCGTTGTAGTGCAGGGAGTGATGGCGCTGCAAGAAACACAGACAAGGTGGTGCAGTCCTCTGGATCTTTACTCACGGTTATTGCAGTCCAAGTTACAGACGTCAAGGTAACTTCCCGTGCCGTGCAGCATTTACTCAGTGAGGGGTTCAGTCCACCCCCAGGTAACTACGGAGTACATAGCAGGACCCCCTTCTGTGTCCTCTCTCTGGCTGTCTCCCTGAACCTCATACCAAGTGTCCCAGTCCAGTACCTGCGGGCCTTGGCGGGCGACGTCTGTTCCGTCCCCTGGGTCCTATATAGCTACCTTCCTGGTGAGACTGGTATGGAATGTTGGCTACTGGACATGAAATACTGCAGCCTCCGGTTTCTAGTTAAGACGTGCAACCTTCTACTAGTTGAGGGACCAGTTCCCTGTATGCAGCCTGACCCCTCCACCTCCCGGCAGATTCGGGCGTACGGGTGGCCTCTCGCACTGCCTGTACCCCTGGGATCCTTTCTTCTGGTTCCTGGAGCCTTCCTGCTCCCTCTCCTCTCCTTCTCTTCTTCCTCTCAGCCTTGGGCCTCACTGGCTAGGCCCGCCTCTGGAAAAGAGCTCCTACAGAGCCTCTGCTCCTGGCACTTTCCTCCTCAGACTAATCTGTCTTTCTAAGATGGTTTCTCTTTTTATATCTTCCTTCTATGTGCTCCCCTTAACTACGTCCTCCACCCACACCCCTTTACTAGGTTCCCCCCACTCCAGCCAGGGACCAGGGACTGTGCTCTCCCGTAGGAGCAATCTCGCCCTGCCCTCTGAAGTGTGGTGTAATGAATGCAGGTGTTAGGGTCCTGAGCTGTACTCCTTCCTTACCTGAGAGTGAGATACCACAGCTCTGGGTGAGATGCAGTACCTCTGTGGCGACCGAACCCTCTGGGGCGCCACATATATATGTGTGTGTATATAATATGTGTGTATGTATATAATGTGTGTGTGTATATATCTATATATATCTATATATACACAGCTCATTTTCATTTTCTCTGATTTTTCTCTTTATAGGTCTATTTTTGAGTAAAATGTACATTGTTGTTTTATTCTATAAACTACTGACAACTTGTCTCTAAAAATCAAAGCTAAAAATTTTGTATTTATTTGCAGCAAATGAGAAATCGTCAAAATAATAAAAAAGAAACAGAGAACCAGAGAACCAGTGCTGTCAGACCTCAAATACAGCAAAGAAAACAAGTTCTTATTCATTTAGAAACAACAATACTCCTGTTTTAACTCAGGAAGAGTTCAGACATCAATATTTGGTGGAATAGCCATGATTTTTAATCCCAGCTTTCATGCGTCTTGGCTGCTTTCCACCAGTCTTTCACGCTGCTTTTGGGTGACCTTATGCCACTCCTGGCACAAAAATGTAAGCAGTTCTTCTTTGTTTGATGGCTTGTGACTATCCATCTACCTCTTGATTACATTCCAGAGGTTTTCAATAGGGTTCAGGTCTGGAGATTGGGCTGGCCATGACAGGGTCTTGATGTGGTGCTCCTTCATCCACACATTGATTGACCTAGCTGTGTGGCATGGGGCATTGTCCTGCTGGAAAAAACAGTCCTCAGAGTTGGGGAACATTGCCTGAGCAGAAGGAAGCAAGTGTTTTTTCAAGATTAACCTTGTATGCGGCTTGATTCATACGTCCTTCGCAAAGATTAACCTGCCCAATTCCAGCCTTGCTGAAGCATCCCCAGATCATCACCGATCCTCCACCAAATTTCACAGCGGTGCAAGACACTGTGGCTTGTATGCCTCTCCAGGTCTCCGTCTAACCATTAGACGACCAGGTGTTGGGCAAAGCTGAAAATTAGACTCATCAGAGAAGATTACCTTACTCCAGTGCTCTATGGTCCAATCCTTATGGTCTTTGGCAAACTTCAGCCTGGCTCTCCTTTGCTTCTCATTGATGAAAGGCTTTTTTCTAGCTTTACATGACTTGAGGTCTCTAGGAGCCCGTTATGAACTGTTCTTGCCGTGCACTTCACCTCAGCTGCCATTTGCCATTCCTTTTGTAGGTCACTTGATGTCATCCTGCGGTTGCTGAGTGACATTAGAATAAGATGACGGTCATCCCGGTCGGTGGAGAGTCGCTTTCGCCCTCTGCTGGTCTGTAGCTTTGTTGTCCCCAATGTCTGCTGCTTGACCTTGTTGTAATGGACTGCCGTCTTTGAAATTTTAAGGATGGAGGCAACATGACGCTCACTGTATCCCTCTGCTAGTGAAGCCAGAATTGAGCCCTTCTTTTCCTCACTCAAGACTTTTCTTTTCAACTCCTTTGGCATGGTTAAAAGTTAGTTTTTCATTCAAATTACTTTTGGGCTGTTCCTAGCACTTGTTTTGCCATCCAGCTTGTCCTATTGCAAGAGGATTGTGAAGAAAACAGCAGTGTTTTTTATACTTTCCCTGGTTACATAAGATTTGGTTCAGGTGATCACCTAATCAGAAGCACATTAAGAAGAATGAGGTGGACTGTGGTTGGAATTCAACTGACGCTGGAATGGAATGGCTGTCAGACATGTAGAGATGGGGATTTTTTCCATTGATTTGAACAAAGGCAAACCGAGCCTAAAGTATGAATCTTCAGGCTCCATTTGCTCTGCTTTCAGATGTCTCATTTCAGACAGCACAATCCTGTATTTCAGGGATTCAGTTGTAAGCCTTGTGTAAAGACCTGAATGCAGCGCTGAATGTAGTGTGAATAGGTCCTTACATCCTACACCACCTCAGGGGATTGTTGTTATGGAGTATTGCCCCTGGGTGGCCGCAGTTATGACCACCACCAGGGCTTGCGGTCACCCACCCTAGCTTTGGTATTCTGGGGAGCTGGTATAATGAATATCTGAGAAGAGCCCTAGAGAAGCAAGAACATTGGACAACCAAGATGTGGTGGCCTCAAGTCAGGTGTAGCGTTCAACAGGGCAAGACTTTCTAACTTGTATCTATTGTGTATGGGTATCGTGGTTGTGGGGGACTTCATGTGTCCAGTAACCATAGTGGATGCCCATTCCTAAACTAATCAAGGATTCCTGTGGACCTATTGAGCTAATAGAACCAGCAGTCAAATTAATGTCCCAAATTATCCCCACAAATTAATAACTAATAGGGAATTAGGTAATGCACACGGAGCATGATGCTTCGCACTTGTCTTTGGTTTGCTGCTGATTGCAGGAGGTTTATGGACTAGTTGATGTGCGGCCCCACAACTTGTCTATAGTAGATACCAGCCCCATCATCTTTTTTTCAACCTTTGTATGTGAGGACCCTGCACACGACTGCTCCCATTTCCATACTTTTTCCATTAATAGCCGGTCATAATAGAGTGAACCAGAGATGTGGGTCATCCATTTCAGGTGTTGTAGGTGTTCTCAGTCTTCAGAAATCCCTTTAAAGAGAACCTGTCACTTTCCATAACGATGTAATTTTTTACCTGGTGTAAATGCCCCTGTTCTGAATACGGCGTTGCTTTTCTTGTGTTCCTGCCCCTCTGTCCCTCTTCTCTGGATGTAAATCATCTTTTTAGCCAAGTGGACTAAGAGTGGGATATATCAACCAATTCGTCTCCACCCACCTGTCAGACAGATATGTTACATCTCCTCAGATGGATGCCAGCTCTGCAGGTAATTATTTGACATAAAGAGGTTGTCCGGCACCACTCACATCTGCATTGGTGGTGAGCGACACTGATGACATTGCTCTGGGAGATACAAAACAGGACATGTACTTTATTAAAGGGAATCTGTCAGCAGATTTTTGCTACTTAATCTGAGAGCAGCATGATGTAGAGCAAGATATCCTGATTCCAGGGATGTGTCACTTATTAGGCTGTGTGTTGTAGTTTCAATACAATCCATGTTTTATCAACAGGAGATGATCACTGCCTGACTAGGTCTCAGGTACAGGCCAGTCAGGCTAATCTGTGTAACCCCGCCCTCACCACTGATTTGCAGTTTGTACACAGGAATCTGCCCGCGTGGGCGGGGTTACACAGGGCTTAACATTCTGAGCACTGCTTCATTTACAACAGAGAAAGCAGGGATTCTATCAAAACTGCACCAAGCAGTCTAGTAAGTGATACATCGCTGGAATCAGGCTCTCTGCCCCTACATCATGCTGATCTCGGATTACGTAGCAAAACCTTCTGACAGATTCCCTTTAACTGGAATTGTGTATCTGTCCTATCCTATTGCAATAACTATAGATGCAAGTCGGAAACGTATTTGCGGTTAAACATTATTCTGGTTAGGATCGCGACCTATGGTGATGTTTTTATATATTTTTTACTACAAATAAACTCACAAGATTTTTAACCCTATCCTGACCCTGTAACACTATTTTCTTCGTTCTAATAAATAGGTGGAAAATTTGGCACAAATCCCTCCAAGTATCTGCTTTCCTCCCTATAGCCAGCCTTGGTAAATGGGCTATTGTGGTCATTTCTGAGTGAGGCCCTAGTTTTGTCTTGGGGCCCATGGCTACTTATTGCACCCTGTGACACCTATTTAGCCATTTTCCTGGGTTTCCCGCATTCTGCTTTGCTGTGATCTGGTCATCAGTCTTTCAGGTAGTGTGTTTTATAGGACCAATACAATATAAGTGCCCCCATCACAGAGACCGACCCCCAAAACACTGGTGATGTAACTTGGGCTGGAGTTATATGTGACCTGCTCTATTACAGGTGCATCTCACAAAACTAGAATATCATCAAAAAGTTACTTTATTTCAGTTCCTCAATACAAAAAGTGAAACTCCTATATTATATAGAGTCATTACACACAGAGGGATCTATTTCACGTGTTTATTTCTGTTAATGTTGATGATTATGGCTTACAGCCAATGGAAACACAAAAGTTATTATCTCAGTAAATTAGAATACTTTATAACAGCTTGAAAAATTATTTTAAAATCCGAAATATTGGCCTATTGAAATGTATATTCAGTAAATGCACTCAATACCTGGTCGGGGCTCCTTTTGCATCAATTACTGCATCAATGCGGCAATGTGGCATGGAGGCGATCAGCCTGTGACACTACTGAGGTGTTATGGAAGCCCAGGTGGCTTTGATAGAAGCCTTCAGCTCGTCTGCATTGTTGTGTCTGGGGTCTCTCATCTTCCTCTTGACAATACCCCATAGATTCTCTATAATAGATTCTCTATGGGGTTAAGGTCAGGCGAGTTTGCTGCCAATCAAGCACAGTGATACTGTTGTGTGTAAACCAGGTATTGGTACTTTTGGCCGTGTGGACAGGGGCCAAGTCCTGCTGGAGAATGACATTTCCATCTCCAAAAGTTTGTCTGCAGAGGGAAGCATGAAGTGCTCTAAAATTTCCTGGTAGGCGGCTGCGCTGACTTTGGTCTTGATAAAACACAGTGGACCTACACCAGAAGATGACATGGCTCCCCAAACCATCACTGATGGTGGAAACTTCACACTAGACCTCCAGCAGCTAAACAAATGAAATGAAACAAATTAAAATTGGAACTCTGGGACCTTGTGGAGTGTGTCAATGACTGCCTTCTGGACATCTGTCAAGTCAACAGTCTTCCCCATGATTGCGGAGCCTACTGAAACAGACTAAGGGACTTTTTAAATGCTTAGGAAGCCTTTGCAGGTGTTTTTTGTTAATTATTTAAGTTTACTGAGATAATGACTGTTGTGTTTTCATTGGCTGTAAGCCATAACCATCAACATTAACAGAAATAAACACTTGAAATAGATCACTCTGTTTGTAATGACTCTATATAATATATGACTTTGACTTTTTATATTGAAGAACTGAAATTAACTTTTTGATGATATTCTAATTTTGTGAGATGCTCCTGTATGTAGCACCCTCTATACTCCCTGGTCCTGCAGCAGCTGCCATCATGTATACAGCAGATGAGACAGACACTTTATTATATGCCGGATGAGCCAAGTCTGGTTCTAGTTCTGGAATATTGAGCGTCAGCGTTCACTCTCATCATTGTTTCTGTAGGGTGAAGTCCACACAAATAAAACACACAACACAATATATTATTATTATTTTTTTTATTGGAATAGCAATAAGCCACATTGTAATAAAAATATTACTGGCCCTTTAATAAATTAAAGTTCACAATGACTCTCAGGTCAGACCCGATAGAGACTACAGAACTTGCTGCGGATAGTGCAGACCTGATGAGAGCCACTGGAACCAAAGATCCAGAGGAAGGCGAAGAAAACCCCCTAGGGGGGAAAAAAATTCCTTCCTGACCCCAGTTCTGGCGATCGGATATCTCCCTGGATCTTGTCTCTCCTGCTGCATATTGCTGTATATCTGTACGTCAGGGGCGGACACAGCCAGAAGAGGGCCCCTCTATCAGAACAGTATATCTAGCCCCGTGTCTGGACTGTTGGGCCGCCCACCTCGGGCCTGGCTTTGTGTCTGGACTGTGGGACTTCCCGCCTTGAGTCTGGACTGTTGGACCTCCCACTTCGGGTCTGGACAGTTGGGCCGCCCGCCTCGGGTCTGGACAGTTCCCCTCTATCAGTATATTGGCATAGCTCATCATAATGCACAATTCACCTGATTAGGAGGTGGTGGTGGCCCCTTTACATCTTGGGTCCCTGTGGAACTGCACATGTTGCACCAATTGGCCACCCTCCTCGGGTCTGGCCCCATGTCTGGACTGTTGGGCCGCCCGACTCAGATCTGGACTGTTGGGCCACCCGCCTTGGTTCTGGACTGGTGGGCCGCTCGCCTCGGGTCTGGACTGTTGGGCCGCCCGCCTCGGGTCTGGACTGTTGGGCCGCCCGCCCTGGGTCTGGACTGTTGGGCCGCCCGCCCTGGGTCTGGACTGTGGGGGCCGCCCGCCCTGGGTCTGGACTGTGGGGGCCGCCCGCCCTGGGTCTGGACTGTGGGGGCCGCCCGCCCTGTGTCTGGACTTTGGGGCCGTCTGCCCTGGGTCTAACCCCAGGTCTGGACTGTGGGGCCGCCTGCCCCGGGACTATCCCCGTGTCTGGACTGTGGGGCCCGTCCGCCCCGAGCCTGGACTGTGGGGTCCGTCCGCCCCGAGCCTGGACTGTGGGGCCCGTCCGCCCCGAGCCTGGACTGTGGGGCCCGTCCGCCCCGAGCCTGGACTGTGGGGCCCGTCCGCCCCGAGCCTGGACTGTGGGGCCCGTCCGCCCCGAGCCTGGACTGTGGGGCCCGTCCGCCCCAAGCCTGGACTGTGGGGCCCGTCCGCCCCGAGCCTGGACTGTGGGGCCCGTCCGCTCCGATCCTGGACTGTGGGGCCCGTCCGCCCCGAGCCTGGACTGTGGGGCCCGTCCGCCCCGAGCCTGGAGTTTGGGGCCCGTCTGCCCCGAGCCTGGACTGTGGGGCCCGAGCGTGGACTGTGGGGCCCGTCCACCCCGAGCCTGGCCGGTGGGGCCTGTCCGCCCCGAGCCTGGACTGTGGGGCCCGTCCGCCCTCTGTCCGTACTGTGGCCGCCCCATGTCCGGACTGTGAGGTCGCCTGCCCCGGGTCTAGCCCCAGGTCTGGACTGTGGGGCATGCCCACCCCGTGTCAGGACTGTGGGGCCCGTCCGCCCCTTGTCCTAACTATGGGCCCGCCCGCCCCGTGTCCTGACTGTGAAGCCCGCCCACCCCGTATCCAGACTGTTGGGCCTGCACGCCCAGTGTCCTGACTGTGGAGCCCGCCCGCCCCGTGTCCTGACTTTGGGGCTCGCCCGCCCAAACTCCAGACTGTGGGGCCCATCCGCCCCGAGTCTGAACTTTGGGGCCGCCTGCCCCGGGTCTAGTCCCAGGTCTGGACTGTGGAGCCACCAGTCCCGGGACTAGCCCCGTTTCCGAACTGTGGGGCACGCGCGCCCCGAGCCTGGACTGTGGGGCACGCCCGACCCCGAGATTGGACTGTGGGGCCCGAGCGTGGACTGTGGGGCCTGTCCGCCCCGAGCCTGGACTGTGGGGCCCCCCGTCCGCCCAGGGTCTGGATTGTGGGGCCGGCTGCCCCCGGGTCTAGCCCCGAGCCTAGACTGTGGGGCCCGCCCGCCCTATGTCCGTACTGTGGCCGCCCCGTGTCTGGACTGTGGGGCCGCCTGCCCCGGGTCTAACCCCAGGTCTGGACTGTGGGGCATGCCCACCCCGTGTCAGGACTGTGGGGCCCGTCCGCCCCATGTCCGGACTGTGGGGCCGCCTGCCCCGGGACAAGCCCTGTCCCCGGACTGTGGGTCCCGCCCCGTGTCCTAACTATGGGACCGCCCACACTGTGTCCTGACTGTGGGGCCCGTCCGCCCCGAGCCTGGACTGTGGGGCCGGTTGCCCCGGGTCTAGCCCCGAACCTGGAATGTGCGGCCCGCCCACCCTATGTCCGGACTGTGGCCGCCCCGTGTCCGGACTGTAGGGCTCGTCCACCCCGTGTCCGGACTGTGGGGCCCGTCCGCCCCGAGCCTGGACTGTGGGGCCCGTCCGCCCTGAGCCTGGACTGTGGGGCCCGTCCGCCCCGAGCCTGGACTGTGGGGCCCGTCCGCCCCGAGCCTGAACTGCGGGGCACGTCCGACCTGAGCCTGGACTGTGGGGCCCGTCCGCAGCGAGGATGGACTGTGGGGCCTGTCCGCCCTGAGCCTGGACTGTGGGGCCCATCCGTCCCGGGTCTAGCCCCGAGCCTGGACTGTGGGGCCCGCCCTATATCCGGACTGCGGCCGCCCCGTGTCCGGACTGTGGGGCCGCCTGCCCCGGGTCTAGCCCCAGGTCCGGACTGTGGGGCCCCCCGCCCGCCCTGATTCCAGACTGTGGGGCCCCTCGCCTGCCCCGGGTCCAGACTGTGGGATCCCCCGCTTGCCCCGGGTCTGGACTGTGGGGCCGACTGCCCCCGGGTCTAGCCCCGAGCCTGGACTGTGGGGCCCGCCCGCCTTATGTCCGGACTGTGCCCCTCCCGTGTCTGGACTGTGGGGACCGTCCACCCCGTGTCCGGACTGTGGGCCGCCAGCTCCGGGTCTAGCCCTAGGTCTGGACTGTGGGGCATGCCCGCCCCGTATCCGGACTGTGGGGCCCGTCCACACCTTGTCCGGACTGTGGGCCGCCTGTCCCGGGTCTAGCCCCAGGTCTGGACTGAGAAGCCGCCTGTCCCGGGATTAGCCCCGTGTCCGGCCTGTGGGGCCCGCCCGCCACGTGTCCTGACTGTACGGCTCGCCCGCCCCGTGTCCTGACTTGGGGCCGCCTGCCCCGGGTCTAGCCCCAGGTCTCGACTGTGGTGCCACCTGCCCCGGGACTAGCCCCGAGCCTGGACTGTGGGGCACGCCCGCCCCGAGCGGGAAAGGGAGGCCCATCCGCTCCGAGCCTGGACTGTGGGGCCCGTCCGCCCCGAGCCTGGACTGTGGGGCCAGTCCACCCCGAGCATGGACTGTGGGGCCAGTCCACCCCGAGCCTGGACTGTGTGGCACGCCCGCCCTGAGCGGGAAAGGGGGGCCCGTCCGCCCCGAGCCTGGACTGTGGGGCCCGTCCGCCCCGAGCCTGGACTGTGGGGCCCGTCCGCCCCGAGCCTGGACTGTGGGGCCCGTCCGCCCCGAGCCTGGACTGTGGGGCCCGTCCGCCCCGAGCCTGGACTGTGGGGCCCGTCCGCCCCGAGCCTGGACTGTGGGGCCCGTCCACCCCGAGCCTGGACTGTGGGGCCCGTCCGCCCCGAGCCTGGACTGTGGGGCCCGCCCTATGTACGGACTGTGGCCGCACTGCATCTGGCACGCCCGCCCCGAGCGGGAAAGGGGGGCCCGTCCACCCCGAGCCTGGACTGTGGGGCCCGTCCGCCCCAAGCCTGGACTGTGGGGCCCATCCACCCCGAGCCTGGACTGTGGGGCCCGTCCGCCCCGAGCCTGGACTGTGGGGCCCGTCCGCCCCGAGCCTGGACTGTGGGGCCCGTCCACCCCGTGTCCGGACTGTGGGGCCGCCTGCATTGGGTCTAGCCCCTGAACTGGACTGTGGGGCCCCCCACCCCAGGTCCGGATGGTGGGGCCCCCCGCCCGCCCCGAGTCTAGCCCCAGGTCTGGACTGTGGGCCCCCGCGTCAGCCCCGGGCACGGACTGTGGGGCCCCCCACCCGCCCCGGGTCTGAACTGTGGGGCCGGCTGCCCCGGGTCTAGCCCCGAGCCTGGACTGTGGGGCCCACCCTATGTCCGGACTGTGGCCGCCCCGTGTCCGGACTGTGGGGCTCGTCCACCCCGTGTCCGGACTTTGAGGCTGCCTGCCCCGGGTCTAGCTCCAGGTCTGGACTGTGGGGCATGTCAAGCCCGTGTCAGGACTGTGGGACCCATCCTCCCCGTGTCTGGACTGTGGGGCCACCTGCCCATGGTCTAGCCTCAGGTCTGGACTGTGGGGCCGCCAGCCCTGGTACTAGCCCCGTGTCCGGACTGTGGGGCCCGTCCGCTCCGAGCCTGGACTGTGGTGCCCGTCCGCTCCGAGCCTAGACTGAGGGGCCCGTCCGCTCCGAGCCTGGATTGTGGGGCCCGCCTGTCCCGGGTCTAGCCCCGAGCCTGGACTGTGGGGCCCGCCCTATATCCGGACTGCGGCCGCCCCGTGTCTGGACTGTGGGGCCGGTTGTCCCGGGTCTAGCCCCGAACCTGGAATGTGCGGCCCGCCCACCCTATGTCCGGACTGTGGCCGCCCCGTGTCCGGACTGTAGGGCTCGTCCACCCCGTGTCCGGACTGTGGGGCATGTCCGCCCCATGTCAAGACTGTGGGGCCGGTTGCCCCGGGTCTAGCCCCGAACCTGGAATGTGCGGCCCGCCCACCCTATGTCCGGACTGTGGCCGCCCCGTGTCCGGACTGTAGGGCTCGTCCGCCCCGTGTCCGGACTGTGGGGCCCGTCCGCCCCGAGCCTGGACTGTGGGGCCCGTCCGCCCCGAGCCTGGACTGTGGGGCCCGTCCGCCCCGAGCCTGGACTGTGGGGCCTGTCCGCCCCGAGCCTGGACTGTGGGGCCCGTCCGCCCCGAGCCTGGACTGTGGGGCCCGTCCGCCCCGAGCCTGGACTGTGGGGCCCGTCCGCCCCGAGCCTGGACTGTGGGGCCCGTCCGCCCCGAGCCTGGACTGTGGGGCCCGTCCGCCCCGAGCCTGGACTGTGGGGCCCGTCCGCCCCGAGCCTGGACTGTGGGGCCCGTCCGCCCCGAGCCTGGACTGTGGGGCCCGTCCGCCCCGAGCCTGGACTGTGGGGCCCGTCCGCCCCGAGCCTGGACTGTGGGGCCCGTCCGCCCCGAGCCTGGACTGTGGGGCCCGTCCGCCCCGAGCCTGGACTGTGGGGCCCGTCCGCCCCGAGCCTGGACTGTGGGGCCCGTCCGACCTGAGCCTGGACTGCGGGGCCCGTCCGCAGCGAGGATGGACTGTGGGGCCTGTCCGCCCTGAGCCTGGACTGTGGGGCCCATCCGTCCCGGGTCTAGCCCCGAGCCTGGACTGTGGGGCCCGCCCTATATCCGGACTGCGGCCGCCCCGTGTCCGGACTGTGGGGCCGCCTGCCCCGGGTCTAGCCCCAGGTCCGGACTGTGGGGCCCCCCGCCCGCCCTGATTCCAGACTGTGGGGCCCCTCGCCTGCCCCGGATCCAGACTGTGGGATCCCCCGCTTGCCCCGGGTCTGGACTGTGGGGCCAACTGCCCCCGGGTCTAGCCCCGAGCCTGGACTGTGGGGCCCGCCCGCCTTATGTCCGGACTGTGCCCCTCCCGTGTCTGGACTGTGGGGACCGTCCACCCCGTGTCCGGACTGTGGGCCGCCAGCTCAGGGTCTAGCCCTAGGTCTGGACTGTGGGGCATGCCCGCCCCGTATCCGGACTGTGGGGCCCGTCCACCCCTTGTCCGGACTGTGGGGCGCCTGCCCCGGGTCTAGCCCCAGGTCTGGACTGTGAAGCCGCCTGTCCCGGGATTAGCCCCGTGTCCGGCCTGTGGGGCCCGCCCGCCACGTGTCCTGACTGTAGGGCTCGCCCGCCCCGAGTCCAGACTGTGGGGCCCATCCGCCCCGTGTCCTGACTTGGGGCCGCCTGCCCCGGGTCTAGCCCCAGGTCTCTAGCCCCGAGCCTGGACTGTGGGGCACGCCCGCCCCGAGCGGGAAAGGGAGGCCCATCCGCTCCGAGCCTGGACTGTGGGGCCCGTCCGCTCCGAGCCTGGACTGTGGGGCCAGTCCACCCCGAGCATGGACTGTGGGGCCAGTCCACCCCGAGCATGGACTGTGGGGCCCGTCAGCCCCGAGCCTGGACTGTGGGGCCCGTCAGCCCAGAGCCTGGACTGTGGGGCCCGTCAGCCCAGAGCCTGGACTGTGGGGCCCGTCCGCCCCGAGCCTGGACTGTGGGGCCCGTCCGCCCCGAGCCTGGACTGTGGGGCCCGTCCGCCCCGAGCCTGGTCTGTGGGGCCCGTCCGCCCCGAGCCTGGTCTGTGGGGCCCGTCCGCCCCGAGCCTGGACTGTGGGGCCCGTCCGCCCCGAGCCTGGATTGCGGGGCCCGTCCGCAGCGAGGATGGACTGTGGGGCCTGTCCGCCCTGAGCCTGGACTGTGGGGCCCATCCGTCCCGGGTCTAGCCCCGAGCCTGGACTGTGGGGCCCGCCCTATATCCGGATTGCGGCCGCCCTGTGTCCGGACTGTGGGGCCGCCTGCCCCGGGTCTAGCCCTAGGTCCGGACTGTGGGGCCCCCCGCCCGCCCTGATTCCAGACTGTGGGGCCCCTCGCCTGCCCCGGGTCCAGACTGTGGGATCCCCCGCTTGCCCCGGGTCTGGACTGTGGGGCCGACTGCCCCCGGGTCTAGCCCCGAGCCTGGACTGTGGGGCCCGCCCGCCTTATGTCCGGACTGTGCCCCTCCCGTGTCTGGACTGTGGGGACCGTCCACACCGTGTCCGGACTGTGGGCCGCCTGCTCCGGCTCTAGCCCTAGGTCTGGACTGTGGGGCATGCCCACCCCGTATCCGGACTGTGGGGCCCGTCCACCCCTTGTACGGACTGTGGGCCGCCTGCCCCGGGTCTAGCCCCAGGTCTGGACTGTGAAGCCGCCTGTCCCGGGATTAGCCCCGTGTCCGGCCTGTGGGGCCCGCCCGCCACGTGTCCTGACTGTAGGGCTCGCCCGCCCCGAGTCCAGACTGTGGGGCCCATCCGCCACGTGTCCTGACTTGGGGCCGCCTGCCCCGGGTCTAGCCCCAGGTCTCGACTGTGGGGTCACCTGCCCCGGGACTAGCCCCGAGCCTGGACTGTGGGGCACGCCCGCCCCGAGCGGGAAAGGGAGGCCCATCCGCTCCGAGCCTGGACTGTGGGGCCCGTCCGCCCCGAGCCTGGACTGTGGGGCCAGTCCACCCCGAGCATGGACTGTGGGGCCCGAGCCTGGACTGTGGGGCCCGTCCGCCCCGAGCCAGGGCTGTGGGGCCCATCCGCCCCGAGCCTGGGCTGTGGGGCCCATCCGCCCCGAGCCTGGGCTGTGGGGCCCGTCCACCCCGGGTCTAGCCCCGAGCCTGTACTGTGCGGCCCGTCCGCCCCGGGTCTAGTCCCGAGCCTGGACTGTGCGGCCCGTCCGCCCTATATCCGGACTGCGGCCGCCTAGTGTCTGGAGTGTGGGCCCGTCCGCCCCGTGTACTGACTTCGGATCTAGCCCCAGGTCTGGACGGTGGGGCCGCCCGCCCCGAGTCTAGCCCCAGGTCTGGACTGTGGAGCCCCCCGCCAGCCCCGGGTACGGACTGTGGGGCCTGCCCGCCCCGTGTACGGACTGTGGGGCCCCCCGCCCGCCCCGAGTCTGGACTGTGGGGCCGGTTGCCCCGGGTCTGGCCCCGAGCCTGAACTGTGCGGCCCACACACCCTATGTCCGGACTGCAACTGCCCCGTGTCCGGACTGTAGGGCTCGTCCACCCTGTGTCCGGACTGTGGGGCCGCCTTCCCCGGGTCTGGACTGTGGGGCCGCCTGCCCCGGGACAAGCCCCGTGTCCGGACTGTGGGGCCCGTCCGCCCCGAGCCTGGACTGTGGGGCCCCCCGCCCCTGGTCTGAAATGTGGGGCCGGCTGCCCCGGGTCTAGCCCCGAGCCTGGACTGTGGGGCCCGCCCACCCTATGTCTGGACTGCTCCCAGTCCAGACTGTGGGCCTCGCCCTATATCCGGACTGCGGCCGCCCCGTGTCCGGACTGTGGGGCCGCCTGCTCCGGGTCTAGCCCCAGGCCTGGACTGTGGGGCCCGACGCCCGCCCCGATTCCAGACTGTGGGGCCCCTCGCCCGCCCCTGGTCCAGACTGTGGGATCCTCTGCTTGCCCCGGGTCCGGACTGTGGGGCCACCCGCCCCGGGACTGGACTGTGGGGCCGACTGCCCCCGGGTCTAGCCCCGAGCCTGGACTGTGGGGCCCGCCCGACTTATGTCCGGACTGTGGCCCCCCCGTGTCCGGACTGTGGGGACCGTCCACCCCGTGTCCGGACTGTGGGCCGCCTGCTCCGGGTCTAGCCCCAGGTCTGGACTGTGGGCCGCCTGCTCCGGGTCTAGCCCCAGGTCTGGACTGTGGGGCCACCTGCCCCGGGATTAGCCCCGTGTCCGGACTGTGGGGCGGTGTCCAGACTGTGGGGCCCGCCCGCCCCGTATCCTGACTGTGGAGCCCGCCCGCCCCATGTCCTGACTGTGGGGCCCGCCCTGTGTCCTGACTGTGGGGCCCGCCCTGTGTCCTGACTGTGGGGCCCGCCCTGTGTCCTGACTGTGGGGCCCGCCCTGTGTCCTGACGGTGGGGCCCGCCCGCCCTGTGTCCTGACTTTGGGGCCCGCCCGCCCTGTGTCCTGACTTTGGGGCCCGCCCGCCCTGTGTCCTGACTTTGGGGCCCGCCCGCCCTGTGTCCTGACTTTGGGGCCCGCCAGCCCTGTGTCCTGACTTTGGGGCCCGCCAGCCCTGTGTCCTGACTGTGGGGCTCATCCGCCCCGTGTCCGGACTTTGGGGCCGCCTGCCCCAGGTCTAGCCCCAGGTCTTGACTGTGGGGCCATCTGCCCCGGGACTAGCCCCGTGTCCGGACTGTGGGGCACGCCCGCCCCAAGCTTGGACTGTGGGGCCCGTCTGCCCCGAGCTTGGACTGTGGGGCCCGTCCGTGCCGGGTCTAGCCCCGAGCCTGGACTGTGGGGCCCGGCCGCCCTATATCCGGAGTGCGGCGGCCCCGTGTCCGGACTGTGGGCCCGTCCACCCCGTGCCCGGACTGTGGGGCCGCCTGCATCGGGTCTAGCCCCAGGTCTGGACTGTGGGGCCCCCCGCCCCGAGTCTAGCCCCAATTCTGGACTGTGGGACCCCCCGCCAGCCCCGGGTACGGACTGTGGGGCCCCCCGCCCGCCCCGAGTCTGGACTGTGGGGCCGGTTGCCCCGGGTCTGGCCCAGGGTCTGGCCCCGAGCCTGGACTGTGCGGCCCGCCCACCCTATGTCCGGACTGCGGACGCCCTGTGTCCAGACTGTAGGGCTCGCCCACCCCGTGTCCGGACTGTGGGGCATGTCCGCCCCATGTCAGGACTGTGGGGCTCGTCCACCCCGTGTCTGGACTGTGGGGCCGCCTGCCCCGAGTCGAGCCTCAGGTCTGGACTGTAGGGCCGCCTGCCCCGGGACTAGCCCCATGTCCGGACTGTGGGGCCCATCCGCCCCGAGCCTGGACTGTGGGGCCCATCCGCCCCGAGCCTGGACTGTGGGGCCCGTCCGCCCCGAGCCTGGACTGTGGGGCCCCGCGCCCCGGGTCTGAAATGTGGGGCCGGCTTCCCCGGGTCTAGCCCCGAGCCTGGACTGTGTGTTCCCCCCGTCCCGGGTCTAGCCCTGAGCCTGGACTGTGGGGCCCGCCCACCCGGGGCCCGCCCACCCTATGTCTGGACTGTGGCCACCCCGAGTCCAGACTGTGGGGCTCGCCCTATATCCGGACTGCGGCCGCCATGTGTCCGGACTGTGGGGCCGCCTGCCCCGGGTCTAGCCCCAGGTCCGGACTGTGGGGCCCCCCGCCCGCCCTGATTCCAGACTGTGGGGCCCCTCGCCCGCCCCGGGTCTGGACTGTGGGATCCCCCGCTTGTCCCGGGTCCGGACAGTGGGGTCCCCCTCCCCGGGTCTGGACTGTGGGGCCGACTGCCACCGGGTCTAGCCCCGAGCCTGGACTGTGGGGCCCGGCCGCCTTATGTCCCCACTGTGGCCCCCCCCCCCGTGTCCGGACTGTGGGGACCGTCCACCCCGTGTCCAGACTGTGGGCCGCCTGCTCCGGGTCTAACCCCAGGTCTGGATTGTGGGGCATGCCCGCCCCGTGTCCGGACTGTGGGGCCCGTCCACCCCGTGTCTGGACTGTGGGCCGCCTGCCCCAGGTCTAGCCTCAGGTCTAGACTGTGAAGCCGCCTGCCCCGGGATTAGCTCAGTGTCCGGACTGTGGGGCCCGCCCGCCCCGTGTCCTGACTGTGGAGCCCGCCCGCCCCGTGTCCTGACTGTGGGCCCACCCTATGTCCGTACTATGGCCGCCCCGTGTCCGGACTGTGGGGCCCGTCCACCCCGTGTCCGGACTGTGGGGCCGCCTGCCCCGGCTCTAGCCCCAGGTCAGGACTGTGGGGCCCGTCCGCCCCGTGTCCGGACTGTGGGGCCGCCTGCCCCGGGACTAGCCCCGTGTACGGACTGTGGGGCCCGCCCGCACCGTGTCGTAACTATGGGCCCGCCCGCCCCGAGCCTGGACTGTGGGGCCCGTCCGCCCCGTGTCCGGACTGTGGGTCCCGCCCACCCCGTGTCCTGACTGTGGGGCTCGCCCGCCCCGTGTCCAGACTGTGGGGATCGCGCGCCCCGTGTCCAGACTGTGGGGCTCATCCGCCCCGTGTCCGGAATTTGGGGCCGCCTGCCCCGGGACTAGCCCCGTGTCCGGACTGTGAGGCCCGTCCGCCCCGAGCCTGGACTGTGGGGCCCGTCCGCCCCGTGTCCTGACTGTGGGTCCTGCCCGCCCCGTGTCCAGACTGTGGGTCCTGCCCGCCCCGTGTCCAGACTGTGGGTCCTGCCCGCCCCGTGTCCAGACTGTGGGGCTCTTCCGCCCCGTGTCCAGACTGTGGGGCTCTTCCGCCCCGTGTCCAGACTGTGGGGCTCTTCCGCCCCGTGTCCAGACTGTGGGGCTCTTCCGCCCCGTGTCCAGACTGTGGGGCTCTTCCGCCCCGTGTCCAGACTGTGGGGCTCTTCCGCCCCGTGTCCAGACTGTGGGGCTCTTCCGCCCCGTGTCCAGACTGTGGGGCTCTTCCGCCCCGTGTCCGGACTTTGGGGCCGCCTGCCCCGGGACTAGCCCCGTGTCCGGACTGTGGGGCCCGTCCACCCCGTGTCCGGACTGTGCGGCCCGTCCGCCCCGTGTCCGGACTGTGGGGCCCGTCCGCCCCGTGTCCGGACTGTGGGGCCCGTCCGCCCCGTGTCTGGACTGTGGGGCCCGTCCGCCCCGTGTCTGGACTGTGGGGCCCGTCCGCCCCTTGTCCGGACTGTGGGGCCCGTCCGCCCCGTGTCTGGACTGTGGGGCCCGTCCGCCCCTTGTCCGGACTGTGGGGCCCGTCCGCCCCGTGTCTGGACTGTGGGGCCCGTCCGCCCCTTGTCCGGACTGTGGGGCCCGTCCGCCCCGTGTCCGGACTGTGGGGTCTGCCCGCCCCATGTCCTGACTGTGGGGTCCGCCCGCCCCATGTCCTGACTGTGGGGCCCGCCCGCCCCGTGTCCTGACTGTGGGGTCCACCCCGTGTCCGCCCGCCCCGTGTCCTGACTGTGGGGCTCGCCCGCCGCGTGTCCTGACTGTGGGGCTCGCCCGCCCCGTGTCCTGACTGTGGGGCTCGCCCGCACCGTGTCCAGACTGTGGGGCTCGCCCGCACCGTGTCCAGACTGTGGGGCTCGCCCGCACCGTGTCCAGACTGTGGGGCTCGCCCGCACCGTGTCCAGACTGTGGGGCTCGCCCGCACCGTGTCCAGACTGTGGGGCTCATCCGCCCCGTGTCCAGACTGTGGGGCTCGCCCGCCCCGTGTCCAGACTGTGGGGCTCATCCGCCCCGTGTCCAGACTGTGGGGCTCATCCGCCCCGTGTCTGGACTTTGGGGCCGCCTGCCCCGGGTCTAGCCCCGTTTCCGGTCTGTGGGGCAATCCCCGCCCCAAGCTTGGACTGTGGGGCCCGTCCGTCCCGGGTCTAGCCCCGAGCCTGGACTGTGGGGCCCGGCCGCCCTATGTCCGGACTGCGGCCGCCCAGTGTCCGGACTATGGGCCCGTCCGCCCCGTGTCCGGACTGTGGGGCCGCCTGCCCCGGGTCTAGCCTCAGGTCTGGACTGTGGGGCCGCCTGCCCCGGGTCTAGCCCCACGTCTTGACTATGGGTCATGCCCGCCCCGTATCCGGACTGTGGGGCCCGTCCACCCCGTGTCTAGAATGTGGGGCCGCCTGCCCCGGGTCTAGCCTCAGGTCTGGACTGTGGGGCCGCCAGCCCCGGGTTTAGCCCCAAGTCTGGACTGTGGGGCCACCTGCCCCGGGATTAGCCCTGTGTCCGGACTGTGGGGCCCGTCCACCCCGTGTCTGGACTGTGGGCCGCCTGCCCCGTGTCTAGCCCCAGGTCTGGACTGTGGGGCCACCTGCCCCGGGATTAGCCCTGTGTCCGGACTGTGGGGCCTGCCCGCCCTGTATCCTGACTGTGGAGCCCGCCCACCCAATGTCCTGACTGTGGGGCCCGCCTTGTGTCCTGACTGTGGGGCCCGTCCGCCCCGTGTCCTGACTGTGGGTCCCGCCCGCCCCGTGTCCAGACTGTGGGGCTCGCCCGACCCGTGTCCAGACTGTGGGGCTCGCCCGCCCCGTGTCCAGACTGTGGGGCTCATCCGCCCCGTGTCCAGACTTTGGGGTCGCCTGCCCCGGGACTAGCCCCGTGTCCGGACTGTGAGGCCCGTCCGCCCCGTGTCCGGACTGTGGGGCCCGTCCGCCCCGTGTCCGGACTGTGGGTCCCGCCCGCCCCGTGTCCAGACTGTGGGGCTCGCCCGACCCGTGTCCAGACTGTGGGGCTCGCCCGCCCCGTGTCCAGACTGTGGGGCTCATCCGCCCCGTGTCCAGACTTTGGGGTCGCCTGCCCCGGGACTAGCCCCGTGTCCGGACTGTGAGGCCCGTCCGCCCCGTGTCCGGACTGTGGGGCCCGTCCGCCCCGTGTCCGGACTGTGGGGCCCGTCCGCCCCGTGTCCGGACTGTGGGGCCCGTCCGCCCCGTGTCCGGACTGTGGGGCCCGTCCGCCCCGTGTCAGGACTGTGGGGCCCGTCCGCCCCGTGTCAGGACTGTGGGGCCCGTCCGCCCCGTGTCAGGACTGTGGGGCCCGTCCGCCCCGTGTCAGGACTGTGGGGCCCGTCCGCCCCGTGTCAGGACTGTGGGGCCCGTCCGCCCCGTGTCAGGACTGTGGGGCCCGTCCGCCCCGTGTCAGGACTGTGGGGCCCGTCCGCCCCGTGTCAGGACTGTGGGGTCCGCCCCGTGTCAGGACTGTGGGGCCCGTCCGCCCCGTGTCAGGACTGTGGGGCCCGTCCGCCCCGTGTCAGGACTGTGGGGCCCGTCCGCCCCGTGTCAGGACTGTGGGGCCCGTCCGCCCCGTGTCAGGACTGTGGGGCCCGTCCGCCCCGTGTCAGGACTGTGGGGCCCGTCCGCCCCGTGTCCGGACTGTGGGGCCCGTCCGCCCCGTGTCCGGACTGTGGGGCCCGTCCGCCCCGTATCCAGACTGTGGGGCTCGCCCGCCCCGTGTCCAGACTGTGGGGCTCGCCCGCCCCGTGTCCAGACTGTGGGGCTCGCCCGCCCCGTGTCCAGACTGTGGGGCTCGCCCGCCCCGTGTCCAGACTGTGGGGCTCGTCCGCCCCGTGTCCAGACTTTGGGGCCGCCTGCCCCGGGACTAGCCCCGTGTCCGGACTGTGAGGCCCGTCCGCCCCGTGTCCGGACTGTGGGGCCCGTCCGCCCCGTGTCCGGACTGTGGGGCCCGTCCGCCCCGTGTCCGGACTGTGGGGCCCGTCCGCCCCGCGTCCGGACTGTGGGGCCCGTCCGCCCCGCGTCCGGACTGTGGGGCCCGTCCGCCCCGCGTCCGGACTGTGGGGCCCGTCCGCCCCGTATCCAGACTGTGGGGCTCGCCCGCCCCGTGTCCAGACTGTGGGGCTCGCCCGCCCCGTGTCCAGACTGTGGGGCTCGCCCGCCCCGTGTCCAGACTGTGGGGCTCGCCCGCCCCGTGTCCAGACTGTGGGGCTCGTCCGCCCCGTGTCCAGACTTTGGGGCCGCCTGCCCCGGGACTAGCCCCGTGTCCGGACTGTGAGGCCCGTCCGCCCCGTGTCCGGACTGTGGGGCCCGTCCGCCCCGCGTCCGGACTGTGGGGCCCGTCCGCCCCGCGTCCGGACTGTGGGGCCCGTCCGCCCCGCGTCCGGACTGTGGGGCCCGTCCGCCCCGTGTCCAGACTGTGGGGCTCGCCCGCCCCGTGTCCAGACTGTGGGGCTCGCCCGCCCCGTGTCCAGACTGTGGGGCTCGTCCGCCCCGTGTCCAGACTTTGGGGCCGCCTGCCCCGGGACTAGCCCCGTGTCCGGACTGTGAGGCCCGTCCGCCCCGCGTCCGGACTGTGGGGCCCGTCCGCCCCGCGTCCGGACTGTGGGGCCCGTCCGCCCCGCGTCCGGACTGTGGGGCCCGTCCGCCCCGCGTCCGGACTGTGGGGCCCGTCCGCCCCGCGTCCGGACTGTGGGGCCCGTCCGCCCCGCGTCCGGACTGTGGGGCCCGTCCGCCCCGCGTCCGGACTGTGGGGCCCGTCCGCCCCGCGTCCGGACTGTGGGGCCCGTCCGCCCCGCGTCCGGACTGTGGGGCCCGTCCGCCCCGCGTCCGGACTGTGGGGCCCGTCCGCCCCGCGTCCGGACTGTGGGGCCCGTCCGCCCCGCGTCCGGACTGTGGGGCCCGTCCGCCCCGCGTCCGGACTGTGGGGCCCGTCCGCCCCGCGTCCGGACTGTGGGGCCCGTCCGCCCCGCGTCCGGACTGTGGGGCCCGTCCGCCCCGCGTCCGGACTGTGGGGCCCGTCCGCCCCGCGTCCGGACTGTGGGGCCCGTCCGCCCCGCGTCCGGACTGTGGGGCCCGCCCGCCCCGTGTCCGGACTGTTGGGCCCCGCCCGCCCCGTGTCCGGACTGTTGGGCCCATCCAACCCGTGTCCGGACTGTGGGGCCCGTCCACCCCGTGTCCGGACTGTGGGGCCCGTTTACCCCGTGTCCGGACTTTGAGGCAGCCTACCCCGGGTCTAGCCCCAGGTCTGGACTGTGGGGCATGTCCGCCCCGTGTCAGGACTGTGGGGCCCGTCCACCCTGTGTCTAGAATGTGGGGCCGCCTGCCCCGGGTCTAGCCTCAGGTCTGGACTGTGGGGCCGCCAGCCCCGGGTTTAGCCCCAGGTCTTGACTATGGGGCATGCCCGCCCCATATCTGGACTGTGGGGCCCGTCCACCCCGTGTCTGGACTGTGGGCCGCCTGCCCCGGGTCTAGCCCCAGGTCTGGACTGTGGGGCCACCTGCCCCGGGTCTAGCCCCAGGTCTGGACTATAAGGCATGCCCGCCCCGTGTCCAGTCTGTGGGGCCCGTCCACCCCGTGTCTGGACTATGGGCCGCCTGCCCCAGGTCTAGCCCCAGGTCTGGACTGTGGGGCCCGCCCGCCCCGTGTCCTGACTGTGGAGCCCGCCCGCCCCATGTCCTGACTGTGGAGCCCGCCTGCCCCATGTCCTGACTGTGGGGCCCGCCCGGAGCCCGCCCGCCCCATGTCCTGACTGTGGGGCTCGCCCGCCCCGTGTCCTGACTGTGGGGCTCGCCCGCCCCGTGTCCTGACTGTGGGGCTCGCCCGCCCCGTGTCCTGACTGTGGGGCTCGCCCGCCCCGTGTCCTGACTGTGGGGCTCGCCCGCCCCGTGTCCTGACTGTGGGACTCGCCCGCCCCGTGTCCTGACTGTGGGGCTTGCCCGCCCCGTGTCCTGACTGTGGGGCTCGCCCGCCCCGTGTCCTGACTGTGGGGCTCGCCCGCCCCGTGTCCTGACTGTGGGGCTCATCCGCCCCGTGTCCAGACTGTGGGGCTCATCCGCCCCGTGTCTGGACTTTGGGGCCGCCTGCCCCGGGTCTAGCCCCGTTTCCGGTCTGTGGGGCACGCCCGCCCCAAGCTTGGACTGTGGGGCCCGTCCGTCCCGGGTCTAGCCCCGAGCCTGGACTGTGGGGCCCGGCCGCCCTATGTCCGGACTGCGGCCGCCCAGTGTCCGGACTATGGGCCCGTCCGCCCCGTGTCCGGACTGTGGGGCCGCCTGCCCCGGGTCTAGCCTCAGATCTGGACTGTGGGGCCGCCTGCCCCGGGTCTAGCCCCACGTCTTGACTATGGGTCATGCCCGCCCCGTATCCGGACTGTGGGGCCCGTCCACCCCGTGTCTAGAATGTGGGGCCGCCTGCCCCGGGTCTAGCCTCAGGTCTGGACTGTGGGGCCGCCAGCCCCGGGTTTAGCCCCAATTCTTGACTATGGGGCATGCCCGCCCCGTATCTGGACTGTGGGGCCCGTCCACGCCGTGTCTGGACTGTGGGCCGCCTGCCCCGAGTCTAGCCCCAGGTCTGGACTGTGGGGCCACCTGCCCCGGGATTAGCCCTGTGTCCGGACTGTGGGGCCTGCCCGCCCTGTATCCTGACTGTGGAGCCCGCCCACCCAATGTCCTGACTGTGGGGCCCGCCTTGTGTCCTGACTGTGGGGCCCGCCCGCCCCGTGTCCTGACTGTGGGGCTCGCCCGCCCCGTGTCCTGACTGTGGGGCTCGCCCGCCCCGTGTCCTGACTGTGGGGCTCGCCCGCCCCGTGTCCTGACTGTGGGGCTCATCCGCCCCGTGTCCGGACTTTGGGGCCGACTGCCCCGGGACTAGCCCCGTGTCCGGACTGTGAGGCCCGTCCGCCCCGAGCCCGGACTGTGGGGCCCGTCCGCCCCGTGTCCGGACTGTGGGGCCCGTCCGCCCGGTGTCCGGACTGTGGGGCCCGTCCGCCCGGTGTCCGGACTGTGGGGCCCGTCCGCCCGGTGTCCGGACTGTGGGGCCGCCTGCCCCGGGTCTAGCCCCAGGTCTTGACTATGGGTCATGCCCGCCCCGTATCCGGACTGTGGGGTCCGTCCACCCCGTGTCTAGAATGTGGGGCCGCCTGCCCCGGGTCTAGCCTCAGGTCTGGACTGTGGGGCCGCCAGCCCCGGGTTTAGCCCCAGCTCTTGACTATGGGGCATGCCCGCCCCATATCTGGACTGTGGGGCCCGTCCACCCCGTGTCTGGACTGTGGGCCGCCTGCCCCGGGTCTAGCCCCAGGTCTGGACTGGGGGGCCACCTGCCCCGGGATTAGCCCTGTGTCCGGACTGTGGGGCCTGCCCGCCCTGTATCCTGACTGTGGAGCCCGCCCACCCAATGTCCTGACTGTGGGGCCCGCCCTGTGTCCTGACTGTGGGGCCCGTCCGCCCCGTGTCCTGACTGTGGGTCCCGCCCGCCCCGTGTCCAGACTGTGGGGCTCGCCCGCCCCGTCTCCAGACTGTGGGGCTCGCCCGCCCCGTCTCCAGACTGTGGGGCTCGCCCGCCCCGTCTCCAGACTGTGGGGCTCGCCCGCCCCGTCTCCAGACTGTGGGGCTCGCCCGCCCCGTCTCCAGACTGTGGGGCCCGTCCGCCCCGTGTCCGGACTGTGGGGCCCGTCCGCCCCGTGTCCGGACTGTGGGGCCCGTCCGCCCCGTGTCCGGACTGTGGGGCCCGTCCGCCCCGTGTCCGGACTGTGGGGCCCGTCCGCCCCGTGTCCGGACTGTGGGGCCCGTCCGCCCCGTGTCCGGACTGTGGGGCCCGTCCGCCCCGTGTCCGGACTGTGGGGCCCGTCCGCCCCGTGTCCGGACTGTGGGGCCCGTCCGCCCCGTGTCGCCCGTCCGCCCCGTGTCCGGACTGTGGGGCCCGTCCGCCCCGTGTCCGGACTGTGGGGCCCGTCCGCCCCGTGTCCGGACTGTGGGGCCCGTCCGCCCCGTGTCCGGACTGTGGGGCCCGTCCGCCCCGTGGGGCCCGTCCGCCCCGTGTCCGGACTGTGGGGCCCGTCCGCCCCGTGTCCGGACTGTGGGGCCCGTCCGCCCCGTGGGGCCCGTCCGCCCCGTGTCCGGACTGTGGGGCCCGTCCGCCCCGTGTCCGGACTGTGGGGCCCGTCCGCCCCGTGGGGCCCGTCCGCCCCGTGTCCGGACTGTGGGGCCCGTCCGCCCCGTGTCCGGACTGTGGGGCCCGTCCGCCCCGTGTCCGGACTGTGGGGCCCGTCCGCCCCGTGTCCGGACTGTGGGGCCCGTCCGCCCCGTGTCCGGACTGTGGGGCCCGTCCGCCCCGTGTCCGGACTGTGGGGCCCGTCCGCCCCGTGGGGCCCGTCCGCCCCTTGCCCGGACTGTGGGGCCCGTCCGCCCCGTGTCCGGACTGTGGGGCCCGTCCGCCCCGTGTCCGGACTGTGGGGCCCGTCCGCCCCGTGTCCGGACTGTGGGGCCCGTCCGCCCCGTGTCCGGACTGTGGGGCCCGTCCGCCCCTTGCCCGGACTGTGGGGCCCGTCCGTCCCGTGTCCGGACTGTGGGGCCCGTCCACCCCGTGTCCGGACTGTGGGGCCCGTCCACCCCGTGTCCGGACTGTGGGGCCCGTCCACCCCGTGTCCGGACTGTGGGGCCCGTCCACCCCGTGTCCGGACTGTGGGGCCCGTCCACCCCGTGTCCGGACTGTGGGTCGCCTGCCCCGGGTCTAGCCCCAGGTCTGGACTGTGGGGCATGTCCGCCCCATGTCAGGTCTGTGAGGCCCGTCCACCCCGTGTCTAGAATATTGGACCGCCTGCCCCGGGTCTAGCCTCAGGTCTGGACTGTGGGGCCGCCTGCCCCGGGTCTAGCCCCAGGTCTGGACTATGGGGCATGCCCGCCCCGTGTCCGGACTGTGGGGCCCGTCCACCCCGTGTTTGGACTATGGGCCGCCTGCCCCGGGTCTAGCCCCAGGTCTGGACTGTGGGGCCCGCCCGCCCCGTGTCCTGACTGTGGGGCCCGCCCGCCCCATGTCCTGACTGTGGAGCCCGCCCGCCCCATGTCCTGACTATGGGGCCCGCCCGCCCCATGTCCTGACTGTGGGGCCCGCCCGCCCCATGTCCTGACTGTGGGGCCCGCCCGCCCCGTGTCCTGACTGTGGGGCCCGCCCGCCCCGTGTCCTGACTGTGGGGCCCGCCCGCCCCGTGTCCTGACTGTGGGGCCCGCCCGCCCCGTGTCCTGACTGTGGGTCCCGCCCGCCCCGTGTCCTGACTGTGGGTCCCGCCCGCCCCGTGTCCTGACTGTGGGGCTCGCCCGCCCCGTGTCGTGACTGTGGGGCTCGCCCGCCCCGTGTCCTGACTCTGGGGCTCGCCCGCCCCGTGTCCTGACTGTGGGGCTCGCCCGCCCCGTGTCCAGACTGTGGGGCTCATCCGCCCCGTGTCTGGACTTTGGGGCCGCCTGCCCCGGGTCTAGCCCCGTTTCCGGTCTGTGGGGCATGCCCGCCCCATGTCCTGACTGTGGGGCCCGCCCGCCCCATGTCCTGACTGTGGGGCCCGCCCGCCCCGTGTCCAGACTGTGGGGCTCGCCCGCCCCGTGTCCAGACTGTGGGGCTCATCCGCCCCGTGTCCAGACTGTGGGGCTCATCCGCCCCGTGTCCAGACTGTGGGGCTCATCCGCCCCGTGTCCAGACTGTGGGGCTCATCCGCCCCGTGTCCAGACTGTGGGGCTCATCCGCCCAGTGTCTGGACTTTGGGGCCGCCTGCCCTGGGTCTAGCCCCGTTTCCGGTCTGTGGGGCACGCCCGCCCCAAGCTTGGACTGTGGGGCCCGTCCGTCCCGGGTCTAGCCCCGAGCTTGGACTGTGGGGCCCGGCCGCCCTATGTCCGGACTGCGGCCGCCCAGTGTCCGGACTATGGGCCCGTCCGCCCCGTGTCCGGACTGTGGGGCCGCCTGCATCGGGTCTAGCCCCAGGTCTGGACTGTGGGGCCCCCCGCCCGCCCCAGGTCCGGACGGTGGGGCCGCCCGCCCCGAGTCTAGCCCCAGGTCTGGACTGTGGGGCCCCCCGCCAGCCCCGGGTACGGACTGTGGGGCCCCTCGCCCGCCCCGTGTCCGGACTGTGGGGCCCCCCGCCCGCCCCGTGTCCGGACTGTGGGGCCCGTCCACCCCGTGTCCGGACTGTGGGGCCCGTCCACCCCGTGTCCGGACTGTGGGTCGCCTGCCCCGGGTCTAGCCCCAGGTCTGGACTGTGGGGCATGTCCGCCCCATGTCAGGTCTGTGAGGCCCGTCCACCCAGTGTCTAGAATATGGGACCGCCTGCCCCGGGTCAAGCCTCAGGTCTGGACTGTGGGGCCGCCTGCCCCGGGTCTAGCCCCAGGTCTGGACTAAGGGGCATGCCCGCCCCGTGTCCGGACTGTGGGGCCCGTCCACCCCGTGTTTGGACTATGGGCCGCCTGCCCCGGTTCTAGCCCCAGGTCTGGACTGTGGGGCCCGCCCGCCCCGTGTCCTGACTGTGGGGCCCGCCCGCCCCATGTCCTGACTGTGGAGCCCGCCCGCCCCATGTCCTGACTGTGGAGCCCGCCCGCCCCATGTCCTGACTGTGGAGCCCGCCCGCCCCATGTCCTGACTGTGGAGCCCGCCCGCCCCATGTCCTGACTGTGGGGCCCGCCCGCCCCGTGTCCTGACTGTGGGCCCGTGTCCTGACTGTGGGGCCCGCCCGTCCCGTGTCCTGACTGTGGGTCCCGCCCGCCCCGTGTCCTGACTGTGGGGCTCGCCCACCCCGTGTCCTGACTGTGGGGCTCGCCCGCCCCGTGTCCTGACTGTGGGGATCGCCCGCCCCGTGTCCAGACTGTGGGGCTCATCCGCCCCGTGTCTGGACTTTGGGGCTGCCTGCCCCGGGTCTAGCCCCGTTTCCGGTCTGTGGGGCCCGCCCGCCCCATGTCCTGACTGTGGGGCCCGCCCGCCCCATGTCCTGACTGTGGGGCCCGCCCGCCCCGTGTCCAGACTGTGGGGCTCGCCCGCCCCGTGTCCAGACTGTGGGGCTCATCCGCCCCGTGTCTAGACTTTGGGGCCGCCTGCCCTGGGTCTAGCCCCATTTCCGGTCTGTGGGGCACGCCCGCCCCAAGCTTGGACTGTGGGGCCCGTCCGTCCCGGGTCTAGCCCCGAGCTTGGACTGTGGGGCCCGGCCGCTCCATGTCCTGACTGTGGGGCCCGCCCGCCCCGTGTCCTGACTGTGGGTCCCGCCCGCCCCGTGTCCTGACTGTGGGGCTCGCCCGCCCCGTGTCCTGACTGTGGGGCTCGCCCGCCCCGTGTCCTGACTGTGGGGCTCGCCCGCCCCGTGTCCTGACTGTGGGGCTCGCCCGCCCCGTGTCCTGACTGTGGGGCTCGCCCGCCCCGTGTCCTGACTGTGGGGCTCGCCCGCCCCGTGTCCAGACTGTGGGGCTCATCCGCCCCGTGTCTGGACTTTGGGGCCGCCTGCCCTGGGTCTAGCCCCGTTTCCGGTCTGTGGGGCACGCCCGCCCCAAGCTTGGACTGTGGGGCCCGTCCGTCCCGGGTCTAGCCCCGAGCTTGGACTGTGGGGCCCGGCCGCCCTATGTCCAGACTGCGGCCGCCCAGTGTCCGGACTGTGGGGCCGCCTGCATCGGGTCTAGCCCCAGGTCTGGACTGTGGGGCCCCCCGCCCGCCCCAGGTCCGGACGGTGGGGCTGCCCGCCCTGAGTCTAGCCCCAGGTCTGGACTGTGGGGCCCCCCGCCAGCCCCGGGTACGGACTGTGGGGCCCCCCGCCCGCCCCGGGTACGGACTGTGGGGCCCCCCCCGCTCGCCCCGAGTCTGGACTGTGGGGAAGCCTGCCCCGGGTCTGGACTGTGGGGCATGTCCGCCCCATGTCAGGACTGTGGGGCCCGTCCACCCCGTGTCTGGACTGTGGGGCCGCCTGCCCCTGGTCTAGCCTCAGGTCTGGACGGTGGGGCCGCCTGCCCCGGGACTAGCCCCGTGTCCGGACTGTGGGGCCCGTCCGCCCCGAGCCTGGACTGTGGGGCCCGTCCGCCCGCCCCGGGTATGGACTGTGGGGCCCCCCGCTCGCCCCGTGTCCTGACTGTGGGGCCCCCCGCCCGCCCCGTGTCCTGACTGTGGGGCCAGCCAGCCCCGTGTCCTGAGTGTGGGGCCTGTCGGCCCCGTGTCCGGCCTTTGCGGCCGCCTGCCCCGGGTCTAGCTCCAGGTCTGGACAGTGGGGACCCACGCCTGCCCCGGGTCCGGACTGTGGGGCCCCCCACCCGCCCCGACTCCGGACTGTGGGGCCCCCCGTCCGCCCCGAGCCTGGACCGTGCGGCCCGATCTCCCCGAGCCTGGACCATGGGACCCGTCCTCCCCGAGCCTGGACCGAGGGACCCGTCCTCCCCGAGACTGGACCGAGGGGCCCGTCCGCCCCGAGCCTGGACTGTGGGGCCCGTCCGCCCCGAGCCTGGACTGTGGGGCCCGTCCAACCCGAGCCTGGACTGTGGGGCCCGTCCAACCCGAGCCTGGAATGTGGGGCCCGTCCAACCCGAGCCTGGACTGTGGGGCCCGTCCGCCCTGTGTCTGGATTGTTAGGCCGCCTGTCCCGGATCTAGCCTCGGGTCCGGACTGTGGGGCCCGCCCGCCCCGGGTCTGGACTGTGGGGCCCGCCCGCCCCGGGTCCGGACTGTGGGGCCCGCCCGCCCCGGGTCCGGACTGTGGGGCCCGCCCGCCCGCCCCGGGCTACTTTCAGTGGTATGTCAGCCGATTGTGGTTTGTAGGCTTGTTTTCTTTACTGTCTCAATGCTTCATTAACTAGCAATTCTGCTGATATTGGTAAGAATGACTTCCGGGTGATAACGGCTGATCCTATCAAACAACAAGGAGGTGCCTTAATAAAGTACAGTCCTGAGGGTAGCCGGTGAGGCCAACAAATTTCCAGTCCATCCCTCATACTTAGATGATAAAGGCAGACCTGTTCAATATGCTATCCATGTCCCAGTTTGGCCTCTTGTTGGTAGGAGGTGTAAATGGTTGCTTTAAACAGAATGAAGCTATTTTAAGTCTGATGTCGGGAGTCTCAGAATGGACTGGTCGACATTTTACTTAGCAAAATATTTATGTCCCAGTTATCCTTTTAGTTGAAGTTGGTCATGGTTGTGATTAGTAGGGGAGTAACGACTGCGGTCGCAGCAAGTCACAAAGGCCCGGAGGATCAGGGGCCCGCCGACACCAGCAGAACCTTTAATTAGATGTGTGTCCTCCTACGCACATCCAGTTGAAGTGTATTGCTGTGGACATACCTATTGGGTCCTTTAGCGACAATGCATTCTGTCGGCCAATCATAGGCCAGCACATGACGGGGCGCATGGCAGTAACGTCATGCACTCCCGTCACAGGCCGAAGTCAGCTGCCTGCTTCACAACAGGACTTGCGGAGCGGGAGTGAAGGGAAGGTGGGTAGAGTATTTAAATATTTATTTTAAATAAGTTGCCATACTACTATATGTAGCATCGGCATCTCTGCCCCCTGCTAGGCAGAGACGCCGTCCCATTCACCTCCTCGCTCCCCGCTCTGCGTTCACCAGCGCTCCTCTTCCTGCAGCCGGCGCGCGCAGCTCCCCGGGCACTGTGCTTAGGGCGCGCTCGCTCCCTCCCTCTTAAAGGGGCCGCGTGCGCCGTCCTAAGGAGTCCTCGGCCAATAGCCGAGGGTCCTCCCATATATAAGGCACCTCCTCCAAAATGGAGGTGCCCGAGCAAAAGTTGTTGCACAGTGTTTCCGACTTCTGCTTCAGCCCTCAGGTCCCGCTGCTAGCCTGACTACCAGTCTTGCCCACCAGCCTGTTACCTGCCGTGCCTGCCAGCCCGCTCACCTGGGAGCACTTGCCTGTTGCCTGCCTGGTACCTGCCGTGCCTGTCAGCCCGCTCACCTGGGAGCACTTGCCTGTGACCTGCCTGTTACCTGCCGTGCCTTCCTGGAGGCTCCTGCCGTCACTTGCCGTGACCACTTGCCAGCCCACCTAGAGACTCCTGCCGTCACTTGCCGTGACCACCTAGAGACTCCTGCCGTCACTTGCCGTGACCACCTGCCAGCCCACCTAGAGACTCCTGCTCGCCAGCCTGCCTGCTGTGCCTACCTGCTATTCCGGTCAGTCCCTGCCATCTGTACCGTGAAGGTCACCTGCTCCCTTACAAGGTCATCCCCAGAGTAGCACCTGGTCCCTCGGCTCGGTCCCTCCCTGGTCACGGAGTCGTTAGCCGCCGTACGACCAGGGTCAGTCCGGGTTGATACTTAGTTACGCCCCTCTGGGTCCCTCCTTGCACCATAGCACAGAGGTTCCACCCCCCGGACCCGTAACACTATATATGACTATGAGGTGCTTTATACTACTATATATGACTACGGGGTGCATTATACTGCTATATGACTATGGGGTACATTATACTACTATATATGAATATGGGGTATACTATACTACTATATATGGCTATAAGGGTGCATTATACTGCTATATATGACTATGATGTACATTATACTGCTATATATGACTATGGAGGTACATTATACTGCTATATATGACTGAAGTGCAATATAGTGCTATATATGACTATAGGGTGCATTTTACTACTATTTATGACTATGGTGGTGCATTATACTACTATTTATGACTATGGAGGTGCATTACACTACTATATATGACTATGGGGGTTGTATTATACTACTACGGATGACTATTGGGGTTGTATTATACTACTACGGATGACTATAGGGGTGCATTATACTTCTGTATATGACTATGAAGGTGTATTATACTACTATATATGACTATGTGGGTGCATTATACTACTATATATGACTATGGGGGTGCATTATACTGATATGACAGTGGGGTGCATTATACTACTATATATGACTATGGGGGTGCATTATACTGATATGACAGTGGGGTGCTTTATACTACTATATATGACTATGGGGTGCTTTATACTACTATATATGACTATGGGGTGCTTTATACTACTGTATATGACTATGGGATGCTTTATACTAGTGTATATGACTATGGGGGTGCAGTATACTATTATATATGACTATGGGGGTACATTATACAACTATATATGACCAGGAGGTGCAATATACTGCTATATATGACTATGGGGTGCATTATACTACTATATAAACTATATGGGGGTACATTATACTGCCTTATATGACTATGGAGAGCATTATACTGCTATGGATGACTATGAAGTGTATTATACTACTATATATGACTATGAGGATGCATTATACTACTGTACATGTCTATGGGGTGCATTATACTACTATATATGACTGGGGGTGCATTATACTGCTATATAGGACTATGGCTTGCATTATACTGCTATATATGACGATGGGGTGCATTATACTGCTATATATGACGATGGGGGTGCATTATACTGCTATATATGTTGATGGGGGTGCATTATACTGCTATATATGACTATGGAGGTGCATTATACTACTATATATGACTATGGGGTGCATTACACTACTTTATATGACCATGGAGGTACATTATATTACCATATATGACTATGGGGGTGAATTATACTTCTATATATTATGATGTGGTGCATTATACTACTATGTATGACTGTGGAGGTGCTTTATACTTTATTGAAAACTATGGGGTGCATTATACTACATGTATGACTAGGAGCTGTGCATTATACTTTATGGATGACTATGGGCTGTACAGTATATTATATAGAGGAGAATGGGATGCATTATACTATATGGAGGACTATGGGATGCATTATACTATATGAAGGACTATGGGGAGTGCGTTATACTTATGCTCTGGAGCCCCATGAGTTGAATGTACACCCCTGGTGAGTATAATGGCTTAGTTTTTTTTTTATACAATAAAGAACAGCGGCAGAATGGGGGACATATTCGAGATATATATATTCAGACTCTAGTTACGCCACTGGTCATAAGACACATGAAATCATTGTAAGTTCAATTAATATTCGGGGTCTGGAGTCATAAATTGGACTGGTTGGCGTTTAAGTTGGTTAACCATTTAGTTTCCAAGTTATCCTTTAAGTTGGATTTGTAAGTTGGGTATGGCTGAGCTGAGCAAAACCAGTGTAAGTCCAGCTGCTCCTCCTGGTCCGGTGTCATAGGATGGACTGCTCAGCATTTAAGCTGATAAACATCTACATTTCAGTTTACTCTCCTTGTTGGAGGTGCAAGCTGGACATGGCTGCAATAAGCTGAATAAAACCACTGTAAGTCCAGTTAAGGCTCCTAGTTGGAAGAGATGGCCTTGTGGACACAAAGTGATTAAACTGTAAATGCCCCAATCTACCCTCCTGGTATGGAGTGGTAAGATGAGCTTGATGGTGTCATGTTGGACAGCACTACAGTGGAGAAAATAAGTATTTGATACACTGCCGATTTTGCAAGTTTTCCTACCTACAAAGAGTGTAGAGGTCTGTCATTTTTATCGTAGGTCACTTCATCTGTGAGAGACAAAATCTAAAAATCAGAAAATCACATTATATGATTTTTAAATAATTAAATTGCATTTTATTGCATGAAATAAGTATTTGATCACCTACCAACCAGCAAGAATTCTGGCTCTCACATACTTGTTAGTTTTTCTTTAAGAAGCCCTCCTACTCTGCACTCATTACCTGTATTAATTGCACTTGTTTGAACTTATTACCTGTATAAAAGACACAAGGCTGGGATGGGCTACAGGACAATAAGCAAGCAGCTTCACGAGACGCCAACAACTGTTGGCGCAATTATTAGAAAATGGAAGAAACACAAGATGACTAAGTCTTCCTCGGTCTGGGGCTCCATGCAAGATCTCGCCTCGTGGGGTAAGGATGATTCTGAGAAACGTCAGGAATCAGCCCAGAACTACATGGGAGGACCTGGTCAATGACCTAAATAGAGCTGGCACCACAGTCTAAAACATTACCATTAGTTACACACTACGCTATCATGGATTAAAATCCTGCAGGGCACACAAGGTCCAGTGCTCACCCCAGCACATATCCAGGCCTGTTTGAAGTTGCCAATAACCATCTGGATGATCCAGAGGAGGCATGGGAGAAGCTCATGTGGTCAGATGAGATCAAAATAGAACTTTTTGGTGTCCACTCCACTCACCTTGTTTGGAGGAAGAAGAAGGATGAGTACAACCCCAAGAACACTCTCCCAACCATGAAGCATGGCGGGGGAAACCTCATACTTCGGAGGTGCTTTTTTTTGCAAAGGGGACAGGACGACTGCAATGTATTGAAGGGAGGATGGATGGGGTCATGCATCTTCCTTCCCTCAGTAAGCACGTTGAAGATGGGTTGTGGTTGGGTCTTCCAGCATGACAATGATCCGAAACACACAGCCAGGGCAACCTAAGGCGTGGCTCGATAAGAAGCATTTCAAGGTCCTGTAGTGGTCTAGCCAGTCTCCAGACCTGATCCCAGTAGAAAAGCTTTGGAGGGAGCTGAAACTCAATATTGCCCAGCAACAGCCCCGAAACTTGAAAGATCTGGAGAAGATCCGTATGGAGGAGAGGGCCAAAATCCCTGCTTTATTATGTGCAAACTTGGTCAAGAACTACAGGAAATATCTGACCTCTGTAATTGCAAACAAAGGTTTCTGTACATAATATTAAGTTCTATTTTTCTATTGTATCAAATACTTATTTCATGCAATAAAATGCAAATGAATTATGTAATGTTAATCATACAATGTGATTTTTCTGGATTTTATTTTTAAACTTGGTCTCTCACAGGTGAAGTGACCTACGATAAAAATTACAGACCTCTCCATTCATTGTAGGTGGGAAAACTTGCAAAATCGGCAGTGTATTAAATACTTCTTTTCCCCACCGTATACCAGTCTGCCCTCCTAATGGAAGTTGGATCTGGATTCGCCAGTGTGGGGCTGATAAACCATCAATGTCCCAGTCTATCCTCCTAACTGGAGGAGCATGATGGACATAGTTATACCGGTTCTAGTGAAAATATTCCAAGACCAGCATATCCTCTTGGTTGAAGTTGGAAAATGGACATAGAAATTAAGTCGGTGAAGCCATTATACCCAATAAGTATTTCAGGATTGAAGTCCTAAAATTGCTAGATTGAACTAAGCGGTGAGTTGGTTAAATATCCGGTCAATGTGCTTTTTGGGTGATTAAAATGGCAATTCTGCAATAAATCTACAAGGGGAGGAATTGATGGATGAGTTAAAATGTCCACTTACCTGTCAGACTCCTGTAGCAAAGGAGTAACCTCTCCGCTAGTCAAGACGAATGCCTTCTCACTGCGTTTCTTCAGACGACTTAACGTTCCGCCCTATGGGACAAACCAAAAAAAAAAAAGATTGGTGAAGTTTGATTGAAATAAGGTATTAAATATTCTGGTTTCTGGATCCCCTTTGGCATTCTGGGATGCTCAATCTACACTTTATAGCAAAAAGTGGGGTAGATATTTTTGAACCATTAGGTGGTCATTGACACTGGAAGGGTTTCTTACTGTCCAGACCTTCGCCTTAGGGGGGCCTTACTTCAATGGAAAATATCAACAATATTGTGTTTGTGATCCAATTCTCTCGCATGCGAGATTCGGATCACAGGTGTGGAGAAGATGGAGCATTTAATTTCTCCATCTTCTCAATTGTGTGAGTCAGCCGGCGTATATTGGACTGCACTCAGATGACATCTGAGTGCAGTCCGATGTTTTTCACGTATCCATAGACTTGTATGGGCGCGTCGTCTGATATACTCTGCCAATTGCAGCATGCAGCAATTTTTTTCTCATGCTGACTTGGCATGAGAAAATAAACACTAGTTGGCACTGCCCCATAGTATAACATTGGAGTGAGTGCTATACTCATCCGAGTTATATGCCGGCTACTCAGCAGTGTCAGCCATCCCTAAAGGCATCACCTTGACAATCATGGCAATAAGCACATGACACAGATGTGTGGGCTCTGATTTTTTGGGGGGCAAAATGGCGCAGTGCTGAACTTCACCACAAACACCCCCAGCTACATGATGTGTAAACAGGACCCCAAGATTGTGTGAAGAGACGCTTACCTGGACCAGTCTCCTTCAAGCTGTCCGGGGTTAAAGACATAAAATGATTCAGGTTTAGAAATGTGCACATTCTATTTCATCTGTGATGTCATGGGATGTCGATGATGTCACGCGCCCTGTGATGTCATTAAAACTCTCACTGCTTTTTATGGATCCAGTTTACAACATCAACAAAAAATTAATTCAATAAAAAGACAAAACCCCGACCTCATTTTATAATTCTATGAGGCACATTTAATAGGAGCCTTTTATTTTATCTATATGACCTACTGCTCTATGTACTAAAATAACACCCAGGACCCCATACTGCCAGTCCTGACCCCAGTAACCTACAACTCCAATGTCCCCCCGAATTCACAGGAACAAAAGAGCTGACAACAGAGAATGATGGCATACGCTACTAAATTTCTGTTACAAAGTGCTGTAATTCTACCACGTCAATGGCGAAACGATCCAAAAATGGAGCCCCATAAAGATGTCCCAACTTGAGCCCCCCCTATCTACATGCCTTACTAGAGCATAGGGGTGACATAGGGGGCGAGCGCCATTGTAGTCTGCCATAGTGGGGAGCCAGTGCAAAGAGCTGGAAGACCCCCAACAAATATGTATCATCACATTGTCATCCTCCTGCTATAGGGGGCATGGAAAACGCTGCTTCCCCAGCAATATAGCAGCTCAGTGCTGGGGGTTTAGCTGCCATACTTGTTAATATCAACAGATCATCAGTGACTCCTCATTTAGGTAAGGGGTGGTCCTGAAAATGTCTTATTACAGAGTGTTTCTGGCGATCCATGATAAATCCGGGGGATACGCTATAAGTATACCAAAGCTTAAAAGTAATGTGCTCCCTACCTGGACTCGTCCCCTTCCAGCTGTCAGATCCTAGTGACACAAGATGGCTCTGGTGCAGAGCTTCATACATTCTACTCCAGCTGTCATGTCTATGATGTCATGTGCATTGTGATGTCATCATGGCTCTCACTGTTATTTCACTTTTACAACCACAAGAAAAAGTTGATATTAATTGTTTAAAAAAACAAAACTAAAAAACATTGTGGGTAATTGCAGCCTGTGATTATTTTACACACTATCATTAATATTTGGGGGGATTAGTCATGTCCTTCGCCTTCCCCTCCTGCACTGCACTTTATATGTTGTATATTATAATAATGGACAATCCACAAGCCCTGCTTGTAGAATATGTAATATATATACAGTACAGACCAAAAGTTTGGACACACCTTCTCATTTAAAGATTTTTCTGTATTTTCATGACTATGAAAATTGTACATTCACACTAAAGGCATCAAAACTATGAATTAACACATGTGGAATTATATACTTAACAAAAAAGTGTGAAACAACTGAAAATATGTCTTATATTCTAGGTTCTTCAAAGTAGCCACCTTTTGCTTTGATGACTGCTTTGCACACTCTTGGCATTCTCTTGATGAGCTTCAAGAGGTAGTCACTGGAAATGGTTTTCACTTCACAGGTGTGCCCTGTCAGGTTTAATAAGTGGGATTTCTTGCCTTATAAATGGAGTTGGGACCATCAGTTGTGTTGTGCAGAAGTCAGGTGGATACACAGCTGATAGTCCTACTGAATAGACTGTTAGAATTTGTATTATGGCAAGAAAAAAGCAGCTAAGTAAAGAAAAACGAGTGGCCATCATTACATTAAGAAATGAAGGTCAGTCAGTCTGAAAAATTGGGAAAACTTTGAAAGTGTCCCCAAGTGCAGTTGCAAAGACCATCAAGCGCTACAAAGAAACTGGCTCACATGAGGACCCCCCAGGAAAGGAAGACCAAGAGTCACCTCTGCTTCTGAGGATAAGTTTATCTGAGTCACCAGCCTCAGAAATCGCAGGTTAACAGCAGCTCAGATTAGTGACCAGGTCAATGCCACACAGAGTTCTAGCAGCAGACACATCTCTACAACAACTGTTAAGAGGAGACTTTGTGCAGCAGGCCTTCATGGTAAAATAGCTGCTAGAAAACCACTGCTAAGGACAGGCAACAAGCAGAAGAGACTTGTTTGGGCTAAAGAACACAAGGAATGGACATTAGACCAGTGGAAATCTGTGCTTTGGTCTGATGAGTCCAAATTTGAGATCTTTGGTTCCAACCACCGTGTCTTTCTGCGACGCAGAAAAGGTGAACGGATGGACTCTACATGCCTGGTTCCCACCGTGAAGCATGGAGGAGAAGGTGTGATGGTGTGGGAGTGCTTTGCTGGTGACACTGTTGGGGATTTATTCAAAATTGAAGGTATACTGAACCAGCATGGCTACCACAGCATCTTGCAGCGGTATGCTATTCCATCCGGTTTGCGTTTAGTTGGACCATCATTTATTTTCCAACAGGACAATGACCCCAAACACACCTCCAGGCTGTGTAAGGGCTATTTGACTAAGAAGGAGAGTGATGGGGTGCTACGCCAGATGACCTGGCCTCCACAGTCACCAGACCTGAACCCAATCGAGATGGTTTGGGGTGAGCTGGACCACAGAGTGAAGGCAAAAGGGCCAACAAGTGCTAAGCATCCCTGGGAACTCCTTCAAGATTGTTGGAAGACCATTTCCGGTGACTACCTCTTGAAGCTCATCAAGAGAATGCCAGGAGTGTGCAAAGCAGTCATCAAAGCAAAAGGTGGCTACTTTGAAGAACCTAGAATATAAGACATATTTTCAGTTGTTTCACACTTTTTTGTTAAGTATATAATTCCACATGTGTTAATTCATAGTTTTGATGCCTTCAGTGTGAATGTACAATTTTCATAGTCATGAAAATACAGAAAAATCTTTAAATGAGAAGGTGTGTCCAAACTTTTGGTCTGTACTGTATATACTAGATGGAGGCTCGATGCTATCGCATCGGGAGGGCAGTAATGTCACGATGGGGGCAGGCTTTGCAGTGCTGAGAATCTCTCCCCCCCATGTGCTCACCCACCTATCCACTCTCTCTTTCCCCCATGTGCTGTCTTCTCCTCTTATGTGATCTCTTCTTTGACCTGTGTACCCCATGTGCTATCCCCCTTGTCTGCTTTCTCTTTCCCCCATGTGCTGTCTTCTCCTCTCATGTGATCTCTTCTTTGACCTGTCCACCCCATGTGCTCTCCCCCTTGTCTGCTGTCTCTCTCCTTCCTGTGCTGTGTTCTCCCCTCATGTGCTGTCCCGTTTGAGCTGTCTCCCCCCCTGTGCTCTTTCTCTCTCCCCCATCTGCTGTCTTCTCCTCTCATGTGATCTCTTCTTTGACCTGTCTACCCCATGTGCTCTCCCCCTTGTCTGCTGTCTCTCTCCTTCCTGTGCTGTGTTCTCCCCTCATGTGCTGTCCCGTTTGAGCTGTCTCCCCCCTGTGCTCTGTCTCTTTCCCCTCTGTGTGCTTTCTCTCTCCCCCATCTGCTGTCTTCTCCTCTCATGTGATCTCTTCTTTGACCTGTGTACCCCATGTGCTCTCCCTCTTGTCTGCTCTCTCTCTCCACCCCTCTGCTGTCTTCTTCCCTCATGTGTTCTCTCGTTTGAGCTGTCTCCCCTCGCAGTAAATCAGACTGCCGCCATCTTTGTGCAGGCAGATAGCGGCGGTCACATTAAAACTGCGCATGCGCTCCTCCTGTACAAAGATGGCGGCAGTCAGTGAATCATTCGGCTGATCCCGGCGGCGGCGTGTTTGCGACAGTGTTCCGCTGGTGGTACCACGCAAGAGGCTGCGTACGGCGTATACCGTGTGTGTGGTGCTAACGGCGCATACAGAGTGTGTGTGTGTGTGTTTGTGTGGTGGTGCGTACGCAGTATTCAGTGTGTGTGTGTGTTGCGTATGGAGTATACCGTGTGTGTGGTGTGTACGGTGTATACAGTGTGTGTGTGGTGCGTACGCCGTATTCAGTGTGTGTGTGTGTTGCGTACGGAGTATACAGTGTGTGTGTGTGTTGCGTACGGAGTATACAGTGTGTGTGTGTGGTGCGTACGCCGTATTCAGTGTGTGTGTGTGTTGCGTACGGAGTATACAGTGTGTGTGTGTGGTGCGTACGGCGTATACAGTGTATGTGTGGTGCGTACGGCGTATACAGTGTGTGTGTGTGGTGGTGCGTACGGCGTATACAGACTGTGTGTGTGTGTGGTGCGTACGCCGTATACACTGTGTGTGTGTGTGTGTGTGTGTAAGTAAATTAACCTTAAAGAGTAAATCAACTTTTGGGATGTTTTTAATGTGGTTTAGGGTCATTAATTCTGAGCAGATTTGTGGGGACCCCAATCCTTTGCTCCTTTGCTTAAAAGACCTCCTAGAAGAGCGCAGCTCAGTAGATAGGAGAGTACACTGAGCGGAGCAAATGCAGCAGAAAGTCACAGTCATGTCTCCTCACCTCTTCACTTCTAAGAGATCTTCTGAGTGATCAGGGTCTCAGATTCGCACTAATCTGCCCAAAATTATAGGACCTAAATCATGTAATATATATCCCAAAATGTAAGTTACTTTTTAAACGTTTAATAGTTCCACTGCTTGCATCTAATCAGTACATTGGTTCCTATATGGTCCACAGTCTGATGATGACTGGTAACAACTCCCAGTATCTCCTTACCATTGCTAAGGACATACTGGTAGTTGTAGTTAAGTCCTCCATTCTCTGGAATTCCTATTGTTAGCAATGCCCTTCCTCCACCAATTGCAAATACAAAGGATCCATCCATGGGGTGAGATCTTGGGAATAATTGAATCGTTCCTACATTTAAAAAAAAAAAAAAAAATCTCCTATTCTTAATAATAACCGTATTTTTCGGACTATAAGATGCACTTTTTTCCTCCAAAATTTTGGAGGAAAGTGGGGGGTGCGTCTTATAGTCCGAATACTATATTATTGTATGGCCGCATGGTGGTGGGTGTGGGGGAGCCACAGGGGTGGATTAAGAGTAGCAAGGGCCCCGGGCAGTTTAGAAGGCACGGCCCCCACCACACACACACATGCACACATACCTGTATGTATGACATGTCACATGATCCCCTGTGATAGATCATGTGATAGTTCACGTGAAATTAATTTGGCACAATATTAATTATAATAATTTTTTTTATGCTGTGTGCTCACTACGCGTTTTTTAAGCTTTTCCGAAGCGGCAATTCCGCTGCAGAAACGCTTAAAAAACGCTTGGTAGAAGGTCTGCCATGTTCCCCAATGATAATCCGCATGTGCTGTGCACATGAGGCGGAAATTTCCGCTGCGGATTATCATTGCGGAAAAATCCGCAGCAATAACAATTATTTTGCGGAAGCGTGGCGCTTTCGCCGCCACTGACTTGCATTGGAACACATGGAATCCGCATCACTGCATCTGTACATGCAGATTCCATGCGTTTCAATGTGCGGATGGTACCCGGGTTTGGAGAAAAGGAGACTCTCCTCCGGACCAGGGTACCATAGAACCTGTAAAAAAAGAATAAAATAAAAAATAAATATTATACTTACCTTCTGATGGCCCCTGATGTCTTTATCCGATGCGTCCTGGCTTGCCGGCAGCTCGCGATGGTCTGAAAAGGACCTGCCATGATGTCATTTAGTCATGTGACGGGTCACGCGACCGCTGACGTCGGAAGGCCATCAGAAGGTAATTATATATTTATTTTTTACCATTCTTTTACGGTCACACTGGTTGCATGGATTTATATAGTGTGACCAAGTTGTCAAGTACTTTCCAAGTGATGCTAAAATCACTTGGAAAGCGCTTGTCAACATGAAATGCATGTGAAGAACGCTTCACATCCGCATGTCCCTGGCAGGTAATTTTATGACTCAATATTGAGCACACGTAACCATCTATACACAGCAGGAGGCCGCACTGCGCCATCCATACACAGCGGGAGGCCGCACGTAGCCATCTATACACAGCAGGAGGCCGCACGTAGCCATCTATACACAGCGGGAGGCCGCACGTAGCCATCTATACACGGCAGGAGGCCGCACGTAGCTATCTATACACAGCACGGAGCCGCACGGTGCCATCTATACACAGCAGGAGGCCGCACGGTGCCATCTATACACAGCAGGAGGCCGCACGGTGCCATCTATACACAGCAGGAGGCCGCACGGTGCCATCTATACACAGCAGGAGGCCGCACGGTGCCATCTATACACAGCAGGAGGCCGCACGGTGCCATCTATACACAGCAGGAGGCCGCACGGTGCCATCTATACACAGCAGGGAGCCGCACGGTGCCATCTATACACAGCGGGAGGCCGCACGGTGCCATCTATACACAGCGGGAGGCCGCACGGAGCCATCTATACACAGCGTGAGGCAGCACGGAGCCATCTATACACAGCGTGAGGCAGCACGGAGCCATCTATACATGGCAGGAAGCCGTATGTAGCCATCTATACACAGCGGGAGGCCGCACGTAGCCATCTATACACAGCGGGAGGCCGCATGGTGCCATCTATACACAGCGTGAGGCCGCACGTAGCCATCTATACACAGCGTGAGGCAGCATGGAGCCATCTATACACAGCGGGAGGCCGCACGGCGCCATCTATACACAGCATGAGGCAGCACAGCGCCCCCCCCAGAGACAGCAGGAGGCCACACAGCGCCATCTATACTCAGCAGGAGGCCGCACGCAGTCACGCACACACACAAACATATACAGACATATACATACACGCATAAACACATTTGAAACACAAAAATACATATAAACCGACATCACACAATGATATCTGCCTGCACACACATACATACATACACACAGACAGACTCACACACACACACACACACTCACCATCCCCCGGCTCGGCTCCAGTCCTCCTGGCTCCTGCTCCTCTCCGGTGGTAAGTAGCAGTGCAGGCCGGGCGTGCACTGCGTGACGTCACAGCTAGGAGACACCGCCGGGCCAGCAGAGGGAAGTTAACTGCTGCAGTGCTGGCCCGGCCGAAGAAGAAGCAGCGGTTCTGCACTGCTGCTGGGGGAGTGGTCCGGGGCCCCCCCCTGCCACTGTCTGCCGGTATGTGCCGCGGGGCTGCACATATAATGAGGGCAATCCGGCCATAGAGACCGGAGGCCCCGGGCGGTAGCCCGGATTGCCCTCATTATAATCCACCTATGGGGAGCCGCAGCGGGGGATCAGCGAGGCGCAGGATTTTACAAATCGCAGAAAACCCATTTGATGTTAATTGTTTGGGCTTTTCTCATGTGCCGAGCATCACTCACGAGAAAAACAAGCTTCAAAGACAAATGAGAGGAGACAGTCCATGCATTATGTATCACGGTGGCGTGTCATTACCAACCCCCTTGCTGCAGCGCTCCCTAAATTCCTGACAATGTAGAAAAACCTTGTCCACACGTCACGGCTCTGAGCTGACTAGTCCTGGAGGATCGTGAGGTTCCTTCCTTACATCTCTCCTCAATTATCTCGGCTTCGGTAAAATAGGCCGAGTCTAATGGGATGAAAGATGCGGCTGCAGAATAAAGGTTCTCTGGCATTTATCTACTCTGTGATCACCGTTCCTAATCCAATCGTGGAGGCGTTCCTGGCTGTTACAAGGAATTAGTAGGATTACTAAAGTGTGACAGGCGAGGGTAGAGCGCCTGTGTCTGTCATGGATTCTCAATAGAGGTGGCTGGGAATGGTCGCTCTCCACTGAAATGATCGGGAGGTGCACATACTTCCCACAAGAAAGCACTTGAATTGTCAAGGTCAATCTATTCTATAGCTGTAACTTTAGCCTTAAAGGAATTGATACAGTGGGTTACATCTGGTGCCCGGGGGGCAGTGTTTGGTATACTCTGTGACCCTCTGAAGAAGCTAAAAAAGTGAAACGCGTGTTTAGGAGAGTGGCAGGCACATAATGGGTAAGGATCTCCTCATTACTGGTACTCAGGCGCAAAATACGTAGAATTTACACTACACTAGGGATGAGCGAACCCCGTGGATGTTCGGTTTCGACCAAACTTTAGTCCAAAGTTTGGTTCGGGTACCAGAACTTGAACCCGAACCCCATAGAAGACAATGGAGACACAAACTTTGATGCTGTAAAATGGTTGTAGTAAGGGCTAGGAGGTCTCTCACTCTTAAAACGGACTTGTCAGTGTTCGGAGTTCAGCATTGGACACTAGGTGTCCGGTATGAACCCCAAACTTTACAGTTCGGGTTCGCTCATCTCTACACAACACTCGTTATACTGTTGTACTGATACATTACACGTCTAGTCCCTGTGGTTGACTATATATTCATTGCTGAGGACGCTCTTGCAGATGGGTCTAATCTCTGATGTCACGCCATCTGGAGGCTGAATCTTGAACTAAGTGCTCTTGTAATACAGGTTTTAATATTACGCTAATATAATATATACTGTATACTGTACAATAGCTTTCTGACCCCGTTACACAGTTTTTGAGCACTTGAGCTGAAGTTGTTAAAGCTCAATTGGTGTTTTGCATAGTCTGAGGGGGCTATAGGTGTAATTCTGCCGAGATTTTGACTTCGATGCGTGTTGTAGTTACATTGGCATAATACTCTGTTCCATGTACAATATTATGTAGAACAGAGTTTTGATTCTAAATGGACTGTAGATAAAACAGTATGTCCTGGAACAGTACCAATACACATGCTCTGTAACTTGCCATCCACTCTTTTGGAGTGGACGATTGCTCTTTATCAGCATTCTGTCAGCACTATAGGTCCCGGGACATCCTTTCTCTCATTACTCAGCATGTATTGCTTCCGACATTGCTTAATGAGATGCCTGCAATTAACTGAAAGGCTGCATCTCTGTTAAGCCTGCATATACAGTTTGACAGGCAGGAGCAGAGAGACGAAGGCCAAGCCCCACTTCCGGTAATCCATATAGGGGGGTTTCTGCTGCTAGAGACAAATTACACTTAGACAGAAGGGAGACCCTACCGGCCGACACTTTTAGGTTATCTAACCCCTGAAAAGTAACTCCAACTTAATTGAACTTTATAAAGGGATTTTGCACATTATCTATCGAATGGGATCAAGTACAGCGACCATTTAATTTGTATTAGGGTTCAACTCACCTGCAAACACCATGGGTTTCGCAGGCTTAAAGCCGGGCAGAGCCACTGGCTGCTTCAGTAAATGCAGAGTGTCTCCTATTTGTGCTTCCTGTACGTCCTTCATCCCAGCGATTAGATAACCTACTTGCCCAGCATATCTTAGAAGCAATGAGAGCAATATATATTCACAATTAGTGCAGATTCATCAAATTCTACATTGAATATCAGGTACAGTTATATGAAAAAGTTTGGGCACCCCTATTAATCTTAAGCTTAATGTTTTATAAAAATTGGTGTTTTTGCAACAGCTATTTCAGTTTGATATATGTAATAACTGTTGGACACAGTAATGTTTCTGCCTTGAAATGAGGTTTATTGTACTAACAGAAAATGTGCAATCTGCATTCAAACAAAATTTGACAGGTGCATAAGTATGGGCACCCTTATCATTTTCTTGTTTTAAATACGCCTACCTACTTTTTACTGACTTACTAAAGCACTTTTTTGGGTTTTGTCACCTCATTGAGCTTTGAACTTCATAGCCAGGTGTATGCAATCATGAGAAAACCTACTTAAAGTGGCCACTTGCAAGTTGTTCTCCTGTTTGAATCTCCTCTGAAGAGTGGCATCATGGGCTCCTCAAAACAACTGTCAAATGACCTGAAAACAAAGATTATTCAACATAGTTGTTCAGGGGAAGGATACAAAAAGCTGTCTCAGAGATTTAACCTGTCAGTTTCCACTGTGAGGAACATAGTAAGGAAATGGAAGAACACCGGGACAGTTCTTGTTAAGGCCAGAAGTGGCAGGCCAAGAAAAACATCAGAAAGGCAGAGAAGAAGAATGGTGAGATCAATCAAGGACAATCCTCAGACCACCCCCAGAGAGCTGCAGCATCAACTTGCTGCAGATGGTGTCACTGTGCATCGGTCAACTATACAACGCACTTTGCACAAGGAGAAGCTGTATGGGAGAGTGATGCGAAAGAAGCCGTTTCTGCAAGTACGCACAAACAGAGTCGGCTGAGGTATGCAAAAGCACATTTGGAGAAGCCAATTTCTTTTTGGAAGAAGGTCCTGTGGACTGATGAAACCAAGATTGAGTTGTTTGGTCATACAAAATGGCGTTATGCATGGCGGCAAAAAAACACAGCATTTCAAGAAAAACACATGCTACCCACAGTAAAATTTGGTGGAGGTTCCATCATGCTTTGGGGCTGTGTGGCCAATGCCGGCACCGGGAATCTTGTTAAAGTTGAGGGACACATGGATTCCACTCAGTATCAGCAGATTCTTGACAATAATGTTCAAGAATCAGTGACAAAGTTGAAGTTACGCAGGGGATGGATCTTTCAGCAAGACAATGATCCAAAACACCGCTCCAAATCTACTCAGGCATTCATGCAGAGGAACAATTACAATGTTCTGGAATGGCCATCCCAGTCCCTAGACCTGAATATCATTGAACATCTGTGGGATCATTGGAAGAGGGCTGTCCATGCTCGGCGACCATCAAACTTAACTGAACTGGAATTGTTTTGTAAAGAGGAATGGTCAAAAATACCTTCATTCAGGATCCAGGAACTCATTAAAAGCTACAGGAAGCGACTAGAGGCTGTTATTTTTGCAATAGGAGGATCTACTAAATATTAATGTCACTTTTCTGGTGAGGTGCCCATACTTATGCACCTGTCAAATTTTGTTTGACTGCAGATTGCACATTTTCTGTTAGTACAATAAACCTCATTTCAAGGCAGAAACATTACTGTGTCCAACAGTTATTACATATATCAAACTGAAACAGCTGTTGCAAAAACACCAATTTTTATAAAACATTAAGCTTAAGATTAAAAGGGGTGCCCAAACTTTTTCATATAACTGTACAAATCTACCATAAAAGAAGGTAGCAACGGCTCTGAGACCCAGCACTGCATGAGTTCACTACAACTATATACAGCTGGCACTAGAGGGCGCTCACTGGAGACAGACTTCTACTGCTGCGGTTGGGTTCAATACTAGCTGTACATAATCACATGTCAACAGCTCCCCCTGGTGGTGGCTGCATGCAGCAAAAATAGTATTTCATCTAGTTACATTCATTTAAGTCAGAAATGCTGTGACATTAGTCAGCACTGAATTTTGGATGTAAAACTATTTTGGATCTATCAACATATATGTTATAACTTCCCAGAGCCTAAATACCACATCAGAGAGCTCTGCTAATCGCACTGTAACCAGCTGAGAACCATCATGCGGCCACAACAGATTTGTATTGAATGGCAATAAAAACACAAAATTGTATTTTAATTTGCAGAACTTTCCATAACACAATATTGACATTTTATTTGCTTTAATAACAGATTCCCCTTTCAGCTCTGCTCTCTCCTGGGCACCAAACATCCATGTATATTCATAGAAAGCAGCAGACAGGAGCATCAGTACTGCATGCAGGATTAGAGCGCCATCTAGTGGCACTATAAGAATATTCCTAGTGTGCTAAAATGTCGCTCTATTATATCCTGCACAGGGTCGTACACAATTTTAAATGCTTTAGATATCGGAAAAAATTACTTTAAAAAAATGATGGAAAAACCCTTTTAAAAAGACACAGAAAGCAATAAGGAAAAAGCACAAACAAAAGAAGTGGTGCTGAGATGGGCCGGCTGCAGTTTATGCAGATCCTTGGGTGACAAAGTGCATGTGGGATAATCTTCACTTTTACAATTTGTTTTTATCCTTGCCTTCTAAAAGCTATAAAACTTTTTTTCCAGTAGATTCGTTGTATCTGGGCTTTTTTTCCAGTAGATTCGTTGTATCTGGGCTTATTTTCAGTAGATTCGTTGTATCTGGGCTTTTTTTCCAGTAGATTCGTTGTATCTGGGCTTTTTTTCCAGTAGATTCGTTGTATCTGGGCTTTTTTTCCAGTAGATTCGTTGTATCTGGGCTTTTTCCCAGTAGATTCGTTGTATCTGGGCTTTTTTTTTCAGTAGATTCGTTGTATCTGGGCTTTTTTCCAGTAGATTCGTTGTATCTGGGCTTTTTCCCAGTAGATTCGTTGTATCTGGGCTTTTTTTTTCAGTAGATTCGTTGTATCTGGGCTTTTTTCCAGTAGATTCGTTGTATCTGGGCTTTTTCCCAGTAGATTCGTTGTATCTGGGCTTTTTCCCAGTAGATTCGTTGTATCTGGGCTTTTTCCCAGTAGATTCGTTGTATCTGGGCTTTTTTCCAGTAGATTCGTTGTATCTGGGCTTTTTCCCAGTAGATTCGTTGTATCTGGGCTTTTTCCCAGTAGATTCGTTGTATCTGGGCTTTTTCCCAGTAGATTCGTTGTATCTGGGCTTTTTTTTTCAGTAGATTCGTTGTATCTGGGCTTTTTTCCCAGTAGATTCGTTGTATCTGGGCTTTTTTTCCAGTAGATTCGTTGTATCTGGGCTTTTTTTCCAGTAGATTCGTTGTATCTGGGCTTTTTTTCCAGTAGATTCGTTGTATCTGGGCTTTTTTTGCAGTTAGAGTTGTAGTTTTTATAAATATTTTCTGATCTTTTTATTACTTTTCTTGGTGAGGCAAAGTGAACAAACTAAACTCCAGAGATTCTGCCGTTTCATCTTTTTTTTTCTTTTTCATTCCATCATCCTCTCGATAGGATTTCTAGAAGATATTTTTTTTAGTTTTAACACGAACAGATGTGGTGAAGCCAAAAATGATGTAACGGGAGAATTTAACTTTGCAGGCTCAGGTCACCGAAAACATCCAATGGCTTTACCGCTACAGTGTAGAGTAAAATGACCAATCTGATATTAATCCCAGTTATGGGACGGGCTTCATAGTTGTACAATCATGGAAGACATGGAAGCCTTCAGTAGGATCCTTGGCTGTCAAGACAATGCCATTGCCACATAACACTCATATGATTGATGACATGACATGGCTTTATAACTGATGGGGGGCCGTACCCCTTCAAGCCCCACTGATTCTCAGAAAGAGGGGGATGCAGTCTTTGCCTGCACAGCGGCACTCTAAGGCTATGTGCCCACGATGCAGAAATGCTCCGGTTTTTTCCTGAACGTTTCTGTATCTCCCTGGCATGCGGATTTTACATGCGTTTTTTTCAGCCAGGGACAAGCGTTTGTCACGCGCTTTGCACATACGATTTCGCATGCGGGTTGTCAAGCGCTTTCCAAGCGATTTTAGCATCACATGGAAAAGTGCTTGACAACTTAGTCACACTATATAAATCGATGCAACCGGCACGGATTTTATATAGTGTGACCAAGTTAGTTAAAAAAACATTATACTCACCTTCCAATGGCCCCCGGTCTCCTTATCCGATGCGACCCGTCACATGACTAAATGACGTCATGAAAGGTCCTTTTAGACCATCGCGAGCCACCGGGGAGCCAGGACGCATCACTAAGGAGACCGGGGGCCATCAGAAGGTGAGTATAAGGTTTATTTTTTATTTTAAATTCTTTGTTTTTTAACAGGAACTATGGTACCCGGGTCTGGAGGAGAGTCTCCTCTTCTCCAGACCCGGGTACCATCCGCACATTGAACTGGATAATATCCGCATGTGTACATGTAGTCATGCGGATATTAAGCGATTCAATGCAAGTCAATGGCAGCAAAAACTTTGCGCTTACGCAAAATAATTGGTAGTGCTGCGGATTTTTCCGCAATGATAATCCGCAGCGGAAATTTCCGCAGCATGTGCACAGCACATGCGGATTATCATTGGGGAACATTGCAGACCTTCTACCAAGCGTTTAACCGTTCCTGCGGCGGAATTGCCGCTGCGGAAACGCTTAAAAAACGCGTAGTGGGCGCATAGTGGGCACACACCCTTACGCGGTGAAATGAGCTGCATCTGGATCTCGTTCACCTAAAGGGACTGTCAGCACAGAATGACTGTTCAAACTAAGTCCCAACTCTCGGAGCTTCATGATGAGGCCAATCATTTATATACACCTTCCCACCTGCTTGTTTGCCCTCTATCCACACCCTCCTCTTCTTTGATTGACAGCTCTGGCTTCATAGAACCAGAGAAGGAAGGAGACAGAGGTAAAACAAGCAGGTGGGAAGGAGTATATAAAGGATTGGCCCACGCCGTGATCCACGGAGCGCTTGTACTTGGTTTCAACAGTCATTCTGTGCTGACAGTCCCTTTAAAATCAGTGTTTCCCAAACTCCAGTCCTCACGGCCCCCCACAGGTCATGTCTTCAGGATTTCCATAGTATTGCACAGGTGAGAGAATTCCTGATTCCTTGATGATACTTTCATCACATGTGTGATACTGAGGAAATCCTGAAAACCTGACCTGTTGGGGGCCATGAGGACTGGAGCTTGGGAAACACTGCTTTAAATGGAGCGGTGCTGCAGTTTTATTATTCAGCAATTAACAATTTCTTAAGCAATGAGAAAATGCAGTCCCTAATGATGTCCTCTGACAATAAGCGGATCACGGACAGCAGATGCATTGGGTTCTGCATTTCTTGGAGAATGGGATGGGGCAGCTTCTGTCTTCTCAGTGATACAATCAGGAAGGAGATGCAGCGTGAGACAATCCCTGTCTAGATCTTTGATCTGATCATCAATACAGAGGGCTGATTGGTGAAGACAGAGGGAAAGGCTAATAAAATTATTAAAAAAAACCTTAGTTTTTCGGCTGGCACTTCCTCTGGGGTCAGTATGCCAACCTCATTGACTTCATAGCACTTGCCAGAGTGGACAGACACGATTTTATTGCCTTTACACACGTCACCTCCACACAGGGCGATGCTGCTACGACGCCTCTGTAGTGATCAAACGTGGAGTCAAACAGCAGGGCTTTAAGAGGGCTGCCCTTTTCAATCTTGGGACTAAAACACAAGAATAAGACATCCTGTTAAGGGGGATAAAGGTAAGTAACAGCGTTCAGTCCAGAGTGATGAATTCCAAAAGACAAAGTTTATTCCGCCATCACATAACGTTTCGACCTGTTATAGGTCTTTATCAAGTATATACAAAGACATACAGGGATACTGATCCCCTTTAAGGAAAATCAGTGGCCAGAACCCTTTAAATTCCCCTTAAATGGTCCAAAACTGAAACTGTGGGAACAATATAATCCACTTAGGGTTCAGCAAACTTACAGTCAAGAGTTTGATAAAATTATCTACACCCTTGTGTCTCCAGAAAGCATAGCGTACGTTCACGTGCTGAAAATGCCGACCAGTGCTGGAGTGAGCGGAGGTCCGCAGCTTGTGACACTCCTGCTGTAGTGAAACTACAGGTCCCAGCAGACTGACGGTCTCTCATCAAGTTATGCTGGGAGCCGCAGTTTCACAAATAGCGCTAGAGGATCCATGTCAGAAATATGAGGCTGCCACTAGGGTTTCTCCCACAAATATGTAATCGGACGTGGAGCAGATCCGCACGTGGATGAGCCATATTCTCTATCTGTGAACATACTACTCCTTCACTCAGATTCTAAGTGGTTCTGCAGCGCATCTGTGCAGAGCAAGCTGTCAATCAAAATCCGGGCCGGGTTTACAGCCGTCGCCCCTGATATAGTGAGCGGTGCTGTGATCCAAGACTGTAGCCGCTCCGTGCACAACGATGAGTGAAGGCCGGCGGCTGCAGGGAGGAAAGAAGTTAATTTCCTCCCGGTACCTACACTATCAATAAGGCGGCCGGGCAGCATTGTAACAATATTTATCTGCAGATTAACCCTATACCTGCAGGTACATAGCATTTTCCAAGGTGACAGGTTCTCTTTAATAAAGAGAAGATGGATAGAGCCGCATTAGTCCGTACTCACGGTGGAAGGCTCCTGACAACTTCTTGAAGAACACTTTCCACATTTGTTCCAAGCTTCCCCGACATCTAATAGAAATAAACAGAGAAATGAATTTCTTAATACAGTTTAGAACTCGGCTACAACGAATCAGAAGAAATGAAACCTGTTTGAAGCTGACAAGCAATCAAGCCCCTCCGTAAGCCACACAGAACATGGCTACTTATGTCATCTGCAGGTGATTAAAGGAACCTGTCATGCTGAAATGGTATAAGATCTGTAGGGGGTGTTGTAGAGCAGAGAAGTTGATCAGACTGATAGACATATCTGTGGGAAGAGAGTCAGCAAAACTGGCATTTTATGCAGTGAAAAGTCCTGCCGTATGTACACTAGTCCAGTGGGCGGTCCTACTATGTGATTGACAGTTCCCTGTATGACCATGCAGGCAAAGATAGCTGTCAATCACTAGTAGGACCGCCCACTGGACTCATCTGTACAAACAGCAGGATTCCACTGAATAAATTGATACAGGAAAAACATCTATCTTTGTACCGTATTAGCCAGTAGATAGAAGAGTATTTAGATTTGAGAGTCCTCAGTGGTTGATACCATCTTTTCCGTTAGCCATTAAAAGGTAACAAATTGCAGGCTTTCCAGACTACTCAGGTCTCAGGTCTGCCTGATGAAGGAGCCTGAGTCGTCTGGAAAGCTTGCAATTTGTTACCATCTTTTCAGTTAGCCATTAAAGGTATCAACCACTGAGGACTCTCAAATCTAATGAATAAATTACAATTTATACTGAATCTTCTCCCACAAACCTATATATCGTTCTGCTCAGTTTCTCATGGATAAAACCTGTACATCTGAATGGGGCTTTAATGTTGTTATTACAATCATGTAAACGCAGATCACAAAATCTTTCATACGATCATTTTTTTAACACCTAAAACCCCAATGGGTCGTTCTTAGACCTGTGTAGCTTACCAAGCCCAATTTCTAAAAGTTGCAAGAGTGCTGTAAAATAGGAAGCTGCACATTTTTGCACAAAAATGATGCGTCACAAAAGTTTTTTTTTTTTTTAACACCAAAAATTGATGTAAATTCCTCGCTACATTGCCCCTTTTCCAGCCACATTTTGTAGAAAAAAATAAAAAGACAAGGTACAGACAGCGGAGTTAAATTTGCCTACAGGAATGATTTTGATCTGGAGCGCATCGTACCCGGATACAGTCACTAGCGGGAACGTCAAACATCTTCTCAATTTGTTTCTCCACCCTTTCCGGATCTGCATTCTTCAAGTCTATCTAAAAGCAAAAGTATAAATACTAATTATTTATCAAAGCTGGACAACATCTAGAAACCATAGAATAAAACTGGCTTAAAATATAGTGTGAACAAGAGTTTAGGGAGAGATGTACAACTGGCACTGGCCTATAAAAGGGATTGTGTAATCGTACAAAACTAGCAAAAATGTAAAGCGCCCGGAAAACAAGGAACGTGCCATTTACCTCTTAGTAAAATCCTATGCTTTCTCAAGAACAGAGGAATTTTAATTTCATATTTTTTTTAATCAAATCATTTTTATTGAAAAACTCCAACTACAAATATTCCATCTTTCAAATAACATACATGACATAGTAATTCCATAGTAAAAATATGAACAAAGTATCTGAACTTCAATTCCCATAACCCACCCTAAACCCAAATCCCAACACTCCAGAGAGAACCATTTTCAGAGCAGTTCTAGAATAACGGACTATAGCATTCGTAGAAGGGGAAGAAGATAAAAAAGTGACTAACAAAGGGGTAGCAGCGTTTTAATGTTATCATTTACTGCTTGATGCCTGAGCCGGGGAGTGCACGCTGAAAACTGTTGCAGGCTGCTGTAATCACAGGACACAAGCAAACAGCATGGCATTTCCTATCAGCAGGGAGGAAGTAAAGGGAACAGTAATGAAAGTCTCCTCCTACTCCGCTCCATATTGAAATGAACAGTGTGCATCCTACAAATGAGATGCATACAGCAAACAATTGATTTTCCATACATAGGTTTTGAGTTGACCACTGGATATACACATGTGTATCACTAATTACCAGAACTGGAAATCGAAAAAAAAGACGAGCAAGTTTGGGGTGAATCCTGCCTTCATTACTGCACAGCCGCTCATAGAGGGATCGGTACTAGGAACAGCAGGAGTGCCGGCGATGTTCACAGATTTACCTGCTGCGGGACTGAAGGAGTCTGATCGCGCTCGGCTCGAAGCTTTTTACCTGGTTTACGACAGGAATAATTGAAAGCTGTGCTTCAAAGGCGAGGAAGAAGTTTGCCACCGTCTATTAGAAAATCGACAAACTTAGGATAGAAACAATATGAACATATACCCTGCTATAAGTAAGTAAAAAGCAATAGGAAATATATATAATATAGGGTACTTAGTAAACATGTTTATTGATTAAAAAAAAAAAAGCCATCCCACCAGCACCAAGGTGTACCCAGTCAGTTATGTGAAGTATATAATAAAATACACTTTAGTACAATATTAATATCTTGTCCCTTTAAATCTGCAGCTACTTCTGTCACCATGGTAACTGCATTCATACTCAGCCAATAGGATTGCTCGGTTTGAATTTGAAGAAAAAAAAAAAAGTTCTATATGGTCAGTTTGTTCCATCTCATCTGAGTGTGAAGACAGACACCTGCGATCAGCGAGATTATAGGTATAAGACGTGATATAATATAACGGACGGAGCCACATCCCATCACACGCACTCAGCGACCACAACTGACAGGAATCAGCACATTTATCAGAGGAGAAGTCATTATTCCCCAACACATGATAAGTGACAACTTCTAGATCTGCTGGGAACCCAACTAATCCCTGCTAGACCCTCCCCGGACCACCGCTCCATTCATTCTCTGTGCAGGAGAAAGCTGAGTACAGCGCCCCCCATAGAGAATGAACGGACCGGCGGCTGAACATTTGCACTTCGCTCACTTCTATCTATAAGTGCTGTTCTGCTGATTGAGTCATAGCGGCCAAACCCACCGATCTAAGAGTCATCACCTATCCAGAGATCAGTGAGAACTTCTTCCAACTAGACATCCCCTTTAATGGAAGAGATCACATATCTAACAGCCAATCCTATTCATTCCCAATCTTCCCTGTGCCCAGTAATGCCCCTGGGTATATCGCCAATATGAGCCAATCACCAAACCCTCTGCTGACTGTTCCCCATGTTTTATAGATTTTGGATCCGTTTCTACAAGAGAAGATCTCAGCGGCCACCATGGGGATGGGTTACTCTGCCAGCGATGGAGCAGGTAGTATCCACCAGCCTGTGATATTTCACCTTCCTCCATATTCTGCTGTTACATGCGTTTCTTCAGCTTTACCCCTTCCCAACAGAACCAATTGATGTTTTTTTCTGTTTTTTCCTTCGCTTTTTCCAAGGGCTATAACTTTTTCATGTCTGTCCACATAGTGTGAGGTCTTGTTATTTTGTAGGATGAGCGGTACTTATAAATCCCACCATTCATTTACCACATAGTACTAGAAAACGGGAAAAAAAGTCCAAGTGCAGTAAAAGTGCGAGGAAAAAAAAAGCCTGACCCTGTTTTTCTGGGAAGGGTTTTAACGGCGCACATAGTGTGGTGAAAATGACCTGGTAATAGGATCCTACTCCTCAGTGTGATCACAGCAAGACCAAACTTCTCCAAGAGTTTTGGCAAAAGAAAAAAACTTTTTTTTATGGTGTCACCATTTTTTCTGAGACCCGTAACATTTTCATTTTTCGGGTTGATGGAGCTGTGTGGGGCTTATTTTTTGAAGGGCAAGAGGACTTTATTGATAACATTTTGGGACACATATGTCATGGTCATCGCTTCTTACAGGGTTTTCTGTAGTATTGTGGCGAACGAAAAAAATGCAATTTTGGCTTTTTGAATTTTTTTCTGTGTTCACTGATCGTTTGTTTTTTATATTTGGATAGATTTTATTTCTCTGAAAGAGACCATACCACAAATGTGTATATTTTTATTATCTTTATTTTTAGTGGGAGGTGAGTTGAACGTGTGGGGTTTTAATATTTTACACTTTTTTTTTTTTTTTAATTTTCACTGCATTTGTATACATTATCTGATTGCTTGTGCTATATACAGCGATACCACAGTAATGCTCCATATAGCAAAATCACGGTCTTCTTTACAGCCCAAATGAAGCTTTATGATGACAGGCACGGAGGCTTCAGCAGACCCCCGGATGTCATAGCAGTCCATCTGCGCCCTGTGATCGCATCACAGGAGCGCCGGTGGGCGCATGGAACGATGCGTCCCAATGCCGGCGCGCTGTTAATGCTGCTGTTAGTGATTGACAGCAGCACTGAACAGGTTAACAGTGGTGGGCAGATCTTCGCTCCACTCGCAGCTCTTAGAGGCAGGTCCTGGTTGTTTGTCACAGCCATTATCTGCCATGTACGGGGCGAGCTGACTCTGCTCCATACACCCGCTACTGACTTAGACCATACATGTACGGCAGATGTTGGTAAGGAGTTAAAGCGGTTGTCCTGCTTTGCGGCCATTTGTTTTTTTTACTTTAATGCAAGTATTTGGGGCTAAAATTGATTTCCGTTATTGAGTTTCATTAAAAATGTTGCCTTCTGTAGCATCTGTGCTGCACTGTCTATTCCTGGCTGCAAAATGAGCTAACTGAGAATCTATCAGTGAGCTCCTTCTGACAGTCTTAAGGGAGAGTTTGTAGATCTTTCATCTGTTTTTTTTCCTGAGTGCCTTTTAGCTGATCTATGCCCAAAAAAACCATGAAACTTGAATGTGCAGGGAAACAATAAGTCTGTAATGCCAGTGAAAAACACTTAATGAAACCTAAATGTAAAAAATTACTTTTAGTAGTAAATACATGGACATAAGAACATACACACTGCTCAAAAAAATAAAGGGAACATTTAAACAACAGAATATAACTCCTAGTAAATCAAACTGTCCACTTAGGAAGCAACACTGATTGACAATCAATTTCACATGCTGTTGTGCAAATGGAATAGAGAATAGATGGAAATTATTGGCAATTATCAAGACACCCTCAATAAAGCAGTGGTTCTGCAGGTGGGGACCACAGACCACATCTCAGTACCAGTGCTTTCTGGCTGATGTTTTGGTCAATTTTGAATGTTGGCTGTGCTTCCACACTCGTGGTAGCATGAGAAGGACTACACAACCCACAGAAGTTGCTCAGGTAGTGCAGCTCATCCAGGATGGCACATCAATGCGAGCTGTGGCAAGGAGGTTTTCTGTGTCTGTCAGCATAGTGTCCAGAGGCTGGAGGCGCTACCAGGAGACAGGCCAGTACATCAGGAGGGGGCCGTCGGAGGGCAACAACCCAGCAGCAGGACCGCTAACCCCGCCTTTGTGCAAGGAGGAACAGGAGGAGCACTGCCAGAGCCCTGCAAAATGACCTCCAGCAGGCCACAAATGAGCATATGTCTGCACAAACGGTTAGAAACCGACTCCATGAGGGTGGTATGAGGGCCCAACGTCCACAGATGGGAGTTGTGCTCACAACCCAACACCGTGCAGGACGCTTGGCATTTGCCACTGGCTCCCTGTGCTCTTCACAGATGAAAGCAGGGTCACACTGAGCGGGATGAGGTCAGTAGTGGCGCTCTGTCAGTTGAGGATTGCTCCTAATATCTGGTTGGATTTCCTGAGAAGAGGACAGAAGAGGACAGAAGAGGACAGAAGAGGACAGAAGAGGACAGAAGAGGACAGAAGAGGACAGAAGAGGACAGAAGAGGACAGAAGAGGACAGAAGAGGACAGAAGAGGACAGAAGAGGACAGAAGAGGACAGAAGAGGACAGAAGAGGACAGAAGAGGACAGAAGAGGACAGAAGAGGACAGAAGAGGACAGAAGAGGACAGAAGAGGACAGAAGAGGACAGAAGAGGACAGAAGAGGACAGAAGAGGACAGAAGAGGACAGAAGAGGACAGAAGAGGACAGAAGAGGACAGAAGAGGACAGAAGAGGACAGAAGAGGACAGAAGAGGACAGAAGAGGACAGAAGAGGACAGAAGAGGACAGAAGAGGACAGAAGAGGACAGAAGAGGACAGAAGAGGACAGAAGAGGACAGAAGAGGACAGAAGAGGACAGAAGAGGACAGAAGAGGACAGAAGAGGACAGAAGAGGACAGAAGAGGACAGAAGAGGACAGAAGAGGACAGAAGAGGACAGAAGAGGACAGAAGAGGACAGAAGAGGACAGAAGAGGACAGAAGAGGACAGAAGAGGACAGAAGAGGACAGAAGAGGACAGAAGAGGACAGAAGAGGACAGAAGAGGACAGAAGAGGACAGAAGAGGACAGAAGAGGACAGAAGAGGACAGAAGAGGACAGAAGAGGACAGAAGAGGACAGAAGAGGACAGAAGAGGACAGAAGAGGACAGAAGAGGACAGAAGAGGACAGAAGAGGACAGAAGAGGACAGAAGAGGACAGAAGAGGACAGAAGAGGACAGAAGAGGACAGAAGAGGACAGAAGAGGACAGAAGAGGACAGAAGAGGACAGAAGAGGACAGAAGAGGACAGAAGAGGACAGAAGAGGACAGAAGAGGACAGAAGAGGACAGAAGAGGACAGAAGAGGACAGAAGAGGACAGAAGAGGACAGAAGAGGACAGAAGAGGACAGAAGAGGACAGAAGAGGACAGAAGAGGACAGAAGAGGACAGAAGAGGACAGAAGAGGACAGAAGAGGACAGAAGAGGACAGAAGAGGACAGAAGAGGACAGAAGAGGACAGAAGAGGACAGAAGAGGACAGAAGAGGACAGAAGAGGACAGAAGAGGACAGAAGAGGACAGAAGAGGACAGAAGAGGACAGAAGAGGACAGAAGAGGACAGAAGAGGACAGAAGAGGACAGAAGAGGACAGAAGAGGACAGAAGAGGACAGAAGAGGACAGAAGAGGACAGAAGAGGACAGAAGAGGACAGAAGAGGACAGAAGAGGACAGAAGAGGACAGAAGAGGACAGAAGAGGACAGAAGAGGACAGAAGAGGACAGAAGAGGACAGAAGAGGACAGAAGAGGACAGAAGAGGACAGAAGAGGACAGAAGAGGACAGAAGAGGACAGAAGAGGACAGAAGAGGACAGAAGAGGACAGAAGAGGACAGAAGAGGACAGAAGAGGACAGAAGAGGACAGAAGAGGACAGAAGAGGACAGAAGAGGACAGAAGAGGACAGAAGAGGACAGAAGAGGACAGAAGAGGACAGAAGAGGACAGAAGAGGACAGAAGAGGACAGAAGAGGACAGAAGAGGACAGAAGAGGACAGAAGAGGACAGAAGAGGACAGAAGAGGACAGAAGAGGACAGAAGAGGACAGAAGAGGACAGAAGAGGACAGAAGAGGACAGAAGAGGACAGAAGAGGACAGAAGAGGACAGAAGAGGACAGAAGAGGACAGAAGAGGACAGAAGAGGACAGAAGAGGACAGAAGAGGACAGAAGAGGACAGAAGAGGACAGAAGAGGACAGAAGAGGACAGAAGAGGACAGAAGAGGACAGAAGAGGACAGAAGAGGACAGAAGAGGACAGAAGAGGACAGAAGAGGACAGAAGAGGACAGAAGAGGACAGAAGAGGACAGAAGAGGACAGAAGAGGACAGAAGAGGACAGAAGAGGACAGAAGAGGACAGAAGAGGACAGAAGAGGACAGAAGAGGACAGAAGAGGACAGAAGAGGACAGAAGAGGACAGAAGAGGACAGAAGAGGACAGAAGAGGACAGAAGAGGACAGAAGAGGACAGAAGAGGACAGAAGAGGACAGAAGAGGACAGAAGAGGACAGAAGAGGACAGAAGAGGACAGAAGAGGACAGAAGAGGACAGAAGAGGACAGAAGAGGACAGAAGAGGACAGAAGAGGACAGAAGAGGACAGAAGAGGACAGAAGAGGACAGAAGAGGACAGAAGAGGACAGAAGAGGACAGAAGAGGACAGAAGAGGACAGAAGAGGACAGAAGAGGACAGAAGAGGACAGAAGAGGACAGAAGAGGACAGAAGAGGACAGAAGAGGACAGAAGAGGACAGAAGAGGACAGAAGAGGACAGAAGAGGACAGAAGAGGACAGAAGAGGACAGAAGAGGACAGAAGAGGACAGAAGAGGACAGAAGAGGACAGAAGAGGACAGAAGAGGACAGAAGAGGACAGAAGAGGACAGAAGAGGACAGAAGAGGACAGAAGAGGACAGAAGAGGACAGAAGAGGACAGAAGAGGACAGAAGAGGACAGAAGAGGACAGAAGAGGACAGAAGAGGACAGAAGAGGACAGAAGAGGACAGAAGAGGACAGAAGAGGACAGAAGAGGACAGAAGAGGACAGAAGAGGACAGAAGAGGACAGAAGAGGACAGAAGAGGACAGAAGAGGACAGAAGAGGACAGAAGAGGACAGAAGAGGACAGAAGAGGACAGAAGAGGACAGAAGAGGACAGAAGAGGACAGAAGAGGACAGAAGAGGACAGAAGAGGACAGAAGAGGACAGAAGAGGACAGAAGAGGACAGAAGAGGACAGAAGAGGACAGAAGAGGACAGAAGAGGACAGAAGAGGACAGAAGAGGACAGAAGAGGACAGAAGAGGACAGAAGAGGACAGAAGAGGACAGAAGAGGACAGAAGAGGACAGAAGAGGACAGAAGAGGACAGAAGAGGACAGAAGAGGACAGAAGAGGACAGAAGAGGACAGAAGAGGACAGAAGAGGACAGAAGAGGACAGAAGAGGACAGAAGAGGACAGAAGAGGACAGAAGAGGACAGAAGAGGACAGAAGAGGACAGAAGAGGACAGAAGAGGACAGAAGAGGACAGAAGAGGACAGAAGAGGACAGAAGAGGACAGAAGAGGACAGAAGAGGACAGAAGAGGACAGAAGAGGACAGAAGAGGACAGAAGAGGACAGAAGAGGACAGAAGAGGACAGAAGAGGACAGAAGAGGACAGAAGAGGACAGAAGAGGACAGAAGAGGACAGAAGAGGACAGAAGAGGACAGAAGAGGACAGAAGAGGACAGAAGAGGACAGAAGAGGACAGAAGAGGACAGAAGAGGACAGAAGAGGACAGAAGAGGACAGAAGAGGACAGAAGAGGACAGAAGAGGACAGAAGAGGACAGAAGAGGACAGAAGAGGACAGAAGAGGACAGAAGAGGACAGAAGAGGACAGAAGAGGACAGAAGAGGACAGAAGAGGACAGAAGAGGACAGAAGAGGACAGAAGAGGACAGAAGAGGACAGAAGAGGACAGAAGAGGACAGAAGAGGACAGAAGAGGACAGAAGAGGACAGAAGAGGACAGAAGAGGACAGAAGAGGACAGAAGAGGACAGAAGAGGACAGAAGAGGACAGAAGAGGACAGAAGAGGACAGAAGAGGACAGAAGAGTCGATCCTACAACATAAAGGAAGAAGCAGAACAACATCTGCCATTACATCAACCGGTATTTGAGAGGAAAGAGGAACACCATGTGGACCATCCTACTGAGACCTCTCTGCCGATAACATCATACGGCAATACCGGCTGGTAAGTAGAAATCCACCAAAGTAATAATCGCAGGATAGTAGTAATCTAGTGGTAGTATATCATTATTAGTGTCATTTGAGTAATAATACTAATGATAATAGTAAGAAAGTAATAAAATAACAGTAGTAATAGTAGTAGGTAGAATAACAGTGTGATCCAAGGTTCTAGGACTGATCGCCTTTTCTCGGGGTCAAGAAGGAATTTTTCCGCTGTGACACAAATTGGCTGAAGGTGTCCTGAGGTTTTTGCCTTCTTTTGGATCAACACTGTAGGTATAGGGTAGTATTAGTAGTAATAGGAAAGAAGAATAATACTGTAATAAGATAGCAGGATAATAATAATATAAACTAGTTATATCTATAGAAAGAACAAAGAGTAAATAAAAATAATTATAGGCATAGTTCAATCAATACTGTAATATTAAATAGTTATAGAAAAGTTAGAGTAGTACTTTAATAAGAAAGCAGGACATAAGACAAAATGTATAAAAAAATATATATTAAAAACTGTAGCAGTACATTTAGTACAGTAATAGTAATTACATAACTAGTAACATAATTAGGTTTGATCCAGGGTTCTAGGACTGATTGCCTTTTCCTCGGGGTCAAGAAGGAATTTTTCCCTGTGACACAAATTGGCTGAAGGTGTCCTGGGGTTTTTGCCTTCTTCTGGATCAACACTGTAGATATAGGGCAGTATTAGTAGTGATAGGAAAGAAGAATAATACTGTAATAAGATAGCACAATGTTAATAATAACCATATCAAATAGTTAGATTTATAAAAACAAATTAAAATAACTCCAGTAGTACAATAATTAGAGTAATATTATATAACTTGTAATAACATTATTAGGTTTGATCCAGGGTCCTAGGACTGATCGCCTTTTCCAGGGGTCAAGAAGGAATTTTTTCCCCTATGAAACAAATTGGCGTTAGGTGTCCTGGGGTTTTTGCCTACTTCTGGATTAACAGCTTTAGGCATAGGGATTTTAGTAATACCATTATTAGAATCACAAGTATAATAAAAAAAATTTAATTAAATTTTTTTAATTAGTGTTATAACAGTTACAATTAATTGCATTATTGCAATAACAATAAATAGTAAAAATGGTGGTAATAATAATACAAAAAACTAGTCCCAGTTACTAAGTTAGTGTAGTGTTAGTGTAGGGACCCATCTGAAGAGGTCGCCTTGACGTTGGCAGATGGGCTCGCACAATTTGCTCAAAATGTGCGCTAAGAACCTCATATTTCTATGTACAGATCTAGCAGTAATACCATTCAGGAGATAGATATCTGTGTACACACATTTTGTTATATAATTTTGTGCAGTACACAGGGCAGGTATACAGGTACAGGGCGAGAGTGTTACAGTGATATTATAACTCGGCCTTAAGGATAAAATGCTGACAACTACAGATCCTGGAAACACATCCGAAACTAGACCTTGTTAGTAACTGGTTCCCAGCTAGTGGTGAATATGTACAGGGCAGTCTGGTACCAAGACCCGCTCTATAGGACACATTATCATCAGGCAGGTCCTGTCAGGGTTCTTACAAGATCTGCGGCAGAAGTGTGGTTGTATAACACAGTCCTGCTCCTGCCTCAGCCACCGACAGTGGAGCCAACCCTGATCCTGGCAGCTTAATCCACTGTATGACACAGTAGGGGTCTTCCACAGCATTTAGGCACTTTAGACAGGAGAGGGAGGCGCGATCATGGTGCCGATGAGTTTCTATGGCAGCCGAGATCTAACAATGGACCCCATGACGGCCATCTTATTGCTCCTATTAGAACCCGGCTGAGGAAAGGTCTATGAGGACACCGGACAGACTTATGTCGCCTGCTCTGCACATATTAGAAATGCCTAGGGCTGATTAGTTTGTCATTTGTAAATCTGATCCAGCAGCGCTGGGCTACCACTGACATGATCAGGGCTATTGAGCTCCTAGATTGGGCAGAGGAGCTCAGTCTTCAGCAAGAGCTGGCCGAGGAGAGCGGAGCAACTTGCATGGGGCTGCTGCACAAGAAGCAACTCACAAGGTGGAAATTTACCCGGAGACGCGGTGCCCGGGCTGTGATCTGCTGTGCAGGCTGCATAGTCGATGCCTCCTAGGACCCGAACTTCACCCCTAACAGGCACAGCAGAGCTCGGACCGACAGAAGTTCTTTTGCATTGGAGGAGAGACCATTTTCAATATCTGACCAGGTCCCCTGGGCTCCCCACCCTCTGGGACTCGCATCTGTGGTAACTGTGCTAGTGACCCCAAGTACCCAGGGAACCCCTTGAGATTGGTGGCAGGATGAGCCTAACCTCTATAAAGATTTTACTGACCGGGGTGATAAGGACACCTTCCCTTCCAAGTGCCCCTTAAGAGAAACTTCATTATGTAGCAGATCCCACTGTAAAACGCTGGAATTGTATTGTGCTCACGATATCAGGGTACATTGCACCTCCAAGGGACATGACCGAATTTGCTATGGCCTTCTTCACCTGGCCCCTCATTTATCGTATTTTAGCTTCCGGGAGGTAGCATTCTTGAGATTCATAATCCCCAAAAAGTGCTGAACTGTCGAGTAATCTGGATCGTGTGCTCGCGATTCAGGACGAAATCCGTGACACAGTGATGGCGGGGTGAGATATTGCGTGATCTCCCCGGTGCCGTCTGAGGAATCCCTGACGCTGCGCATTAAAAAGAATATTGCACAGTGACAAGATCCTGCTGAGCAACTGAGAGTTAGAATTGACAACCGACACATGTGTAGAGTAGCAGGGACTAGCCCATCCCCTGAAACAGGCATCACTGATGACTCTTCATTCAGGGTGGGGAAAGAGGCAGCAGCAGTGACCACAGCCTCTGCTCCTGATCACGTCCGTCTTCATATCCCAGGATGCACTGGGGATTTTCAAACTAAATGTTATCAAACAGGAAGTTGGTAAAAAAAACAAATATATACACACATACAAACACACCCCAGTTAGATAAATTTAGATTAACTTTTAATTAAAGTATATTAGAAAAGCAATTACCGTATTTTTCGGACTATAAGACGCACCGGACCATAAGACGCACCTAGGTTTTAGAAGAGGAAAATAAAAAAAAAAATTAAGCAAAAAATTGTTCATGATGCACTTTTAAGGGGGAGGGGGGTCTTCTGCTGACACTGGTATAGGAGTAATACCCAATTCTGACAATATCCCCTATCCTGGTATATATGCCCAACCCCCTTCCTTTTATACGTGGCCATCATCCCCGTCCAGGTACGCACGGCGGCCATCATCCCCGTCCAGGTACGCACGGCGGCCATCATCCCTATCCTGGTATGTATGGCCCCCTCATCTTTATCCTGTTTTGTATGGCCCCCTCATCCATACCCTAATATTCATGGTCCCCCTAATCCCCATCAGGCTGCACATAAAAAAAAATAAATAAACACTTATACTCACCTTTCTTCTCTCTCCTCCTGTCTGCCCGCACTGATCTCTCCATGTGAGCCGCACGTCACGGCCATGCGCGGTTCACATGGAGAGATCAGCTGCCGGAAGTCACTGCTCCCCACACCGGGTCTGTGTGCGCGGGGAGCAGGGACTTCACTCTCCTTCATAGCCGGCACACAGCTTAGCCGCGCTGCGGCTCCTGCTGCTGCCGGGGTATAGCGTGTGCCCGCTTGTTAAAAGGCATGAATATTCACCCCCTCCCCACACCCATGGGCGTGGAGAGAGTTTGAATATTCATGCCCTTTAACAGTGGGCATAGGCGATTCCGGCAGCAGCAGGAGCAGCAGCACGGCTACACTGTGTGCTGCTATTAAGGAGCATGAATATTCAGTGCTCCCCATGCCCCATGGGCGTGAGGAGCAGTGAATATTCATTTTCTTTAGCAGCGGGGACAGTGTAGGCTGCAGCGGGCGGCCGCTGCCTCCTGTGCCCCGCTCCTCCCACATATATATACACCCCCCCCCCCAACATTTGGACTATAAGACGCACCCCCCATTTTCCGCCAAAATTTTGGAGGAAAAAAGTGCGTCTTATAGTCCGAAAAATACGGTAGATTATTAAATTAAATAGAGATTTAGGATTAAATCAGTGTTGGTTTCGGACAACCTCTTTAAATTGTTAATTGAAATCAAAACAGTTCCCCGTTGTATTAATAAGGCAGTGATTCCAACTGTATTACCACTGGGAGACCCCCAACTCACACTCCTATTTCCCGAGTGCCTTCCACGCCAAGCTTGGTTATGGAGGCTTTGGATTACCATCCATACTGTTCAGCACAGATCATGCTTCTTATGTCTTCATCGATACCCCAGAACACAGCCCTGCATTACAGCGTCCTTCAGGCTTTGTCCAATAATTTTCTCCAAATTTGTTTGCCGATCAGTGGCAAGAGGCTGTTGAGCTACTCAATCTCCTTGTTCCTTTGGAAAATTGGCACACTCTTGCATATAACAGTAGAGAATGGCCAAATCTTACGGAGACACTGGTAGATCGCAACGAAACATGGAGAGAGCAGATGTTCAGCAGTGAACTTGGAGTCTCCCTCCTCTATGAAGCTTTGCCGTACACATCTGACTTACTCGGGAGGACTTCTCGTAATTCACATGTGCAAAAATAGTTCAATCCACAACTAAAATGCTTGAACCAACTCGTGGAAAACTGGATAAAGATAGATAAAAGGCACATTACCTGTGGGTAGCCCAAGAGTGAAGTAATTGTCAGGTCCAGGATTGAACTGGGCGATGCGATTACTTATGTATTTTGCTGCCCATTCGCTGGCCAGGGCATAGTCATCAAGAATCACCAGCCGCATGATTGTGCCCACAAGCTCTCGCCTGGCAGCATGTGACTAACAAACTGAAGAGAGAAGCCATACACAAGATAAGAGGTGACACAATAATATACAAAAGAGGTAACACAATAATACACAGTCGGCAAGTTTGGAGACTGAAACACATTCTGGCTTTCATAAAGTTTGCTGCTTCAGTTTTTATAGTGTCAATTTGCATTAACTGTAGATTGTTATGAAGAATGATCAGATGAATTGTTAAAAAAAAAAAAAATGCATATTAATTTTTTCCCAAGGAAATTACTTAACCACAAAACCCTATCACTACACTATGTGTGCTGTAGCCTGCTTCTCCGGGTCCTACATCACCAAAGCTTGGCACTTCGGGGACACATACCTCCCGTCCACGACCTGTCCGGCAGCAATCTTACATACCCCCCCTCTGCCCAAAGCAGGGGGGGGGCTTGGCACCTTCTGCCACCATATAATAGATACACAAAAGGTATAATGCAGTGTTTCCCAAACCCCATCCTCACAGACCCCACAGGTCATATTTTCAGGATCTCCTTAGTATTACACAGGTGATTGAAGTATCATCAAGGCATCAGGAATTCTCTCACCTGTGCAATACTAAGGAGATTCTGAAAACATGACTTATGGGGGTCCGTGAGGATGGGGTTTGGGAAACACTGCTATAACAGAACAAAACTAAAAATAACCAGTCCATACAGCACGGCATCAGCCGTTTAAATGTAGTGCTTTTCTCGGCCTCCAGCAGACTGAGCAGCACATGCAAAGTTTGCTCACCTTGCACAACACACAGCACCATTGAGACAGGCGCAGCTGTCTTAAATCAGGCCTTCCAAGACCTGGACTGGAGGTGAGTGAGCAGCTGTTTCCCCCCAACTCTTTCAGCTGCTCTTGAAACCCGGCCATTTAATCCAGGCCCATTAACTCCCTCCCAGCACTATGTGTTCTGGAGCCTGCTTCTCCATGTCCTACATCACCGAAGTTTGGTACTTCGGGGACACATACCTCCTGTCCACGACCTGTCTGGCAGCCACCTTACAGTGTGCTGCACTGAGTTAGACCAGAATTGAACCAGAAGATAACTGAAGGTAACTGCACAGCCAGAGTAAAAAATGTTTCTCTTTGTTTTCACTCTCACCCCTATAGTCCTACACGTTCTACTAACCCTTCTCATCCCTACACCTAGTAATGAACTGGTCATCTTTCCCTCCATCTCACCTCCTCCTCAGATTTGTTCCTCAACATACAATCCTCTGTCTCCAAACACAGACAGCCACCTCACGCTCTCTCCTGCTGCTCCTCACAGCTGGCGATATCTCTCCAAATCATGGCCCTCCTCACCACATCCCCACAGTCACTTCTACCTCTCATCCACAATCTATCAAATTTCCACAACCTTTCTAACCCTATACCCATTGCCCATCCCCCGCTTCCCCAATCCCACTAACAGGAGCTCTATGGAACGCTCTCTCCGTCTGCAACAAACTTTCCTACATCCATGACCTTTTCATTACTAACAAACTTTCCTTCCTTGGCATCAATGGTACCTGACTCACCCCATCTGACATGGCATCTCCAGCTGCACTTTCATATGTTGGATTCCACCTTTCCCACACCCCTCGCCTCATCGGCAAGCATGGCAAAGGAGTTTGTTTTCTCCTGTCAGATAACTGTACTCTGCTGCCCGACTAATCCACCTGTCCCCCCCGCTTTCCCTGGCCTCTCCCCTCTGTCAATCCCTTCGCTGGCTCCCCATTATCCAGAGACTCCAGTTGAAAACCCTAACCATGACATACCAAGCCATCCACAACCTGTCTCCTCCATATAACTGTGACTTAGTGTCCCGGTACTGGCCTGCACGCAACCTCCAATCCTCACAAGATCTCCTTCTCTACTCCCCTCTTATCTCCTCTTCCCACAATTGCATGTAAGATTTCTCCCATGCATCCCCCTACTCTAGAACTCTACCCCAATATATCAGACTGTTGCCAACCGTGGAAACCTTCAAAAGGAAGCTGAAGATCCACCTCTTCTGACAAGCCTACAATCTGCAGTAACCACCGCTCCATCATACCACTGCATGACCAGCTCTACCCTCACCTACTGTTCCTCACCCATTCATTGTAGACTGTAAGCCCTCGCGGGCAGGGTCCTAGCTCCTCCTGTACCAGTCGGTGATTCGCTTTTGTTCAAGATTATTGTACTTGTTTTTTGCTATGTATATCCCTTTTCACATGTAAAGCTCCATGTAATAAATGCCACTATAATAAATAATAACTTAATAGGGGGAGGTTAATTTGCTGTGAAGACTTCATGACTCCGAAGAAAGTCCAGCAAGTCCCTGTATCACCTCCTACATAGGATTCAGCTATGGAATTGGTTCAACATCAGTGCAGAGCTTGCTCAAGAATGGCAGCAGGCGGGCGTCAGTGCATCTGTACATACCGTGAGGAGAAGGATTTTGGAGGCTGTGCTGGTGTCAAGTAGGGCAGCAAAGAAACCACTTTTCTCCATGAAAAAGATTAAGAACAGGATTATAAAATGCAGTAAACTACAGTGATTGGATTACAGAGGACTGGGGTAAAGTTATTTCCCTGATGAAGGCCCCTTCAAACTGTTAGGGACATATGGAAGAATGAATGTCCGGAGAAGAAAAGCTGAGCGCTACTTTGAGTCCTGTGTTATGCCAACAGTAAAGTACCCGAGACGAGTCATGTGTGGAGTTATCCATCATCAAAAGGGAGTGGGCTCACTCACAATTATACCTAAGAACACTGCAGGAGCATTTTTGGTGATTAACAATGCATATACCAGCATGACGGAGAATATGTCACAAGGCAAAAGTGACAACTAAGTGTCTGGGTAACACTGACATTTTGGGTTCATGGCCAGTAAACTCTCCAGATGTCAATTCGATTGTGGTCACTCCTCAAAAAGCGGGTGGACAAACAGAAATGTATGTAGTCAGCTCCAAGCACTGATTAGACAAAAATTGTCCGTCGTCAGTCAGGATTTGGCCCAGCAGCCGATATCCAGCTGCCAAGGCGAAGGGAACGAGTCTTGAAAAATAAGGGTCAACACTGAATATTGAATCTTTCCATAAACTTGATGTATTTGTCAATAAAAGTGTAAAACTTATAAAATGCTGATAATTGTACTACAGTAACCACAGAAACATCTGACTAAAAGATCTAAAAACACTGAAGTGAACACCAAAATTTCTATCAGTCACAAGACTTTTGGCCAGAACTGTACATAAAGTGACACAAAACAAGATACAAGACATAGGTCAAAAAAAATTCTCCATCTTCTTCGTTACGTCAATCCGTGAAAAATGGACTGCACTCAGATGTCATCTGAGTGCAGTGCGATCTTTTCCAAGAACTCATTAACTTGTATGGCCGAGAATGATCCGAATATTAGATGAAACTCAAGCATAGTGATTTTTGTCCTCGGACAGACTGTCTATCGGGCCGTGCACAAGTCCGATTTTTCTCCTTGGACAAACACTGGTCACAGTGCGATTCAATGTTTTGTCAGGTCGCACTCCAGCCGAAAACACTGCTATCTGCACCTGCCTTAACATTGCAACACTAACAATAGTGATCTCAGCAAGGACTGCTGGGAGATTTCAGCTCAGAAGCCTGCAGATCTCTGAACGCAGCTCTAGATTATTACTGGCTGTAACTCAGGATTAGTAATCGATACGTTTTTCAAACGTTACACAATAAACTATAATAAATTACTCTCATGTGAACACAAATTCTAAAGGAGAACTCTAACACTAAGATATTAACTTAAGGAGGAATTCACACATCCGTGGTGGGATCGGAGGACCCGGCCCGGCTCTCCGGACCTGATCAGTGCCTCATCTATTCCTAGGAGGTAATCACAGATCAGCACTGGTGACCCAGCGGTTGTCAGATCTGAGCTCGCTCCGTGGAGCACAGATGTGTGAATTCAGCCTTGCAGAAGTTGTCCCAGAGTAGAAAGCCAGAGCTGTTGGATTACAGCGCCACCCCTGGGCACAGGCTGTGTGTGGCATTACAGCTCAGCACCTGTCACGTCACTAGACCGGAGCTGTAGTACCAGACACAACCTGTGGCCAGGACTGGCGCTCTGTGTTCCTTTTTCTCATGGACAAACCCTGTGCAGAAAAATACAGAATCCAGGAACCTCCAAACATGGCAGAAATCGCCAAGTTCTAACAGTGCATAATGGGCGCAGCTCCAGCCATACTGTCAGTGACTGGAAACCTGGTTTATAGTCCAACTGCTGACAGGTGAGAGGCTGCGGCCCCCTGTAATCCCCGGCTCTGACCCGTCACCGACCATTGCTGCTCTACAGCAGTCTATGTGCCGCTCTCTATAGTGCAGGGGACTAACCACATCCACAGGAAGCCAGGGTGCCCCCCCAGGACTGAGGCTGCCCCCCCCCAGGAGCTCAGTGTGGGGTGCGCAGTCATCCGCCATGTCTCCCCAATACTCAGCAGCCTCACCACCAACCACTCGCTCTGCAGCCTCCTCCCTGGTAAACGCTAGAATGTATGGGCTCCTTCCAGGTATGACGTCGTTTCCGGGGGCGTGTCCTGACAGCATTATGGGCGTGTTCTAGTTTAGCACCAGACGCCATAGATTCATGCAGAAAGTGATATGGTGAAGCTTCAGGAGGAGGTCAGTGCTGGGCTCTGGGGGGATGCTGCGGGCTTTGGGTGGTCTGTGGGGCTATGTTCTGGGTATTCTGGGGGGATTGTGTGTGTGTGTGTGTGTGTGTGTGTGTGTGTAGGGGGGGGGGGGATTATGATGCACACGTGTGGGGGGGGAATGATGCACGCATGTGGGGGCTCTGGGAGCTCTGTGGGGATGCTGCGGGCTGTGGTGGCATGTCTATGGCTCTGGTGGGGGCTCCGTGGGCATGCTACGGGCTGGTGGTGGCTCTGGAGGAATGCTGCGGGCTTGTGGGGGCTCTGTGGGGATGCAAGAGGCATGCTGGTGGGGGCTCTGGAGGGATGCTGCGGGCTTGTGGTGGCTCTGGGGGGGGATGCTGGGGGCATGCTGCGGGCTGTGGTGGCATGTCTATTGCTCAGGTGGGGGCTGTGTGGGCATGCTGCGGGCTGGTGGTGGCTCTGGAGGAATGCTGCGGGCTTGTGGGGGCTCTGTGGGGACGCTGGGGGCATGCGGGCTCGTGTGGGCTCTGGGGGGGGGGTGATGATGCACGCTTGTGGGGGCTCTGGGAGCTCTGTGGGGATGCTGCGGTGGCATGTCTATGGCTCTGGTGGGGGCTCTGTGGGCATGCTAAGGGCTGGTGGTGGCTCTGGAGGGATGCTGCGGGCTTGTGGGTGGGGGCTCTGTGGGGACGCTGGGGGCATGCTGCGGGCTGGTGGGGGCTCTGGGGGGGCTGATGATGCACGCGTGTGGGGGCTCTGGGAGCTCTGTGGGGATGCTGCTGGCTGTGGTGGCATGTCTATGGCTCTGGTGGGGGCTCTGGAGGGATGCTGCGGGCTTGTGGGGGCTCTGGAGGGATGATGCGGGCATGCTGCTGGCTGGTGGGGGCTCTGGAGGGATGCTGCGGGCTTGTGGTGGCTCTGGGGGGGATGCTGCGGGTCTGTGGGGGATGGTGGGGGCATGCTGTGGGCTCGTGGCTCTGGGGGCATGCTGCGGGCTCGTGGGTGCTCTATGGGGCTGGTGCGGGTTCTGTGGGAGCATGCTGCGGGCTCTGGAGGTAATCTGGGGGGGGGTGATGCACCCGTGTGGGGGCTCTGGGGGGGGGGGGGGTGTCGGATGATGCACGCGTGTGGGGGCTCTGTGGGGATGCTGCGGGCTGTGGTGGCATGTCTATGGCTCTGGTGGGGGCATGCTGCGGGCTGGTGGTTGCTCTGGAGGGAAGCTGCAGGCTTGTGGGGGCTCTGGGTGCATGCTGCGGGTTCTGAGTGCTCTGTGGGGATGCTGAGGGCATGATGCGGGCTCTGGAGGTATTCTGGGGGGGATGCTGCGGGCTTGGTGATCCACGCTTGTGGGGGGGGCGGATGATGCACGCGGGGGGGGGGGATGATGCACGCGTGTGGGGGCTCTGGGAGCTCTGTGGGGATGCTGCGGGCTGTGGTGGCATGTCTATGGCTCTGGTGTGGGCTCCGTGGGCATGCTACGGGCTGGTGGTGGCTCTGGAGGAATGCTGCGGGCTTGTGTGGGCATGCTGCGGACTGGTGGGGGCTATGGAGGGATGCTGCGGGCTTGTGGGGATGCTGGGGGCATGCTGCGGGCTGTGGTGGCTCTGGAGGAATGCTGCGGGCTTGTGGGGGCATGCTGCGGGCTGGTGGGGGCTCTGTGGGGAGGCTGATGATGCACGCGTGTGGGGGCTCTGGGAGCTCTGTGGGGATGCTGCGGGCTGTGGTGGCATGTCTATGGCTCTGGTGGGGGCTCTGTGGGCATGCTACGGGCTGGTGGTGGCTCTGGAGGGATGCTGCGGGCTCATGGTGGCTCTGGGGGGATGCTGCGGGCTGGTGGTGGCTCTGGGGGGGATGCTGTGGGCTGGTGGGGATGCTGGGAGCATGCTGCGGTGGCATGTCTATTGCTCTGGTGGGGGCTGTGTGGGCATGCTGCGGGCTGGTGGTGGCTCTGGAGGAATGCTGCGGGCTTGTGGGGACGCTGGGGGCATGCTGCGGGCTGGTGGGGGCTCTGGGGGGGGCTGATGATGCATGCGTGTGGGGGCTCTGTGGGGATGCTGCGGGCTGTGGTGGCATGTCTATGGCTCTGGTGGGGGCATGCTGCAGGCTGGTGGTTGCTCCGGAGGGATGCTGCAGGCTTGTGGGGGCTCTGGGTGCATGCTGCAGGCTCTGGGTGCTCTGTGGGGAAGAGAACAGGCATTGCTGGTCGGACGGAGAGCTGGGTGGTATCACGGGCTGCGGTCGTGATATCCATCATCCGAAAGAGCATATGCTGTGACTGCCAATATACCGGCGGGAGATACAAAAAGCTGTGGGCCAACCAAAAGTTGGGGGACAGTGGGTATCACCTGGTACGGGACAGTGGAACTACTGATCCCAGGTTGGAAACTCAAGGACTAAGAGAATTGCCTGTTGGACATTTACCTGGAATTGCTCTTCACCGAGGTCAGAAGGAATAAAACTAATTGCATCGATAACCTGCCTAGGTGATTATTAAAATCCACAACCGCACATCTTTACAGGGCGGGCAGATGATGCACGCTTGTGTGTGGAGGGGGGGTGATGCATGCTTGTGGGGGGGGGTGGATGATGCACGCTTGTGTGGGGGGGGGCGGATGATGCACGCTTGTGGGGGGGGGGGGCGTCCCAGCAGATGGCCCCCTGCAAACATTATATCCCCCCAGAGACCCCATAAGGAGAGTGTGCCCACCCCCCTGCAGCCCCCTATTCAGCCCTGGTAGCCGGCAACATCACCATCCCCATGGCCTCATAGCTGAAATCATGGAACGTGGATTCAGCTTCCAAAAAGTCCACCAGCCTCACCTTCCAGGGCTCCCGCCTTTTCGAATAGCTAGATAAGATGATCTCTAATGCCATGGGGAGTAAGAGTATTTTGTTTCCGCAACAGAGGGCCAAATGCCCTCCTCCCAAGAGATGCACAGTCCAGTTATGGTCCTTTCGGAAATTTTCAGTGTGGAAAAGCAACCAAAAGGACAACACTCCGGCCCACCAGGAAAAGAAGAGACCTTCCTTTAGGCTAGCCCCCTCCTGGCATCAACGAACCCACCAGCGCTGGTCTGCCAGGCCCGGATCTAGAAGATTCCCACCTGGGATGTTTCTCAGGGTGGGTGGCCGTCTCCTTTGGTTCCGGGATGAGTGGCTCTCGGTAGTCAACAACGCTTGGGTCTGAGACGTTGTCGCCTACAGCCACAAAATAGATTTTTCCACGCTGCCTTGTTTTCGAGACCAATTTCCCTAAAGACCCCCTTCCCTTATTCCTGGGTTTTTCAAGGCTATTGATTTGCTATCCAAAGCAGCATCATGATCTCAGTTCCAGGACGCTGAGACATCAGACACCGGAGGCAGGCCGAGGGGTCGGGGCAAAGCCAAAGACCTTACCCACAATCCTCCCATAAATGCACTTTTATTAAATTAGAATTATTTCTATACATAATGGTAAAATGTTATTTCTATAATATTTCTACAATTAAACGTTTGAGATTTCTGTGGTAATGGTTATTTTGTTTCTTTTAAACCTGTTCTGAATGTAAATAAAACATTTCTCTGATTAAGTTTCCACATTGTATTTTAGCCTTTCATTTTACTCATAGGGCAGGGAAAGCCCATGATGCACCTGTGTAAACCATATAAAAGGTACTATAATAACATGGCTTAGACAGGTAACCCACTTTTCAAACAATGAAGTTCACTTGTACAAGCTGCATAGATGAAAACCTGCTTTAGGCTGTGTGCCCACGATGCAGAAATGCTCAGGATTTTATCCTGAGATTTTCTGCAACTCCCTGGCAGAAAAAAACGCATGCGGATTGTGCATGCGGATTGTGCATGCGGATCGTGCATGCGGATCGTGCATGCGGATCGTGCGTGCGGATCGTGCATGCGGATTGTGCATGCTGTAAGGCAGCGCTAGTCATCATCCTGGGGAATACTCGCTGCAGCGCGTCAATTAATGCACACCAGCAATGTCTTTCCGGTTTTCACACTTCAGCAGTTTATTATACTTCATAAACCGCAGTTCACACATATAATGTCCACGAGTCCAAGTGGCAGACAGGCCCACTTGGCTTCAGATACAGCCTTCAGCAAGGTAATACTATAGCAATGTCCATATAACAAAGTGTATTACCTTTGTCAGGTTTTAGCTGCTTCAGTCCATTTGGTTCCACCACCACTGTGGCTCTAGAGCTTACCACACGTGGTCTCCAGCCCTTATCCCGTCCAAGGCCACTGGCATCTCTCACACACAGATCCAGGCTCTGCCCTCCAGGACGCTTATCCTCCAAAACCTCTGGCTCTCCAAGGCTTACTGGCATCACTTACACACACAAGGATCCAGGCTTCTCCCTCCAGGAGTCCACCAAGCTTCATCAGGCCTCACACGGTGCCACACACATGGGTAACAGGCCTCACGCCTATCTCACGCCTATTGCACCCCTGCATACTTCTGTCTCAAATTACCAGGGTTTTTATATCCTATAGAAACAGCCACAGGACCTGTGCTTATCTCACAGTCACATGTCCAGACCTTCTGTTGTGCAAAAGGACCTGTGTGATGTCACAGTCATGTGACCAGTCAGCTGAGGGAGGTACGTGGTCCGTCAAAACACACACTGAACCATTAAAGGGATGCCTGCTGCATCACAATGCGGATTGTACATGCGGATTGTGCATGCGGATTATGCATGCGGATTGTGCATGCGGATTATGCATGCGGATTGTACATGCGGATTGTACATGCGGATTGTACATGCGGATTATGCATGCGGATTGTACATGCGTTTTGCTGCCAGGGACAAGCGGAAGTGAAGCGTTCTTCACTTGCATTTCCGCATGCGGGTTGTCAAGCGCTTTCCAAGCGATTTTAGCATCACTTGGAAAGTGTTTGACAACTTGGTCACACTATAGAAATCCATGCAACCGGCATGGATTTATATAGTGTGACCGAAAGAATGTTAAAAAAATAAATATATACTTACCCTCTGATGGCCCCCGGTGTCCTGCTTTCCCTCCGTTCTCCCTTGCCAGCAGCGATACACTGAAGGACCTGCCGACGTCAGCGTCGCGTGACCTGTCACATGACTATAATGTCAGCGCAGGTCCTTCAGTACATCGCGAACTTCCGGCATGAGAGGAGGAGTGCAGCGGGGGCCGCCAGAAGGTAAGTATATATTTATTTTTTATTTTATTCTTTTTTTTTTCTTTACAGTTTTCTATGGTACCCAGGTCCGGAGGACGGTCTCCTCTCCTCTATACCTGGGTACCATCCGCACACTAGAACGCATGGAATGCGCATCTACATATACAGTGATGCGTAATCCATGCGATCTAATGCAAGTCAATGGCGGTGAAAATGCAGCACTTCCGCAAAATAATTGGTAGTGCTGTGTTTTTTTCCGCAATGATAATCCGCAGCGGAAATTTCCGCAGCATGTGCACAGCACATGTGGATTATCATTGGGGAACAAGGCAGGCCTTCTATCATGCGTTTTTTAAGCGTTTCTGCAGCGTTTTTGCTTAAAAAATGCATCGTGGGCACACAGCCTTAAGGGAACCTGTCACCTGTTTTTCCCCATATAAAGTACGACCACCACCTGTATGCCCTAGAGTGCTGTAAAGAAGTCGGACGGAACTAGATTGTGCCTGCCGTGCCTCAGACCGCACGGGAGGACGGTACTAGATAGTGCCTCAGACCACACGAGAGGACGGTACTAGATTGTGCCTCAGACCACACGAGAGGACGGTTCTAGATAGTGCCTGCCGTGCCTCAGAGCACACGGGAGGACGGTACTAGATAGTGCCTGCCGTGCTTCAGACCACACGGGAGGACGGTACTAGATAGTGCCTGCCGTGCTTCAGACCACACGGGAGGACGGTACTAGATAGTGCCTGCCGTTCTTCAGACCACACGGGAGGACGGTACTAGATTGTGCCTGCCGTGCTTCAGACCACACGGGAGGACGGTACTAGATAGTGCCTGCCGTGCTTCAGACCACACGGGAGGACGGTACTAGATAGTGCCTGCCGTGCTTCAGACCACACGGGAGGATGGTACTAGATAGTGCCTGCCGTGCTTCAGACCACATGGGAGGACGGTACTAGATAGTGCCTGCCGTGCTTCAGACCACACGGGAGGACGGTACTAGATAGTGCCTGCCGTGCCTCAGAACGCACGGGAGGACGGTACTAGATAGTGCCTGCCGTGCCTCAGACCACACGAGAGGACGGTACTAGATTGTGCCTGCCGTGCTTCAGACCGCACGGGAGGACGGTACTAGATTGTGCCTGCCGTGCCTCAGACCACACGAGAGGACGGTACTAGATTGTGCCTGCCGTGCCTCAGAGCACACGGGAGGACGGTACTAGATAGTGCCTGCCGTGCCTCAGAGCACACGGGAGGACGGTACTAGATAGTGCCTGCCGCTCTTCAGACCACACGGGAGGACGGTACTAGATAGTGCCTGCCGTGCCTCAGACCACACGGGAGGACGGTACTAGATAGTGCCTGCCGTGCCTCAGACCACAAGAGAGGACGGTACTAGATTGTGCCTGCCGTGCCTCAGACCGCACGGGAGGATGGTACTAGATTGTGCCTGCCGTGCCTCAGACCGCACGGGAGGACGGTACTAGATAGTGCCTGCCGTGCCTCAGACCACACGGGAGGACGGTACTAGATAGTGCCTGCCGTGCCTCAGACCACACGAGAGGACGGTACTAGATTGTGCCTGCCGTGCCTCAGACCACACGGGAGGACGGTACTAGATTGTGCCTGCCGTGCCTCAGACCACACGGGAGGACGGTACTAGATTGTGCCTGCCGCTCTTCAGACCACACGGGAGGACAGTACTAGATAGTGCCTGCCGCTCTTCAGACCGCACGGGAGGATGGTACTAGATAGTGCCTGCCGTGCCTCAGACCACACGGGAGGACGGTACTAGATAGTGCCTGCCGTGCCTCAGACCACACGGGAGGACGGTACTAGATTGTGCCTGCCGCTCTTCAGACCACACGGGAGGACGGTACTAGATAGTGCCTGCCGCTCTTCAGACCACACGGGAGGACGGTACTAGATTGTGCCTGCCGTTCTTCAGACCACACGGGAGGACGGTACTAGATTGTGCCTGCCGCTCTTCAGACCACACGGGAGGACGGTACTAGATTGTGCCTGCCGTTCTTCAGACCACACGGGAGGACGGTACTAGATTGTGCCTGCCGCTCTTCAGACCACACGGGAGGACGGTACTAGATAGTGCCTGCCGCTCTTCAGACCACACGGGAGGACGGTACTAGATTGTGCCTGCCGCTCTTCAGACCACACGGGAGGACGGTACTAGATTGTGCCTGCCGTTCTTCAGACCACACGGGAGGACGGTACTAGATTGTGCCTGCCGTTCTTCAGACCACACGGGAGGACGGTACTAGATTGTGCCTGCCGTGACTCAGACCGCACGGGAGGACGGTACTAGATAGTGCCTGCCGCTCTTCAGACCACATGCTGCAGATAAAAAAATAAATCAAAATATGACTGAAAGAGCACCACAGCAACAAAATATAGTACATTGATAAACAGTGTTATAATTATATCTATAATATAATCAGCTAAGCGTCCCTCTGTCTGAAGCCTCGATAGACTGTGCATGTGCGACGCGCAGTCTGGCTCTAGACAGAAGAACGCATGGAGCCGTTACAGGTAAGAGGAGTGTATGGCGCCGGAGATCGCGGTATGCCTAGACACTAAATGCATACTTATATACTTACCTGACCGGGAGGAGCGTTGTCGCGGCGCCTCTCTCTTCGCCGGAGACCGGGGCAGGAGTGAGGCGTCGTATCGGCGCATGCGCATAGCGCTATCCAGCGCCATTTTACTGAAGACACATTTGCAGTGTCTCTTCAGCAAAGTGGCGCCAGACAGCGCGGTATGGGCACGCACGTACTCCGGCGCCGCACACGTACTCCGGCGCCGCACTCCTCCCCCGGCAGAGCAGGACACAGCAGCGCTGGAGCACAGGGAAGAAAGGTGAGTATAAGTGTTTATTTTTTTGTATGTGTGTGCAGCGTGAAAGAGATGAGGGGGCCACACATACCAGGATTGGGGGGTGAGGGATGCCATGCATACCAGGATTGGGGGGGTGAGGGACGCCATGCATACCAGGATTGGGGGATGAGGGACGCCATGCATACCAGGATTGGGGGATGAGGGACGCCATGCATACCAGGATTGGGGGATGAGGGACGCCATGCATACCAGGATTGGGGGATGAGGGACGCCATGCATACCAGGATTGGGGGATGAGGGATGCCATACATACCAGGATTGGGGGGTAAGGGGCCCATACATACCAGGATTGGGGGGTGAGGGGCCCCATCCATACCAGGATTGGGGGATGAGGGGCCCTATGCATACCAGGATTAGAGGATGAGGGATGCCATACATACCAGGATTGGGGGATGAGGGGTGCCATGCATACCAGAATTGGGGGATGAGGGGTGCCATGCATACCAGGATTGGGGATGAGGGGTGCCACGCATACCAGCATTGGGCAATGAGGGGGGCCACGCATACCAGGATTGGGGGATGAGGGGTACCATGCATACCAGGATTGGGGGATGAGGGGGCCACACATACCAGCATTGGGGGATGAGGGGGGCCACGCATACCAGGATTGGGGGGTGAGAGGTGCCATGCATCCCAGTATAGGATGATGGGGGCAGCACAAATACCAGGAGGGGGGCAGCACATACCAGCATGGGAGACCATATACCAATAAAGATGCTCGCCACCCGGGTGTAGAACGGATTCAGTAGTGTGAGAGAAAAGAATCCATCTTGTTTGTCTGTGGTATCCATTTTATTTTCACTCTTATGTAATGGTCATCAGGTAACACTGATGGGCATTGAGGTTTCACATTACTATTCACTCCCTTAAGGTTACTATTGGTTCATAGGTCAGAGGGAACTATTCCTTTGTCTCTGACCCTATTTAAAGTGCCACATGTGCTAATAAAGCAGAAGTCTTTTCTAGTCACCATACAAGGCTGTGCTGTATTGATTTCCCGAGCGCTCGTAAAACAAATCTTATTAATTTGGAGTTCGGAAGGCGTAGAAGAGAGCGTATTTCGCTCACAGTAGCTAGTTTATTTATACGGGGCTGTTCACCGTATCCGGGACAGTTGGAACTAGAGCTGAGAGGATCAATTCTTGGGACGCTGGACAGGAGGCCACGAATCTCTTACCTATAGTGTTGCACGAGCGTGCTCGGTTTACCCTTTCACCGTGCACGCTCGGTTGCTGCGTGCTCGGTATCTATGCTCGGGCCGCTGGGGCTGTTAGACAGCTGTGACACATGCAGGGATTGCCTAACAAACATGCAATCCCTGCATGTGTCACAGCTGTCTAACAGCCGCGACACATGCAGCCGCGGAGGCTCGAGCATAGATGCCGAAAATACTCAGGCAGCACCTGAGCGTGCTCTGTGAGAGGGTTAAGAGAACACGCTCATGCGTCACTACTAACCTTACCTCATCCGGCGTGACTTTTGATGAGGCTGGCATGGTGTCATCTGTGCGTCGTGCTTCTTTCTCTTGGGATCTATGGATTTATTTTCTGTCCATTCCACTTTCTCATCTTTATGTAGCTTCACTATTTGACATTGGCTTTTTTGTGTCTGCAAGGCCGTGTTCACATGTTGAATAAATACGGTATTTTTTTTTTGTTTTCTGCAGATGTCCACACCAAACTACACAATAACAATCTTCTCTGATTATTGCGTACTTGCTGCATTTTTTTATGCCTTTTCCCCCTTATTTGATGTTTTTTGGTGCAGATGTGAAGCCGCATTGTTCATTTTTTGTTATAATACAGAATAGCTTTGATTCTGCACTTAAGGTACCTGCAGTCTTTTTACCTGCGTTTTCTCTCTTTTTAGGCTCCACATAGAAGCCTCCAGACGTAAAATAAACCATAACCGTACAGATCAGCAGCGTCTTTAGACCACAGAGCCGTTTTCATGAAATCACATTCACTTTTCTTGGCCATTTAAATGCTGCAAAATGACTGTTCCAAAAAAGCAGCTGAAAAAACACAGCACTTATGCTACATCTGAACACGGCCTAAATGTGCAAGTGCAGTGGATGTGATTTAATGAAATCTACGCCTGCAGTGAGTCTAAAGACGCTGCTGAACTGTGCGGATTTCATGCATTTTTTTTATTTTTTATATATAAGCCTCTGTGGAGCCTGTAAAAAAAAAAACATTTTTAAGCTCAAAAATCTAAGTTTTTCTGTAGTATTAAAAATGTAGATTCACAGCTTCACCAAAACACATTTTAAGGGGGAAAACTCAAAAGAAACTCAGCAAACACACAATAATAAGATTGTTATTTTGTTGTATGGTGCGGACACCTGCATAAAAAAATGCAGTCTTCATGTTGTGTGAACTTGGCTTTAGTGTTACATTTTATTCAACTTTTTATTTAATTTTTATGGCTTTAATAAAGACTAGCACACCTTTTCATTTTGTGGGATTGAAATTCAGCTGTTATACAGAGCTGAGTGCAGAACACAAAAATATATTTTTATAATTTGCCAGTGTGATAGCGCAAGCTATAGTAGCCCACCTTATCAGTTTTTGGGGGTGAAATTGATTTGTATGCACAGTAAAAAAAATATAATTTTTTTTCTGTTGCTAGCCAGAGTCCACCTAGTCCTTTTGTGGTGGTAAAATTCAGCTGTATGCAGAGACACCTCGTACACGTGCGGCTCTGTTCCACACACCGCGTACACACGCGGCTCCTCTCTGCACACCTCGTACACGCACTGCTCCGCTCCATACACTTTGTATACGCGCAGCTCCGCTCTGCACACCTCGTACACGCACTCCTCCACTCCGTACAGCTCGTACGCGCACGGCTCCGCTCCATACACTTTGTACACGCGCAGCTCCGCTCTGCACACCTCGTACAGCTCGTACACGCAGGCTCCGTTCCGTACAACTCGTACACGTGCGGCTCCGTTCCGTACAGCTCGTACACGCGCGGCTCCGCTCCGTACACCTTGTACACGCATGGATCCGCTCCGCTCCGCACACCTCATACACGCGTGTCTCTGCTCCATACAACTCATACACGCGCGGCTATGCTCCGTATATGAGCGGCTCCACTCCGCACACTCGTACACGTGCAGCTCTGCTCCGCACAGCTCGTACACGCGCAGCTCTGCTCCGCACACCTCGTACACGTATGGTTCCGCTCCATACACTTTGTACACGCGCAGCTCCGCTCTGCATACCTCGTACATGCACGGCTCTGCTCCGTACAGCTTGTACACTCTGTACTGCTCGTACACGCGCGGCTCCGCTCCGTACACTTTGTACACGCACGGATCCGCTCCGCTCCGCACACCTCGTACACGCGCAGCTCCGCTCCGTACAACTCGTAAATGCGTGTTTCCGCTCCACAAGCCTCGTAACGCACAGCTACGCTCTGCACACCTCGTATACGCGCGGCTCTGCTCCGCACACCTCGTACACTTTGTACACGCGCAGCTCCGCTCTGCATACCTCGTACATGCACGGCTCTGCTCCGTACAGCTTGTACACTCTGTACTGCTCGTACACGTGTGGCTCCGCTCCGTACACCTTGTACACGCGTGGATCCGCTCTGCTCCGTACACCTCGTACACGCGTGGCTCCGCTCCGCACACATCGTACACACGCGGCTCTGCTCCGTACACCTCGTCCACGCGTGGCTCCGCTCCACACACCTCATACACGCGCGGCTCCGCTCCGTACACCTTGTACACGCGTGGATCCGCTCCGCACACCTCGTACACGCATGGCTCCGTTCCATACACGTCGTACACGCGCGGCTTCGCTCCTTACACGTCGTACACGCGCGGCTCCGCTCCTCACACCTCGTACACACGCGGCTCTGCACACTCGTACTCGCGTGGCTCTGCTCCGTACACTTCGTACGCGCGTGGCTCCGCACACCTTGTACACGCGCGGTTCCCCTCCTTACACCTCGTACACATGCAACTCCGCTCTGCACACTCGTACACGCGCTGCTCTGCTCTGTACACCTCGTACACATGCGGCTCTCCTCCGCACACCTTGTACACGCGTGGCTCCGCTCCGTACATCTCGTACACGCGCGGCTCCGCTCCGCACACTCGTACACGCGCTGCTCTGCTCAGTACACTTCATACACCCGCGGCTCCGCTCTGCACATCTTGTACACGCGTGGCTCTGCTCTGCACACATCGTACACGCGTGGCTCTGCTCTGCACACATCGTACACGCGCGGCTCTGCTCCGCACACATCGTACACGCGCGACTCAGCTCCATACAACTCGTACATGTGCGGCTCCACTCTGTACACCTAGTACACATGCGGCTCCGCTCCGTACACCTCGTACATGCACTGCTCTGCTCTGTACACCTCGTACACGCGTGGCTCCGCACACCTCGTACACGCGCAGCTTCGCTCCGCAGACTCGTAATTGCGCGGCTCTGCTCCATACACCTCGTACACGCGCGACTCCGCTCCGCACACATCATTCAAGCGCGACTCCGCTCCGTACAACTCGTGCAAACTACTCTGTACACCTCATACACACGCGGCTCTGCTTCGCACACTCGTACACGCGCGACTCCGCTCCATACACCTCGTACACGCTCGGCTCCGCTCCGTACAGCTCGTACACGCGCGGCTCCTCTCCGTACAGCTCGTCCACGCGCGGCTCCGCTCCGTACACCTTGTACACGTGCGGATCCGCTCCGCACACTCGTACACGCGCTGCTCTGCTCTGTACACCTCGTACACGCGCGGCTCCGCTCCGAACACCTCGTACACGCTCGGCTCTGCTCCGTACACCTCGTACACTTGTGGCTCCGCTCTGTACAACTCATACACGCGTGGCTTCGCTCCATACATCTTGTACACGCTCGGCTCCGCTCCAGCTCCGCACACATCGTACAAGCGCTGCTCTGCTCCGCACACATCGTACACGCGCGACGCCACTCCGTACACCTTGTACACATGATGATCCGCTCCGCACACTCGTACATTCGCGGCTCTGCTCCGTACACCTCGTACACATGTGGCACCACTCCGTACACCTCGTACATTCGCGGCTCTGCTCCGTACACCTTGTACACATGCGAATCCGCTTCGTACTCCTTGTACACAAGCGGATCCGCTCCGCACACTTGTACACCCGCGGCTCTGCTCCGTACACCTCGTACACATGTGGCTTCACTCTGTACATTTCGTACACGCCACGCTCCGCTCCAGCTCTGCACACTTGTACACGCTCTGCTCTGTACACCTCGAACACGGGCGGCTCCGCACACCTCATACTTGTGCGGTCTCACTCCGTACACCTTGTACACGTGCGGCTCCTCTCCAGCTCGGCACACTCGTACACGTGCTGCTCTGCTCTGTACACCTCGAACATGCGCGGCTCCGCTCTGCACATCTCGTACACGGGCGGCTCTGCTCCGCACACATCGTACACGTGCGACGCCGCTCCGTACGCCTTGTACACGCGCGGCTCAGCTCCGTACAATTCGTACATGTGCGGCTCCGCTCCACACACTCGTACACGCGCGGCTCTGCTTCGTACACCTCGTACACGTGCAGCTCTGCTTTGTACACACGTGACTCTGCTCCGCAAACTCGTACACGCACGGCTCTGCTCTTACATCTCGTACACACGCGGCTCTGCTCCGCACACTCGTACACGCGCGGCTCCGCTCTGTACACCTCAAACACGCGCGGCTCTGCTCCGTACACTTCGTAAACGCGTGGCTCCGGTCCGTACTCCTCATATAAGCGTGGCTCCGCTCCGTACACCTCGTACATGCGCGGCTCCGCTCCACTCTGAACACTCGTACACTCGTACACACGCTGCTCTGCTCCGCACACCTTGTACACGCGCGTCTACGCTCCGTACACCTCGTACTTGTGCAGCTTTGCTCCGTACACCTCGTACTTGGCGGCGTCTCTCCGTACACCTTGTACACGTGCGGCTCCACTCCGCTCCGCACACATCGTACACGTGCGGTTCCGCTCCGTACACCTCGTACACGCGCTGCTCTGCTCTGCACACCTTGTAAATGCGCGACTCTGCTCCGCACACCTCATACACGTGCGGCTCCGCTCCATACACCTCGTACACGCGTGGCTCCGCTCCTTACACGTCGTACACTCGCTGCTCTGCTCTGTACACCGCGTACACGTGCGGCTCTGCTCTGCACACCTCGTACATGCGCGGCTCCGCTCTGCACACCTCATACACGTGCGGCTCCGCTCCATACACCTCGTACACGTGTGGCTCCGCTCCTTACACATCGTACACTCGCTGCTCTGCTCTGTACACCTCGTACACGTGCGGCTCTGCTCTGTACACCTCGTACACGCGCGGCTCCGCTCCGCACACTCGTACATGGGCGGCTCCGCTTCGCACACTCGTACACACGCGGCTCTGCTCCGTACACCTCGTACACGCGCGGCTCTGCACCGTACACCTCACACATGCGTGACTGCTCCGAACACCTCGTACACTCGCGGCTCCGCTCCGCACACTCATACACGCGCAGCTCTGCACCTTACATCTCGTACACACGCGGCTCCGCTCCGCACACTCGTACACGCGCGGCTCCACTCCGCACACTCGTATACGCGCGGCTCTGCTCCGTACACCTCGTACACGCGCGTCTCTGCTCCGTACATCTCGTACACTCGCAGCTCCGCTCCGCACACTCGTACACGCGTGGCTCCGCTCCGCACACTCGTACATGCGCGGCTCTGCTCCGTACACCTCGTACATGCGCAGCTCTGCTCCGTACCCCTCATACACACGTGACTCTGCTCTGTACACCTCGTACACTCGCGGCTCCGCTCCGCACACTCGTACATGCGCGGCTCTGCTCCTTACATCTCGTACACACGCGGCTCCGCTCTGCACACACGTACACTGGAGACTCTGCTCCATACACCTCCTACACGCGTGGCTCCGCTTTGTACACCTCGTACACACGCGGCTCCGCTCCGCACACTCGTACACTGGAGACTCTGCTCCATACACCTCCTACACGCGTGGCTCCGATTTGAACACCTCGAACACGCGCGGCTCCGCTCCGTACACCTCGTACAAGCGTGGCTCCGCTCCGTACACCTCGTACACGCGCGGCTCTGCTCCTTGCACGTTGTTCACGTGCGGCTCCGCTCCGCACACCTCGTAAACGCGTGGCTTTGCTCCGTACACCTTGTACACGCGCGGATCCGCTCCGCACACTGGTACTAGCGCGGCTCTTCTCCGTACACTTCATACACGCGTGGCTCCGCTCTGCACATATCGTACACGCCCGACTCTGCTTCGTACACCTCGTACACGCGCGGCTCCGCTCGGCACACCTCATACACGCGTGGCTCAGCTCCACACACATCGTACACGCTCGACTCCGCTCCACACACCACGTACACGTGCGGCTCCGCTCCGCACACCTCGTACACGCACGGTTCCGCTCCGTACAGCTCGTACACTTGCTGCTCCGCTCCGTACACCTCATACACGCGTGGCTCCGCTCCGTACACCTCGCACACGCACGGCTCCGCTCCGCACACCTCGTCCACGCGCGGCTCCACTCCGCACACCTCGTACACATGTGTTTCTGACGCGCCCCCTGGGACATATTCCTTTTTGAGGGGAATACCCGGCACCGGATCAGATGGGGGGGGTTGTAGTCTCCGAGCGGCTGTGACCCGGTCCCGTGCCCAGGGCGTCAAGCTCAGTGTTATGTGGCAGTCTTTACTGATGTTATTAAAGTTCGTTTTGTCGACTACGCCACCCGTTGTGATGCGGTCACTGTGGCCGCCGCTGCTGCAGGGTCCGCTGAGGCTGATGGTGGGTGCGCAGCCTGGTGGGATAACCCCCAACGGGAGGGGTATAGCCTCAGAGGGGACAGGCGCAGAGGATGGGGGTTGTGGTGGTGCGGTGCAGCCGGTAATGATGACAGACTCGGGTAGTGCAGTTAAGGGTCTTTACTTACTGCAGATGTTCCTGGTCACTCTAGCTCCAAGTGACCTCCCGAGCCGTGCTGCGTCCACCAGGTCCTGGATCCGGCCAACCCCCAAACAAGTCCGGAGCGTGGCCCTGAGCTCTCCCTCTGTCCTTCCTTCAGCCGTCCCCACCAGTGATCCGCCTAGGTCCAGCTCCCTCGGGCCTTCTGTGGGGCAACCTTTGGCCTCAGGTTCCCTGACCCTTCATGTGGTAAGCCTTCAGGGTGGATGTAGTGGGTGGCCGTGGCAGATGCTGCCCACAGCCTCCGGTCTCTGGCTAGGGATGTGTTTTCTGCCCCCACCAGTTTGGGTTCCGGTACCCTTGTGCTGACTCCTCACCCGGTGATCTGATTTGGGTTCTTGGGTCCCTTCTTTGTCCCCCTCTGGGTCTTTCTGTACTCCACTCTCTCACTCTTCAGGCTCAGGTCTGTTCTGCTCCCTTGCTGCAGGCAGACTTCCTCTGCAGCAGACTTGTTCTCTGCACTGACTGACTTGTGCTCAGCGTCTGACAGGCTCCTCTGCGTCTGACCCTGATCTTTGATGGTGCCCACCTTATATAGCCCTCTATGTGTGAGCTCAGGTGACCAGCACCCAATGAGCTCCTAACACTACCCAGACTGCTCCCCCTATCTGCCCCTACACTACATGGGATGTTCCTCCCCCCTCCCACTCCAGCCAGGAACAGGCTCGGTCGCACCTGCACATTTCTAAGTGGGAGTGCCGTCGGCCTGCTCCTCTGGAATGGGATGTATGTAGTGCATGCAGTCTATCTGAGCTCAGTTCCACACTCCTTCCTTACCCGGGAGTGGAATATCACACCTCTGGGTTGAGGTGCAATACTCCTGTAGCAGCCGAATCCTCAGGGTGCTACATTCCCCCCTGGTAAACCACAGCACGTCCTCGGGCTGCAAAGACAAAAAACACCAAAACATACAACATTTTTATAAACATGTAAAACATATTAAATATTATACGAAATACTATATAAATATATATATAAACTTTTTCAGGTAAACAACATTCTCGTCGTCTCTTTCTCCCTTCTGTTCCTCTGGTCACCGTGCAACTCGTGACCAGGTAGAGTGCGACAGTCTTTTAGAAAAATGGTTTTTCCTATAAAACCGGTAGGGGGCGCTTTAGCAAGCGCAACTATGTACAGGGAAATTTTGGCCGTTCTCAGTCCCCGGCCAGGTAAAGGGAAAGGGATGGCTGCTCACAGTCCTCAGCCTGGTATGGAAAGGGTTACAGGTAACAGTTCGCTGGTCCCAACGGGGACTATTTTAGCAGCAACAACAGTTCCAGTTTCAGTTTCAGTTCCGATTCACTGTGCCCCGACAGGCAACTATATACAGTCTCCTGCTCTGCCGCACTCAACGGCGTCTGCCTCCTGCTCTTATCTTACGGCTGGTGGTTTCTTCAGACCCGTCCGGGTCCTCTTGCTCCTCCTCCTCGCACCGCAACTCCTCCTCCGTCAAGCGATGCACGTGGAGGGCGTAAGGTCCCTTGGCACACTTGTGCCGGGTGAACGTTACCTCATCACCGACGTAGAGGTCACGGCCTTTGTGACCCTCTGGCAGGTGGGACTCGACGTCCCGTCGTGTAACGAAGACGTCACCCATGGTGTTCCGGTCCCTTATGAAGCCCCACCCATGCTGCGCATTAAACTTTATTACCGTCCCGATGGTACGGGGACGATCTGCTGCACGGGGGTCCCTTCTGGTCCGACTCTTTTGCTCCGCGCTGCGGGTCTGGGCCCATTGCTCTCTGGCCCGCCTCTCCTCCCGCTCTCTCTTGAACTCTGCCAGCTGTTGACGGCAACACTCTGTGCGCGCTGCTGCAGCTGCCCGAGTCTCTCCGGTGAACCCCATCAGATCTTCTCCCGTGGGGTCCCACGCAAATTGAGCCTCTTCTAGGGGAGGCGAGACCCGAGTCACGGGCTTTGGAGCCGGGATCAGGGGCTCACACAGGGGACCTAGTTGCTTCTGCCGCTCCAGCTCCAAGAATCCTTCGGGCCAGATGAAAGGCCGACCGTCCGGCCACGTTAGCTGGCTGAAGGGGTCCTCTCCCAGATGTGGCACCCTAGGTATTACGGGCGCGGGCGCGGTGGTGGTGGCGCCCGGGTTGCCCAGGCCTTGCGGCCAGGCCTGGGGCACCTGGAAGGTGAAGGGCACCGTTAGGACGGCGGCGCCCTGGGTTACCTGGCCTTGCGACCAGGCCGGAGGCTCCGCGGAGGTAGATGGCTCTGCTTTGGATGCGGCGCCCGGAAATGCTAGGCCCTGTGACCAGGCCGGAGGCTCCTCTTCCGGCGCCACGCTCCGGGTCACGATGCGTGACGTCATCGGGGTCGCGACGGCGGCTTCCGGTCGGGGCCTAGTCGGTGGCGATGTCATGGCGGTCTCGGGTACGGCCGGGGGACCTTCGGGCTCTGCGACGGGGAGCTGGGGCAGGTAAGCGGTCTTCCGGTATGGGGTATAGGCATCCCCCTTACCTGCTGCCATGCGTCTCGCTCCCTCTTCTGCGCCGTCTCCGGCCTTGGGTCCTCCCGCGTCATCCGCAGAGGCAGTCGATGTCTTCTTCCAAGGGAGCGGGTTAAGTGGACGGGTTCCAGCTTGCTGGGCCATCTCCCGGCCCCACTCCGCCAGGATCTCCCTCTGCACTCGGGCCATCCTTCCCGCGAGGCCCTCCAGGGCACTCCGCGCGCACTCCCGATCTCGGGGAAGCTGCGCCAGGATCTCCGCTAAGCCTAGCGGGGTTGTTGACTCCAGCAGGCTCCTGACCATCGGGTCGGTGCTGCTCTGCTCTGCTTCCGGCAGGCTCCTGGCCAGCGGGCCGGTGCTGCTCTGCTCTCCTCCTTCTTCCTCCAGCAGGCTCCTGGCCAGCGGGCCGGTGCTGCTCTGCTGCCGCTCCATTCCCGGGTCCACTCTTTCTCTCCTCGACTCCGGGTGAGCTTCTCCGCTACTCCTCATTAGACCTCTTGCCTCCGGGTGCGCTCGTTCTACACTGCTCCAAGCGACACCCATCTTTGCTCTTTTCTTTCGTCTCCTCCCACTTCGAGGGCGGTCCCGGGGCAACTCGGTGACTGTCAGCTCCAGGGGGAGTTCTTTCACGCTGACAGACACCTCCAGCATCACAGTCTCTGTTGGTGGGGGCGGTTTCCACTTTTGGCGCCATTTTCTGTCCTGGCCCACGATGGGAGGTGGCCTCTTGCCCTCCTTTGGCACGCCCATAATGGCGTCCGCTGCTCTTCCAAGGCGGGAAATCTGCGGTTTTGGCGGGAATCGCTTCCCAGTGGCGGGAAACTCTGCAGATGGCGGGAACAAGCTGGAAATGGCGGACAATCGGCGGGAAACGACTGGTGATGGAGTCCGATGGCGTGGACCCTCCGGAACCGGCGGGAGACTTCTTTCTGAGGTAAACTTGCACTTTTCTTCAGGCACGCAGTACCCGGGTGTTGCGGGCACGTAATCCTGCCGACTACGCCAAAGTTGACGCGCCCCCTGGGACATATTCCTTTTTGAGGGGAATACCCGGCACCGGATCAGATGGGGGGGGTTGTAGTCTCCGAGCGGCTGTGACCCGGTCCCGTGCCCAGGGCGTCAAGCTCAGTGTTATGTGGCAGTCTTTACTGATGTTATTAAAGTTCGTTTTGTCGACTACGCCACCCGTTGTGATGCGGTCACTGTGGCCGCCGCTGCTGCAGGGTCCGCTGAGGCTGATGGTGGGTGCGCAGCCTGGTGGGATAACCCCCAACGGGAGGGGTATAGCCTCAGAGGGGACAGGCGCAGAGGATGGGGGTTGTGGTGGTGCGGTGCAGCCGGTAATGATGACAGACTCGGGTAGTGCAGTTAAGGGTCTTTACTTACTGCAGATGTTCCTGGTCACTCTAGCTCCAAGTGACCTCCCGAGCCGTGCTGCGTCCACCAGGTCCTGGATCCGGCCAACCCCCAAACAAGTCCGGAGCGTGGCCCTGAGCTCTCCCTCTGTCCTTCCTTCAGCCGTCCCCACCAGTGATCCGCCTAGGTCCAGCTCCCTCGGGCCTTCTGTGGGGCAACCTTTGGCCTCAGGTTCCCTGACCCTTCATGTGGTAAGCCTTCAGGGTGGATGTAGTGGGTGGCCGTGGCAGATGCTGCCCACAGCCTCCGGTCTCTGGCTAGGGATGTGTTTTCTGCCCCCACCAGTTTGGGTTCCGGTACCCTTGTGCTGACTCCTCACCCGGTGATCTGATTTGGGTTCTTGGGTCCCTTCTTTGTCCCCCTCTGGGTCTTTCTGTACTCCACTCTCTCACTCTTCAGGCTCAGGTCTGTTCTGCTCCCTTGCTGCAGGCAGACTTCCTCTGCAGCAGACTTGTTCTCTGCACTGACTGACTTGTGCTCAGCGTCTGACAGGCTCCTCTGCGTCTGACCCTGATCTTTGATGGTGCCCACCTTATATAGCCCTCTATGTGTGAGCTCAGGTGACCAGCACCCAATGAGCTCCTAACACTACCCAGACTGCTCCCCCTATCTGCCCCTACACTACATGGGATGTTCCTCCCCCCTCCCACTCCAGCCAGGAACAGGCTCGGTCGCACCTGCACATTTCTAAGTGGGAGTGCCGTCGGCCTGCTCCTCTGGAATGGGATGTATGTAGTGCATGCAGTCTATCTGAGCTCAGTTCCACACTCCTTCCTTACCCGGGAGTGGAATATCACACCTCTGGGTTGAGGTGCAATACTCCTGTAGCAGCCGAATCCTCAGGGTGCTACATTTCTGCTCCACAACCTCATACACGCTGGGCTCCGCTCTGCACACCTCGTACACGCACGGCTCCTCTCCCTACAGCTCGTACACGCACGGCTCCACTCCTTAAATGTCGTACACGTGCGGCTCCGCACACCTTGTACACACGCGGCTCCGCTCTGTAAACCTCGTAAATGCGTGGCTCCGCTCCGTACACCTCGTAAACTCGCGGCTCCACTCCGTACACCTCATACACGTGCGGCTCCGCTCCGCACACTCGTACACGCGCTGCTCTGATCCGTACACCTCGTACACGCGCGGCTCCGATCCGTACGGCTCGTACACGCGTGGCTCCTCTCCGTACAGCTTGTACATGCGCGACTCCGCTCCGTACACCTTGTACACGTGCGGATCCGCTCCGCAAACTCGTACACACGCTGCTCTGCTCTGTACACCTCGTACACGCGCGGCTCCGCTCTGCACACTCGTACACGTGCGGCTCTGCTCCGTACACCTCGTACATGCACAGCTATGCTCCGTACAGCTAGTACACGTGCGGCTCCGCGCCGTACACCTAGTACAAGCGCGGATCTGCTCCGCACACTCGTACACTCACTGCTCTGCTCTGTACACCTCGTACACATGCGGCTCCGCTCCGCACACCTTGTACATGCGCGGCTCTGCTCCGTACACCTAGTACACATGTGGCTCCGCTCCGTACACCTCGTACACACGTTGCTTCGCTGCGTACATCTCGTACACACGCGGCTCCGCTCCAGCTCTGCACACTCGCACACATGCTGCTCTGCTCTGTACACCTCGTACATGGGTGGCTCTGCTCCGCACACATCGTACACACGCGACGCTGCTCCGTACGCCTTGTACATGTGCGGCTCAACTCCGTACAACTCGTAGAAGCGCGGCTCCGCTCTATACACCTCGTACACGCGCGGCTCTGCTCCGTACACCTCATAGACGCGCAATACCCCTCCGTACACCGCGTACACGTGTGGCTCTGCTCCGTACACCTCGTACACGCGTGGCTCCGCTCCGCACACCTTGTACACGTGCGGATCTGCTCCGCACACCTCATACACGCGTGTCTCCGCTCTGCACACCTCGTACACGCACGGCTGTGCTCCACAACTCGTACACGCGTGGCTCCGCTCCGTACAGCTCGTACATGCGCGGCCCCGCTCCGTACACCTTGTACACGTGCGGATCTGCTCCGCACACCTCATACACGCGTGTCTCCGCTCTGCACACCTCGTACACGCACGGCTGTGCTCCACAACTCGTACACGTGCGGCTCCGCTCCGCACACCTCGTACACGCGCGGCTCAGCTCCACACACCTCGTACACGCGTGTCTCCGCTCCACACACCTCGTACATGCGCGGCTCCGCTCTGCACATTTCGTACACGCGCGGCTCTGCTGCGCACACTCGTACATGCGCGGATCCGCTCCGCACACTCGTACACGCGCTGCTCTGATCCGTACACCTCGTACACGTGCGGCTCCGATCCGTACGGCTCGTACACGCGTGGCTCCTCTCCGTACAGCTTGTACATGCGCAGCTCCGCTCCGTACACCTCATACACGTGCGGCTCCGCTCCGCACACTCGTACACGCGCTGCTCTGATCCGTAAACCTCGTACACGCGCGGCTCCGATCCGTACGGCTCGTACACGCGTGGCTCCTCTCCGTACAGCTTGTACATGCGCGGCTCCGCTCCGTACACCTTGTACACGTGCGGATCCGCTCCGCAAACTCGTACACACGCTGCTCTGCTCTGTACACCTCGTACACGCGCGGCTCCGCTCTGCACACTCGTACACGTGCGGCTCTGCTCCGTACACCTCGTACATGCACAGCTATGCTCCGTACAGCTAGTACACGTGCGGCTCCGCGCCGCACACCTAGTACAAGCGCGGTTCTGCTCCGCACACTCGTACACTCACTGCTCTGCTCTGTACACCTCGTACACATGCGGCTCCGCTCCGCACACCTTGTACATGCGCGGCACTGCTCCGTACACCTAGTACACATGTGGCTCCGCTCCGTACACCTCGTACACGCGTTGCTTCGCTGCGTACATCTCGTACACACGCGGCTCCGCTCCAGCTCTGCACACTCGCACACATGCTGCTCTGCTCTGTACACCTCGTACATGGGTGGCTCTGCTCCGCACACATCGTACACACGCGACGCTGCTCCGTACGCCTTGTACATGTGCGGCTCAACTCCGTACAACTCGTAGAAGCGCGGCTCCGCTCTATACACCTCGTACACGCGCGGCTCTGCTCCGTACACCTCATAGACGCGCAATACCCCTCCGTACACCGCGTACACGTGTGGCTCTGCTCCGTACACCTCGTACACGCGTGGCTCCGCTCCGCACACCTTGTACACGTGCGGATCTGCTCCGCACACCTCATACACGCGTGTCTCCGCTCTGCACACCTCGTACACGCACGGCTGTGCTCCACAACTCGTACACGCGTGGCTCCGCTCCGTACAGCTCGTACATGCGCGGCCCCGCTCCGTACACCTTGTACACGTGCGGATCTGCTCCGCACACCTCATACACGCGTGTCTCCGCTCTGCACACCTCGTACACGCACGGCTGTGCTCCACAACTCGTACACGTGCGGCTCCGCTCCGCACACCTCGTACACGCGCGGCTCAGCTCCACACACCTCGTACACGCGTGTCTCCGCTCCACACACCTCGTACATGCGCGGCTCCGCTCTGCACATTTCGTACACGCGCGGCTCTGCTGCGCACACTCGTACATGCGCGGATCCGCTCCACACACTCGTACACGCACTGCCATGCTGTGTACACCTCATACACACACGGCTCCGCTCCACACACCTCGTACATGCGCGGCTCCGCTCCGCACACCTTGTACATGCGCGGCTCCGCTCCGCACACCTTGTACACGCGCAACTCCGCTTTGCACACCTCGTACACGCGTGACTCCGCACACTCGTACATGCGCAGCTCTGCTCCGCACATCTCGTACACGCACGGCTCCGCTCCGTACAGCTCGTACACGCGCGGCTCCGCTCCGTACAGCTCGTACACGCGCAGCTCCACTCCGTACACCTTGTACACACACGGATCCGCTCCACACACCTAATACACGCGTGTCTCCGCTCTATACACCTCGTACACGCGCGGCTCCACTCCGTACACCTTGTACACGAGCGGCTAAGCTCCGCACACTCGTACACTTGCGGCTCTGCTCCGCACACCTCGTACACGCGTGGGTCCGCTCCGCACACCTCGTACACGCATGTCTGCGCTCTGCACACCTCGTACATGCACGGCTCCGCTCTGTACAGCTCGTACACATGCGGCTCCGCTCCGTACAGCTCATACACGCGCGGCTCCGCTCCGTACAGCTCGCACACGCGCGGCTCCGCTCCGTACACTTTGTACACTCTCGGATCCGCTCCGCACACCCCGTACATGCGCGGCTCCGCTCCATACACTTTGTACACGCGCAGCTCTGCTCTGCACACCTCGTACATGCACGGCTCCGCTCCATACAACTCATACACGCGCGGCTCCGCTCCATACACTTTGTACACGCGCGGATCCGCTCCGCACACCTCGTACACGATTGGCTCCGCTCCACACACTCGTACATGTGCGGCTCTGCTCTGCACACCTCGTACACGCGCGACTCCGCTCCGCACACTTCGTACACGCGCGGCTGTACTCCACACACCTCGTACACGCGTGTCTCCTCTCCACACCTCGTACTTGTGCGGCTCTGCTCCACATACCCCGTACACGCACGGCTCCGCTCTGCACACCTCGTACACGCTAAGCTCCGCTCCGTACACCCTGTACATGCGTGGATCCGCTCCGCACACTCGTACACGCGCTGCTCTGCTCCGTACACCTCGTACACGTGCGGCCCGCTCCGTACAGCTCGTACACGCGCGGCTTTTCTCTGTACACTTTGTACACGCGCGGATCCGCTCCGCACACCTCGTACACATGCGGCTCCGCTCCATGCAACTCATACACGATTGGCTCTGCTCCGTACACCTTGAACACGCATGGTTTCTACACGTGCAGCTCCGCTCTGCACACCTCGTACATGCACGGCTCCGCTCTGTACAGCTCATACACGCGCGGCTCCGCTCTGTACACTTTGTACACGTGTGGATCCGCCCCACTCCGCACACCTTGTACACGATTGGCTCCGCTCCGCACACTCGTACATGTGCGGCTCTGCTCCGCACACCTTGTACACGCGCGGCTCCGCTCCGCACACCTCTTACACGCGCGGCTCTGCTCCACACACCTCGTACACGCGCGGCTCTGCACCACACACCTCGTACACGTACGGCTCTGCTCTGCACACCTTGTACATGCCTGTCTCCACTCCATACACCTCGTACACGCGCGGCTCCGCTCCACACACCTCGTACACGCGCAGCTCCACTCCGCACACCTTGTACACGCGTGTCTCCGCTCCACACACCTCGTACACGCGCGGCTCCGCTCTGCACACCTCATACATGCCCGGCTCCGCACACTCTTACACGCGCGGCTCCGCTCCGCACACTCGTACACGCGCTGCTCTGCTCCGTACACCTCGTACACGTGCGGCCCGCTCCGTACAGCTCATACACGCGCGGCTTTTCTCTGTACACTTTGAACACGCGCGGATCCGCTCCGCACACTCGTAAATGCGCAGCTCTGCTCCATACACCTCGTACACACGCGGCTCCGTTTCGCACACATCATACACGCTCGGCTCCGCTCCGTACAACTCGTACACGCGCGTCTCCATTCCGTAAAACTCGTACACGCGCGGCCCCTCTCCGCACACCTCGTACACGCGCGGCTCTGCTCCGTACACGTCGTACACACGCGGCTCCGCTCCGTACACCTCGTACTTGCGCAGTTTCGCTCCGTACACCTCGTACTTGCGCGGCCTCGCTCCGTACACATTGTACACTTGCAGCTCCACTCCGCTCCGCACACCTCGGACACGTGCGGCTCTGCTCTGCACACCTCGTACACGTGCGTCTCCGCTCCTTACACGTCGTACATGCGCTGCTTTGCACACCTCGTAAACGCGCGACTCTGCTCCGCACACCTCGTACACGCGCGTCTCCGCTCCTTACACGTCGTACATGCGCTGCTCTGCTCTGCACACCTCGTACACGCGCGGCTCCACTCCGCACACCTCGTACACGTGTGACTCTGCTCCGCACACCTCGTACACGCGCGTCTCCGCTCCTTACACGTCGTACATGCGCTGCTCTGCTCTGCACACCTCGTACACGTGCGGCTCCGCTCCGCACACCTCGTACACGTGTGGCTCTGCTCCGCACACCTCGTATACGCGTGGTTCCGCACACCTCGTACACGCTCGACTCCACTCCGCACACCTCATACATGCGCGGCTCTGCTCTGTACACCTCGTACACACGCGGCTCCACTCCGTACACCTCGTACTTGCGCAGTTTCGCTCCGTACACCTCGTACTTGCGCGGCCTCGCTCCGTACACATTGTACACTTGCGGCTCCACTCCGCTCCGCACACCTCGGACACGTGCGGCTCTGCTCTGCACACCTCGTACACGTGCGTCTCCGCTCCTTACACGTCGTACATGCGCTGCTTTGCACACCTCGTAAACGCGCGACTCTGCTCCGCACACCTCGTACACGCGCGTCTCCGCTCCTTACACGTCGTACATGCGCTGCTCTGCTCTGCACACCTCGTACACGCGCGGCTCCACTCCGCACACCTCGTACACGTGTGACTCTGCTCCGCACACCTCGTACACGCGCGTCTCCGCTCCTTACACGTCGTACATGCGCTGCTCTGCTCTGCACACCTCGTACACGTGCGGCTCCGCTCCGCACACCTCGTACACGTGTGGCTCTGCTCCGCACACCTCGTATACGCGTGGTTCCGCACACCTCGTACACGCTCGACTCCACTCCGTACACCTCATACATGCGCGGCTCTGCTCTGTACACCTCGTACACCCGCGGCTCCGCTCCGCACACCTAGTACACGCGTGGCTCTGCTCTGCACACCTCGTACACGCGGGGCTCTGCTCCGCACACCTCGTACACGCGCGGCTCCGCTCCACACACCTCGTACACGCGCGGCTCCGCTCCGTACACCTCGTACACGCGCGGCTCCGCTCCACACACCTCGTACACGCGCGGCTCCGCTCCACACACCTCGTACACGCGCGGCTCCGTTCCACACACCTCGTACACGCGCGGCTCCGCTCCGCACACCTTGTCCACGCGCGGCTCCGCTTCATACACCTATTACATTGTTGAGTTGATCAAAAATGTTGTGACGTTTGGTGTTTTCACGTCAGTTTTGCCCAGCTTCACCAAAATGGGCAGAGTTGGGGCAGGATGGAAGTGTGGCACCACAGCTTGTCTAATTCATAGCGAACTGTGGCTTCCCTTACACCAGAAATCTTACTCCAGTCCGTGACTGGAGTAAGATTTGTGGCAAGGTGCACACACCACTTGTCAGAAGCGCATAATTCATGCGCCACTTAATGAATCTGGACCGTCTGACTCCAGCACGCTCCCTCATCAAGAGCAGCTTGAATATGGCCAGTCTTAATGAATCCGTGTCCTAAGTGCTTTATTAGTTAAAGAATAACCGTTATTTTAATTTTTGTTTTGTAAATTAATATTACACATGAAAATAAGTAATTTTATAATCTTATCAGAGAAGTCTTCTTTTTCCTGCTGGATTGATCTTTCAGTCTCAATTCGCGGTAACATCTGTAAAATCTGTATTCAGTGAAGACAAACTTTCCTATTAGTGAGATAGATGACAGTTAGTGCTATTAATACTCTTTAAAGAAGGAAGGGGCGGAGCTAGCGGAAGGGGGAGGAGCTAGCGGAAGGCACAGACCTTCTGCTGCAAGTTCTCCTGAAACCACAGTTACTTCTCCATGGAAGATTGCAGCTGGTGTTTATACATAGAATCCTAGAACATTAGAATTGGAGGAACCTCCAGGGTCCTAGTGTCCAACCCCTGCTCAATGCAGGATTCACTAAACCATCTCAGACAAATGTCTGTCCAGCCTCTGTTTGAAGACTTCCATTGAAGGAGAATTCACCACCTCTCGTGGCAGCCTGTTCCATTGAAAAACGCACCAAATCTGCAGCGTGTGCACACAGCCTTGTTGTTCTTTTGGTCACAGGCAGGTCTTTGCACAGTCCTGAATGATAAGTACAGCACATACACGCTAAGGCTATGTGCACACGTAGCAGATTTACATGCATTTTTTCTGCCAGAGAGGTGTTTTTTCAGCATTTTTTCAGTGTTTTTTCAAGCACTTTTCCAAGTGATTTTGAGCATCACTTGGAAAGTGCTTGACAAGTTGGTCACACAATATAAATCCATGCAACCGGCATAGACTTATATTGTGTGACCAACTTAGATGCTTTAAATGCTGCATCTATAGTAAAAAAAAAAAGAATTAAAAAGTTAAAAATAAAATAAACCCTGTATACTCACCTCTCCAGTCTCCTCCCGGCGGCGTTCTCTCTCTTCAGCGTCCCGCGGTATACTGGCAGGACCTGTGGTGACGTCATCTAGTCAGCTGATGGTCACGCGACCATCACCTGACCTCTGACGTCAGCGGTCGCGTGACCATCAGCTGACTAGATGACGTCACCGCAGGTCCTGCCAGTACACCGCTGGACGCCGAGGAGAGAGGATCGCCGCCGGGAGCAGACCGGAGAGGTGAATATACAGGTTTTTTTATTTTTAACTTATTTATTTCTTTTTTTCACCGCTTGGTAGCCGGGATGAAGAGGAGTTGTAGTCTCTTCTTCATCCTGGGTACCACACGCACCCTGATTACGCTGCAAATTCTCGGCCATTGAATTTAATTGAAACGCAGTAAATCCACATATACCTGCGGGTTTGCTGCTTTTCAATGGCCGCGTAATCGCGGTAGAAATGGTCATGCTGCGTTTTGCAGCGCAATGTGAATTTGGCGCGCTAATTAGCGCATCATGTGCACAGCACATCCCAATTCACATTGCTTTGCATGGCAGACGGTTTTACATGGGCACATAGCCTAAGAGCGGGGAGCGGCTCTAGTGTCACCGGCTGGGATGGCACAATCACTGTCAGCAGGATACAGGGGACATTATCAGAAAGGAGGAGATGACGTCTCTGCCCTCTCGCCTATCAGAGAATAGATTACTGTATACGGGGGGCCTTATCCTCCTCTATTACACAGCACTCAGCTCCTAAAGGGAATGATTTGACCATAATACAATATATTTGAGTGGGGCCAGTGCTCCAGTTTTACGTTCATAATGTTGAATGGAGATTGATCAGTTCCAGTGTGTCTGAACAGGGTCCGAGCCCACATCTCCTGAGCTCAGGCTTTACACTGAGCATCACTGTCACGGAGGTCAGATTAGAAGGGCATGGAGCACGATGTGGACGGTTGCCCCCGTATCCGCCATTACCTGGACTGCTAGCTTTCCCTGGACACTCTGGATCAGCTCCTCCGTCTTGTCGAGACCTCTAAGGGCCTGTTCACACAAGCAGATAAAATATCATTCAGAGTTTCATCCAGAAAAGTGGGAGAATTCTTTTCTCACTTGTCGTCCATGTGCAGTCCAGATCTAATCTGGCTTTTTAACCATTTACAGTTTCCAGGGCTACAGGATTGCAATGTATCTGTATAAAGCAGATTTTTTTCTGTACCCATAGACTTGAATGGGTGAATCTTGTCTGACGGATGAAACGAGGACATGCTGCCATTTTCTTTCTTTATTTTTTGCTCACACACAGATTCGATCAGTGACAAAAAAGAAAAATGACTCCTCTGCACTTTCCCATTGAATCCCATTGGTCTGAGTGCTGTCCATTTGTTCCACAGACAACTTTCCTACTGAAAATACATTCGTGTGAACGAGTCCTAAGAAAGACCTTGTAATTGGTTATTAGATGTTGACTGAAGTTTGGCTCTGAAAATGCCGGGCTCTTAAAGACGTTCTCTAATGCTTTAATGCTGATGATTTATGCATAAAATAGGTGGTCTATATCAGATCGTTGTAGGTCCGACTCTTGGCTCCCCACCAATAAGCTGTTTATAGCTCTGGCAACGGCCGGATGTAACTTGTGAACAGAGCGCACCCCAGTGGCCACTGCCTGGTGCTGCAGATCACCTCCGGTACTCCTCAATAGCTGGTCTGCACCCGGCAGCGGCCGCAGTGTACGGAGCGGTTTTGTTCCACTTTGAACATTGCCTGCATCTTGCCAGAGGTGATGACAGCTGATCATCGGGGGGCCGATGGTTGGACCCCCACCTATCTTATATTAATGACCTATCCAGTGGAGTATAAAAGTGTTTGATAACTCCTTTTAAAATCTTGTTTCCATCCCATTGTCTTATACAGCGTGTATCTGTGTTCTTTCTGTAACCAGATGGGCCTGACCTCTGATGGTTCTTCTAGGCTTCTATTACAGCTCTTACAGCCCCAGCATGCATCATTTGTGCTGGAGAGGAATATGAAGACGCAGGAGCAAATAGAAGAACAATTAGGAAAGCTTGGATTATTAGAAGAGCAAAATATGCTCATAGTGGAGGTGAGCCGATTATTTTGTTTTATTTTTATTTTTTAACTTTTTTTTATATTTTTTTATTTTTAGGACATTTGTTTCCTCTCTTCAGAAAATAACAGCAGATAAGATTGATTAAAGCTTCTGGAAAGGTGTTCAATAACGTCTGATCAGGTGGCTGGTTTGTAATGGTTGTCCCATCTTACCAATCCCTCTCTTCTACCATGAATGGGACATTGTGGGATGAATATATATATATATGTATATGTGTATGTGTGAAAAGTTGTTTGCCCCTTCCTGATTTCTCATTCTTTTGCATGTTTGTCATACTTAAATATTTCAGATGTCAAAACAAATTTTAATATTAGACAAAGATAACACAAGTAAACACAAAATGCAGTTTTTAAATGAAGATCCTAATTATTAAGGGAAAAAGAAATCCAAACCTACAGGGCCCTGTGTGAAAAAGTGATTGCCCTCTAAACCTAATAACTGGTTGAAGCACCCTCAGCAACAACAACTACAATCAAGTGTTTGGGATAATTGGCAATGAGTCTTTTACAACACTCTGGAGGAATTTTTGCCCACTCATCTTTGCAAAATTGTTGTAATTTAGCCACATTGGAGGGTTTCCAAGCATGAACCGCTTTCTTAAGGTCAGGACTTTGACTAAGCCACTGCAAAGTCTTAATTTTGTTTTCCTTAAGCCATTCAGAGGTGGACTTAATAGTGTGTTTTGGATCATTGTCCTGCAGCATAACCCAAGTGCACTTCAGCTTGAGGTCATGAACAGATGGCCGGACATTCTCTTTCAGGATTTTTTGGTTAACCAGCAGAATTCATGGTTCCATTTACCACAGCAAGTCTTCCAGGTCCTGAAGCAGCATAACAGTCCCAGACCATCAAGCTACCGCCACCATATTTTACTGTTGGTATGATGTTCCTTTTTTGAAATGCAGTGTTACTTCTACACCAGATGTAATGGGACATACGCCTTGCAAAAAGTTCAACTTTTGTCTTGTCAGTCCACAGAGTATTCTCCCAAAAGTATTGGCGATCATCAAGATGTTTTCTGCCAAAACTGAGATGAGCCTTTGTTCTTATTGCTCAGCAGTGGTTTTCGTCTTGGAACTCTGCTATGCGTGTCATTTTTGCCCAGTCTCTTTCTTATGGTGTAGTCATGAACACTGTCCTTAACTGAGGCAAGTGAGACCTGCAGTTCTCTGGATGTTGTTGTGGGGTCTTTTGTGACCTCTTGGATGAGTCGTTGCTGCGCTCTTGGGGTAATTTTGATCAGCCGGCCACACCTAGGAAAGTTCACCATTGTTCCATATTTTCGCCTATTGTGGATAATGACTCCCACTGTGGTTCGCTGGAGTCCCAAATCTTTAGAAATGGCTTTAGAACTTTTTCCAGACTGATAGATCTCAATTACTTTGTTTCTCATTTGGTCCTGAATTTCTTTGGATCGCAGCATGATGTCTAGCTTTAGAGGATCTTTTGTTCTACTTCACTTTGTCAGGCATGTCCTATTTAAGTGATTTCTTGATTGAGAACACGTGTGGGAGTAAACAGGGCTGTGTGGGGCTACGGAAATTGAACTCAGCTTCCCAAAGATGTGACAAATTACAGTTAATTTATGTTTTAAGGAGGGAGGTGCATCACTTTTTCACACAGGGCCCTGTAGGTTTGGATTTCCTTTTCACTTAATCATAAAAACCTTCCTTTTAAAAACTGCATTTTCTGTATACTTGTGCTATCTTTGTCTAATAGGAGTCTGCTGCTGACATTGGTATTGGGGTAATGTCCCCTAATTCTGTTAATATCCTCCATCCTGGTATGTATGGTCCCTCCTTCCTGGTTATATGTGGCTCCCATCCCATCTTGGTATACGTGGCCCTCATCCCCATCCTGGAATGCATGGCACCCCTTGATCCCCCATCCTGGTATTCATGGCACCCCTTTGATCTACCATCCTGGTATGCATGGCACCCCCTGATCCCCATCCTAGTTTTCATGGCACCCCTTGATCCCCCATCCTGCTATGCATGGCACCCCTTGATCCCCCATCCTGTTATGCATGGCACCCCTTGATCCCCCATTCTGGTATGTATGGCACCCCTTGATCACACATCCTGGATATATACAGTAACAGACCAAAAGTTTGGACACACCTTCTCATTTAAAGATTTTTCTGTATTTTCAATGACTATGAAAATTGTACATTCACATTGAAGGCATCAAAACTATGAATTAACACATGTGGAATTATATACTTAACAAAAAGTGTGAAACAACTGAAAATATGTTTTATATTCTAGGTTCTTCAAAGTAGCCACTTTTTGCTTTGATGACTGCTTTGCACACTCTTGGCATTCTCTTGATGAGCTTCAAGAGGTAGTCACCGGAAATGGTTTTCACTTCAGGTTTAATAAGTGAGATTTCTTGCCTTATTAATGGGGTTGGGACCATCAGTTTTGTTGTGCAGAAGTCTGGTGGATACACAGCTGATAGTCCTACTGAATAGAATTTGTAATATGGCAAGAAAAAAAGCAGAAAAACACGTCCCCAATATGAGACACCCATTCAGGGCCGATGTAAGGGCAGGCAGACTAGGCATCTGCCTGGGGCCTCCAGCCCGTGGCGTGCCGCTATAGGGCCCGTGAGTTCGTTCCCCCGCATTGGGCATTGAACTGAATCGGTAGCGGGGGAATGACTGTGCCTGCAGAGTGGAGCTGCTGAGACGCTCTGCAGAGCATGGAGCAGCTGGAGAACGAGGAGAGGTGAGTATTGTATGTATTTGTTTTTTATACGTGGTGACCATAATACTGCAGAACTGGGGGGCTGCATTATACTGTATGGAGTGGCTGAATTATACTCTATGGTTGGGGCCGAATTATACATTACGAGGACTATGGGTTTCATTATATTATATATACTATATGTTTGGCTGCATTATACTATAGGGAGGGTGCATTATACTCTATTAAGGACTGAGGAGAATGCATTATACTATATGAAGGACTATGGGGAGTGCATTATACACTATGAAGGACTATGGAGAGTGCATTATACTATAGGGAGGGCTATGGGGAGTGCATTATACTATAGGGAGGGCTATAGGGAGTGCATTATACTATATGGAGGGCTATAGGGATTGCATTATACTATATGGAGGACTATGAGGTGCATTCCATTATATGGAGGACTATGGGGAGTATATTATACTATATGGAGGGCTATGGGGAGTGTATTATACTATATGGAGGACTATGAGGTGCATTATACTATATGGAGGGCTATGGGGAGTGTATTATACTATATGGAGGACTATGAGGTGCATTATACTATATGGAGGGCTATGGGGAGTGTATTATACTATATGGAGGACTATGAGGTGCATTATACTATATGGAGGGCTATGGGGAGTGTATTATACTATATGGAGGGCTATGGGGAGTGTATTATACTATATGGAGGGCTATGGGGAGTGTATTATACTATATGGAGGACTATGAGGTGCATTATACTATATAGGGGGCTATGGGGAGTGTATTATACTATATGGAGGGCTATGGGGAGTGTATTATACTATATGGAGGGCTATGGGGAGTGCATTATACTATATGGAGGGCTATGGGGAGTGTATTATACTATATGGAGGGCTATGGGGAGTGTATTATACTATATGGAGGGCTATGGGAAGTGTATTATACTATATGGAGGACTATGGAGAATGTATTATACTATATTGAGGAATATGGGCCACATTATACAATATGGAGGGCTGTGGGGCACATTATACTATATTGAGGACTATTGGGAGTGCATTATACTATATGGAGGACTATGGGGAGTATATTATACTATATGGAGGACTATGGGGAGTATATTATACTATATGGAGGACTTTGGGGAGTGCATTATACTATTTAGAGGGCTATAGGGAGTGTATTATACTATATGGAGGACTATGAAGTGCATTATACTATATGGAGGGCTATGAGGAGTGCATTATACTATATGGAGGGCTATGGGGAGTGTATTATACTATATGGCGGACTATGAGGTTCATTATACTATATGGAGGACTATGAGGTGCATTATACTATGTGGATGGACTATGGGGAGTATATTATACTATATAGAGGGCTATGGGGAGTGCATTATACTATATGGAGGGCTATCGGGAGTGTATTATACTATATGGAGGACTATGGGGAGTGCATTATACAATAGGAGGGCTATGGGGAGTGCATTATACAATATGGAGGGCTGTGGGGCACATTATACAATATGGAGGACTATGGGGAGTATATTATACTACATAGAGGGTTATGGGGAGTGCATTATACTATATGGAGGGCTATCGGGAGTGTATTATACTATATGGAGGACTATGGGCCTCATTATACAATATGGGGGGCTGTGGGGCACATTATAAAATATGGAGGACTATGGCATGTATTATACTAAACAAGCAAAATGCTGCCTATTCATCGAGTAATTGGATTGTTTATGCCAGAACAAAAATCCTTGTTCTCAGCAGCACATCGGCCGGTGTAACCTGCAGATGTGCTGCTGATAACATGATGCTGTATGGGGACAGATTGATCTATTAGTGATTGTTCTGTATCCATCATTCTTCCTCAGCTGGTGTAAAGAGGCCGGGAAACAAGCGTTGAACGGCTTCAGTATTGTGGATTGCGCTCGTTTAGCGGCCTGATCTCAGCGCATGTACATACAAGCTAAATGTTTGTGTGGTGCTGTATGTCAGCATTTGGGACCCCACTTTAAACTTTTCCCCAGGGCCCCACTTTATCTAAAATCGGCCCTGCACCCATTTAAATGGTTCCCGTCCGCTGCACAGACTGGGAGAGAGAGGGGAGACTATTTGGGGCTTATGTAGTGGCGCTCAGTTTTGTGGACATCGGAGGGAAAGTTTTCTTTTAATTTATGAAATTCAATTCATGCGCTAAATGTAAAAAAATATTAGGAACAATTCAACTTTATTTTAATCCTTAGGTTATGGGTGAGGATCTTTTGGCAGAAAGAACAGAGGAAGGACAAATGGACACAAAAACCACTCAGACATTGGCCTCTTACATAATGGCGTCTGACGCCGAGTTCAGAGTCAAATGGTTTCAGAAAGCGACCACTTTCCTAATGAGCAGCGAGTAAAGATGATCAGCTCTCCGCCATCACTGACTGTCTGCCAACTGGAGCTTGTCCATCTCTAATCATTCCTGCTCAATGGGGGCCACAATATTTTGACTTCACAGTAATCACTGACATCTTTTCGGAGTATATTGTATACATAGTGATCTTTATACGGCTGGAGCACTTACAGTAGCCAATCAGATGGCATGCAGGTAGCGTTGTGCGAGATCCAGTATGCCGTCCTGCTTCTATCATTAGAGGGTCCTGCTAGAGAACAGCGGCCACACTATTATACTGTGTCCAGAGTTACAGGACTCTGTCAGATGGGGACTGCTACGTTGCAAAAAATTCTTAATAAGTTATTTTTTTTCAAACTGGATTGATATGCAAAATATTTTTAATAAAATCATTTTCTTATACTTGCAGGGTTTCTGTTTATTCAGTAATGTTGTAGCTGTTTGCTCTCACGCTGTGGATGATTGTAAATGAATACAGTTTCCTACATAATCATTGCAGCGGATCAGTTAAAAACGGGTGCCGTATGTGTTGTACCCAGGGCCGGCATCACCACCCGGGCAAGTGCCTGGGCCCTGAGCGAGCAGGGGGCCCACTCACCCTCTGGGACACCAGCGCGCTATGGGGCCCATGAGTCAGCGGGGCCTGATGCCAGCGAATGGGCACTTGCACTGGGCCTTCCCCAGTGCTTTAAACTGTTTGCAATACTTACCTCTCCCTGTTCCTCTGCTGCTCCTCTGTCTTCTGCGTCTTCTTACTCTGTGACATCTCAGGGCAGAGGGCGCAATGACGTCACTACAGAGCGCCCTCTGCTGAGCAGTCCCAGTGCAGAGAGTCAGAAGACGCTGATGAGACAGGCCTGCTTCCAGCAAGGAGCGGTGAGTATTTGATATTTTTTTTTTATGTTATGAGTATTATATGGGGCTCATTATCTATTGAACAATATATGGGGCCCATTATGTATGGAGTATTATATAGGGCTTATTATCTATTGAACAATATATGGGGCTCATTATGTATGTAGTATTATATGGGGCTCATTATCTATTGAACAATATATGGGGCCCATTATGTATGGAGTATTATATAGGGCCCATTATCTATGGAGCATTATATGGGGCCTATTCTTTATGGAGCAATATATTGGTCCCACTATTTATGGAGCAATATATAGGGCCCATACTGTATGGAGCAATATTTGGGCTCCATTATTCTGTATGGAGCATTATATGGTACCCATTATGTATGGAGCAATATATGGGGCTCATTTTACTTTATGGAGCAATATATGGGATCCATTATACTGAATGGAGCAATATATGGGGATCATACTGTATGGAGCATTATATACGGTCCGTTATTCTGTATGGAGCAATATATGGTGCCCATAGTACTGGATGCAGGACCATGTGCTGCCCATAATACTGTATATGGAGGACCACGTGGTGCCCATAATACTGTATATGGAGGACCACGTGGTGCCCATAATACTGTATATGGAGGACCACGTGGTGCCCATAATACTGTATATGGAGGACTACGTGGGGCCCATAATACTGTATGTGGAGGACCACGTGGTGCCCATACTACTGTATATGGAGGACCACGTGGTGTCCATAATACTGTATATGGAGGACTACGTAGGGCCCATAATACTGTATAGAGGACTATATTGTCCGGTCTGCACTGTGCGCTGGGAGGATTCGCCGGTTTCTGAGCTGTTGTAGACTTTACAATAGATATCACTCATGTAATGTGAGAAGTCAGTGAAATCTTTAGCATTGTACTATACCTATATTTCTGTGCATCATGAATCGTGGTAGGTGTGAAAGGGGCCCACTGAGACTTTTGCCCGGGGCCCATGAAATCCTGGAGCCGGCCCTGGTTGTGGCATCTATTTCTTTTTGTACTGTATGCATGAGTTTTAATGGCGAATTTCTTTAAAAAAACAGTGGGATGAACAGTGATCTGAACTTGTCCCTTAACTTACATTGGTCTGTGAGGTGATCTGAAAGCAGAAAATCCAATGCTGACTTCTAGAACATTTGGGGTAACTTTCCCGCATTGGTCTCTACATAATCTGTGAATTCAGGGAACTGCTAGATCTGCAGCAGATAAAAGAGGGATTATATCAAAATGCCATCATGCAGACCAGCAAGTGACACATCGCTGGGATAAGGTCCTCTGCCCGACTTGTTGCTTTTAGATTACATAGCAAAAACCTGATGACAGTTTCCCTGTAATAAAATCCCAGAGCTTCTCCCATGGGAGATACTGGCCTGGAATCCTGCAGATACACAGCACTGCCGTCGCCTATACAGGGCATTGTGAAACTATTTGGCCCCCTTGAACTTTTCTACCTTTTGCCACATTTCTGGCTTTAAACATAAAGATATAAAATTCTATTTTTTGGGGGAAGAATCAACAACAAGTGGGACACAATCGTGAAGTGAAATGAAATTTATTTGCTATTTTAAACTTTTTTAACAAATTAAAAACTGAAAAGTGGGGCGTGCAATATTATTCGGCCCCCTTGAGTTAATACTTTGTAGTGCCACCTTTTGCTGCGATTACAGCTGCAAGTCGCTTGGGGTATGTCTCTATCAGTTTTGCACATCGAGTGGCTGAAATTCTTGCCCATACTTCCTTGCAAAACAGCTCGAGCTCATTGAGGTTGGATGGAGGGCGTTTGTGAACAGCAGTTTTCAGCTCTTTCCACAGATTCTCGATTGGATTCAGGTCTGGACTTTGACTTGGCCATTCTAACACCTGGATATGTTTATTTTTGAACCATTCCATTGTAGATTTTGCTTTATGTTTGGGATCATTGTCTTGTTGGAAGATAAATCTCCGTCCCAGTCTCAGGTCTTTTGCAGACTCCAACAGGTTTTCTTCCAGAATGGTCCTGTATTTGGCTCCATCCATCTTCCCATCAATTTTAACCATCTTCTCTGTCCCTGCTGAAGAAAAGCAGGCCCAAACCATGATGCTGCCACCACCATGTTCGACAGTGGGGATGGTGTTTTGAGGGTGATGAGCTGTGTTGCTTTTACGCCAAACATATCGCTTTGCATTGTGGCCAAAAAGTTCGATTTTGGTTTCATCTGACCAGAGCACCTTATTCCACATGTTTGGTGTGTCTCCCAGATGGCTTGTGGCAAACTTCAAACGAGACTTTTTATGGATATCTTTGAGAAATGGCTTTCTTCTTGCCATTCTTCCATAAAGCCCAGATTTGTGCAGTGTACAACTGATTGTTGTCCTATGGACAGACTAACCCACCTCAGCTCTAGATCTCTGCAGTTCATCCAGAGTGATCATGGGCCTTTTGGCTGCATCTCTGATCAGTCTTCTCCTTGTTCGAGATGAAAGTTTAGAGCAGTGTTTCCCAAACTCCAGTCCTCACAGACCCCACAGGTCATGTTTTCAGGATTTCCATAGTATTGCACAGGTGAGAGAATTCCTGATGCCTTGATGATACTTCCATCACCTATGCAATACTAAGGAAATCGTGAAAACATGACCTGTGGGGGTCCGTGAGGACTGGAGTTTGGGAAACACTGGTTTAGAGGGACGGCCGGGTTTTGGTAGATTTGCATTGGTCTGATACTCCTTCCATTTCAATATGATCGCTTGCACAGTGCTCCTTGAGATATTTAAAACTTGGGAAATCTTTTTGTATCCAAATCCGGCTTTGAACTTCGCCACAACAGTATCTCGGACCTGCCTGGTGTGTTCCTTGGTCTTCATGGTGCTCTCTGCACTTGAAACAGAACCCTGAGACTATCACAGAGCAGGTGCATTTATACAGAGACTTGATTACACACAGGTGGATTCTAGTTATCGTTACCAGTCATTTAGGACAACATTGGATCAGTGGATTCTATTTATCATTACCAGTCATTTAGGACAACATTGGATCATTCAGAGATCCTCACTGAACTTCTGGAGTGAGTTTGCTGCACTGAAAGTAAAGGGGCCGAATAATATTGCACTCCCCACTTTTCATTTTTTATTTTTAAGTTTAAAATATCCAATAAATTTCATTCCCACTTGTTGATTTAATTTTATATCTTTATGTTTGAAGCCAGAAATGTGGCAAAAGGTGGAAAAGTTCAAGGGGGCCAAATCCTTTCACAATGCACTGTATCTACCACTCGCTGACCTCCCTCTGTGAGAAGCTGATGGTTATTAATTCTGGAATACAATGTTTTATTATAGCGGTGAGTGCTGCATTCACTTCTTACACTCATTCATGTGGATTTGTCTGATTAGTGACCTGCACCAGCTTATATCATGGGGCTGCTCAGAGTATAAAAATTTACCAAAAAGGTGTGGTCTGTTTATTTTCTTTTGGTTTCCATTTTTTTTTACTTTTTTTTTTTTTTCTTTACGTGGATCTTTCTATAAAAAATAAAATATAGTCAACCTCTGGTATGCTCTACTACCATGAGATCCCCATAATAAAGGCAGAATTTAATAAAGGGTTACACATTTATCCAAGACATTGAAAGTTATGGTTAAAAAGGTAAAAAGACTTTTCTTTTTTTGCAGCAAAATTGGCTACAATTGCCCAGACAGGTTATATTTGCCCACAGCGTGGGACTGGGGAGACTGGGGCCCACCCTACAGCTAGATGCAGATACCTGTTAGCCGTTATCCCCGTTATAATGGGACCTCGACTGTAAAACACAGGCGGCTCCTGCACATCTACTGTGCGCACAGCACAACTGGGATGGACAATTACGGTAGTTTGCATTAAAGGGCTTCTTTGGTGAAAACAAGTTATCACCGATCCATGGGCTCCTTAGGATTGGTGATAACTTAATGATCGTTTGGGTCCGACCATTGGAAACCGCACTGATCAGAATTGGGAAGTTTTATCCCTGACAGGACACTTTTATCCCCATTTTAAAATGCAGCGGCAGGTGGGATGTCTGACCGCAGATCCATTCATTCTTTTTGGGGCTTCCAGAAAAAAACAAGAGCAGCGCTCGCAGCCATTGAGGAAATCAATGGATCAGTGGTGAAGTCGCACATGCTGCTCCAGTCTAGTGGGGATAAAAGCTCCACATTCTACCAATCGGTGCGGGTCCCGGCAGTCAGACCCCCACCAATCAATACCTTATCACTTATCCTTTGGAAAGGTGATTACTTGTTTTCACAGTAGAATTCCTGTAAGTGCATCTTGTTCCAAGTATTTAATCACAAATCTAAATAAAGATTATTCTCCTAATTAAGATCAGAGAGAACAATTGACTGCTATACACAACACACTCCACTTTTTCAAGACCAATAATACCACATTCAAGGGAGAACTAACGTGACACTGTTACCAGACCACATATTACCTGCATAAAGCGACCGAATAATCCCATGTAGAAGGGAGAAATACAGCCACACCGTGACCAGACCACATATTACCACCACATAGTGACCCAATAATACCACATATTGTATAAGGGACAAATATCGCCACACCATGACCAGACCAGATTTTAGCAGCATATAGCGACCAAATTATTCCACATAGAAGGGAGAACTACCGTCACACCGTGAGCAGACCACATATGACCACCACATAGTGACCGAACAATACCTCATACTGTAAAAGGGAGAAATATCGCCACACCATGACCAAACCAGATATTACCAACATATAGCGACCAAATAATTCCACATACAAGGGAGAAATACCACCACACCATGTCCACACCACATAGTGACCAAATAATAACACATACAGGGATAAATACCACACCATGACCGGACCAGATATTACAACATAGTGACCGAATATTACAATACTGATCATTAATGAAATGTCCTCGGACGCACATTCAGTTGAAACCAGTGGGTGCCCTCTACGTCCTGCTCAGGGTCCTGCCAAGGACCCTGGCCCACCGGATAATCGTCCAGTGTCCCGGTGCTCCAGTCAGACCCTGTTTGCCCACCAAACTCATCCATTTAAATGTCTGATTTTAGAGTTTGCATTGTGTTCCTTTTCTTTGCTTATAAAAACATAATAATTCTAGTCTATGGACCTTTTCTGATGCTGATGGTTCACAAAAGAAATTTGAGACATGTTTGATTGTAATCTGATTTGCAGATAAAGCTGGCCCATTCAAATGATTGGATTGCCAAAAAAAGATCCATTTGCATCCTTGTTCTGTATGTTTTTCACTGACTAATGTTAGAAGTTTGTAAATCTTCATCACTTTTTTTCTCTCATCAATAGGTGGCAGAAGATGTCATTTTTCAACATGAGGAGAGAAAACTTCATTCCATCACTTTACCCGATGGGCCCATGCAGGGTTGGACTGGCCTGGTGTGATAGCGGGAAAAATTCCCGCTGGGCCCCGATGAGAGAGTGAGAGAATTGGTAGCGGGGGCTCTTAAAAAGTGCGGACCCTTTAAAAGCGCAGCCGAAGGAAATGTAGCGTCGCGTGCGGCGCTCCTACTATTCAGTGGTGACAGCGGGTGACGCGCATAGTCACATGACAGGAGGACGTGTTCTTGGTGGGCGGTGACACGCACCGCGCTCTGCTTTCCCGCTGGTGGCTGGCAGTTGTGTGGCGTCAGGTGACACGCTGACGTCACGCTCTCCTCTCCCTGCTCCCTGCCGGCTTTTGATACGCCGACGCCGCGCTCTGCTCTCCAGTTCCGGCTCCTGCTCCCTTGGAATTGGCCTTGTAACACCGGCTCCCGTCCGGGTATGGAACACCACACCAGCACCGCGCACCGCCCTCTTCTCTCCTGCTCTCTTGGCCTTTTAAGCCGGCTCCTGGGCTGAGTATGCGGTGACCTGCACTCTGCTCTCTCACCATCACCCTGGAAACAAGGCTGCCGGCCCCGGCTACAGCTCTCCCTGCTTCAACTTCAAGTCAAGTGCAATATCCACGTTTTTCTGGGTGAGTGTTACCAGCATTGGTCATCATCCATATATGGAGGGGTCGCAGGCTGGTCACATGGGGACATGGATGGAGACATGGGGCTGAAGGGGGGGCTGGCTGGACCCATGGGGACATGGAGGGGGACATGGGGCTAAAGCAGGGGCTGACTGGACCCATGGGGACAAGGAGGGGGACATGGGGCTGAAGGGGGGGACATGGAGGGGGACATGGGGCTGAAGGGGGGGCTGGCTGGACCCATGGGGACATGGAGGGGGACATGGGGCTGAAGGGGGGGCTGGCTGGACCCATGGGGACATGGAGGGGGACATGGGGTGGAAGGGGAGGCTGGCTGGACCCTTGGGGACATGGAGGGGGACATGGGGCGGAAGGGGGGGTTGGATGGACCCATGGGGACATGGGGCTGAAGGGGGGGCTGGATGGACCCATGGGGACATGGATGGGGACATTGGGCTGAAGGGGGGGGCTGGCTGGACGCATGGGGGGACATATGGATGGAGGCATGGGGCTGAAGGGGGGGCTGGGTGGACGCATGGGAGGACATATGGATGGAGGCAGGGGGCTGAAGGGGGGGCTGGCTGGATACATGGGGAGACATGGATTGAGGCATGGGGCTGAAGGGGGGGCTGGATGGACGCATGATCGGACATATGGAGGTGAAGGTGGCCAAGTTGGAGACCTGGATGGACACATGGAGGTGAAGGGCGGCAAGCTGGACACATGGGGACCTGGATAGATATATGGGGTGGGGTGGGATGCATATATGAGGGGGGCGGGCTGGACACATGGAGGCCCAGATGGATATATGGGAGGGGCAGGCTGGACACATGGAGACCAGAATGGATATATGGGGGGGGGGTCAGGTTGGATAGATGGGTGGCCACGCTGGACAAGGGACTTTATTACTGTTTAGGGGCCAGATTGAGGAACTTTATTAGTTTATGATGGCGAGTGGGGAACATTATTACTTTAGAGTCCAATTAGGGACATTATTACTTCTGTAATATAATTTACTTTTTAGGAAACTGTTTTCCATAAGAGGGGACAAAAGGGGGGTCCTGTTACTGTGCAGGGCGCCACTATGTCGCTTTATTTCTTCAACTGGTGTAGTGTAGAAGCCTGGGGAAAAGTGGGAATGTGCTCTTAAAGAGATCAGTTATTGATAACTGTGTGTTATTTTCTGCAGAGATGATTCCTGGCTGGAAGAAGTGATGGCGGACTGTGCCAGATGAAGAAAAGCGAAGATGAAGAACTTCACCTAGAGACATCACTAGTGAGTCAGTGTATTACTGTACACTTACACTATATAGTATATACAGAGCTCCTGTGTATGTCACTCGTGACCAGTGTATTACCTATACACTATATACAGAGCTCCTGTGTATAATGTCACTCGTGATAACTGTATTACCTGTACACTATATACAGAGCTCCTGTGTATAATGTAACCGGTGATTACTGTATTACCTGTACACTGACACTATATACAGAGATCCTGTTTATAATGTCACTGGGGATCACTGTATTGCATGTACACTGACACTATATACAGAGCTCATATGTATAGTGACAGTGTTGTTAGTATTGTGGTTTGTATTCCTGATCAGTATTGTATTATTTGGTCACTATGTGGTGGTAATATGTGGTCTGGTCATGGTGTGGCGATATTTCTCCCTTTTGTATGTGGTATTATTGGTATTATTATAGTGGATTATGTTGTGTATGGCGGTCATTTGTTCTCGCTGAGATTAACTAGGAAAAGATTTTTTTCCATGAGGCCACGGCTTCACTATCAGTATTTGGTCAGTATTTTTTCTCAGTAGTGAGAGGCAAAAGCAGGAGTGGGTGATAAATACAGAATTGGTGACTTGTTTCTATTCCACCTTTTCTCTGATTGTTCCTCACCTGGTTTTGGCTCCCACTCCTGAGAAAAAATCCTGACTGAATACTGATAGTGGGCTGTGGCCTTAGAGATGAAATACTTGGAGCAGAGCGTCAGAGATGCACTTACAGGGGTTCTCCGGGGAAAACAAGTAATCACCTCTCCACAGGATCAGTGATAACTTATTGGTTGGCGGGGGTCTGACTACTGGGACCTGCACCGATCGGCAGAATGTGGAGCTTTTCTCCCCATTAGACTGGAGCTCATGTGCGACTCGACCACTGATCCATTCATTCCCTCAGAGGCTGCGAGCGCTGCTCTTTTTTGGAAGCCCCCAAGAGAACGAATGAGGCTGTGGTCAGACGTCCCACCTGTCGCTGCATTTTAAAATGGGGATAAGTGTCCTGTCAGGGATAAAACTTCCCCATTCTTCCAGTCAATAAGTGATCACCTATCCTGTGTAGCCCATGAATCTGTGATCACTTGTTTTAACCAAAGAAGCTCTTTCATGCAAACTCCAGAAATTGTCCATCCCTGTTCTAGTCTGTGCACAGTAGATGTGAGGAGCCGCCGGTCACTGCTCCACTATAACAGGGAGAGCAGAGAAAAGAGATCTGCATATTGCTGTAGGTGGCCCCTAGAGTCAATGTCCCCTGTGGCCCCAGACACCCCAGTCCGACCCTGCTGACATCTGATTAAGGCCTAAGGCCCCGTTCACATGTCAGGTTTTAATCAGTGTTTTTTTCTCATTTTCATCTGATTTTGGTCAGTGTGGCAGTTTTTCTCCTCAGTGGGGCATATTTTTTTATATGTAAAGTAAAAAGCTAAAGGTTTCCTAGCCTCGCTTGCCCGGCCTATAGTCACTGGAAAACAGGCAGTACAGGCAACATGGTTGGTTCTGGCCATTTTTCTGACCGACTCATTGACTTCAATAGATGATCTTTATCTACAAATCGCATGAAAATCGGACCGGTCTCAGTTCTGATTTACAGATCAATCGTCCACAAAAAATAGAGCTGTAAACCTGTCCCCGGTCTATAACGGAGCATATTCTACCTGTTAGAGAAATAACCAGACGTGAAAAGAGCCATGTGCTATTCTTACAGGGAAGGGGCCACCATTTTATGTTTTGTATTAATAATTATGTAATCAATTATTTTTAATACAAAATTAAATGTCCCACTTTATTAGTTTTTTAGTTATTTATGTTGACATTGGCCACTAGGGGCTGCCATTTTTATTTGGGGGGGGGTGTAAGAAGCGCTCTTACACACCTCATTTACGGCAGCCCTGGCCATAAGAGACAGTAGTCTGTCACCGACCCTATCTCTAACACTAGAGGCCGCTCCTCCTGCCTCTAGCTGTGACCTGGGCACGCCCCCTTGGCTGTCCAGGTCGCAGCCGTGGGAGGAGATTGCAGCCATCTTTGTGGAGCCTGCAGTGTAAGCTGTACATTCCCCCTGTCGTCGCACGCACTGCTCAGTCAGAGCGTGCCATGAGAGGAGCTGCCGGGGAGGAAATGCCTGGGAGTGGACGTTCCGAGTGAGTATCTGCGGCGGCGCCGTGCGGTGATCTCAGCTTCTCTGCTGTTATCACTGCCGACATCCTCAGGCACCACAGACACAGCGCTGCGTGGGAACGTGGAAGGTGAGTAGAAGCGTTTATTGTTTTGTTTGTTTTTTTTCCTTTGCATTGAATATATGGGGGCATATACACACAAGGGTGTAGTTGGAGGCATATACCCACCAGGGTGGAGGGGGGGGCATATACCCACCAGGATGGATGGAAGGGGCATATACCCACCAGGATGTAGGGAGTGTGCATATACCCACCAATGAAGGGGGGCATTTACCCACCAGGATGGATGAAGGGGGCATATATCCACCAGGATGGATGGAGGGGGGGCATATATCCACAAGGATGAAGGTGGGGCTTATGCCGACAAGGATGGAGGGGGGCATATACCCATCAGGATGGATGGAGGGGGGCATATACCCATCAGGATGGATGGAGGGGGGCATATACCCATCAGGATGGATGGAGGGGGCATATACCCACCAGGATGGATGGAGGGGGGGCATATACCCACCAGGATGGATGTAGGGGGGGCATATACCCACCAGGATGGATGGAGGGAGGCATATACCCACCAGGATGGATGGAGGGGGGGGCATATACCCACCAGGATGGAGGGGGGCATATACCCACCAGGATGGAGAGGTGGCATATACCCACCAGGATGGAGAGGTGGCATATACTCACCAGAATAGAGGGAGTAGAGGGAGGGGGCATATACACCTACCCAGGATGGATGGATGGAGGGGCATATACACCTACCCAGGATAGATGGATGGAGGGGCATATACACCTACCCAAGATGGATGGATGGAAGGGCATATACACCTTCCCAGGATGGATGGATGGAGGGGCATATACACCTACCCAGGATAGATGGATGGAGGGGCATATACACCTACCCAAGATGGATGGATGGAAGAGCATATACACCTACCCAGGATGGATGGATGGAGGGGCATATACACCTCCCCAGGATGGATGGATGGAGGGGCATATACACCTACCCAGGATGGATGGATGGAGGGGCATATTCTCCTACCAAGGATGGATGGAGGGGCATATTCTCCTACCAAGGATGGAAGGAGGGGCATATACTCCTACCCAGGATGGATGGATTGATAAAGGGGCATCTACACCTAACGAGGATGGATAGATGATGAAGCATATATACTTACCCAGGATGGAGGGAGGGGCATATACACCTACCCAGGATGGATGGAGGGGCATATACACCTACCCAGGATGGATGGAGGGGAATATACACCTACCCAGGATGGATGTAGGGGCATATACACCTACCTAGGATGGATGGAGGGGCATATACACCTACCCAGGATGGATGGAGGGGCATATACACCTACCCAGGATAGATGGAGGGGCCGATACACCTACCCAGGATGGATTTATGGATGGAGGGGCATCTACACCTACCCAGGATGGATGGATGGAGGGGCATATACACCTACCCAGGATGGATGGATGGAGATGCATATACACCTACCCAGGATGGATGGATGGAGGGGCATATACACCTACCCAGGATGGATGGTTGGAGGGGAATATACAACTACGCAGGATGGATGGATGGAGGGGAATATACACAGACCCAGGATGGATGGATGGAGGGGCATCTACACCTACCCAGGGTGGATGGATGGATGGATGGAGGGGCATATACAGCTACCAGAATAGACTACCCAGGATGGATGGATGAAGGGGCATATACACCTACCCATGATGGATGGATAGATGGAGGGGCATATACAGCTACCCAGGATGGATGGATGAAGGGGCATATACAGCTACCCAGGATGGATGGATGAAGGGGCATATACACCTACCCAGGATGGATGGATGGAGGGGCATATATGTGACACCCCAGGGGTCTGGTTGTCACAGTGATAGAGATATTACGTCTGAGAGCAGGTGGGAGGTCCTTTGGTCAGGGATCCTGTGCATGCCACACCTCCTGCCCAGCCTTGGGAGGGGAAGAACTTCCCCTGTATAAACCCGGGGCTGAGGCAGGGTTAGGGAGTCCAGGAAGAGTAGAGACAAGAGCAGCATAGGAAGCAGCAGAGTCACAAGGAGTCAGGGGCTGGCAGCTAAAGAGCTCGCCCTGACTAAGAAGATTCTTTACCGGACCCGGAGTCCGAGGCTGTGGGGACTAAATTCTACCCAGCAGCAGAATCCGTCAGGCAGGGGATTTCAGGTCCCCTGGCCCAGAAGCCCGAAGGCCCGGTCACACGCGTGGGACCAGCACCGCCATCGTGGAGCGGAAGCCATTAGAAGGCCCCGAGTCACCGGCCATACGGGTGAGCACCACACGGTACACTCAGGGACGTGGGCTACTTACATCAGCTTCTAGCAAGGTAGCCAGAAGAGTACAGTCAGCTTGGGAGGCCTACAACTACGCCTGGCCAGGGGAGATCCCATCTGCTCAAGGACTGACCAGGCCCCGTTCGCTAGCAAGTACTCCGGGAGGGTCTATCGTTGTTACCAGTAAAGACCCTGAACGCTACCATACCGTCTCTGAGTGGTTCCTGCTACCCCCATCATCCACGTCGGCTGCCCTGAGGCCATACCCCTCCCGTTGGGGGTTATACTATCACGCTGTGCCATCCTTCCACCGGCCTCAGCGGTCTGCCCTGCAGCAGCAGCCCCCTGGCTGCATTCAACGGGTGGCGTAGTCATCAACCATTTTCTACCGCTAACAGACTGCCGTCCAGTTTGACTCCCTGGGCACGGACCGGGTCACCGCCACGAGACTACAACCCTAAACAGATCCGGCTCCGGGTAAGCTCCCGCGTGCGCAACGCAGCGCGACACAGGCCCAGGGGCGCGTCATATACACCTACCCAGGATGGATGGATGGAGGGGCATATACACCTACCCAGGATGGATAGATGGAGGGGTATATACACCTACCCAGGATGGATGGATGGAGGGGCATATTCTCCTACCAAGGATGCATGGAGGGGCATATGCTCCTACCCAGCATGGATGGATGGAGGGTCATCTACACCTAACCAGGATGGATGGAGGGACATAAACACATACTAGAATAGACTACCCAGGATGGATGGATGGAGGGTCATCTACGCCTACCCAGAATGGATGGATGGAAGGTCATCTACGCCTACCCAGAATGGATGGATGGAGGGGCATATACACCTACCCATGATGGATGGATGGGCCGATACATCTACCCAGGATGGATTGATGGATGGAGGGGCATCTACAACTACCCAGAATTGATGGATGGAGACATATACACCTACCCAGGATGGATGGATGGAGAGGCATATACACCTACCCAGGATGGATGGATGGAGAGGCATATACACCTACCCAGGATGGATAGAGGGGTATATACACCTACCCAGGATGGATGGAGGAAGGGACATATACTGCTACCCAGGATGGATGGATGGAGGGCCATATACACCTACCCAGGATGGATGGACGGGCAAATACACCTACCCAGGATGGATGGAGGGGCCGAAACACCTACCCAGGATGGATTGATGGATGGAGGGGCATCTACAACTACCCAGAATTGATGGATGGAGAGGCATATACACCTACCCAGGATTGATGGATGGAGAGGCATATTTACCTACCCAGGATGGATGGATGGAGGGGCATATACACCTACCCAGGATGGATAGATGGAGGGAGGGACATATACTGCTACCCAGGATGGATGGATGGAGGGGCATTTACACCTACTGAGGAAGGATGGAAGGGTATATACACCTACCCAGGATGGATGGATGGAGGGGCATATACACCTACCCAGGATTGATGGATGGAGAGGCATATTCACCTACCCAGGATGGATGGATGGAGGGGCATATACACCTACCCAGGATGGATGGATGGAGGGGCATATACACCTACCCAGGATTGATGGATGGAGATGCATATTCACCTACCCAGGATGGATGGATGGATAGGCATATACACCTACCCAGGATTGATGGATGGAGAGGCATATTCACCTACCCAGGATGGATGGATGGAGGGGCATATACACCTACCCAGGATGGATGGAGGGGCATATACACCTATCCAGTATGGATGGGGGGGGCGTATACACCTACCCAGGATGGATGGATGGAGGCGCATATACACCTACCCAGGATGGATGGATGGAGGGGCATATACACCTACCCAGGATGGATGGATGGAGGCGCATATACACCTACCCAGGATGGATGGATGGAGGGGCATATACACCTACCCAGGATGGATAGATGGAGGGGTATATACACCTACCCAGGATGGATGGATGGAGGGGCATATACACTTACCCAGAATGGATGGATGGAGGGGCATATTCTCCTACCAAGGATGGATGGAGGGGCATATACTCCTACCCAGCATGGATGGAGGAAGGGACATATACTGCTACCCAGGATGGATGGAGGGGCATAAACACATACTAGAATAGACTACCCAGCATGGATGGATGGAGGGTCATCTACGCCTACCCAGAATGGATGGATGGAGGGCCATCTACGCCTACCCAGTATGGATGGATGGAGGGGCATAAACACATACTAGAATAGACTACCCAGGATGGATGGATGGAGGGTCATCTACGCCTACCCAGAATGGATGGATGGAGGGTCATCTACACCTACCCATGATGGATGGATGGGCCGAAACACCTACCCAGGATGGATTGATGGATGGAGGGGCATCTACAACTACCCAGAATTGATGGATGGAGAGGCATATACACCTACCCAGGATGGATGGATGGAGAGGCATATACACCTACCCAGGATGGATGGATGGAGAGGCATATACACCTACCCAGGTTGGATGGAGTGAGAAGCATATACACCTACCCAGGTTGGATGGAGTGAGAAGCATATACACCTACCCAGGTTGGATGGATGGAGAGGCATATACACCTACCCAGGATGGATGGAGGGGCATATACACCTACCCAGGATAGATGGAGGAAGGGACATATACTGCTACCCAGGATGGATGGATGGAGAGGCATATACACCTACCCAGGATGGATGGACGGGCAAATACACCTACCCAGGATGGATGGAGGGGCCGAAACACCTACCCAGGATGGATTGATGGATGGAGGGGCATCTACAACTACCCAGAATTGATGGATGGAGAGGCATATACGCCTACCCAGGATTGATGGATGGAGAGGCATATTCACCTACCCAGGATGGATGGATGGAGGGGCATATACACCTACCCAGGATTGATGGATGGAGGGGCGTATACACCTACCCAGGATTGATGGATGGAGGGGCATATTCACCTGCCCAGGATGGATGGATGGAGAGGCATATTCACCTACCCAGGATGGATGGATGGAGGGGCATATTCACCTACCCAGGATGGATGGATGGAGAGGCATATTCACCTACCCAGGATGGATGGATGGAGGGGCATATACACCTACCCAGGATGGATGGATGGAGGGGCATATACACCTACCCAGGATGGATGGATGGAGGGGCATATACACTTACTCAGGATGGATGGATGGAGGGGCATATACACCTACCCAGGATGGTGACCATATTCCATATACCAGAATGGGGCATATAGAAGGATGAGGGGCATATACTGTAGGGCGTATATGGTGTCATTACGCTTAGGCTCTTTTGATACCTGTGATACGTCTGACCTCATAGTATATCCCCCCCTTTTTACTCTTTTGAAGGAGGCTGTTTTACACTTGAAGCATATATGTGTTACAATCCATAACTAAATCGTGTATATTTTTTTATTTTTCCTCTTTAGTGGTTAACTCTGAAATGAAGCACCGCTTTGTATTCATTTATATGAGATATTTTCATGTGCTGAGTGTCGGCTTATTTGTTACCCCCCCTCTTTTTCTCAGATATGATTGTAATTTGATTTATCATGAGACGATGGATTTTCATTTTTTATACAGTTCTTCCCATTTTTGTATTGTTTTAGATAAACCTTGATAAAGGCTGAGGCCGAAATGTTGGTCATACATCTGTCTCATGAACAATTTATTGTCTGAATAAATACCTTGATTTGCATCAATATCCATTGTGCCTAAAGGTTTATATATATATAAAATAAGTATTTTTGCATGTGAGTTTTCTTATAATGGTTTTAAATAGAAGACCGTACTGCGATATCATTGAGATACAAATGTTTCTGTTGCGATCCTCAGCTCTACCTGAGAACACAATCTGCGTGGGGGGCATCTGGCCAACATATAGCGGCGGGCACTCTGCAGCAACTCAGCACTGTTGACTTTGGAGGTCCTCTTCATTCCCTGGTGATCAGCGGCTGCATGCATCCCCTAGAACTGGATATGCTAAGACTGTTTGCTGTGGAGCCCCCTAGTTTCGATCAGATAAATGTGGAGGACAGATCAACATATCTGTCATCATAGACAATCTGTGCCGAATCCGCACCCCTCACTGCTGAGCAGCTACCCTGTCTAGGTGGCAGCACACAGTGCTTTGTGTGTGTCCCATTGTGTTACTAGTGATATAGCAGTATACTAGGGATGCACCAACGCCACATTTTTATTAATATTACTCCAGATATGGACGAAACCCTCCAAGATGCAGGCTTTATTATACTACAGAATTTTGGTGCATCCATAATATATGCTCAAGCACTTTAATAGAAACCTGTTCCACCATGTCCATCCTTCACTGCGCTACTGGTATTTATTTGGGATAAACAGGGATATTCCAGGAAAACGTGTTTTATGCTTAATAGAAATAAACTGATAACATTTTCAAAGAATTTCCATTGGTGTTCATCTCCTTTTTGTAATTTACCTGTCTGGTTAATTCACATTTTTCATGTTTTTTTGTACAACCAGTTAATGGGGTGGTCTCAGTTTCTTAAAGGGAGTCTGTCACCCCAATACTCAAATCATTTATGGATTTGTATAGGAATCTTGGCCCCTATAAAAAAAAATATACTTTAGGTACAGATGATATTTTTATGCAAAAACAGCATTTACACCCCACGCTTAATTACCATCCTCTGCCCCTTACGATGATTGACAGCACAACCTATATTGAATCCTCATCCCTGCACACACTGACACTGCAGGAGCTGAAAACTCAGTGTCCGAGCTTGTGGGCATCCTCTGATCCCCTTGTCCAGTCTACAGTTGTCTTGTTCAGTGGGCAGAAAAAAGCTTTTACTTAAAAATTGTAAGTCTCGATTTGAGTTTGCCAAAAAACATGTGGGAGACTCCCAAAATATATGGAGGAATGTGCTGTGGTCAGATGAGACCAAAATTTAACTTTTTGGCCACCAAGGTAAACGCTATGTCTGGCACCAAACCAACAGCTCATCACTCCAAGAACACCATCCCCACAGTGAAACATGGTGGTTGCAGTATCATGCTGTGGGTATGTTTTTCTGCAGCAGCCACCTCCATTATCTGAATGCAAGGAAGATTGTGAACTTGTGCTACTTGTGCAGTAACACTTTGTCATTTCTGCTCCATTCTGTCTTCAAACACAGGGTTAATAATGCTCTGACTTCATATCCGGCTTCATGGCTTGATCATAGATGCTGGATCCTGATTCCCAAGAAAATCCCACCAACCCAAGATTGTGAAAGAAATGCACTAAACACTTTTAGTGAATGTTAAATAGACCAAATTTTATTACAAATCATATTATTTCATTCAGTGTCTGAAATTTAGAATCAGCCAATTGCTATGAAAAAGACACTGAAAATGGCAAACCTCCGACTCACGAAGAATCATCCGTCAGCACTCAGGAGAGGAAAACCCCCTGTGGAGGAAACCTCTAGGGAACCATGGCTGGAGGACTTGCCCATCCCTCGGGCTTAGAAGGATAGTGCCAACAAGTAACAGCACAGTGAGACATGATATACATCCACTATAGATATGATAGCAGTGACATCACATAGTCACACAAGTTACACATTACATCATGAGAAAACAGACAGTAATGGAAAAGGTCAAAGTAGGTGCCCTGTGCGAGCACCATATGGAGAAGTCTAATGCGACATCTCCAGGCCGTACACATAAAGGTGAAGGCAACTAGTACCGGACGTGAGGGAGATCTGGCTGCAACATCTGTCACCCCATTGATCGCTAGGGTTAGTTTGATCTGGCTGGCTAGGCGATATGGCTGATCTGGCTGGCTAGGCGGTATGGCTGATCTGGCTGGCTAAGCGGTATGGCTGATCTGGCTGGCTAGGCGGTATGGCTGATCTGGCTGGCTAGGCGGTATCCCCTTCCTCCCTTACATGTTGTGGAGTGATGAAGCTCCAGGTCTCCAGACACATCAAGTACGGCGCTTCATACGGCTGAATGACCTGTGGTTCCGGAATCATCTTTTATATCATAGATGTATGTGTTTATGACATCAGCACAGTTGCCGTAGTTACCACAGGTGTTTATTACTGGTGCTTCACTGGCTAGAAAGTCTCTCTCAGTGTTCCAAAGAATTAACCCTTGAATGACTGGCACTGTACATTTGTCCAGAATCCTGTAACATAATCTTGTCACTATGCAGGACCGTTATCAATATTATACTTTAAAATTGCCCTAAACAAAGTCTAATTAGTGAGCGCATCTACAGATTTGATGGGTAACAAGCACAATAATCCCCTTAAGCCCTACTAAATGCATAAATGTCCAATATGAGTACAGAGCAGTCCATACAGAATGGACGATATAGAGGGCAATACAGTTAGATAAAGAAGTAGAAAGCCAAACCAAGTAAATGTCTCCTGAGATCTCGGCTACTGAGGTCTCAATTGCGCATCTGCTGCCTCAGGCGGCCATTTGTGTAACACAAGCGATCGGAAGATCACAGCTTCTAGTCTGCTAAGGAGACTATTGAAGCATGTAAAAAGTAAAAAAAATATATTTAAAAGTTTAAATCACCCCCCTTTTACCCCATTCAAAATAAAACAATCAAAAATCCACGTTTGGTATCTCCGCATTTAGAATCGCCCGATCTATCAATATATAAAAAGAATGACTTCGATCAGTAAACTGTATAACGAGAAAAAAAACAAAACTCCAAAATTAAGTTGTTTTGGTCACCGCACCATTGCATTAAAATGTAATAACAGGCGATCATAACATCATATCTACACCAAAACGGTATCAATAAAAATGTCAGCTCAGTGCGCAAAAAATAACCCCTGACCCGGCTCTAGATCACGAAAAATGGAGACGCTACGGGTCTCGGAAAAATGATTATTTTTTTTTACAAGCTTTGAATTTTGATTTCACCACTTAAATAAAATAGAAGCTCCACATGTTTGGTAACTACGAACTCGTAATGACCTGGAGAATCATAATGGCCGGTCAGTGTTAGCATTTACTGAACATGGTAAAAAAAAACCTTTTGTGGAATTGCACTTTTTTTTGCCATTTCACTGCACTTGGATATTTTTCCCATTTTCCAGTACACAATATGGTAAAATCAATGGTGGTGTTCAAAAGAATAACTCATCCCACAATAAAACAAGCCCTCACATGGCCATATTGACGGAAAAATAAAAAAGTTATGGCTCTGGGAAGAAGGGGAGCAAAAAATGAAAGCACAAAAACGGAAAAACCTGAGGTGATAAAGGGGTTAACTGGAATTTTCTGCCACGGACTCATTGGCAAATCTGAAATAGATATTTCTCGCTCCCTTATCAGGGTGGAAACATATATCTTTGGCCTCATTCAGACGTCTGTTTTTCATGTTTGTGTCCTCTCCATATTTGTTACGGATAGATCACATACACAATATAATCTGTGGAGTCGTCCACATGTCATTTTTTTTTGTTGAAAACCGCGTAGTGTCCGTTTTTTATCCTAGTGGTTGATGAAAATTCTCCAGTCAGATCTATGGGTCCATGACATCGCTGATAGCTGGCATTGCCATCCATGTGCTGTCTGGGATAACACTGTTACCATAGTAACATAGTTACATAGTTAGTAAAGCCGAATAAAGACTTGCGTCCATCAAGTTCGACCTGTTAGTTCTGTAATTGCTAAAGTTGATCCAGAGGAGGGCAAAAACCCCAAATGATTTAGCCAATCTTCACCTGAGGAAAAATTCCCTCCCGACTCTGAAACCAGCAGTCAGAATAAATCCCTGTATCAACTTACTATTTTATTTTATTTTTAAGAATACGCTGAAATCTGCCTGGTATCTAGAAATGCATCCAGTCCCCGCTTGAACTGGTTTAGTGAATCCGAAATCACCGTCTCCTCACTCAGTGAATTCCATATTCTCACTGCTCTTACCGTAAAGAACCCCTTCCTATGCTGGTGCTGAAACCTTTTCTCTTCCAGTCTTAGTGAGTGCCCTCTTGTTACCGTAATATCCCTCCTTTTGAACAAATCCCGGGCAAGATCTCTATATTGTCCCCTAAAATATTTGTACACATTTATTATGTCCCCCCTCAACCTTCTCTTTTCTAGGCTGAATAGTCCTAGTTTTACCAACCTCTCTGGGTATTGCAGTCCCTCCATTCCCCTTATTAATTTTGTTGCCCTCCTTTGTACCTTTTCAAGCTCATTTATATCCTTTCTATATATTGGGGCCCATAACTGAGCACAGTATTCCAAGTGTGGTCTGACCAGTGCTTTGTACAGTGGAAGAACAATGTTCTCATCCTTTGCAGCTATACCTCTTCTGATACATCCCATTACCCTGTTTGCCCTTACAGCAGCGGCCTGACTTTGGGCACTCCAATTTAGTTTGCTATCAATCAAGATGCCCAAGTCCTTCTCCATCTCTGAATTCCCCAATGATTTCCCATTCAGTGAGTACTGGTGACTTCCATTTTTCCTTCCCATATGTATGACCTTACATTTCTCCTCGTTAAACCTCATTTGCCATTTAATGCTCCACCTACCCAGCTTATCCAAATCCCTCTGTAGGTCGGCACTGTCCTCTTTTGTATTAATTGTTTTACATAACTTTGTGTCATCTGCAAATATTGATATTTTACTATTTATCCCATTGACTATGTAGTTAATAAAGATATTAAATAACATTGGGCCTAGTACAGACCCCTGTGGTACCCCACTAGTGACGCTTACCCAATCTGAGTATATTCCATTTATAACCACCCACTGCCTTCTATCCTTTAGCCAGTTAGCTACCCACTTGCAGACATTTTCCCCCAGCCCCATCATTCTCATTTTGTATACCAACCTATTATGTGGCACGCTATCGAACGCTTTTGAGAAGTCGAGATACACGACATCCACTGGTTCCCCCTGATCTACTTGAGAGCTAACCTCCTCGTAGAAGTCAATCAGGTTTGTTTGGCAGGAGCGATTCCTCATGAATCCATGTTGGTTCGGGATTAAAAGATTATTAGCATCAAGATGCTCCATAATTTCCTCTTTAATGAAGCTTTCAAAAATTTTGCCCACAACGGACGTCAGACTCACCGGCCGATAGTTTCCGGCGTCACTTTTCGCTCCCTTTTTGAATATTGGCACTACATTCGCCTGTCGCCAATCAAGTGGCACAGACCCAGTCTCAACAGAGTCCTTAAATATAAGATATAACGGTCTGTCTATCACATTACTTAGTTCCCTTAGTACCCGTGGGTGTATGCCATCAGGTCCTGGTGATTTGTTTATTTTAATGTTACTGAGGCGTTTCTGTACCCCAGCTTGGGTTAGATTTGTCATACTTAGTGGAGGATTAAGTTTGTCACTTCTCATTTCTCCTGTTAGTTCGATTTCCTTTGTGAAAGTTGTCGAAAAAAAATTATTTAATAGATTAGCTTTATCCTCATCTTTCTCTATGATTTTGCCTTCCTCACTTTTTATCGGTCCAATATTATCCGATTTAATCCTTTTACTATTTATATACGTAAAGAACAGTTTGGGATTTGATCTACTTTCCCTAGCAATACGTCTCTCTGTTTCCTCCTTCGCTATTTTTATTTGTTTTTTACAGGTTCTCGTTTTTTCCTTGTAACACATTAGTGCCTCCTTACTGTTTTCCTGTTTTAATCTCTTGAATGCCTCTTTTTTGCTATTTAACGCCCCTTTTACGTTCTTATTCAACCATATTGGTTTCCTCTTATTTCTGGCCCTTTTATTCCCATACGGTATATACCTCTCGCACTGAGTATTCAGAATTCTTTTGAAGGTTTCCCATTTACTATTCGTATTCCTTTGATTAAGAACTTTGTCCCAGTCAATAAGTTGAAGGCTTTCTTTCAGCTGATCAAACTTCGCCCTCCTAAAGTTTAATGTTTTTGTTGTTCCCTTATTGATAACCCTACTGAAGGGCATTTTGAAGTCGATAATATTATGGTCGCTATTACCTAGGTGCCCCCCTATCTGTACCTCAGTTATTCTATCAGGCCTATTAGTCAATATTAAGTCTAACACGGCCTTCCCTCTCGTTGGTTCCTGCACTAGTTGGGAGAGATAATTATCCTTAATATTTGTCAAGAACCTTTTTCCTTTCTGAGATCTACAGGTTTCTGTTTCCCAGTCAATATCCGGGTAGTTGAAATCCCCCATTACAATCACTTCATTATGTTTTGCTACTTTGTCTATTTGTCCTAATAGCAGTTTCTCATTCTCCTCTGTTATATTGGGTGGCTTATAGCAGACCCCCAGTAATATTTTATTATTATTTTTAGTTTCCTCTATCTCTACCCACATGGACTCGACCCTCTCTTCTCCCTCTCCTATATCTTCCCTTAGTCTGGGTTTTAGACATGACTTTACATATAAGCAGACTCCTCCGCCTTTCCCCTGTTTCCGGTCCCTTCTAAATAAACTATAATCTAATAAATTTACCGCCCAGTCGTAGCTATCGTCTAGCCAAGTCTCTGTTATACCTACGATGTCATACCTCTCCTCCCATATAAGTGCCCGCAGCTCATCCGCCTTATTGGTCAGGCTTCTTGCGTTGGTCAGCATGCAAGATAAAACTTTGTGGTTATTTAGCATCCTATTCTTCTCTAACGATCTAACTGTACTATCCCCACCCCCCTCTCCACCCTCATTATATTCACTTCTCCCCTTCCCCCTTGCTTGCCTCACATCCCACCTATTTCCTTGGTTTCCCCCCCCTCGTCTCTAGTTTAAAAACTCCTCCAACCTATTAGCCATCTTCTTCCCCAGCACCGCTGCACCCTCCCCATTGAGGTGCAGCCCGTCCCTACGGTAGAGCCTGTAGCCGACCGCGAAATCGGCCCAGTTCTCCATGAACCCAAACCCTTCTGCCTTGCACCAACTCTTTAGCCACTTATTCACCTCCCTAACCTCCTGTTGGCGCTCCTGTGTGGCTCGCGGGATTGGTAGTATTTCTGAGAAAACTACCTTGGAGGTCCTTGCCCTAAGCTTCCTACCTAGGTCCCTGAAATAATTTTTAAGGACCCTCCATCTACCACTCACTTTGTCATTGGTGCCAATGTGGACCATGACCGCTGGGTCTTCGCCAGCCCCACCCAGTAACCTGTCAACCCGATCCGCGATGTGCCGGACTCAAGCGCCAGGGAGGCAGCACACCGTTCGGCGATCCCGGTCTTTGTGACAGATTGCCCTGTCTGTCCCCCTAATAATAGAGTCACCCACTACCAGAACCTGTCTTGCCTGCCCTACACTTCCCCCCTCCCCCTCATTACTGGAGCATACACTCCCCCGGCGGTCAGAGGATCTGTCGTGCTCCAATAATGCCGGTTCTGAACCAGCCTTCCTATACTTCTTCCCTCTATCCCTCCTTACTGTTATCCAGCTCCCTGCCTGTTCAGCCTGCACTTCCCCTCTATGCTCCACCCCCAGTATTGACCCATTGAGTGTCTGCTCGGTGAGCAGCAAACTCCGTTCTATGTTGTCGATGCTCCTCAGTACCGCTATCTGAGCACTTAGATCCAGAATTTGGGCTTCCAAGTGCACGATATGCTCACATCTCTCGCAGCAGTATGGATCCTCGAGCGGGTGCTCACGGAATGCATACATTGCGCAAGATGTACACTGCACGGCTCCGTCCAACATGGACGTCATTCTAAATATGGGGATACAGTCAGTATATATATACAAGTACAAAACACAATTATTTATATATAGGTGTATGGACGGGGATCAATTAGGGATGTGCAAGTGTATCAATTAGATATCGGCGGGGGATCAGTTAAGTATGGACGGGGGATCAATTAAGTATCAAGTATGGACGGGGGAATCAGCTAAGTAGGTCAGGTGGATTAATTAAGTAAAAAGTAAAGTAAAGAAAGAATGAAATACAGTCAGCAATTCAGTCCTAAGTCCTCCCTTCCAAACTCCCTGAATCCAAAGTCACTGAAAAACAAGTCACACACTTACTTTCGTTCGCACTTACGCTCCGGACACACGCAGCTCGTTCACACTCGCAAACTAAGAGATTTAAAGTGTTTTTTTTTGTTTGTTTTTTTTTTCCTTTTCCAGCAATGTACCCTTCACCTCAATGCACTTCCAAAGGACTTGATGCCCAACCAGCTGCCCCTTATAAACCCTTAATTATGACCCCTTCCCCTTAATTAACCCCTTGTGAGTAAATCTACACCTCAGGATTTTAGTGCAATGTAGTTAACCCTTAAATACACAGGTAGTAAACTAAGAAACTAAAACTGTAGTGAGAAAATAGATTTTTAATAGCCCAATAAATCTAAACAGGTAGAAAAGCACTCAGCAGATCACAATGCAGCACTCACCGCAATTCACACAGGTATTTTCTGCAGGATTCCCAATACCTCTTCACTAGTGTTGAGCATTCCGATACTGTAATATCGGGTATCGGCCGATATTCGCGGTATCGGAATTCCGATACTTAATTCCGATACTTTTACAATATCGGATACCGGAATCGGAAGTTCCCATAATGCCTGCGCTCTGCAGTGTCTGTGAAGGATGACAAGTTGGATGGCAGCGCGATCCAGCCTGTCATCAGAATGCCATCCCAGCGGGGGAGAATTCTCCTGATTGTTTAAAAGCCGGCGGGCGGTATAAAGCCGCCGGCTTTTAAACAATCACACAGCCCCATACTGCTTCCCCGCAGCCTCCCACCCCGATCCTCCGCTCCCCTCGCCACCTCCCATCCCGATCGTAAGTTAGGACCGGGCGGGGAGCGCAGCTCCAAGGAGCGGGGAGTGAAGGACCCGGGCGGGGAAGCCGGCAGTGAAAAGACTTCACCGCCGGCTTTCCCGTTCTGTGCTGCGCTTTCCCGCCGGTTATTTCAAATGAACAGCTGAGGTATCAGCTGATGCCGATCAGCTGTTCATTTGAAGTCGCCGCGTTGCCCTCAGAGGGTTCATGTGAGTTCATGCTTGACTGCATGAACTCACATGAACTTTCCCACGGCCGCACAGGTCAGCCTCACCTCCCAGACCCGTCATGATTAGTGTGTGTGCGGGGTGTGTGCGGGGTGTGTGCGCGATGTTTGTGCGGGGTGTGTGCGGGTGTGTGTGCGGGGTGTGTGTGTGCGGGGTGTGTGTGTGCGGGGTGTGTGTGTGCGGGGTGTGTGTGTGCGGGTGTGTGTGCGGGTGTGTGTGCGGGGTGTGTGTGCGGGTGTCTGTGCGATGTGTGCGGGTGTGTGTGCGGTGTGTGTGCGTGCAGGCAGACATAGGCCGATGTGACACTACTACTCCCATCGGCCTATGTCTGTCCCCCGTCCACTCCTGCCAGCAGGATCAGCTCGATGGGAGCAGTAGTTCCCATCAGCCTGATCCTGCTATTTAAATTGCCCTGCTGTGTCCCCAATAAATGTTAAATACATGTCATTGGTGGCCAGTGGTTACCTAAAAGAAATTAGTTCATACATTACCTGTCCCCGCCGATCGCCACCTAAAATAAAGTAAAAAATAAAAAACTACACCTATACTCACCAAGACACCTAATTCCCCGAAGCCATCGATCTCCTGTAATAAAATATAAAATAATAAACCACAACCTTATCCTTACCCCTCCGTAGCAGTCCACGAGTGTCCCACGAAGATCTCCAGTTCAGAGCAGCCACATAGAATGTGACCGCTCTGAACCGCTGCCGCCTCTAGAATGACGGGGCCGTAAGGGTTCACCGGAGTTCAGGCAGCGCTGCTCCGGTTAGCTCCTTTACGGCCCTGCTGTATCGTGAGAAATTCCCACGGTACAGCAGTGCCGTAAAGGAGGTCTCCGGAGCTGCGCTGCCTGAATGCACTCCGGTGACCTCAGTCAGTGGCTCCCGCTGCCGGGAGCGGACGTGTTCCCGGCAGCGTGAGCTTACAGCAGCCATGCACAGCTGTCACCATCTCCAGATGTGACAGCTGTGCATGGGAGATCAGTGCAGGAACGTGGACAGGTAACTATTATTTTTAGTAAACTAAGAATTAAATAAAATTGTGTGTTTTATTTCAAATAAATTATTTTTTTCTGGGTGTAGTGTGTGTTTTTTTTTTTAACACTTTGTAGGTTAGTAATGGGGGTGTCTTATAGACGCCCATCATTACTAACCTGGGCTTCATGGCAGCTGGCGCTGACATGAACCCCACCACTATTACCCCCTGCCACCGCACCAGGGCAGCGTGGAAGAGCGAGGCTAAGTGCCAGAGTTGGCGCATCCTATGGATGCGCCATTTCTGGGGCGGCTGACGACTGGTGTTTCTAGCCTGGGAGGGGGCCAATATTCATGGCACCCTTCCTGGGCTATTAATATCAGCCCCCAGCTGTCTGCCTAGCCTTTGCTAGCTATTAAATTAGGGGGGGGGTTCCCCCATTTTAATAGCTAGTAAAGGCTAGGTATTCAGCTGGGGGCTGATATTAGTAGCCTGGGAAGCTCCGTGGGTTTTACCCCCTTCCCAGGCTTCAAACATCTGCCCCAGCCGTCTGCTTAACCTCCGCTAGAGACTAAAATTATGGGGGATCCCACGCTATTTTTTTTTAAAATAAATCCATTATTTTAACACTAAATGACATTTGAGGAGTTAATAAAGATGCAGTCCCTAAATTATTATTTATTTTTTAATTAATTTTTCCCAAAACTTTTGACGTGGGCTTCGCCATATTTTTGTATGCCAGCCAGGTACAGCATCCAGCTTCTATGAACGCGCCATTTTCCGGGGCGGCTGCGGACTGCAATTTTCAGCGGGGGGCAGAAAGCTTGGGCCTCCCTGCGCTGCAGATTCCATCCCCCAGCTGCCTAGTTGTACCTGGCTGGACACAAAAATAGGGAGAAGCTCCACGTTTTTTTTTTTTTAATTATTTCATGAAATTCATGGAATAATTAAGAAAAAAAGGGCTTCCCTATATTGTTGTGTCCGGCTAGGTACAAATAGGCAGCTGGTGGTTGGGGGCAGCCCGTTCCTGCCTGCTGTACCTGACTGGACACAAATATAGGGCGAAGCCCCACATCAATTTTTTTTAATTATTTCATGAATTTCCTGAAATGATTTAAAAAAAATTGACGTGGGGCTTCACACTATATTTGTGTCCAGCCAGGTACAGCAGGCAGGAACGGGCTGCCCCCAACCACCAGCTGCCTATTTGTACCTGGCCGGACACAACAATATAGGGAAGGCCTTTTTTTCTTAATTATTTCATGAATTTCATGAAATAATTAAAAAAAATTGAAGTGGGGCTTCGCACTATATTTGTGTCCAGCCAGGTACAGCAGGCAGGAACGGGCTGCCCCCAACCACCAGCTGACTATTTGTACCTGGCCGGACACAACAATATAGGGAAGGCCTTTTTTTCTTAATTATTTCATGAATTTCATGAAATAATTAAAAAAAAAATACGTGGGGCTTCGCCCTATTTTTGTGTCCAGCCAGGTACAACTAGGCAGCTGGGGACTGGAATCCGCAGCGCAGGGAGGCCCAAGCTTTCTGCCCCCCCCCCCGCCCCGCTGAAAATTGCAGTCCGCAGCCACCCCGGAAAATGGCGCGTTCATAGAAGCTGGATGCTGTACCTGGCTGGCATACAAAATTATGGCGAAGCCCACGTCAAAAGTTTTGGGAAAAATTAATTAAAAAATAAATAATAATTTAGGGACTGCATCTTTATTAACTCCTCAAATGTCATTTAGTGTTAAAATAAAGGATTTATTTTAAAAAAAATTGACGTGGGGCTTCGCCCTATATTTGTGTCCAGCCAGGTACAGCAGGCAGGAACAGGCTGCCCCCAACCACCAGCTGCCTATTTGTACCTGGCCGGACACAACAATATAGGGAAGCCCTTTTTTAAAAAAATTATTTCATGAAATAATTTAAAAAAAATTGACGTGGGGCTTCGCCCTATTTTTGTGCCCAGCCAGATACAACTAGGCAGCTGGGGGCTGGAATCCGCAGCGCAGGGAGACCCAAGCTTTCTGGGCCACCCCCGCTGCAAATTGCAGTCCTCAGCCGCCCCAGAAAATGGCGCGTTCATAGAAGCGCCATCTTCTGGCGCTGTACCCAACTCATCCAGGGCCCTGGTGCGGTGGCTCACTGGGTAATAAAGGGGTTAAGGCCAGCTTGGCATTATCAGCTGGCCCTAAGCCCGAAATTCATGGGGTCACGCCAATATTAGACATGACCACCATGAATTTCTAGTAAAGTATTTAAAAAAGCACAACACCCAGAAAAAAGTCCTTTAATTGAAATAAACACACAATTCTTTATTGTTCTAAATTAAACCATACTTACCATCACGCCCATTCCAGCTGAAGCCAACGATCTCCTGCAATAAAAGTAAAATAATAAAGCAACATCATCCTTACCTTTCCATGGCTCCCACGACAGCTTCAGCTCTGCTACATCGAGATGACAGGCTGGACCGCAGCAGAACGCTGCCATCCATCCTGTCATCCCGCAGACACTGAGAAGCGCAGGCATGCTTCCACTCCTCAGTGTCTGGCTGTGACGGCATCCAGATGAGCCGAGGTCATGTCCAATGAACTCAGCTCACCTCATGTACGTCACTGACAGCGTGGGAAAATTCTCCTGCACTCAGCACTTCAGCGTGAGAATTTTCCCACGCTGTCAGTGACGTGCATGAGGTGAGCTGAGTTCATTGGACATGACCTCACCTCATGTATGTCACTGACACCGTGGGAGAATTCTCACGCTGAAGCGCTGAGTGCAGGAGAATTTTCCCACGCTGTCAGTGACGTGCATGAGGTGAGCTGAGTTCATTGGACATGAACTCGGCTCATCTGGATGACGTCACAGAGAGACACTGAGGAGCGCAAGCATGCCTGCGCTTCTCAGTGTCTGCGGGATGACAGGCTGGATGGCAGCTTTCTCCTGCGGTCCAGCCTGTCATCTCGATGTAGCAGAGCTGAAGCTGTCGTGGGAACCATGGAAAGGTAAGGATGAGGTTGCTTTATTATTTTACTTTTATTGCAGGAGATCGTTGGCTTCAGCTGGAATGGGCGTGATGGTAAGTATGGTTTAATTTAGAACAATAAAGAATTGTGTCTTTATTTCAATTAAAGGACTTTATTCTGGGTGTTTGTGTTTTCTTTTAACTTTGACTATGGGGTTAGTAATGGGGGTGTCTTATAGACGCCTCTCCATTACTAACCTGGGCTTGATGTCAGCTGGCATTATAAGCTGACATCAACCCCAACCCTATTACCCCCTGCCACCGCACCAGGGCAGCGTGGAAGAGCGAGGCTAAGTGCCAGAATTGGCGCATCCTATGGATGCGCCATTTCTGGGGCGGCTGACGGCTGGTGTTTCTAGCCTGGGAGGGGGCCAATATTCATGGCTCCCTTCCTGGGCTATTAATATCAGCCCCCAGCTGTCTGCCTAGCCTTTGCTAGCTATTAAATTAGGGGGGACCCCACGTCATTTTTTGGGGGGGGTTCCCCCATTTTAATAGCTAGTAAAGGCTAGGTATTCAGCTGGGGGCTGATATTAGTAGCCTGGGAAGCTCCGTGGGTATTACCCACTTCCCAGGCTTCAAACATTTGCCCCAGCCGTCTGCTTAACCTCCGCTAGAGACTAAAATTAAGGGGAACCCCACGCCAATTTTTTTTTAAATAAATCCTTTATTTTAACACTAAATGACAAGTACAGTAATCAACACTGTCACTGTACTTCATATATATGTGACTGACATGTTTCTATCTATCTAATCTATGTGTGATTCTCTATTCTTTCTATTCTAAATTGTCGGGTACAGATGCTGAATTGCCGGCCGGCTTTCTTAAAGAGACGGTGCATGAAAACACTATTATTTTTTTAAATAAATCCTTTACACTAAATGACAAGTACAGTAAGCAACACTGTCACTGTACTTCTTATATATGTGGCTGACATGTTTCTATCTATCTAATCTATGTGTGAAGCTCTATTCTGTCTGTTATAAATTGTCGGGTACCGCTGCTGAATTGCCGGCCGGCTTTTTTAAAGAGACGGTGCACGAAAACACTAATATTTTTTTTAATAAATCCTTTACACTAAATGACAAGTACAGTAAGCAACACTGTCACTGTACTTCATATATATGTGACTGACATGTTTCTATCTATCTAATCTATGTGTGAAGCTCTATTCTTTCTGTTGTAAATTGTCGGGTACCGGTGAATGCCGCTGATGAATTGCCGGCTTTTCATGTCATTCTACATTATTCTTAGTTGTTTTACTTCATGTAGAATTAACCTACAAGGAAAGAAAGGGTTTATTTTCATTCCGATATTTGTGTCCCATTGACTTGCATTGGTTTCCGGTATCGGAATCGGCGATATCCGATACTTTTTGGGTATCGGCCCGATCCAATCCGATACGATATTTCCTGATATCGGAAGGTATCGCTCAACACTACTCTTCACTGAAAAACAAGTCACACACTTACTTTCGTTCGCACTTACGCTCCGGACACACGCAGCTCGTTCACACTCGCAAACTAAGAGATTTAAAGTGTTTTTTTTTTTTTTTTTCCAGCAATGTACCCTTCACCTCAATGCACTTCCAAAGGACTTTATGCCCAACCAGCTGCCCCTTATAAACCCTTAATTATGACCCCTTCCCCTTAATTAACCCCTTGTGAGTAAATCTACACCTCAGGATTTTAGTGCAATGTAGTTAACCCTTAAATACACAGGTAGTAAACTAAGAAACTAAAACTGTAGTGAGAAAATAGATTTTAAAAAGCCCAATAAATCTAAACAGGTAGAAAAGCACTCAGCAGATCACAATGCAGCACTCACCGCAATTCACACAGGTATTTTCTGCAGGATTCCCAATACCTCTTCACGCAATTCACACAGGTATTTTCTGCAGGATTCCCAATACCTCTTCACGCAATTCACACAGGTATTTTCTGCAGGATTCCCAATACCTCTTCACCTTCACCTCAATGCACTTCCAGTTTTAGGCTTTATCAGGTAAGTTTTGGCAAACTCCAGCCTGGCTTTTTTATGTCTCGGGGTAAGAAGTGGGGTCTTCCTGGGTATCCTACCATACAGTCCCTTTTCATTCAGACGCCGACGGATAGTACGGGTTGACACTGTTGTAGCCTCGGACTGCAGGGCAGCTTGAACTTGTTTGGATGTTAGTCGAGGTTCTTTATCCACCATCCGCACAATCTTGCGTTGAAATCTCTCGTCAATTTTTCTTTTCCGTCCACATGTAGGGAGGTTAGCCACAGTGCCATGGGCTTTAAACTTCTTGATGACACTGCGTACGGAAGACACAGGAACATTCAGGTCTTTGGAGACGGACTTGTAGCCTTCAGATTGCTCATGCTTCCTCACAATTTGGTTTCACAAGTCCGCAAACAGTTCTTTGGTCTTCTTTCTTTTCTCCATGCTCAATGTGGTACACACAAGGACACAGGACAGAAGTTGAGTCAACTTTAATCCATGTTAACTGGCTGCAAGTGTGATTTAGTTATTGCCAACACCTGTTAGGTGCCACAGGTGCTCTTTCAGCTGCTCATAAAACCCGGCCCTGTAATCCGGACCCATTAAATTCCTCTCAGCACTATGTGTGCTGGAGCCTGCTTCTCCGGATCCTACATCACCGAAGCATGGCACTTCGAGGACACATACCTCCCGTCCACGATCTGTCCGGCAGCAACCTTACATACACCCCCCCTCTGTCCAAAGCCGTAGGGCTTGGCACCTTCTGTCACCATACAATAAACCCTTGACAAGGCAGCGGCATTCCCATGTTGTTTCCCAGGCCTATGCTCTACCCGGAAACTAAAATCTTGTAGAGCCAGGAACCACCTAGTCACTCTGGCATTGTTTCCCTTCTTTTCTCGCATCCACCTCAATGGGGCATGGTCTGACACTAACCTGAACCTTCTACCTAATAGGTAATACCTCAGAGTGTTTAACGCCCACTTAATGGCCAAACATTCTTTTTCTACAATGGAGTAGTCCTTCTCACAAGCGGAGAGCTTCAGACTGAGGTATTTTACAGGGTGTTCTTCTCCGTTAATCTCCTGGGACAAGACTGCTCCCAGCCCGACATCCGATGCATCCATCTGGACCACAAACTCCTTGGAGAAGCTGGGTGCCACCAAGACTGGTTGTTTACAGAGGACCAGTTTCAATTCCTGGCAGGTCGCTTCTGCTTCCGGGGACCACTTGGCCATAGCTGACTTCATCCCTTTCAGAAGATCCATCAGTGGGGCTGCTATCAGGGCAAAGTTAGGGACAAATCTTCGATAGTAGCCCACAATGCCTAGAAACGCCATGACCTGCTTCTTCGAGAGGGGCTGTGGCCAGTTCAAGATCGCCTCGACCTTATTTATTTGTGGTTTTATTTCCCCTCTACCAACCACGTACCCTAGGTACTTGGCTTCCTCCATCCCCATGGCACATTTCTTCGGGTTGATAGTAAAGCCCGCCTTCCTTAGGGCATCAAGTATGGCTTGAACTTTGTCCAGATGACTTTCCCAGTCCTGGCTAAATATGACGATGGCATCTAGGTAGGCCGCTGCATACTGTTTGTGGGGTGCTAAGATCCGGTCCATGGCTCTCTGGAAGGTGGCCGGAGCTCCCTTCAACCCAAACGGCATCCTGACGTATTGACGTTGAGAAGGCTGTCTTCTCCTTAGCCTCTTTGGACAGGGGAATTTGCCAATATCCTTTGGTGAGGTCCAGAGTGGTGATGTACCGAGCGGGTCCTAGCCTTTCGATAAGCTCATCTACCCTAGGCATTGGGTAGGCGTCGAACTTTGAGACCTCGTTCAGCTTCCTATAGTCGTTGCAAAACCGCCATTCCCCATCTGGTTTCGGCACTAAGACTATAGGACTGGACCATCCACTTTTGGACTCTTCAATGACTCCCAGGTTTAGCATCCGCCTTACTTCTTTAGAGATCACCTCTCTGCGGGCTTCGGGGATCCGGTATGGTTTTAGATTGACGCGAACATGAGGCTCTGTGAGAACCTCATGCTCTATGACCTGAGTGAGTCCTGGCAACTCCGAAAACATGTCTTTATTTCGCTGTAACAACTCTTTGCACTGTTGCTTTTGGGCATGTGACAGTGACTCTGCCACCTTGACCTCTTTCACATCGGCCTCAGCCATTAAACAGGGAGCTTCCGCACGCTCTCTATCTTGCCATGGCTTAATCAAGTTAACATGGTAAATTTGGTAGGGCTTCCTCTTCCCTGGTTGGTGGATCTTAAAGTTGACTTCCCCCACTTTCTCTACCACCTCATAGGGGCCCTGCCACTTGGCCATGAACTTGTCTCCACTGTGGGACTAGCACAAGCACTCGATCTCCTGGGTTGAACGATCTCACCCTGGCCGACCTATTATACACCCTGGACTGTGCCTTTTGTGCCTTAAGGAGGTGCTCCCTCACAATGGGCATCACATGGGCAATCCTCTCTTGCATCTGGGCAATGTGCTCCACCACTCTCCTATAGGGAGTGGTCTCAGCTTCCCAGGACTCTTTCTCCACCTCCAGGAGTCCTGAGGGTGTCGTCCATAGAGTGGTTCAAACGGGGAGAAACCTGTGGAAGTTTTGGGAACTTCCCTCATGGCGAACAACATATAGTCCCAGTCTCGGCCATCCTTTTCCACTGTTTTCCTCAACATTGCTTTCAAGGTTTTGTTAAACCTCTCTACCAGTCCGTCCGTCTGGGGAGAGTACACGGAGGTTCTCAGTTGTGCAATCTGCAGTGTCTTGCACAATTCCCTCATGACCTTCGACATAAATGGAGTTCCTTGGTCTGTTAGGATCTCGTTAGGCAACCCAGTTCTTGAAAACATGTGGTCTAACTCCCGGGCTATACACCTGGTGGAGGAGTTTCGTAGTGGTACGGCCTCCAGATACCATGTAGCATAATCTAATACCACCAGGATATACTGATGCACTTGGGCGGACTTGACCAGAGGCCCCACTAGATCCATTGCTATGCGTTCGAATGGAACCTCGATGACTGGTAGTGGCACTAGGGGACTGCGGAAGTGGGCCACTGGGGAGGTTATCTGGCATGTGGGGCAGGAACGACAATAACTCTATATTTCTCTATAGCAACCTGGCCAGTAGAATCTTTGGAGGATCCGTTCTTGAATCTTGTCTGCACCCAGGTGACCACCCAACACATGAGAATGAGCCATGTCTAACACCCTGCGTCTATAGGGCCCTGGCACCAGCAACTGTTCTATTACCTCACCCCTTGGCTTGGTTATTCTGTACAGCAAATCCCCATTCACAGCAAAATGAGGGAACCGAGTGTCAGCCCCCGGTTCCTGAGGCACCCCATTTAACACAGTAACATTTTCAAAGGCCCCTTTCAGAGTTAAATCCCTGAGTTGGGCAGTTCCAAAGTTTCCCTCGGACACCTAAAGCTCAGGGATATTGGACTCAGGGGATGCTACTTCAGCCTCATTGCCCACCAGCACACACATGGGAAACTCATCTACTATGTTCTGCGGGTAAGTTTCCTTAGGGGCGATCTGGCTGTCGTCCAAGCAACCAGGTGTCCCCGCTTTCCCCCACATTTCCCAGAATAATGCAAAGTAACGTCCAATTATTATGGGATGCAATAGGTCCTTAACGACCGCCACTTCATGAGATGTGGTGCCACAGTCTGTGTTTACATCCACCTGGGCCACAGGATAGTTCTTAGCGTCCCCATTGATACACCGGACACCCACCACCTTCCCAGAAACCAGCCGATGAGGGAGTGTGGCCCTTATCAGGGTCACCAAACTTCCTGAGACCAATAGTCCAGAGACTTGTACCCCGTTAACTGACACTGAGCATCCCTGAGGGCCCTCGCCATGTTGACGAACCGCGCTGCAGGCGGGGTAGGCAAAATAAGAGCAACGCCGGCCCATGTTACAGTCCATTGGTTCAGAGGTTATGGGACACCGGGAGGCAATATGGCCAGGGGTATGACATCTCCAACACACTATATTATGGGGTGGGACCTTGGGCAGCAACTCAGACCCCTCCTGAACTCTAGGATGCCCCCCAGGTGTGGCGCTAGCTCCCTTCTTTTGGGTGTCCGCCTCCTTTTGGGAACCCCAGTATTGAGAGGCTACGACCCCTTGTTTTCCCAACGGACTCTCAACCGCCTGGTATCTTTCCACCAACCCCACCAAGTCATCAGCATTATAGGGATCTCCCTGGGCAACCCAGGATTTTACCGACTTCGGGAGAGAGTGTATAAACCTGTCTATAACGACCTCTATCTCATATCATAGGACTATCTATCATCTATCTATTATCTATATGACGCGCCCCCTGGGCCATGGGGCACCCGGGACCGGACTTCAGGGCAATGCTGGGAGTAGTTGTGGCAACCTGGTCCCGTGGCTCAGGGTGGCCAGACCAATATTGTGGCAGTCTCTGTATCAGTATAATGCAATGTCCGACTACGCCACCTGTGGATTGCGGTCAATAAGAACGGCCGCTGCTGAGCAGACCTCTGAGGCTGATGTTGTGAGGGCAGCAGAGTGTAGTATAACTCCCCACGGGAGGAGTATAGCCTCAGGCTAGTGAGTGTGGATGATAGGAGTGATGGTACACGAGCGCAGCAGGAACGACTCAGGCTTTGCAGTGCAGTTCAGGGTCTTTACTGATGGTGATAAGGCAGACCCTCCCGGGAGTACTGGCTAGCATAAGAGGCCTGGTCAGTCTGTGAGCAAACTGGAGTTCCCCTGGCCAGGTGGAGTTGTAGGCCTCCCCGACTATCTGCACTCTTCCTGGCTACCTTGCTGTAAGCGAGTGGAAGTAGCCCACGTCCCTGAGTGTTCCGTGTGGTGCTCACCTGTATGGCTGGTGACTTGGGGCCTTCTGATAGCCCCCGCTCCTCGATTGCAGTGCTGGTCCCTTGCTCGTGACTGAGCCTCCGGGCTTCTATGGCCAGAGGACTTGAAATCCCCTGCCGGCGGGTTTCTGCTGCTGGGTATATATAAGTCCCCGCAACCTCGGACTCCTGTGTCCGGTTCTCAGAGTCTTCTGCCAGGACGAACTCCGCTTAGCTCAAGTCCCTGGTCTTCAGCTCCTGCTCCTACAGAGCTCCTCGCTGTTACTTTCCCTGTGTCTGGAACTAACTCCAGGCTCTGACTTCACTAACCCCGCCCCAGATCCAGTTTATATAGGGCAGGTTCCTCCCCTATCTGGTCTGGGACAGGAGGTGTTGCATGTTTAAGGGCTCCGAACCAGGAAACCTCCCACTTGCTCTCAGACATAATATTTCTATTACAGTGGTAACCAGACCCCTGGGGTGCCACATATCCATCTATCTATCTCATATCTATCTATCTATCTATCTCATATCTATCTATCTTCTCCACTTTTTATCTGGTCTCAGGTATGACTTTCATATTACCCACGACTGTTACTTGCCACAGGTGAGTTTTAACGAGCATCACATGCTTGAAGCAAAGTTGTTTTTCCACAATTTTGGAAAAGTGCCAACAATTTTGTCCGGCCCATTTTTGGAGTTTTGTGTGAAATTATGTCCAATTTGCCTTTTTTTCCCATTTTTTTGTGCTGTTTCAATACACACAAAGGAAATAAATATTATAACAAATGTATAACAAAACATGTGTAATTGTAATAATTTTCTGGGAGAAATACTTCACTTTCTGGAACAATCTCAAGGTTGCTAAACACTTCCGGCCATGACTGTGTGTATATATGGGCCCTCAATAAACCATCCCTCTCAACGAAAAGGCCACAGCAAGGGTCAGGAATCGGTGTCCTTCCCTCTCCGAATCTTAGGGAGAGACGGTTGTGCTTCCAGCATCCACCTAGGCTGCCACCCCAGTGGAACTAATAGCAGGGTAGCCAACTGTCCAGAAATTCTTGGACAGTCCATAAAAATAGGGCACTTTTTTCCCTGTCCGTAAAAAAAAATGTGATGCGTCCATAATCTTTCTGAAGTTGGAGAGACTTGTTCAGATGGAGGGAGATGTAGGGGCATCATATTGTGTATAGGGAGATGTAGGGGCATCATATTGTGTATAGGTATCATATTGTGTATCTGCATGTGTGGGGACATCATACGGTGTATATGGAGCTGTGAGCACATCATACTGTATTTAGGGAACAATGAGGGAATCATACTGTATACAAGGAGCTGTGGAAACATAATGCTGTGTAAAGGGTCTGTGGGGTCATCATCTAATATACAGTACAGACCAAAAGTTTGGACACACCTTCTCATTTAAAGATTTTTCTGTATTTTCATGACTATGAAAATTGTACATTCACACTGAAGGCATCAAAACTATGAATTAACACATGTGAAATTATATACTTAACAAAAAAAGTGTGAAACAACTGAAAATATGTCTTATATTCTAGGTTCTTCAAAGTAGCCACCTTTTGCTTTGATGACTGCTTTGCACACTCTTGGCATTCTCTTGATGAGCTTCAAGAGGTAGTCACCGGAAATGGTTTTCACTTCACAGGTGTGCCCTGTCAGGTTTAATAAGTGGGAGTTCTTGCCTTATAAATGGGGTTCGGATCATCAGCTGTGTTGTGCAGAAGTCTGGTGGATACACAGCTGATAGTCCTACTAAATAGACTGTTAGAATTTGTATTATGGCAAGAAAAAAGCAGCTAAGTAAAGAAAAATGAGTGGCCATCATTACTTTAAGAAATGAAGGTCAGTCAATGCAAAAAATTGGTAAAACTTTGAAAGTGTCCCCAAGTGCAGATGCAAAAACCATCAAGCGCTGCAAGAAACTGGCTCACATGAGGACTGCCCCAGGAAAGGAAGACCAAGAGTCACCTCTGCTTCTGAGGATAAGTTTATCCGAGTCACCAGCCTCAGAAATCGCAGGTTAACAGCAGCTCAGATTAGAGACCAGGTCAATGCCACACAGAGTTCTAGCAGCAGACACATCTCTTCAACAACTGTTAAGAGGAGACTTTGTGCAGCAGGCCTTCATGGTAAAATAGCTGCTAGGAAACCACTGCTAAGGACAGGCAACAAGCAGAAGAGACTTATTTGGGCTAAAGAACACAAGGAATGGACATTAGACCAGTGGAAATCTGTGCTTTGGTCTGATGAGTCTAAATTTGAGATCTTTGGTTCCAACCACCGTGTCTTTGTGCGATGCAGAAAAGGTGAACGGATGGACTCTACATGTCTGGTTGCCACCGAGAAGCATGGAGGAGGAGGTGTGATGGTGTGGGGGTGCTTTGCTGGTGACACTGTTGGGGATTTATTCAAAATTGAAGGCATACTGAACCAGCATGGCTACAACAGCATCTTGCAGCGGCATGCTATTCCATCCGGTTTGCGTTTAGTTGGACCATCATTTATTTTTCAACAGGACAATGACCCCAAACACACCTCCAGGCTGTGTAAGGGCTATTTGACCAAGAAGGAGAATGATGGGGTGCTACGCCAGATGACCTGGCCTCCACAGTCACCAGACCTGAACCCAATCGAGATGATTTGGGGTGAGCTGGACCGCAGAGTGAAGGCAAAAGGGCCAACAAGTGCTAAGCATCTCTGGGAACTCCTTCAAGATTGTTGGAAGACCATTTCCATTGACTACCTCTTGAAGCTCATCAAGAGAATGCCAAGAGTGTGCAAAGCAGTCATCAAAGCAAAAGGTGGCTACTTTGAAGAACCTAGAATATAAGACATATTTTCAGTTATTTCACACTTTTTTGTTAAGTATATAATTCCACATGTGTTAATTCATAGTTTTGATGCCTTCAGTGTGAATGTACAATTTTCATAGTCATGAAAATACAGAAAAATCTTGAAATGAGAAGGTGTGTCCAAACTTTTGGTCTGTACTGTATATAATCGTCTAATCCCGTCTGTCTGTCTGTCCTTCTGTCCAGGAAATCCTGCGTCGCTGATTGGTCCAGCCGCGGCCAATCAGCGACGCGGGATTTCAGAAAAAGATGGCGGCCGTTAGCAGCTCATCTGCCGCACGGAGGTCAGCGGCGATGCAGCCGGGAGATGACCGGCGCTAGCCGCTCATCTCCCGGCTGCTCGCAGCAGAAGTACCGCGACCGGCGGCGCTGCTGACCTCCATGCGGCTACCGTCGGGAGATCAATGGCTAGGGCCGCTGATCTCCCGACGGCAAATGTGAAGCGAGGACCGGGGAGCGGCGCCGCCAGTCGGGATACTTCGGCTGTGAGCAGCCGGCCATCTCCCGGTTCCTCGCAGCGGAAGTACCCGCACAGGTAGCGTCGCTGCCCGGTCCTCAGTAATACGATTCGCTGATTGGTCGGAATCAGCGATATTGGCGCCGCGACCAATCAGCGATTTTGGCGTCACATTTAAACACCACTCTGTTGATTGCGCCTGGTCGGCCGCATACAGATTCTAGAATACCCGATGCGTTAGAATCGGGCCACCATCTAGTACTGTATATAAAGAGCTGTGGGAGCCATCACACTATATATAGAGACCTGTGAAAAGCTAATGTGTTGATCCAGAGGAAGTCAAAAAAAACCCATGAGGCAGATGCTGTTTGCCCAAAATTAGGGGAAAAATTCCTTCCCGACTCCACATATGGCAATCAGACTAGTTGCTTGGATCAACGTCCCATAACAAAATCTAGTATGAATAACCTGTAATGTTATTCAAGAAAGTCACACAGGACCTCCTTGAACTTTTTTTTAGAGAATTAAGTATTACAAGGTCATGTGGTAGAGAGTTCCATACCTCACACAATAAAACATTGCCATCTAACTTCCTTTAGACAAAGCGAATTAGGAGCTTGATGCTAGAGTAGTTGAATTAAAACTGAAAAAAATTATTAACACAGCAAAAAAGAGGAACAGTATTTATTCACCTGCCCAGGTGTCAAAACGAATGCACTAATCAGGATGAAGCAAACCATATAATAAAGGCAGGGGCAGCACAGGTGCAAAATACTGATGAGACAACCAACTCATAACCTACCAATTCTTGGAGGGGGTCATTGCTTAGTATTAAAACTGCACACAAAAAATGGCTTGTATAGGTCACTGGTCACACACAGATTGTTAGGGGAATGGTTGCAAACAACTTTATTAAATAATGGAAAGCAAACGAACCCGGGGTCCGCGATGCAGCCTGGAGGACTGCGGACGAACACCTTCCGGGTAAGAAGGTAAAACAACCAACTGAAATAACAATCCCCCCCGTGTTACTGCACACCGGAACGGGAATAGGGATTCGCACTATCTCCGTTAACTGCACGAGAGATGTGCGACACATAATGTAGCCGTAGCCCTGTTAACTGCACAGAGGCTACGCAGCAGGCGCTAGGATGCATGTGTGATTCACGCCGGCTTATACCTGCTCCCAGCCAGCGTGCTACCGGACTGAGGAGTATCTCTCCACGTGACTAACAGGTGGTGCCGGGAATACGGAGTCCGCAGTCTGCTCGGGGTGTATAGCGACCCCCTTGTTGGAGCCAGACTGTCAGACGAAGCTACCTGCCTCCCTCCATCTAAGGCTGTCTATCCCCTGCTAAACCTGCCTGTCAGAAGCTATAACAGCAAAAGTACACGTGGAGCCGAAACGACCAAGCGTCCACACAATAACACCAACTCAGCTCAATGATCAGAGCGCGCCGCCATGTTTGTGGGCGTGCTATTTAAATATTAAGCCCTGCCCACCGTCACATTATTGGTGACGTCACCCGCGACCAATCAGGCGGTGCCAGGTCACCGGATCAGCTGACTCCCAAACCACTAATCACGGTCCGCCATGTCACGGGCATGCTCAGTGCAGTGTATCCTGGACTTAGGCTGTAACAGCCCTGTTTCCCTCCGCAACCTATCCTTCATGTTGCTAGGAACAAAGACCCAAGAGACAGCTTGTACATCTCGTGCACCAGCTAGGCGTTGGGACCGATGACGATGCTGAGAAGCATCTGGACCGGAATGGGAGACCACAGAATCCACTGATGATTCTGAACCCATTTCAGATCCAGAAAACACCTGACGCCTAACACAGATAGTGCTCAATATAGGGCTTACAGCCTATTAGTGACCCTCATACTGTTAGATTAGGCAGGCTGCAAAGCACTATCTAAGTGCACCCCATGAGGACAGACCCCCTAGTTTACAAATCCAGCATTGATGGGCTTGTCTGAACCCTGAATAAAAATAACATGCAAAATCTATATATGAGGTTCTGGTAAATATTTTGGCGCTGGTCACGCACAGTGTCTGGTTTACAGCCTATTAGTGACGCCCATACTATTAGATTAGGCAGGCTATGCTCCCCTCATACACCTTACCACGGTGTGTAGTGTGACATGGAGCTAAACCCCCTGTCTTCTTAAGAATAAGGCTGCGAAAAACCTTCTCTTTATTGATAGTAGAGAAACCTCCATACAGTAGATGCGGAAAACATACGATGAACCCCAGTATTGTACCACATAGATAGGACTCTTACCGGCTAAGCTTGGAGCAGGCTGTGTGCACAGAGCCCAAGATACAAAACTGTAGGGATGTGGACTGTGTTACCCTGTTCCTGCCCCTGAAGACAACAAACACCTCATGTGAATACTGTCTTGCGATTTTATATCTAAATGCGGTTATAATGGTGATGTAACAGCATGTGAAGTGTTAATGCATAATGTGAGTATAGCATAAGATAAGCTTAGGATACCATAAGACATAAGTATAACATAAACCCTAAAATACAAATTTTATTAAATCTCTTTAAAATCGGGACATGCGGCATAAAGATGATCCGCATCAGTATTGCACTTTATCAAGATAAGTTCCTTTTATTGTTTAGTCTTGTGATCATTTATGTCATTGATACCTCTATGGGTGATTAATTCCAGGGCTGGCTAGGGTTATCCAGGGATAGCCGCCGTGGAACGGGGCGCCACAGTGTCAACATTAACTAGGGTGTCACCCTCCACTATAAGGCAGGTAATCAGCATCTAGGGTGTTGAACAGGGCTGATTGTAGCCTTTGTTTGGATGCCCGAATGTATCCTTTGGCTTGGAGGTCCAAAGATATTAGGAACGTTCTTGGGTGTTTTTATAAATTTGCACATTGTCACTTTATTCACTGTTGTCACTTTAATCATTTAGTACACACTGAGGATTGATTGTTTGATGTGATATCTGTACCAGTTTCTGGTAGACTGTCAGATCTTTGGTCTATGTAAGTACGAATAAGGGACTTTTAGGGTCTAGGGGCAGCTGCCGTTCAGCAAGGGTGCCATTGTCATCTATATGTAGGATGCCCATCTCCGTTGACATGCAGGTTCAGGCTAGGGTATCTATAGGGTGAGTTTTATTGAAGTACAGTGGGTACGGAAAGCATTCAGACCCCTTTAAATTTTTCACTCTTTGTTTCATTGCAGCCATTTGGTAAATTCTAAAAAGTTCATTTTTTTCTCATTAAAGTACACTCTGCACCCCATGTTGACTGAAAAAAACAGAGATGTAGAAATTTTTGCAAATTTATTAAAAAAGGAAAACTGAAATATCACATGGTCATAAGTATTCAGACCCTTTGCTCATATTTAAGTCACATGCTGTCCATTTCCTTGTGATCCTCCTTGAGATGGTTCTACTCTTTCATTGGAGTCCAGCTGTGTTTAATTAAACTGATAGGACTTGATTTGGAAAGGCACACACCTGTCTATATAAGACCTCACAGCTCACAGTGCATGTCAGACCAAATGACCAGTATTGAGTAGAAGCCCCCTTTTGAGCTAGTGCATCCATGAGTCTTCTTGGGAATGATGCAACAAGTTTTTCACACCTGGATTTGGGGTTCCTCTGCCATTCTTCCTTGCAGATCCTCTCCAGTTCTGTCAGGTTGGATGGTGAACGTTGGTGGACAGCCATTTTCAGGTCTCTCCAGAGATGTTCAATTGGGTTTAGGTCAGGGCTCTGGCTGGGCCAGTCTAGAATGGTCACAGAGTTGTTCTGAAGCCACTCCTTTGTTATTTTAACTGTGTGCATAGGGTCATTGTCTTGTTGGAAGGTGAACCTTCGGCCAAGTCTGAGGTCCAGAGCACTCTGGAAGAGGTTTTCATGCAGGATATCTGTGTACTTGGCCGCATTCATGTTTCTTTCAATTCCAACCAGTCGTCCTGTCCCTGCAGCTGAAAAACACCCCCATGATGCTGCCACCACCATGTTTCACTGTTGGGATTGTATTGGGCAGGTGATGAGCAGTGCCTGGTTTTCTCCACACATACCCCTTAGAATTATCACCAAAAAGTTCTATCTTAGTCTCATCAGACCAAAGAATCTTATTTCTCATAGACTGGGAGTCCTTCATGTGTTTTTAAGCAAACTCTGTGCAGGCTTTCATATGTCTTGCACTGAGGAGAGGCTTCCGTTGGGCCACTCTGCCATAAAGGCTCGACTTGTGGAGGGCTGCAGTGATAGTTGACTTTATGCAACTTTCTCCCATCTCCCTACTGCATCTTTGGAGCTCAGCCACAGTGATCTTGGGGTTCATCTTTACCTCTCTCACCAAGGCTCTTCTCCCACGATTGCTCAGTTGAGCTGGACGGCCAGGTCTAGGAAGACTTCTGGTGGTCCCAAACTTTTTCCACTTAAGGATTATGGAGGCCACTGTGTTCTTAGGACCCTTGACTAATGCAGAAATTCTTTTGTAAACTTGGCCAGATCTGTGCCTTGCCACAATTCTGTCTCTAAGCTCCTTTGGCAGTGTCAGGATGCCAGGTTTAATTTTACTTTGCCAGTAGTTTTTCCCTTAGCCAAGATGGCTTCCATTGCCTCACTGGGGTCATGTGTTTCCTGCCTGTGGACCTACTTAAACTGCATGTGTTGCAATCATGCCTTGCCTGAGTATTGTGTGCTTTTAGCTTTCTACTCACCTGTGCTAGCCCTCTGAATAGAGTCTTGCTGACCTTGTGATTACTCCTAGTCATCCGCTGAAAGGATTGCTGCCTGAATCCTCTGCTAAGGGGACTTCTGCTGAAAGGAACCGCTGGCTGTTGTTCACTCACGCTGGGATCTCTGAACTTTTGTCTTCCTGAAGAAAACTTCTCCTGGATCTCTACACCTCTGGTATAGTCACCATCTTGCTCTGTTTTTAAATACCCGGCTCCAGCTCTGCTTAAGACATCGCTGTTTCCTCCGCTGCACCTCCTGCATTCTTCAATATCCAGATCCATATTCCAGTTTGTCTTCTCTTCTGCACTACGTGAGTCCACAATCAACTGAGGAATACCTACGTCTGCTTACTATCCTTATTTCTGTTTGCATATTACTGTACCTAAGTAAACTTGGACTATCGTTAACTTTTGCATACCCTAATAGTAATGAAGGCCGTGCCTTACAGATTAGGTTCTAAGAAGTATTGTTTGGAATGAACTTACCTTCATAAACTGTTTGCTGTGATCTTTTGCACTTGAGTTTAAAATAGACTTTCACACTACTCTTGTCTCAGTCTCTGCTTTTGGCCCACGCCATTGGACTTCAGGGTATCTACTAACATCGTAACAGGCAGTTCCTTTGAGCTCATGATTCTCATTTGGTCTGACATGCACTGTGAGCTGTGAGGTCTTATATAGACAGGTGTGTGCCTTTCCAAATCAAGTCCTATCAGTTTAATTAAACACAGCTGGACTCCAATGAAAGAGTAGAACCATCTCAAGGAGGATCACAAGAAATGGACAGCATGTGACTTAAATATGAGCAAAGGGTCTGAATACTTATGACCATGTGATATTTCAGTTTTCCTTTTTTAATAAATTTGCAAAAATTTCTACATTTCTGTTTTTTTTTTCAGTCAAGATGGGGTGCACAGTGTACTTTAATGAGAAAAAAAATGAACTTTTTAGAATTTACCAAATGGCTGCAATGAAACAAAGAGTGAAAGATGTAAAGGGGTCTGAATGCTTTCCGTACCCACTGTATATAGTACTCAATGTTCCAGGCAGTGGGAGGCATTACTGGGATCCAGAGCAGTCGCTCCAGTCACGTCCAGAGCCTAAGGTCTGGCATAGGAGCTGCCGGACACTTTGTGTGCTCTGAAGTACAAAGGAAGATGGACAGGGACCTGCATAGATGGAAGTTGAAGGCCAGTCCCGGGTGCACTGCAGAGGTGGACGAGAAATACAGGATGAGCTAGCAACAGGGCTGAAGAGGAGTTATGCTAAGAAGGAGGATAATGTGAATTGCTGTGCCTTATCCCATCTGTACCCACCTGATGAACTTGAACTGTCAAGTATATGTTTGACTGTTACAAAGAACTTCGTGTTCCCTAAATTGTGAGCGGCGGCTTCTGAGGACAGAAGCCTGAAGGCAGTGGAGGCCTGCGGCCTACAAGAGAATGTGCTGCACCCCACACCCTAGAGCACACTGGGACTGGGACACCCATTGTCTGTAAAGTGCCAGAGCGAAATCAGACCGACGTTCAGTCACGACTACCGCTCTGTGCCACTTTACAAGATGAGTGATAAGGGAACTTCTCCATCAGAAGAGACGAGGAAATAATGGTCGCTGCCCAAACTGTGACAAGAACAGGACCACAATGCAACAAGAACTGTCTCACAATGCTCTTGGAACTTTCCCATAATGCATTGCAAATTGAAACTAGAGCAAATACATTAAATCACTAGCAGACAGTGCAGTTATCAAACAATAAAAAAGAGACAGGATTCAAATGCAAGCAACATAATGTCAGAACTGATATACACATAAAGTGACTAGATTCCCTGGATAGCTAAATTCACTGCTGAGGCAAGAACACGGGCTGCCCAGCACTATTTAAGTGCACCCCATGAAGATAGACACTCTAATTTACAAGGCCATAACATATAGGTGCATCTCACAAAATTAGAATATCATCAAAAAGTTAATTTATTTCAGTTCTTCAATGCAAAAAGTGAACCTCATATATTATATAGAGTCATTACAAACACAGTGATCTATTTCAAGTGTTTATTTCTGTTAATGTTGATGATTATGGCTTATAGCCAATGAAAACACAAAAGTCATTAACTCAGTAAATTAAAATAATTAACAAAAAACACCTGCAAAGACTTCCTAAGCATTTAAAAAGGTCCCTTAGTCTGTTTTAGTAGGCTCCACAATCATGACAATCATGATGAAGACTGCTGGCTTGACAGATGTCCAGAGTTCCAATTTTCATTTGAAATCAAGGTCCCAGAGTCTGGAAGAAGAGTGGAGAGGCCACAATCCAAGCTGCTTGAGGTCTAGTGTGAAGTTTCCACAATCAGTGATGGTTTGGGGAGCCGTGTCATCTGCTGGTGTAGGTCCACTGTGTTTTTTCAACACAAAAGTCAGCGCAGCCGTCTACCAGGAAATTTTAGAGCACTTCATGCTTCCCTCTGCCACAGTATCAAGCTACCAGGGGGCCAAAGGGGGCGGTGGCCCCGGGCCCCTCGCTCTTAGGGGGCCCATCCAGGGCTACGCCAGTGTAACTGTATCTAGCATGCCCCTGGTGCCAGCATCGGGCCCCACTGCCCGCCACCGCCGCAAGTTTACTGATGAGAGAGGGAGCGCGGATCTCTCTCCCATTAGTCCCTTCTGTGACTGACGTCTCTGACATCATCACTTGGCGCCCAGCCCGCTGTGCTGAAGATGTGTGCGTGCTGGGTGCTCTGAGCAGCGAGGGAACCAGGAGGAGAGATGAGTACTGTTTATTTATTTTTTGCCGGGTGGGGGGCGGCATTATATTACAGACTCTGCCTATGGGAAGGGGGAGGTGCATTATACTACAGACTCTGCCTATGGGGGAGCATTATCCTAAAGACTCTGCCCACAGAGAGGGGGGGCATTATACTAAAGACTCTGCCTATGGGGAGGGGGGGCATTATACTACAGACTGTCTATGGGGAGGGGGGGAGCATTATACTAAAGCCTCTGTCTATGGGGGGGCATTCTACTACAGACTCTGCCTATGGGGGGCATTATACTACAGACTCTGTTTATGAGCAGGGGAGAGCAGTAGACTGCAGACTCTGCCTATGGGGGGACATTGTACTACAGACTCTGCCTATAAGAGGGGGAGCATTATACTACAGACTCTGCCTATGGGGGGTGCATTTTACTACAGACTCTGCCTATAGGTGGGGCATTATACTACAGACGCTGCCTATGAGATGGGGGGGGCATTATATCACAGACTCTGCCTATGAGGAGGGGGGGGACATTATACTACAGACTCTGCCTATGAGATGGGGGGGCATTATACTACAGATTCTGCCTATGGGGGAGCATTATACTGCAGACTCTGCCTATGGGGGAGCATTATACTGCAGACTCTGCCTATGGGGGGGCATTATACTACAGACTCTGCCTATGAGGAGGGGGGGAGCATTATACTACAGACTCTGCCTATGGGGGGGACATTGTACTACAGACTCTGCCTATAAGAGGGGGAGCATTATACTACAGACTCTGCCTATGGGGGGTGCATTTTACTACAGACTCTGCCTATAAGTGGGGCATTATACTACAGACGCTGCCTATGAGATGGGGGGGGGCATTATACCACAGACTCTGCCTATGAGGAGGGGGGGCACATTACACTACAGACTCTGCCTATGAGATGGGGGGGGGCATTATACTACAGATTCTGCCTATGAGGAGGGGGGGGCATTATACTACAGACTCTGCCTATGAGGAGGGGGGAGCATTATACTACAGACTCTGCCTATGGGGGGGGCATTATACTGCAGACTCTGCCTATGGGGGGGCATTATACCACAGACTCTGCCTATGAGGAGGGGGGGAGCATTATACTACAGACTCTGCCTATGGGGGGGAGCTTTATACTACAGACTCTGTCAATGGGGGGAGCATTTTACTACAGACTCTGCCTATAGGGGCGCATTATACTATACGAAGGACTATGGGGAGTGCATTATACTATATTGAGGACTATCTGGTGCATTATACTATATGTAGGCTATTTATACAGTGTGGGAGATAATGTGGGTTCTTTGAACAGCGTGGGGGCCATCATACAGTGTGGGAGATAATGTGGGGTCTTTGTATAGTGTGGAGGCCATCATACAGTGTTGGAGCCATCAGCTTGGGGGCTACTAAGGGGTCAGTATACTTTGTGGGGGTACTATACAGTGAGGGGGAATTATATCGTGAATAGGAGAACATCATACTGGTTAGAGCGGAGCTCTACATGGGGGGAGACTCAGGACATTATTAAATCTTAGGTGGGCACTTATTGTTATAGGGGAACTCAGGTTATCGTGACTGTCGAAGGGGCACTATTACTTTCTAGGGGGCACAATGTGGGCACTGTTTTCTAGGACACTTGCACACGGCATTACTTTATTTTAGAGGTTTGTTTTACCATCTAGAGGGCACACAGTAGGTGCAGTAATAGGGACACATTTTGCAGCAGAGGCTCAGTATTGGGGTATCAGCAGGATGAGAAGTTTGTGCAGGTTGGGGATAGATGTGGTCAGTGCCTGAAATGTAAGGAGTCAAATGTGTCTTTGTTGTGATCTCTGCATACCTGAGACTCTGAGTCCTGGCTGGAGAAGTTGTCGTGTCGGTCTGGGCCAGATGGAAAAGACGGGAAAAGTGAACAATTTAATCAGAAAGAACGTCAGCTGTAAGGTACTATATATAACTGAGCTGTGATCTCTTATATGTTCTGCAGGACTGGCATCTATCAATATATGTCACCATATGGCGGTAATATCAGTGCTGGTCTTTGTATAGAGATTATTTTTAGTAACAGCGCGGTCATCTGCTGAGGTTTTCCTACATCAACTATCTGGGTGCGCCGCTATAGTTGGAATCAGGGTTACCTGGTTAGAGGCCCACTCAGAAGTTTCGGCCCCCTGAACCAAAACCTTAGCTACGCCAAGCTTTTTGGAGATGGAAATTTCATTCTCCAGCAGGACTTGGCCCCTGTCCACACTGACAAAAGTACTAATACCTGGTTTAAAACAACAGTATCACTGTGCTTGATTGGCAGCAAACTCACCTGACCTTAACCCCATAAAGAATCTATGGGGTATTGTCAAGAGGAAAATGAGAGACACCAGACCCAACAATGCAGACGACCTGAAGGCTTCTATCAAAGCCACCTGGGCTTCCATAACCCCTCAGCAGTGCCACAGGCTGATCCCTCCATGCCATATTGCCGCATTGATGCAGTAATTGATGTAAAAGGATCCCCGACCAAGTATTGAGGGCATTTATTGAACATACATTTCAGTAGGATAACATTTTGGATTTTGAAAACATTTTTCAAGCTGTTGTTATAAGGTATTCTAATTAATTGAAATAATGACTTTTGAGTTTTCATTGGCTGTAAGCCATAATCATCAACATTAACAGAAATAAACACGTGAAATAGATCACTCTGTGTGTAATGGCTCTATATAATATATGAGTTTCACGTTTTGTATTGAAGAACTGAAATAAATTAACTTTTATGGTGATATTCTAATTTTGTGAGATGCACCTGTAGATGGGCTTGGCTGCACCCTGAATAAAAATAGCATGTAAAAAATATATATGATATATATGAGGTATTGGTCGATATTTTGGCCAAAATATACAAGCTCGCAACCTGCTCAAGGGTCCTCATACTTGCGAGTCCCTACACTAACATTAAAAGCAAAGTCACAAAAACAAGGAATTAAAGTTCCCACCAAAATTCAAGAATTAACACAGCAAATACAGCAACAATAATTACAAGGATGCAGCAAACCCATATAATGAAGAAGTCAGCAACACAGGTGCAAAATATTGATGAGACAACCACTCACAACCTACCAATTCATGGAGGGGGTGATTGCTTAGTATTAAAACTGCACACAAATAAGCCTTGTATAGGGCACTGGTCACACATAGGTAGTGCACAATGTCTGGCTTACAGCCTATTAGTGAAGCCCAAACTATTAGATTAGGCGGGCTGCCCAGCACTTTTTAAGTGCACCCCATGAAGACAGACACCCTAGTTTACAAGGCCAACATTGATGGGTCTGGCTGCACCCTGAATAAAAATAACGTGCAAAAAATATATATGATATATATGAGGTATTAGTAAATATTTTGGCCAAAATACACAAGCTCGCAACCCGCGTCAAGGGTCCTCATACTTGCGAGTCCCTACACTAACATTAAAAGCAAAGACAAATTTAAATTCCCACCAAAATTCAAGAATTAACACAGGAAAAAAGGGCAACAGTGTTTACCTGCCTAGGTCTCAGTACTAATCATACCATATAATAACGATGACAGCAATACAGGTGCAAAATACTGATGCGACAACCACTCACATATTACCAATTAATGGAGGGGGGTGATTACATAGTAATAAAACTGCACACAAAATTATATGGGATTGCTACATCCTAATAGTGCATTAGTTCTGAGATCTGGGCAGGTAAATGCTATATTAATAATTGATTTTTTGGGGAAAGTTAAATTCTCTTTTGTTGGCTTTACTTTTAATCTAACTGAAATACACATAAGTTTTTTTCCTAAACATTAGGATCTGTTTAGAGCCATCAGCTCAAAAAGGCTTCCTTTGACAGACTTGGCATAAGCAGGTCAAAAGGAACCCTGATCTTTACCATTACACCCCTTTACAGGAATGGAGACTTACCACATGCTCAGGGTTGCATCTACAGAGTAGCTGCTGGCCAGAGGAGCGAGTTTGAGGCTATAACTCTAACTAAAGCTTTTTTATTACTAAATGATGGGTTCTGTCTAAGGCCATTGGCTCAAAAAGACTTCCTCGGACAGACTTGGCGCAAGCTACTCCATTCTGCAGATCCCAAGGGAACCCTGGCCTTTACCATTACACCCCTGTACAGGGATAGATACTTACCATAGGCCCAGGGTTGCATCTACAGAGTAGCTGCTGGCCGGAGGAGCGAGCTTGAGGCTATAGTGGTTGATTCAACTCTAACTAAAGCTTTTTTTTCCTAAATACTGGGATCTGTTTAAGGCTGTTGGCTCAAACAGACTTCCTCGGACAGACTTGGCGCAAGCTACTCCATTCTGCAGATCCCAAGGGAACCCTGGTTTTTACCATTACACCCCTGTACAGGGATAGATACTTACCATAGGCCCAGGGTTGCATCTACAGAGTAGCTGCTGGCTGGAGGAGTGCGCTTGAGGCTTGAGTAGTTGAGTCAATCCTAACTAAAGAAAAACCTATCTAATGACACTTTCTTGTTAGGACCTGTCTGAGGCCTATGGCTCAAAAAAGCTTCTTTGGAAAAACTTGGCAAAAGCCAGTCTATCCTACAGGTTCCAAAGGAACTCTGACCTTCACTCTTACAGCCCTGTACAGTGATAAAGACTTATTACAGGGCCTTGATTGCATCTACATAGTAGATGCTGACTGGAGGGGCAAACTTAAGGTTAGAATGGTTCAGCCAACCCTAACTATTGCTACTTTCTTAAATGTTAGGATATTTCTGAGGCCGTTGGCTCAAACAGGCTTCCTTGGACAGACTTGGCGCAAAACACACCATTTCTGATGTTTCCAAATGAACCCTGGGCTTCACCCTTGAACCTCTATACAGGGACCGTTTCATACTTTTAAGGTTGAAAGACACAAGTCCATCAAGTTCAACCTAAAAGCTAATGTGTTGATCCAGAGGAAGGCAAAAACCCCATGAGGCAGATGCTAATTGCCCCATATTAGGGGAAAAATTCCTTCCCGACTCCACATATGGCAATCAGACTAGTTCCCTGGATCAACGTCCCATAACAAAATCTAGTACGGATCACCTGCAATTTTATATTATTCAAGAAAGGCACACACATGCCCTCCTTGAATTTTTTTTAGAAAATTAAGTATTTCAATTTCATGTGGTAGAGAGTTTCATAACGTCATTGCTCACACAATAAAAATTTGCCAACTAACTTCCTTTAGACAAAGTGAATTAGGATCTTTATGCTAGAGTAATTGAATTAACTCTAACTGAAATAGATTAATGCTTTTTTCCTAAATGTTGAAATTTGTTTAAATCCATCAGCTCAAAAAGGCTTTCTCGGACAGACTTGGCGCAAGCTACTCCATTCTGCAGATCCCAAGGGAACCCTGGCCTTTACCATTACACCCCTGTACAGGGATAGATACTTACCATAGGCCCAGGGCTGCATCTACAGAGTAGCTGCTGGCCGGAGGAGCGAGCTTGAGGCTATAGTGGTTGATTCAACTCTAACTAAAGCTTTTTTTTCCTAAATACTGGGATCTGTTTAAGGCTGTTGGCTCAAACAGACTTCCTCGGACAGACTTGGCGCAAGCTACTCCATTCTGCAGATCCCAAGGGAACCCTGGTTTTTACCATTACACACCTGTACAGGGATAGATACTTACCATAGGCCCAGGGTTGCATCTACAGAGTAGCTGCTGGCCGGAGGAGTGCGCTTGAGGCTTGAGTAGTTGAATCAATCCTAACTAAAGAAAAACCTATCTAATGACACTTTCTTGTTAGGACCTGTCTGAGGCCTATGGCTCAAAAAAGCTTCTTTGGAAAGACTTGGCAAAAGCCAGTCTATCCTACAGGTTCCAAAGTAACTCTGGCCTTCACTCTTACAGCCCTGTACAGTGATAAAGACTTATTACAGGGCCTTGATTGCATCTACATAGTAGATGCTGACTGGAGGGGCAAACTTAAAGTTAGAATGGTTCAGCCAACCCTAACTATTGCTACTTTCTTAAATGTTAGGATATTTCTGAGGCCATTGGCTCAAACAGGCTTCCTTGGACAGACTTGGCGCAAAACACACCATTTCTGATGTTTCCAAATGAACCCTGGGCTTCACCCTTGAACCTCTATACAGGGACCGTTTCATAGTTTTAAGGTTGAAAGACACAAGTCTGTCAAGTTCAACCTAAAAGCTAATGTGTTGATCCAGAGGAAGGCAAAAACCCCATGAGGCAGATGCTAATTGCCCCATATTAGGGGAAAAATTCCTTCCCGACTCCACATATGGCAATCAGACTAGTTCCCTGGATCAACGTCCCATAACAAAATCTAGTACGGATAACCTGCAATTTTATATTATTTAAGAAAGGCACACACATGCCCTCCTTGAATTTTTTTTAGAAAATTAAGTATTTCAATTTCATGTGGTAGAGAGTTTCATAACCTCATTGCTCACACAATAAAAATTTGCCAACTAACTTCCTTTAGACAAAGTGAATTAGGATCTTTATGCTAGAGTAATTGAATTAACTCTAACTGAAATAGATTAATGCTTTTTTCCTAAATGTTGAAATTTGTTTAAATCCATCAGCTCAAAAATGCTTTCTCGGACAGACTTGGCGCAAGCTACTCCATCCTGCAGATCCCAAGGGAACCCTGGCCTTTACCATTACACCCCTGTACAGGGATAGATACTTACCATAGGTCCAGGGCTGCATCTACAGAGTAGCTGCTGGCCGGAGGAGCGAGCTTGAGGCTATAGTGGTTGATTCAACTCTAACTAAAGCTTTTTTTTCCTAAATACTGGGATCTGTTTAAGGCTGTTGGCTCAAACAGACTTCCTCGGACAGACTTGGCGCAAGCTACTCCATTCTGCAGATCCCAAGGGAACCCTGGTTTTTACCATTACACCCCTGTACAGGGATAGATACTTACCATAGGCCCAGGGTTGCATCTACAGAGTAGCTGCTGGCCGGAGGAGTGCGCTTGAGGCTTGAGTAGTTGAATCAATCCTAACTAAAGAAAAACCTATCTAATGCCACTTTCTTGTTTGGACCTGTCTGAGGCCTATGGCTCAAAAAAGCTTCTTTGGAAAGACTTGGCAAAAGCCAGTCTATCCTACAGGTTCCAAAGGAACTCTGGCCTTCACTCTTACAGCCCTGTACAGCGATAAAGACTTATTACAGGGCCTTGATTGCATCTACATAGTAGATGCTGACTGGAGGGGCAAACTTAAGGCTAGAATGGTTCAGCCAACCCTAACTATTGCTACTTTCTTAAATGTTAAGATATTTCTGAGGCCGTTGGCTCAAACAGGCTTCCTTGGACAGACTGGGCGCAAAACACACCATTTCTGATGTTTCCAAATGAACCCTGGGCTTCACCCTTGAACCTCTATACAGGGACCGTTTCATAGTTTTAAGGTTGAAAGACACAAGTCCATCAAGTTCAACCTAAAAGCTAATGTGTTGATCCAGAGGAAGGCAAAAACCCTATGAGGCAGATGCTAATTGCCCCATATTAGGGGAAAAATTCCTTCCCGACTCCACATATGGCAATCAGACTAGTTCCCTGGATCAACGTCCCATAACAAAATCTAGTACGGATAACCTGCAATTTTATATTATTCAAGAAAGGCACACACATGCCCTCCTTGAATTTTTTTTAGAAAATTAAGTATTTCAATTTCATGTGGTAGAGAGTTTCATAACCTCATTGCTCACACAATAAAAATTTGCCAACTAACTTCCTTTAGACAATGTGAATTAGGATCTTTATGCTAGAGTAATTGAATTAACTCTAACTGAAATAGATTAATGCTTTTTTCCTAAATGTTGAAATTTGTTTAAATCCATCAGCTCAAAAAGGCTTTCTCGGACAGACTTGGCGCAAGCTACTCCATTCTGCAGATCCCAAGGGAACCCTGGCCTTTACCATTACACCCCTGTACAGGGATAGATACTTACCATAGGCCCAGGGTTGCATCTACAGAGTAGCCGCTGGCCGGAGGAGCGAGCTTGAGGCTATAGTGGTTGATTCAACTCTAACTAAAGCTTTTTTTTCCTAAATACTGGGATCTGTTTAAGGCTGTTGGCTCAAACAGACTTCCTCGGACAGACTTGGCGCAAGCTACTCCATTCTGCAGATCCCAAGGGAACCCTGGTTTTTACCATTACACCCCTGTACAGGGATAGATACTTACCATAGGCCCAGGGTTGCATCCACAGAGTAGCTGCTGGTCGGAGGAGTGCGCTTGAGGCTTGAGTAGTTGAGTCAATCCTAACTAAAGAAAAACCTATCTAATGACACTTTCTTGTTAGGACCTGTCTGAGGCCTATGGCTCAAAAAAGCTTCTTTGGAAAAACTTGGCAAAAGCCAGTCTATCCTACAGGTTCCAAAGGAACTCTGACCTTCACTCTTACATCCCTGTACAGTGATAAAGACTTATTACAGGGCCTTGATTGCATCTACATAGTAGATGCTGACTGGAGGGGCAAACTTAAGGTTAGAATGGTTCAGCCAACCCTAACTATTGCTACTTTCTTAAATGTTAGGATATTTCTGAGGCCGTTGGCTCAAACAGGCTTCCTTGGACAGACTTGGCGCAAAACACACCATTTCTGATGTTTCCAAATGAACCCTGGGCTTCACCCTTGAACCTCTATACATGGACCGTTTCATAGTTTTAAGGTTGAAAGACACAAGTCCATCAAGTTCAACCTAAAAGCTAATGTGTTGATCCAGAGGAAGGCAAAAACCCCATGAGGCAGATGCTAATTGCCCCATATTAGGGGAAAAATTCCTTCCCGACTCCACATATGGCAATCAGACTAGTTCCCTGGATCAACGTCCCATAACAAAATCTAGTACGGATAACCTGCAATTTTATATTATTCAAGAAAGGCACACACATGCCCTCCTTGAATTTTTTTTAGAAAATTAAGTATTTCAATTTCATGTGGTAGAGAGTTTCATAACCTCATTGCTCACACAATAAAAATTTGCCAACTAACTTCCTTTAGACAAAGTGAATTAGGATCTTTATGCTAGAGTAATTGAATTAACTCTAACTGAAATAGATTAATGCTTTTTTCCTAAATGTTGAAATTTGTTTAAATCCATCAGCTCAAAAAGGCTTTCTCGGACAGACTTGGCGCAAGCTACTCCATTCTGCAGATCCCAAGGGAACCCTGGCCTTTACCATTACACCCCTGTACAGGGATAGATACTTACCATAGGCCCAGGGCTGCATCTACAGAGTAGCTGCTGGCCGGAGGAGCGAGCTTGAGGCTATAGTGGTTGATTCAAGTCTAACTAAAGCTTTTTTTTCCTAAATACTGGGATCTGTTTAAGGCTGTTGGCTCAAACAGACTTCCTCGGACAGACTTGGCGCAAGCTACTCCATTCTGCAGATCCCAAGGGAACCCTGGTTTTTACCATTACACACCTGTACAGGGATAGATACTTACCATAGGCCCAGGGTTGCATCTACAGAGTAGCTGCTGGCCGGAGGAGTGCGCTTGAGGCTTGAGTAGTTGAATCAATCCTAACTAAAGAAAAACCTATCTAATGACACTTTCTTGTTAGGACCTGTCTGAGGCCTATGGCTCAAAAAAGCTTCTTTGGAAAGACTTGGCAAAACCCAGTCTATCCTACAGGTTCCAAAGGAACTCTGGCCTTCACTCTTACAGCCCTGTACAGTGATAAAGACTTATTACAGGGCCTTGATTGCATCTACTTAGTAGATGCTGACTGGAGGGGCAAACTTAAAGTTAGAATGGTTCAGCCAACCCTAACTATTGCTACTTTCTTAAATGTTAGGATCTTTCTGAGGCCATTGGCTCAAACAGGCTTCCTTGGACAGACTTGGCGCAAAACACACCATTTCTGATGTTTCCAAATGAACCCTGGGCTTCACCCTTGAACCTCTATACAGGGACCGTTTCATAGTTTTAAGGTTGAAAGACACAAGTCTGTCAAGTTCAACCTAAAAGCTAATGTGTTGATCCAGAGGAAGGCAAAAACCCCATGAGGCAGATGCTAATTGCCCCATATTAGGGGAAAAATTCCTTCCCGACTCCACATATGGCAATCAGACTAGTTCCCTGGATCAACGTCCCATAACAAAATCTAGTACGGATAACCTGCAATTTTATATTATTTAAGAAAGGCACACACATGCCCTCCTTGAATTTTTTTTAGAAAATTAAGTATTTCAATTTCATGTGGTAGAGAGTTTCATAACCTCATTGCTCACACAATAAAAATTTGCCAACTAACTTCCTTTAGACAAAGTGAATTAGGATCTTTATGCTAGAGTAATTGAATTAACTCTAACTGAAATAGATTAATGCTTTTTTCCTAAATGTTGAAATTTGTTTAAATCCATCAGCTCAAAAAGGCTTTCTCGGACAGACTTGGCGCAAGCTACTCCATTCTGCAGATCCCAAGGGAACCCTGGCCTTTACCATTACACCCCTGTACAGGGATAGATACTTACCATAGGCCCAGGGCTGCATCTACAGAGTAGCTGCTGGCCGGAGGAGCGAGCTTGAGGCTATAGTGGTTGATTCAACTCTAACTAAAGCTTTTTTTTCCTAAATACTGGGATCTGTTTAAGGCTGTTGGCTCAAACAGACTTCCTCGGACAGACTTGGCGCAAGCTACTCCATTCTGCAGATCCCAAGGGAACCCTGGTTTTTACCATTACACCCCTGTACAGGGATAGATACGTACCATAGGCCCAGGGTTGCATCTACAGAGTAGCTGCTGACCAGAGGAGTGCGCTTGAGGCTTGAGTAGTTGAATCAATCCTAACTAAAGAAAAACCTATCTAATGCCACTTTCTTGTTAGGACCTGTCTGAGGCCTATGGCTCAAAAAAGCTTCTTTGGAAAGACTTGGCAAAAGCCAGTCTATCCTACAGGTTCCAAAGGAACTCTGGCCTTCACTCTTACAGCCCTGTACAGCGATAAAGACTTATTACAGGACCTTGATTGCATCTACATAGTAGATGCTGACTGGAGGGGCAAACTTAAGGCTAGAATGGTTCAGCCAACCCTAACTATTGCTACTTTCTTAAATGTTAAGATATTTCTGAGGCCGTTGGCTCAAACAGGCTTCCTTGGACAGACTGGGCGCAAAACACACCATTTCTGATGTTTCCAAATGAACCCTGGGCTTCACCCTTGAACCTCTATACAGGGACCGTTTCATAGTTTTAAGGTTGAAAGACACAAGTCCATCAAGTTCAACCTAAAAGCTAATGTGTTGATCCAGAGGAAGGCAAAAACCCCATGAGGCAGATGCTAATTGCCCCATATTAGGGGAAAAATTCCTTCCCGACTCCACATATGGCAATCAGACTAGTTCCCTGGATCAACGTCCCATAACAAAATCTAGTACGGATAACTTGCAATTTTATATTATTCAAGAAAGGCACACACATGCCCTCCTTGAATTTTTTTTAGAAAATTAAGTATTTCAATTTCATGTGGTAGAGAGTTTCATAACGTCATTGCTCACACAATAAAAATTTGCCAACTAACTTCCTTTAGACAAAGTGAATTAGGATCTTTATGCTAGAGTAATTGAATTAACTCTAACTGAAATAGATTAATGCTTTTTTCCTAAATGTTGAAATTTGTTTAAATCCATCAGCTCAAAAAGGCTTTCTCGGACAGACTTGGCGCAAGCTACTCCATTCTGCAGATCCCAAGGGAACCCTGGCCTTTACCATTACACCCCTGTACAGGGATAGATACTTACCATAGGCCCAGGGCTGCATCTACAGAGTAGCTGCTGGCCGGAGGAGCGAGCTTGAGGCTATAGTGGTTGATTCAACTCTAACTAAAGCTTTTTTTTCCTAAATACTGGGATCTGTTTAAGGCTGTTGGCTCAAACAGACTTCCTCGGACAGACTTGGCGCAAGCTACTCCATTCTGCAGATCCCAAGGGAACCCTGTTTTTTACCATTACACCCCTGTACAGGGATAGATACTTACCATAGGCCCAGGGTTGCATCTACAGAGTAGCTGCTGGCCGGAGGAGTGCGCTTGAGGCTTGAGTAGTTGAATCAATCCTAACTAAAGAAAAACCTATCTAATGCCACTTTCTTGTTAGGACCTGTCTGAGGCCTATGGCTCAAAAAAGCTTCTTTGGAAAGACTTGGCAAAAGCCAGTCTATCCTACAGGTTCCAAAGGAACTCTGGCCTTCACTCTTTCAGCTCTGTACAGCGATAAAGACTTATTGCAGGGCCTTGATTGCATCTACATAGTAGATACTGACTGGAGGGGCAAACTTAAGGCTAGAATGGTTCAGCCAACCCTAACTATTGCTACTTTCTTAAATGTTAGGATATTTCTGAGGCCGTTGGCTCAAACAGGCTTCCTTGGACAGACTGGGCGCAAAACACACCATTTCTTATGTTTCCAAATGAACCCTGGGCTTCACCCTTGAACCTCAATACATGGACAGTTTCATAGTTTTAAGGTTGAAAGACACAAGTCCATCAAGTTCAACCTAAAAGCTAATGTGTTGATCCAGAGGAAGGCAAAAACCCCATGAGGCAGATGCTAATTGCCCCATATTAGAGGAAAAATTCCTTCCCGACTCCACATATGGCAATCAGACTAGTTCCCTGGATCAACGTCCCATAACAAAATCTAGTACGGATAACCTGCAATTTTATATTATTCAAGAAAGGCACACATATGCCCTCCTTGAATTTTTTTTAGAAAATTTAGTATTTCAAGTTCATGTGGTAGAGAGTTCCATAACCTCATTGCTCACACAATAAAAATTTGCCAACTAACTTCCTTTAGACAAAGTGAATTAGGATCTTTATGCTAGAGTAATTGAATTAACTCTAACTGAAATAGATTAATGCTTTTTTCCTAAATGTTGAAATTTGTTTAAATCCATCAGCTCAAAAAGGCTTTCTCGGACAGACTTGGCGCAAGCTACTCCATTCTGCAGATCCCAAGGGAACCCTGGCCTTTACCATTACACGCCTGTACATGGATAGATACTTACCATAGGCCCAGGGCTGCATCTACAGAGTAGCTGCTGACCGGAGGAGCGAGCTTGAGGCTATAGTGGTTGATTCAACTCTAACTGAAGCTTTTTTTTTTCCTAAATACTGGGATCTGTTTAAGGCTGTTGGCTCAAACAGACTTCCTCGGACAGACTTGGCGCAAGCTACTCCATTCTGCAGATCCCAAGGGAACCCAGGTTTTTACCATTACACCCCTGTACAGGGATAGATACTTACCATAGGCCCAGGGTTGCATCTACAGAGTAGCTGCTGGCCGGAGGAGTGCGCTTGAGGCTTGAGTAGTTGAATCAATCCTAACTAAAGAAAAACCTATCTAATGCCACTTTCTTGTTAGGACCTGTCTGAGGCCTATGGCTCAAAAAAGCTTCTTTGGAAAGACTTGGCAAAAGCCAGTCTATCCTACAGGTTCCAAAGGAACTCTGGCCTTCACTCTTTCAGCTCTGTACAGCGATAAAGACTTATTGCAGGGCCTTGATTGCATCTACATAGTAGATACTGACTGGAGGGGCAAACTTAAGGCTAGAATGGTTCAGCCAACCCTAACTATTGCTACTTTCTTAAATGTTAGGATATTTTTGAGGCCGTTGGCTCAAACAGGCTTCCTTGGACAGACTGGGCGCAAAACACACCATTTCTGATGTTTCCAAATGAACCCTGGGCTTCACCCTTGAACCTCTATACATGGACCGTTTCATAGTTTTAAGGTTGAAAGACACAAGTCCATCAAGTTCAACCTAAAAGCTAATGTGTTGATCCAGAGGAAGGCAAAAACCCCATGAGGCAGATGCTAATTGCCCCATTTTAGGGGAAAAATTCCTTCCCGACTCCACATATGGCAATCAGACTAGTTCCCTGGATCAACGTCCCATAATAAAATCTATTACCACTAACCTGAAATGTTATATTATTCAAGGAACATTTTTCATCAAGCAGTTTTCACCGGAAATGTGTTGCACAACTGTTTGAATCTCAGTAAATTCCTGCACAACTTACATTTGAATACTCTGACCTTTTTACACCCACTCTTTTAACTTCTTAAATAGTGAACAGAGCTTATCTGGACCGCTTGTGGCTTAGCTTTACCTGAAAACTTATTACAAATTAGGCTGGAAAAGTGGTGTAAAATAGGACTGAAATTGACTCCATCTTTTGACTGGAGTACATTTCTTGAGGTGTAGTACGTCAGCTTTAAGGGGATATTTCAATAAATGAATGACCCTGGCTGCAGGTATAAAGAATCAAACTGTGCTGTCCTCACCCATTCCTGGGATTGTGTATGGCACTGACATCACCTCAATACTGCCGCAGCCAACAAATGTAATCAGACGGACTGCCCAGCTGAGCGCACTGAGCTGCTGCAGCTCTGAGATGGTGGAACCTCTTTTTTTTAATTAAATGACCTGCAGCTAGGGACATTCATTTATTGAAAGGGAACAACCCCTTTAAGGATGAGTCAAGTTCATTAAGAGGTTTAGTCTTTTTAATGAATTTGGTGCACGTTCCTCCAATAGGCGCTTCATGAATGCTGGTATAGAAATCCACCAGCCTTGATGAATCGGCCACCATAGGTTTACATGGCATGAGCATATACAGAACAGTTGTGTAGTATACGTTACCAGGCCCTCATGATGCTCTTGGTCCTGGATGGCCTTCCACAGTCTGCTTTCTTGCTTCATCATCTTGAAGGGCTCCACTTTCTTTTCTTCTGGCTGGCATGGTGCGGCTCTATCATCCTGCTCCTTTAACACGAAGGGACGAATGACTGTAAAGCTGCCAGGAGCGTTTTTTTATCCCCTTAGATCATTGTGACACCACAAAGTGATGACATAGACAAGTGGGTGAGGCGCCTTTATTCAGTCATCGGGTGTGGTCAGAAGAAATTAGCATATTCCGTGATGTTACTACAATGAGAACAGACATGAACATTCTATTCGGAACCCGACCGATATTATCAGCGGAACCTTCACTGCTGTCAGATTGGCACTAAAAACAAAAAGAGACCGCGGTGAACCTGGACAGTAACAATCTACAGGGACAGTGACTGCTAAGCGGACTTCATGTCAGATGTTATGCAGCTTTGTCAGAAAAAAAAACAATAAAATATATAAAAGACAGGCTCCAATAAACCTTAAACACTGGGCTGTAGTCACAGATTCTCCTTCCACCTGCAGCACATTGCTCCCCTGCCTAACCCTCCCCGTCCTGCAGCATGTTTCTCACCGCTTAATTCTCCCACTCCTGCAGCACATCACTCCCCTGTCTAAACCTCCCCCTCTTGCGGCACATTGCTCCCGTCTAATCCTCCCCTCCTTGCAGCACATTGTGCCCTTTCTAAATCTCCCCCTTCCTGCACCACATCACCCACTGCCAAATCCCCTCTTGCACCACATCGCCCACTGCCAAATCCTCCACCTACTGCAGCATATCGCTCCCTGCCTAATCCTCTCCTATTGCATTACATCACTCCCCTGCATAAGCCACCTCTTCCTGCAGCACATCGCTTCCCTGTCTAAACCTCCCCCTCTTGCGGCACATTGCTCCCGTCTAATCCTCCCCTCCTTGCAGCACATTGTGCCCTTTCTAAATCTCCCACTTCCTGCACCACATCGCCCACTGCCAAATCCCCTCTTGCACCACATCGCCCACAGCCAAATCCTGCACTTCCTGCAGCATATCGCTCCCTGCCTAATCCTCTCCTATTGCATTACATCACTCCCCTGCATAAGCCACCTCTTCCTGCAGCACATCGCTTCCCTGCCTAAGCCTCCCCCTCCTGCATTACATCACTCCCCTGCCTAATCCTCCTCTTCCTGCAGCACATCGCTCCCTGCCTAATCCTCCTCTTCCTGCAGCACAGCGCTCCCTGCCTAATCCTCCTCTTCCTGCAGCACATCGCTCCCCTGACCCCCTCTTACGTGACATCTTTTCTATCAGTTACATTTGTGAAGTAACTGCTGTCTCCTGTGAGCAGTGGAGAGCGAAGCTGAGAGCCAGGAGGCTCTGCCCCTCTGCCCCTTCTTGCCACATCATCATCCATCTACATCAGGGCTGTCAAACTCAAATATATAGAGGGCCAAAAGGAAGAGTTTAACTCAGAAAAATAAGTCAACACTTTATCAGATGTTTCTGTGAAAACTTGAGTACAACAAATAAGATTTTGTTATTTTCCCTCAGTTATAAAAAAAATAGTTATGAGAAAAGTGTGACAAAAAGGAGTCATAAAATGCACCAAAATGAAATATCACAATTTATGGCTCAAATTGAGGTGAAGCAAGGAAGAGGTTGAGCTTAGCTAATGAGATGCATCAAACATACAGGTGCTTCTCACAAAATTAGAATATCATCAAAAAGTTTATTTATTTCAGTTCTTCAATCCAAAAAGTGAAACTCATATATTATACAGAGTCATTACAGAGTGATCTATTTCAAGTGTTTATTTCTGTTAATGTTGATAATGATGGCTTACAGCCAATGAAAACACAAAAGTCATTATCTCAGTAAATTAGAATAATTAACAAAAAACACCTGCAAAGGCTTCTTACGCATTTAAAAAGGTCCCTTTGTCTGTTTCAGTAGGCTCCACAATCATGGGGAAGACTGATGACTTGACAGATGTCCAGAAGGCAGTCATTGACACACTCCACAAGGAGTGTAAACCACAAAAGGTCATTGCTAAAGAAGCTGGCTGTTAACAGAGTGCTGTATCCAAGCATATTTATGGAAAGTTGAGTGGAAAGAAAAAGTGTGGTAGGAAGAGGTGCACAAGCAACCGGGATAACCGCAGCCTTGAAAAGATTGTTAAGGAAAGGCCATTCAAACATTTGGGGAAGATTCACAAGGAGTGGACTGCTGCTGGAGTCATTGCTTCAAGAGCCACCACACACAGACGTATCCAGGACATGGGCTACAAGTGTCACATTCCTTGTGTCGAGCCACTCATGACCAATAGACAACGCCAGAAGCATCTTACCTGGGCCAAGGAGAAAAACACCTGGACTGTTGCTCAGTGGTCCAAGGTGTTGTTTTCCGATGAAAGTAAATTTTGCATTTAATTTGGAAATCAAGGTCCCAGAGTCTGGAGGAAGAGTGGAGAGGCCACAATCCAAGCTGCTGGAGGTCTCGTGTGAAGTTTCCACAATCAGTGATGGTTTGGGGAGCCATGTCATCTGCTGGTGTAGGTCCACTGTGTTTTATCAAGACCAAAGTCAGCGCACCCGTCTACCAGGACATTGTAGAGCCCTTCATGCTTCCCTCTGCCCACAAGCTTTTTGGAGATGGAAATGTCATTTTCCAGCAGGACTTGGCCCCTGTCCACACTGCCAAAAGTACCAATACCTGGTTTACACAACAGTATCACTGTGCTTGATTGGCAGTAAACTCACCTGACCTTAACCCCATAGAGAATCTATTATAGAGAATCTATGGGGTATTGTCAAGAGGAAGATGAGAGACACCAGACCCAACAATGCAGACGAGCTGAAGGCTTCTATCAAAGCCACCTGGGCTTCCATAACACCTCAGCAGTGTCACAGGCTGATCGCCTCCATGCCACATTGCCGCATTGATGCAGTAATTGATGCAAAAGGAGCCTGGCCAAGTATTGAGGGCATTTACTGAACATACATTTCAGTAGGACAACATTTCAGATTTTAAAAACATTTTTCAAGCTGGTGTTATAAAGTATTCTAATTTACTGAGATAATAGCATTAACAGAAATAAACACTTGAAATAGATCACTCTGTCTGTAATGACTCTATATAATATGAGTTTTACTATTTGTATTGAAGAACTGAAATAAATTAACTTTTTGATGATATTCTAATTTTGTGAGAAGCACCTATAGTATGCTATATGCCCAATTTTAACAAATATACTGCAATTTTTGCTGAATGTGTTCAGAAATGTACTGATGTATAAGCAGACAAATGCAGAGACTTAGGCTATGTGCCCACGATGCACAAAAGCTCCGGATTTTTCCTGAGCGTTTCTGCATCTCGCTGGCAGAAAAAACGCATGCGGATTGTACATGCGGATTGTACATGCGGATTGTACATGCGGATTGTACATGCGGATTGTACACGCGGATTGTACACGCGGATTGTACACGCGGATTGTACATGCGGATTGTACACTCGGATTGTACATGCGGATTGTACATGCGGATTGTACACTCGGATTGTACACGCGGATTGTACATGCGGATTGTATATGCGGATTGTACACGCGGATTGTATATGCGGATTGTACACGCGGATTGTACACGCGGATTGTACATGCGGATTGTACATGCGGATTGTATATGCGGATTGTACATGCGGATTGTACATGCGGATTGTACACGCGGATTGTACATGCGGATTGTATATGTGGATTGTACATGCGGATTGTATATGCGGATTGTACATGCGTTTTTCCTGGCAGGGACATGCAGAAGTGAAGCGTTCTTCACATGCATTTCCGCATGCGGGTTGACAAGCGCTTTACAAGCGATTTTAGCATCACTTGGAAAGTGCTTGTCAACTTGGTCACACTATAGAAATCCATGAAAACGGCATGGATTTATATAGTGTGACCCCAACGACTGGTTAAAAATAAAAAAATAAATCTATACTTACCTTCCGATGGCCCCCGCAGTCTCGCTTCGCTCCGTCCTGGCTGCCGGCAGATCGCGGTACACTGAAGGACCTGCCGTCACATGACTATGACGTCAGCGCTGGTCCTTCAGTCCATCGCGAGCTGCCGACATGGGAGGACGAGCGCAGCGGGGGCCGTCAGAAGGTAAATATAACATTTATTTTTTATTTTATTCTTTATTTTGACAGGTTCTATGGTACCCGGGTCCGGAGGAGAGTCTCCCATCCTCCACACCCGGGTACCATCCGCACATTGAACGCATGTATTCCGCATGTGCTTATCTAGTGAAGCGGAATCCATGCGTTCCAATGCAAGTCAATGGCCAGGAAAACGCTGCGCTTCCGCAAAATAATTGGTAGTGCTGCGTTTTTTTCCGCAATGATAATCCGCAGTGGAAATTTCCGCAGCATGTGCACAGCACATGCGGACTATCATTGGGGAACATGGCAGACCTTCTAACATGCGTTTTTAAGCGTTTCTGCAGCGTTTTTGCCATGCCGAAACGCTTAAAAAACGCATTGTGGGCACACAGCCTTAGGCCATGTGCCCACGCAGCGTTTTTGTAGCATTTTTGCGGCATTTTTACGGCCGCGAAAACGTTTGTAGAACAGTCTGCCATGCAAAGCCATGTGAATTCGGATGTGCTGTGCACATGATGCCCTAATTTGCGCGCCGAATTCGCATTACTTTGCAAAACGCAGCATGACCATTTCTACTGCGATTACGCTGAAGCTTATTCGCGATGCGTGTGGTATCTGGGAGGAAGACGAGACTACAACTCCTCTTCATCCCGGCTACCACGCGGTGAAAAAAAGAAATAAAAAAGTTAAAAACAAACAAAACCTGTATATTCACCTCTCCGGCGGCCCCCGGTCTGCTCTCCGGTCTCCTCCGGTCTGCTGTCTGTACTGTCAGGACCTGCGCTGACCTCATTTAGTCAGGTGATGGTCGCATGACCGCTGACGTCGGCATCAGGTGATGGTCGCGTGACCATCAGCTGACTAAATGACGTCACCGCAGGTCCTGACCGTACACTGCAGGACGCTGAAGAGAGAAGACGCGGCCGGGAGCAGACCGGAGGAGACCGGAGAGCAGACCGGGGGCCGCCGGAGAGGTGAATATACCGTTGTTTTTTTTTATTTATTAACGTTTTCTTTTTTTTACTATAGATGCTGCATTTAAAGCATCTAAGTTGTTCACACATTATAGATCCATGTCGGTTGCATGGATTTATATTGTGTGATCAACTTGTCAAGCACTTTTCCAAGTGATGCTCAAAATTGCTTGGAAAAGTGCTTGAAAAAACGCATGTGAAAACGCTTCTCTCTGGCAGAAAAAACGCATGTAAATCTGCATCAAATCTGCTAGGTGTGCACACAGCCTTATAGCTGGTTTTGCTCTGAGCTGAGATGTCCGGGCTGAATAATGCTCTGGGAGCAGAACCCATCAGCAGAATCTGTTTCCTGCCTTGTAGCAGTGGATCCCGGCTATTTAGCTCACAGAGCATTGTCTACACAAGATACAATTGTATCCAATTTTCAGCTGGGAACAGGACTATGGACAAGTTTTGCAGCAACTGCATTTGTGATAGGAAATGTTGATCAATCTAGATTTTCTTCAGGGTTCTTATTCATTGCAGAAAATCTTAAAAAAGCCGAGGAATGTGGGCAACATGGTGGGTCAATGATTAACGCTGTGGGGCTGGGTTCATATAATAGCAAGGACAACATCTGCAAGGAGTTTGTATGTTCTCCCCGTGTTTGTGTGGGTTTCCTCCGGGTTCTCCGGTTTCCTCCCACACTCCAAAGACATACTGATAGGGAATTCATATTGTGAGCCCCAATGGGGACAGTGATGATAATGTCTGTAAGGTGCTACGAAATCTAACGGCGCTATATAAGAGAGTAAAATAAATATATAACTAAATAAAATGAATGTATTAAAAGGCTAAGATTGCAAAGAGCTTGTAAAAACAAGAAACTTTGCGATTTTTAATTCTGCAGTGTACAGCTCATTGCTATGGTTACTGACCACCTGAGAAGTGGCCGGTCTCCTTGGCAAGAAGCGCTCACTTGCAGACTGGTGGACTTCAGTGCCCCTGTGCCTGTCCCATTCTGCAGAGGCAAAGCCGCCTCTGCCCGCAGAATGCAAGAGGGCACAATTCAGACAAGCGGCTCAGCCAAGCCACCGGCCAGAACTGTAAATCTTCAGCTTCTGATGAGAGGAACACAAGACCACCCCTTTAATAAAGGAGTAGAGCAGAACTCATACAGTGATTAGTGGGGGTCTGACACCTGAAATCCCCAGACATCAGCTACTTCTGCAAGATGATGTACACAGTGTTAAGAGCTGGAATAGCACAGCTCCGCACACTGTGCAATGGCTGGTTTCAGGTACTACAGCTCAGATCACAATCATTTCAATAGGAGCTGCAGTACCAAGATCGGCCACTACACAGTGTACAGCGCTGTGCTGTTTGGGCTCTCTACGCTGAGTATTTCCAGCTGCTGTCTTATTGGTGAGGGGGCCGTGTGTTGGAACCTCACTGATCTGATATTGATGACCAGGGTCGGACTGCGGTGTCTGGGGCCCACAGGGGAAATTAACTCTAGGGGCCCACCTACAGCAAGATGCAAATATCTGTTATCCGCTCTCGCTGTTATAGTGGAGCATTGACTGGCGGCTCCTGCACATCTACTGGGCGACACTCTAACTGGGATGGACATGTTTGCATTAAAGGGCTTCTTTGGTTAAAACTAGTGTTGAGCGAGTATGTTCTGTTAACCCTTTCGGCGAGTATGCTCGGGTCGAGCTCCGAGTATTTATAGCTGCTCGGTGATATGGTTGAATCGCTCCCGTGTGCATGATTTGCGACTGTTTGACGGTTTTAATACATGTGAGGAATGTGTAAGAAATAGACATTCCTCACATGTATTAACCCCTTAAGCCGCGGAGCATTTTCCGTTTTTGCATTTTCGCTTTTTGCTCCACTTGTTCCCAGAGCCATAGCGTTTTTATTTTTTGGTCAATATGGCCATGTTAGGGCTTATTTTTTGCGGGACGAGTTGTACTTTTCAACGCCATTACTAGTTTTACCATGCCGTGTACGAGAAAACGGGAAAAAAATTCCAAGCGCCGTGAAATTGCAAAAAAAGTGCAATACCACTGAGGTTTTTTTTTATTTTTTTTACCACGTTCACTGAATGCTAAAACTGACCTGCCATTATTATTCTCCAGGTCATTACGAGTTCGTAGACACCAAACATGTATAGGTTCTTTTTTATTTAAGTGATGAAAAAAAAATCCAAAGTTTGGTAAAAAAAAAAAAAAAAAATGGTGCCATTTTCCGAGACCCGTAGCGTCTCCATTTTTCGGGATCTGGGGCAGGGTGAGGGCTTATTTTTTGTGAACCGAGCTGAAGTTTTTATAGATGCTATTTTGGGGTAGATCCGATGTTTTGATCGTCCGTTATTGCATTTTATTGCAATTTTACGGTGACCAAAAAACGTAATTCTGGCGTTTAGAATTTTTTTCTCATTACGCCATTTACCGATCGCATTAATTCTATTTTTATATTGATAGATCAGGCGATTCTGAACGCGGCAATACCAAATATGTGTATGTGGGGTTTATTTTATGATTTTATTTTGAATGGGGCGAAAGGGGGGTGATTTAAACTTTTAAATTTTTTTATTTTTTTTCATATTTTTTAAAACTTTTTTTTTCACTTTTTGCTTGCTTCTGTACTCTACATAGGAGACTTGAAGCAGCAACTGTCCGATCACCTCTGCTACATACAGGGAACCAGCAGATCCCCTGTATGCAGCAGAAATGGTCCTGTCCTATGAGCACCGACCACTAGATGGCGCTCATAGCAATTCCACCCGCGCCTGTTGCGGGCACATGTCAGCTGTAAGAATCAGCTGACATGTGCTTGGTTCAGTGCGGGCTCAGCGCCGGAGCCCTCACTGAACCGGAGGATAACGACATGCGCGTACTAATACGTGACATGTCGTTAAGGGGTTAAAGCTGTCAAACAGTTGCAAATCATGCACACGGGAGCGATTCAACCATATCACCGAGCAGCTGTAAATACTCGGAGCTCGGCCCGAGCATACTCGGACAGAACATACTCGCTCAACACTAGTTAAAACAAGTTATCACCGATCCATGGGCTCTACAGGATAGGTGATCACTTATTGAGCATTTGTGTCCGAACATTGGAAAACGCACCTATCGGAAGAATGGGGAAGTTTTATCCCTGACAGAACACTTATCCCTATTTTAAAATGCTGCGGCAGGTGGGACGTCTGACCGCAGCTCTATTCATTCTCTTAGAGACTTGCAAAAAAGAGCAGCGCTCACAGCCACTGAGAGAATGAATGGATCAGTGGTCGCATCTCACATGCCGCTCCAGTCTAATGGGGAGAAAAGCTCCACATTCTGCCGGTGTGTGCAAGCAGTCAGACCCCCACCAATCAATATTATCACTGATCCTGTGGAGAGGTGATTACTTGTTTTCACCGGAGAACCCCTGTAAGTGCATCTCTGCCGCTCTGGTCCAAGTATTTAATCGCTAAGGCCACGGCCCTACTATCAGTATTCGGTCAGTATCCAGTCAGTATTTTTTCTCAGGAGTGGGAGCCAAAACAGGTGATGAACAATCAGAGAAAAGGTATAATAGAAACAAGTCACCAATTCTGCATTTATCAACCATTCCTGGTTTCGGCACCCACTCCTGAGAAAAATAGTGACCAAATACTGATGGTGGGGCTGTGGCCTAATGGAAAAAAATCTTTTCCTAGTTAAGATCAGCGAGAACAAAATGACCGCCATACACAGCACAGTCCACTATATCAACACCAATAATACCACATACAAAAGGGACAAATATCGCCACACCTTGACTAGATCACATATTACCACTACATAGTGACTGAATAATACCACATACAAGGAACAAATATGGCCAAACTATGACCAGACCATATATTACCACCCCAAGGTGACCAAATACTACAGTACTGATCATGAATACAAAACCACAAAACTAACAACACTGTTATTACCACCAGCGACATTATACACAGGAGCTCTGTATATAGTGTCAGTGTACAGGTAACACAGTGATCACCAGTGACATTATAGACAGGAGCTCTGTATATAGCGTATAGGTAATACAGTGATCACCAGTGACATACACAGGAGCTCTGTATATACTATATACACACGTGGTCAAAATTGTTGGTACCCCTCGTTTAATGAAAGAAAAACCCACAATGGTCACAGAAAAAACTTGAATCTGACAAAAGTAATAATAAATTAAAAATCGATGAAAATGAACAAATGAAAGACAGACATTGCTTTTCAACCCTGCTTCCACAGAATTAAAAAAAAATTAAACTCTTGAAATAGGCCTGGACAGAAATGATGGTACCCCTGAAAATAATGTGACAAAAGGGACATGTTAAATCAAGTTGTGTCCACTAATTAGCATCACAGGTGTCTACAATCTTGTAATCAGTCAGTGGGCCTGTATATAGGGCTACAGATACTCACTGTGCTGTTTGGTGACATGGTGTGTACCACACTCAACATGGACCAAAGGAAGCAAAGGAAAGAGTTGTCTCAGGAGATTAGAAAGAAAATTATAGACAAGCATGTTAAAGGTAAAGGTTATAAGACCATCTCCAAGCAGCTTGATGTTCCTGTAACTACAGTTGCACATATTATTCAGAAATTTAAGATCCATGGGACTGTAGCCAACCTCCCTGGACGTGGCCGCAGGAGGAAAATTGATAACAAATCAAACAGACGAATAATATGAATGGTAACAAAAGAGCCCAGGAAAACTTCTAAAGAGATTAAAGGTGAACTTCAAGCTCAAGGAACATCAGTGTCAGATCGCACCATCCGTCGTTGTTTGATCTAAAGTGGACTTCATGGGAGACGACCAAGGAGTACACCATTGTTGAAAAAAAATCATAAAAAAGCCAGACTGGAATTTGCCAAACTACATGTTCACAAGTCACAAAGCTTTTAGGAGAATGCCCTATGGACAGATGAGACAAAAATGGAAGTTTTTGGCAAGGCACATCAGATCTATGTTCACAGATGGAAAAATGAAGCATATCAAGATAAGAACACTGTCCCTACTGTGAAACATGGAGGAGTCTCTTTTATGTTTTGGGGCTGGTCTGCCGCATCTGGCACAGGGTGTCTTGAATCTGTGCAGGGTACAATGAAATCTCAAGACTATCAAGGGATTCTAGAGAGAAATGTGCTGCTCAGTGTCAGAAAGCGTGGTCTCAGTCGCAGGTCATGGGTCTTGCAACAGTATTATGACCCAAAACACACAGCTAAAAACACCCAACAATGGCTAAGAGGAAAACATTGGACTATTCTGAAGTGGCTTCTATGAGCCCTGACCTAAATCCTATTGAGCATCTTTGGAAAGAGCTGAAACATGACGTCTGGAAAAGGCAACCTTCAACCATGAGACAACTGGAGCAGTTTGCTCATGAGGAGTGGCCAAAATACCTGTGGAGAGGTGCAGAAGTCTCATTGACAGTTACAGGAGTCGTTTGATTGCAGTGATTGCCTCAAAAGGTTGTTCAGCAAAATATAAAGTTAAGAAGAACCATCATTTCTGTCCAGGCCTGTTTCATCAGTTTATTTTATTTTTTTTATTCTGTGGAAGCAGAAAAGCAATGTCTGACTTTCATTTGTTCATTTTCATAGATTTTTAATTTATTATTACTTTTGTCAGATTCAAGTTATTTCTGTGACCATTGTGGGTTTTTCTTTCATTAAACGAGGGGTACCAACAGTTTTGACCACGTGTGTAGTGTAAGTGTACATGTGTGTCACCCTGGCCTGGATGCCACAAGTGTAATTAAAGCTGTGTCTGAGAGCAGGGGGGAGGTTCTCTAGTCAGGGGAACATTAGCATGCAATGCCTCCTGTCTCAGGCCAGTAGGGGGAGCAGGCTGCCCCTATAAAAGCTGGTGCTGAGGTCAGGGTTAGAGAGAACCCAGATGACCTGTCTCAGGACTGAGACGTGTCTCAGCAGAGCAGGGACAGACAGTTGCACTGCACCTAAGAGGAAGTGTGGCAGGAGGAGAGCCACAAGCCAGAGACAAGAGGCGAAGAGAGCCTGTCTTGGCAGATAACAGACTTAATCTACCAGACTTTGGTGTCTGAGGCTGGAAGGATTCCACATCCCCCAGCAGAGAACCAGTCCGCAAGGGACTGTATATTCCTTGGCCTAAGAAGCCTGGAGGCCCTGCCACAACAGAAGGGACCAGTAAAGCCATACAAGGCTGGGAGCAGAAAGGAACCCACGTCGCAGGCCATACAGGCGAGAAACAACGGAAAGCTCGGAAACGTGGGCTGTTACCCTATCAGGAGGAGATAGCCAGAAGGAGCGCAGAAAGCACGGTAGGCCTACACCCTCACCCTGACCAGGGCCAATTTCCCCGTTGCTCTCAGACATCCAGGTCCCCTCCTAGCCGGGACTGTTTGTGGGTCAGTTTACCTGTTTAGTAAAGACCCTGGACTGCAACCTGTTGTCTGTGTGCTCCTTGCTCCTCCAGCACAATCAGCACTGGGACTCCCACTACCATCACTCCCAACATCCATTATACTGCCCTGGGGCCGCACTCTTCCCGTGGAGAGTCACACTACCCTAGCTGCACACCTCATCAGCCCCAGCGGTCTGCATGCAGCGGCGGTTCCTAATAACCGCAATCCACGGGTGGCGTAGTCGGACATTATCAGCAGAACATAGCAGACTACCATTGGCCTGACCACCCTGAGCCACAGAACCGGGTCGCCACTACTACCCCCATCGTCTCCCTATTGCACGGATCCGAGTGCCCCACGGCCCAGGGGGCGAGTCACATGTAATACACTGACTCACCAGTGACGTCTCTAGGTGAAGTCCTTCATCTTCGCTTTTCTTCTTCATCTGGCACAGACGGCCATCACTTCTTCCAGCCAGGAATCATCTCTGCAGAAAATAACACACAGTTATCAATAACTGATCTCTTCTAGGGAATATTCCCACTCCACCCCCCGACTTCTACACTACACCAGTTGAAGAAAAAAAGCGATATAGTTCCGCCCTGCACAGTAACAGGAGCCCGCTTTTGTCCTATGCCATGGAAAACAATTTCCTAAAAAGTAAATTATATTACAGAAGTAATAATGTCTCTAATTGGACTCTAAAATAATAATGTTCCTCACTGGCCACCATAAACTAATAAAGTATGTTCCTCAATCTGGCACCAAACAGTAATTAAGTCCCTTGTTCAGCCTGGCACCCCCATATATCCATCCTGGCCCCCCCTTCCCTGCATATATCCATCCTGACACCCCCCATATATCCCTTCTGGCCCCCATATGTCCAGTGTGACCCCTCCATATATTTATCCTAGCCCACGTGTATCGAGCCTGCCCCCTCCCATATACCCATCCTAGTCCCCCATGTGGCCCTCCTGTTCCCCCCATATATCCATCCTGGCCTCCATGTGTCCAGCCTGCCCCCCCACATATCCATCCTGGCCTCCATGTTTCCAGCCTGCCCCCCCATATATCTGTCCTGGCCTCCATGTGTCCAGCCTGCCCCCTCCCATATATCTGTCCTAAAGCCCCATGTGTCAAGCCTGCCCCCCCATATATCCATCCTGGCCTCCATGTGTCCAGCATGCCCCCCTACATATCCATCCTGGCCTCCATGTGTCCAGCCTGCCTCCCCCCAATATATCCATCCTGGCCTCCATGTTTCCAGCCTGCCCCCCATATATCCATCCTGGCCTCCATGTGTCCAGCCTGCCCCCTCATATATCCATCCTGCCCTTCCCCCCTGCATATATCCATCCTGACACCCCCCCATATATCCATACTGGCCCCCATATGTCCAGCGTGGCCCCTCCATATATTTATCCTAGCCCACGTGTATCGAGCCTGCCCCCCCACATACCTATCCTAGCCCCCCATGTGTCCAGCCTGCCCCCCACATATCCATCCTGGCCATCATGTGTCCAGCCTGCCCCGCCCCCCATATATCCGGCCCCCCATATATCCATCCCCCTCACATATCCATCCTGGCCTCCATGTGTCCAGCCTGCCCCACCATATAGCCATCCTGCCCACCCTTTCCCATGTGTCCAGCCAGGCTCCCCCTTATGTGTCCAGGCAGGCTCCCCCCCTTGTGTGTCCAGCCAGGGTTCCCCCTTGTGTGTTCAGCCAGGCTCTCACCCTTGTGTGTCCAGCCAGTGTTCCCCCTTGTGTGTCCAGCCAGGGTTCCCCCTTGTGTGTCCAGCCAGGGTTCCCTCTTGTGTGTCCAGTCAGGGCTTCCCCTTGTGTGTCCAGCCAGGGCTCCCCCTTGTGGGTCCAGCCAGGGTTCCCCCTTGTGTGTCCATCCAGCTCCCCCCTTGTGGGGGCCCATCCCATTCTGCATCCACTCATATACACACAGACACACACACAGACACCTCTTACCTTCCTGCTCTCCCGTGCGGTGTCCTCCTTCTCCGGCGGCTGAGTTGCGCGCCTCCTTCACTGCAGGCGCATGACGATGACGTCATACGCCGGCCGGGGAAGGGAGACGCGCAGCTTCAGCTGCTTCACTGGGACGTGTGTCGCGGCGGTTCAGGTAATGAACGCCGCGTGAGCGCGTCCCTGCATACACTGTGCCTGCGCTTTTAAAGGGCCCGTGCCCCTTAAAACCGCAGGTTTTTTTATTTTTTCATTCTCTTCTCCCCCTCTCCTCTGCAGAAGGGTACCCCGCCAGCCCAGTCCCTCCCTGTTGATGACTTATCCTAAAATCGGTCATTAATATATAAGTCCTGGACAGTCCCGTTAAGCTTGTTTTACCTAGTTATAAAAGCCCTTTAAGTCCTCATTATAAGGTAAGGTATGAATGGATCTAATTAAATTCTCCAAAGAGAACTATTTATACATTTTAGTCACTGTGAGCTTTCTACAAGATATTGCGGGCAGTATATAGCGAATATACGGACACAGAGCCATTCGCCGGCTCAGATTGCCAATAAGCACCTTGTAAATATGAGACCTTGACATCATAGGTTACTTGGCTTAATATGAAATTGTCCCTCATGTGTACCGCATTGTGGGCAGGGACTATATGTACATCACTGCAGAATATGTTGGCAATAAAAAGTCAACAGAAATGAATATCATGCAGATCCTCACCAGGACTCCAGCAGTGTCACCATCCTGCCACCATACAGCTATAGAAGGACAATAAACCTGCAGGGTTCTCCCCTCAGTTATTTTTCCTTTAATTTTATTATCTGTTTCTTACTCACAGTGAAAGAACAGTCATCAGATATTTTATTGTTCACTTTTTATTTTACAGTCTCAGCTCTGAAGAATAGAACGTCTTATGAATAAATGACAGCTCACTTATTACAGTGGTGGCCAAAAGTATTGGCACCCCTGCAATTCTGACAGATAATACTCAGTTTCTTCCTGAAAATGATTGCAATCACAAATTCTTTGGTATTATTATCTTCATTTAATTTGCTTGCAAGGAAAAAATACAAAAGAGAATGAAGCAAAAATCAAAACCTTGATCATTTCACACAAAACTCCAAAAATGGGCCAGACAAAAGTATTGGCACCCTCAGCCTAATACTTGGTTGCACAACCTTTAGCCAAAATAACTGCGAACAACCGCTTCCGGTAACCATCAATGAGTTTCTTACAATGCTCTGCTGGAATCGTAGACCATTCTTCTTTGGCAAACTGCTCCAGGTCCCTGATATTTGAAGGGTGCCTTCTCCAAACTGCCATTTTGTGATCTCTCCACAGGTGTTCTATGGGATTCAGGTCTGGACTCATTGCTGGCCACCTTAGAAGTCTCCAGTGCTTTCTCTAAAACCATTTTATAGTGCTTTTGGAAGTGTGTTTTGGGTCATTGTCCTGCTGGAAGACCCATGACCTCTAAGGGCGACCCAGCTTTCTCACACTGGGCCCTACATTATGCTGCAAAATTTGTTGGTAGTCTTCAGACTTCATAATGCCATGCACACGGTCAAGCAGTCCAGTGCCAGAGGCAGCAAAGCAACCCCAAAACATCAGGGAACCTCCGCCATGTTTGACTGTAGGGACCATGTTCTTTTCTTTGAATGCCTCTTTTTTTTTCCTGTACACTCTATGTTGATGGTTTTTCCCAAAAAGCTCGACTTTTGTCTCATCTGACCAGAGAACATTCTTCCAAAACATAGTAACATAGTTTGTAAACATAGTTAGTAAAAGCCGAATAAAGACTTGCGTCCATCAAGTTCGACCTGTTAGTTCTGTAATTGCTAAAGTTGATCCAGAGGAGGGCAAAAACCCCAAATGATTTGGCCAATCTTCACCTGAGGAAAAATTCCCTCCTGACTCTGAAACCAGCAGTCAGAATAAATCCCTGTATCAACTTACTATTTTATTTTATTTTTAAGTATATGCTGAAATCTGCCTGGTATCTAGAAATGCATCCAGTCCCCGCTTGAACTGGTTTAGTGAATCTGACATTACCGTCTCCTCACTCAGTGAATTCCATATTCTCACTGCTCTTACCGTAAAGAACCCCTTCCTATGCTGGTGCTGAAACCTTTTCTCTTCCAGTCTTAGTGAATGCCCTCTTGTTACCGTAATATCCCTCCTTTTGAACAAATCCCTGGCAAGGTCTCTATACTGTCCCCTAACATATTTGTACACATTTATTATGTCCCCCCTCAACCTTCTCTTTTCCAGGCTGAATAGTCCTAGTTTTGCCAACCTCTCTGGGTATTGCAGTCCCTCCATTCCCTTTATTAATTTTGTTGCCCTCCTTTGTACCTTTTCAAGCTCATTTATATCCTTTCTATATATTGGGGCCCATAACTGAGCACAGTATTCCAAGTGTGGTCTGACCAGTGCTTTGTACAGTGGAAGAACAATGTTCTCATCCTTTGCAGCTATACCTCTTCTGATACATCCCATTACCCTGTTTGCCCTTACAGCAGCGGCCTGACTTTGGGCACTCCAATTTAGTTTGCCATCAATCAAGATGCCCAAGTCCTTCTCCATCTCTGAATTCCCCAATGATTTCCCATTCAGTGAGTACTGGTGACTTCCATTTTTCCTTCCCATATGTATGACCTTACATTTCTCCTCGTTAAACCTCATTTGCCATTTAATGCTCCACCTACCCAGCTTATCCAAATCCCTCTGTAGGTCTGCACTGTCCTCTTTTGTATTAATTGTTTTACATAACTTTGTGTCATCTGCAAATATTGATATTTTACTATTTATCCCGTTGACTATGTCGTTAATAAAGATATTAAATAACATTGGGCCTAGTACAGACCCCTGTGGTACCCCACTAGTGACGCTTACCCAATCTGAGTATATTCCATTTATAACCACCCTCTGCCTTCTATCCCTTAGCCAGTTAGCTACCCACTTGCAGACATTTTCCCCCAGCCCCATCATTCTCATTTTGTATACCAACCTATTATGTGGCACGCTATCGAACGCTTTTGAGAAGTCGAGATACACGACATCCACTGGTTCCCCCTGATCTACTCGAGAGCTAACCTCCTCGTAGAAGTCAATCAGGTTTGTTTGGCAGGAGCGATTCCTCATGAATCCATGTTGGTTCGGGATTAAAAGATTATTAGCATCAAGATGCTCCGTAATTGCCTCTTTAATGAAGCTTTCAAAAATTTTGCCCACAACGGACGTCAGACTCACCGGCCGATAGTTTCCGGCGTCACTTTTCGCTCCCTTTTTGAATATTGGCACTACATTCGCCTGTCGCCAATCAAGTGGCACAGACCCAGTCTCAACAGAGTCCTTAAATATAAGATATAACGGTCTGTCTATCACATTACTTAGTTCCCTTAGTACCCGTGGGTGTATGCCATCAGGTCCTGGTGATTTGTTTATTTTAATGTTACTGAGGCGTTTCTGTACCCCAGCTTGGGTTAGATTAGTCATACTTAGTGGAGGATTAAGCTTGTCACTTCTCATTTCTCCTGTTAGTTCGATTTCCTTTGTGAAAGTTGTCGAAAAAAAATTATTTAATAGATTAGCTTTATCCTCATCTTTCTCTATGATTTTGCCTTCCTCACTTTTTATCGGTCCAATATTATCCGATTTAATCCTTTTACTATTTATATACGTAAAGAACAGTTTGGGATTTGATCTACTTTCCCTAGCAATACGTCTCTCTGTTTCCTCCTTCGCTATTTTTATTTGTTTTTTACAGGTTCTCGTTTTTTCCTTGTAACACATTAGTGCCTCCTTACTGTTTTCCTGTTTTAATCTCTTGAATGCCTCTTTTTTGCTATTTAACGCCCCTTTTACGTTCTTGTTCAACCATATTGGTTTCCTCTTATTTCTGGCCCTTTTATTCCCATACGGTATATACCTCTCGCACTGAGTATTCAGAATTCTTTTGAAGGTTTCCCATTTACTATTCGTATTCCTTTGATTAAGAACTTTGTCCCAGTCAATAAGTTGAAGGCTTTCTTTCAGCTGATCAAACTTCGCCCTCCTAAAGTTTAATGTTTTTGTTGTTCCCTTATTGATAACCCTACTGAAGGGCATTTTGAAGTCGATAATATTATGGTCGCTATTACCTAGGTGCCCCCCTATCTGTACCTCAGTTATTCTATCAGGCCTATTAGTCAATATTAAGTCTAACACGGCCTTCCCTCTCGTTGGTTCCTGCACTAGTTGGGAGAGATAATTATCCTTAATATTTGTCAAGAACCTTTTTCCTTTCTGAGATCTACAGGTTTCTGTTTCCCAGTCAATATCCGGGTAGTTGAAATCCCCCATTACAATCACTTCATTATGTTTTGCTACTTTGTCTATTTGTCCTAATAGCAGATTCTCATTCTCCTCTGTTATATTGGGTGGCTTATAGCAGACCCCCAGTAATATTTTATTATTATTTTTAGTTCCCTCTATCTCTACCCACATGAACTCGACCCCCTCTTCTCCCTCTCCTATATCTTCCCTTAGTCTGGGTTTTAGACATGACTTTACATATAAGCAGACTCCTCCGCCTTTCCCCTGTTTCCGGTCCCTTCTAAATAAACTATAATCTAATAAATTTACCGCCCAGTCGTAGCTATCGTCTAGCCAAGTCTCTGTTATACCTACGATGTCATACCTCTCCTCCCATATAAGCGCCCGCAGCTCATGCGCCTTATTGGTCAGGCTTCTTGCGTTGGTCAGCATGCAAGATAAAACTTTGTGGTTATTTAGCATCCTATTCTTCTCTAACGATCTAACTGTACTATCCCCACCCCCCTCTCCACCCTCATTATATTCACTTCTCCCCTTCCCCCTTGCTTGCCTCACATCCCACCTATTTCCTTGGTTTCCCCCCCCCCGTCTCTAGTTTAAAAACTCCTCCAACCTATTAGCCATCTTCTTCCCCAGCACCGCTGCACCCTCCCCATTGAGGTGCAGCCCGTCCCTACGGTAGAGCCTGTAGCCGACCGCGAAGTCGGCCCAGTTCTCCATGAACCCAAACCCTTCTGCCTTGCACCAACTCTTTAGCCACTTATTCACCTCCCTAACCTCCTGTTGGCGCTCCTGTGTGGCTCGCAGGATTGGTAGTATTTCTGAGAAAACTACCTTGGAGGTCCTTGCCCTAAGCTTCCTACCTAGGTCCCTGAAATAATTTTTAACGACCCTCCATCTACCACTCACTTTGTCATTGGTGCCGATGTGGACCATGACCGCTGGGTCTTCGCCAGCCCCACCCAGTAACCTGTCAACCCGATCCGCGATGTGCCGGACTCGAGCGCCAGGGAGGCAGCACACCGTTCGGCGATCCCGGTCTTTGTGACAGATTGCCCTGTCTGTCCCCCTAATAATAGAGTCACCCACTACCAGAACCTGTCTTGCCTGCCCTACACTTCCCCCCTCCCCCTCATTACTGGAGCATACACTCCCCCGGCGGTCAGAGGATCTGTCGTGCTCCAATAATGCCGGTTCTGAACCAGCCTTCCTATACTTCTTCCCTCTATCCCTCCTTACTGTTATCCAGCTCCCTGCCTGTTCAGCCTGCACTTCCCCTCTATGCTCCACCCCCAGTATTGACCCATTGAGTGTCTGCTCGGTGAGCAGCAAACTCCGTTCTATGTTGTCGATGCTCCTCAGTACCGCTATCTGAGCACTTAGATCCAGAATTTGGGCTTCCAAGTGCACGATATGCTCACATCTCTCGCAGCAGTATGGATCCTCGAGCGGGTGCTCACGGAATGCATACATTGCGCAAGATGTACACTGCACGGCTCCGTCCAACATGGACGTCATTCTAAATATGGGGATACAGTCAGTATATATATACAAGTACAAAACACAATTATTTATATATAGGTGTATGGACGGGGATCAATTAGGGATGTGCAAGTGTATCAATTAGATATTGGCAGGGGATCAGTTAAGTATGGACGGGGGATCAATTAAGTATCAAGTATGGACGGGGGAATCAGCTAAGTAGGTCAGGTGGATTAATTAAGTAAAAAGTAAAGTAAAGAAAGAATGAAATACAGTCAGCAATTCAGTCCTAAGTCCTCCCTTCCAAACTCCCTGAATCCAAAGTCACTGAAAAACAAGTCACACACTTACTTTCGTTCGCACTTACGCTCCGGACACACGCAGCTCGTTCACACTCGCAAACTAAGAGATTTAAAGTGTTTTTTTTTTGTTGTTTTTTTTTCCTTTTCCAGCAATGTACCCTTCACCTCAATGCACTTCCAAAGGACTTGATGCCCAACCAGCTGCCCCTTATAAACCCTTAATTATGACCCCTTCCCCTTAATTAACCCCTTGTGAGTAAATCTACACCTCAGGATTTTAGTGCAATGTAGTTAACCCTTAAATACACAGGTAGTAAACTAAGAAACTAAAACTGTAGTGAGAAAATAGATTTTTAATAGCCCAATAAATCTAAACAGGTAGAAAAGCACTCAGCAGATCACAATGCAGCACTCACCGCAATTCACACAGGTATTTTCTGCAGGATTCCCAATACCTCTTCACTGAAAAACAAGTCACACACTTACTTTCGTTCGCACTTACGCTCCGGACACACGCAGCTCGTTCACACTCGCAAACTAAGAGATTTAAAGTGTTGTTTTTTTTTTTTTTTTTCTTTTCCAGCAATGTACCCTTCACCTCAACGCACTTCCAAAGGACTTTATGCCCAACCAGCTGCCCCTTATAAACCCTTAATTATGACCCCTTCCCCTTAATTAACCCCTTGTGAGTAAATCTACACCTCAGGATTTTAGTGCAATGTAGTTAACCCTTAAATACACAGGTAGTAAACTAAGAAACTAAAACTGTAGTGAGAAAATAGATTTTAAAAAGCCCAATAAATCTAAACAGGTAGAAAAGCACTCAGCAGATCACAATGCAGCACTCACCGCAATTCACACAGGTATTTTCTGCAGGATTCCCAATACCTCTTCACGCAATTCACACAGGTATTTTCTGCAGGATTCCCAATACCTCTTCACGCAATTCACACAGGTATTTTCTGCAGGATTCCCAATACCTCTTCACCTTCACCTCAATGCACTTCCAGTTTTAGGCTTTATCAGGTAAGTTTTGGCAAACTCCAGCCTGGCTTTTTTATGTCTCGGGGTAAGAAGTGGGGTCTTCCTGGGTATCCTACCATACAGTCCCTTTTCATTCAGACGCCGACGGATAGTACGGGTTGACACTGTTGTAGCCTCGGACTGCAGGGCAGCTTGAACTTGTTTGGATGTTAGTCGAGGTTCTTTATCCACCATCCGCACAATCTTGCGTTGAAATCTCTCGTCAATTTTTCTTTTCCGTCCACATGTAGGGAGGTTAGCCACAGTGCCATGGGCTTTAAACTTCTTGATGACACTGCGCACGGAAGACACAGGAACATTCAGGTCTTTGGAGACGGACTTGTAGCCTTCAGATTGCTCATGCTTCCTCACAATTTGGTTTCACAAGTCCGCAAACAGTTCTTTGGTCTTCTCTCTTTTCTCCATGCTCAATGTGGTACACACAAGGACACAGGACAGAAGTTGAGTCAACTTTAATCCATGTTAACTGGCTGCAAGTGTGATTTAGTTATTGCCAACACCTGTTAGGTGCCACAGGTGCTCTTTCAGCTGCTCATAAAACCCGGCCCTGTAATCCGGACCCATTCAATTCCTCTCAGCACTATGTGTGCTGGAGCCTGCTTCTCCGGATCCTACATCACCGAAGCATGGCACTTCGAGGACACATACCTCCCGTCCACGATCTGTCCGGCAGCAACCTTACATACACCCCCCCTCTGTCCAAAGCCGTAGGGCTTGGCACCTTCTGTCACCATACAATAAACCCTTGACAAGGCAGCGGCATTCCCATGTTGTTTCCCAGGCCTATGCTCTACCCGGAAACTAAAATCTTGTAGAGCCAGGAACCACCTAGTCACTCTGGCATTGTTTCCCTTCTTTTCTCGCATCCACCTCAATGGGGCATGGTCTGACACTAACCTGAACCTTCTACCTAATAGGTAATACCTCAGAGTGTTTAACGCCCACTTAATGGCCAAACATTCTTTTTCTACAATGGAGTAGTCCTTCTCACAAGCGGAGAGCTTCAGACTGAGGTATTTTACAGGGTGTTCTTCTCCGTTAATCTCCTGGGACAAGACTGCTCCCAGCCCGACATCCGATGCATCCATCTGGACCACAAACTCCTTGGAGAAGCTGGGTGCCACCAAGACTGGTTGTTTACAGAGGACCAGTTTCAATTCCTGGCAGGTCGCTTCTGCTTCCGGGGACCACTTGGCCATAGCTGACTTCATCCCTTTCGGAAGATCCATCAGTGGGGCTGCTATCAGGGCAAAGTTAGGGACAAATCTTCGATAGTAGCCCACAATGCCTAGAAACGCCATGACCTGCTTCTTCGAGAGGGGCTGTGGCCAGTTCAAGATCGCCTCGACCTTATTTATTTGTGGTTTTATTTCCCCTCTACCAACCACGTACCCTAGGTACTTGGCTTCCTCCATCCCCATGGCACATTTCTTCGGGTTGATAGTAAAGCCCGCCTTCCTTAGGGCATCAAGTATGGCTTGAACTTTGTCCAGATGACTTTCCCAGTCCTGGCTAAATATGACGATGGCATCTAGGTAGGCCGCTGCATACTGTTTGTGGGGTGCTAAGATCCGGTCCATGGCTCTCTGGAAGGTGGCCGGAGCTCCCTTGAACCCAAACGGCATCCTGACGTATTGGCGTCGAGAAGGCTGTCTTCTCCTTAGCCTCTTTGGACAGGGGAATTTGCCAATATCCTTTGGTGAGGTCCAGAGTGGTGATGTACCGAGCGGGTCCTAGCCTTTCGATAAGCTCATCTACCCTAGGCATTGGGTAGGCGTCGAACTTTGAGACCTCGTTCAGCTTCCTATAGTTGTTGCAAAACCGCCATTCCCCATCTGGTTTCGGCACTAAGACTATAGGACTGGACTATCCACTTTTGGACTCTTCAATGACTCCCAGGTTTAGTATCCGCCTTACTTCTTTAGAGATCACCTCTCTGCGGGCTTCGGGGATCCGGTATGGTTTTAGATTGACGCGAACATGAGGCTCTGTGAGAACCTCATGCTCTATGACCTGAGTGAGTCCTGGCAACTCCAAAAACATGTCTTTATTTCGCTGTAACAACTCTTTGCACTGTTGCTTTTGGGCATGTGACAGTGACTCTGCCACCTTGACCTCTTTCACATCGGCCTCAGCCTCAGCCATTAAACAAGGAGCTTCCGCAGGCTCTCTATCTTGCCATGGCTTAATCAAGTTAACATGGTAAATTTGGTAGGGCTTCCTCTTCCCTGGTTGGTGGATCTTAAAGTTGACTTCCCCCACTTTCTCTACCACCTCATAGGGGCCCTGCCACTTGGCCATGAACTTGTCTCCACTGTGGGACTAGCACAAGCACTCGATCTCCTGGGTTGAACGATCTCACCCTGGCCGACCTATTATACACCCTGGACTGTGCCTCTTGTGCCTTAAGGAGGTGCTCCCTCACAATGGGCATCACATGGGCAATCCTCTCTTGCATCTGGGCAACGTGCTCCACCACTCTCCTATAGGGAGTGGTCTCAGCTTCCCAGGACTCTTTCTCCACCTCCAGGAGTCCTGAGGGTGTCGTCCATAGAGTGGTTCAAACGGGGAGAAACCTGTGGAAGCTTTGGGAACTTCCCTCATGGCGAACAACATATAGTCCCAGTCTCGGCCATCCTTTTCCACTGCTTTCCTCAACATTGCTTTCAAGGTTTTGTTAAACCTCTCTACCAGTCCGTCCATCTGGGGAGAGTACACGGAGGTTCTCAGTTGTGCAATCTGCAGTGTCTTCACAATTCCCTCATGACCTTCGACATAAATGGAGTTCCTTGGTCTGTTAGGATCTCGTTAGGCAACCCAGTTCTTGAAAACATGTGGTCTAACTCCCGGGCTATACACCTGGTGGAGGAGTTTCGTAGTGGTACGGCCTCCAGGTACCATGTAGCATAATCTAATACCACCAGGATATACTGATGCACTTGGGCGGACTTGACCAGAGGCCCCACTAGATCCATTGCTATGCGTTCGAATGGAACCTCGATGACTGGTAGTGGCACTAGGGGACTGCGGAAGTGGGCCACTGGGGAGGTTATCTGGCATGTGGGGCAGGAACGACAATAACTCTATATTTCTCTATAGCAACCTGGCCAGTAGAATCTTTGGAGGATCCGTTCTTGAATCTTGTCTGCACCCAGGTGACCACCCAACACATGAGAATGAGCCATGTCTAACACCCTGCGTCTATACGGCCCTGGCACCAGCAACTGTTCTATTACCTCACCCCTTGGCTTGGTTATTCTGTACAGCAAATCCCCATTCACAGCAAAATGAGGGAACCGAGTGTCAGCCCCCGGTTCCTGAGGCACCCCATTTAACACAGTAACATTTTCAAAGGCCCCTTTCAGAGTTAAATCCCTGAGTTGGGCAGTTCCAAAGTTTCCCTCGGACACCTAAAGCTCAGGGATATTGGACTCAGGGGATGCTACTTCAGCCTCATTGCCCACCAGCACACACATGGGAAACTCATCTACTATGTTCTGCGGGTAAGTTTCCTTAGGGGCGATCTGGCTGTCGTCCAAGCAACCAGGTGTCCCCGCTTTCCCCCACATTTCCCAGAATAATGCAAAGTAACGTCCAATTATTATGGGATGCAATAGGTCCTTAACGACCGCCACTTCATGAGATGTGGTGCCACAGTCTGTGTTTACATCCACCTGGGCCACAGGATAGTTCTTAGCGTCCCCATTGATACACCGGACACCCACCACCTTCCCAGAAACCAGCCGATGAGGGAGTGTGGCCCTTATCAGGGTCACCAAACTTCCTGAGACCAATAGTCCAGAGACTTGTGCCCCGTTAACTGACACTGAGCATGCCTGAGGGCCCTCGCCATGTTGACGAACCGCGCTGCAGGCGGGGTAGGCAAAATAAGAGCAACGCCGGCCCATGTTACAGTCCATTGGTTCAGAGGTTATGGGACACCGGGAGGCAATATGGCCAGGGGTATGACATCTCCAACACACTATATTATGGGGTGGGACCTTGGGCAGCAACTCAGACCCCTCCTGAACTCTAGGATGCCCCCCAGGTGTGGCGCTAGCTCCCTTCTTTTGGGTGTCCGCCACCTTTTGGGAACCCCAGTATTGAGAGGCTATGACCCCTTGTTTTCCCAACGGACTCTCAACCGCCTGGTATCTTTCCACCAACCCCACCAAGTCATCAGCATTATAGGGATCTCCCTGGGCAACCCAGGATTTTACCGACTTCGGGAGAGAGTGTATAAACCTGTCTATAACGACCTCTATCTCATATCATAGGACTATCTATCATCTATCTATTATCTATATGACGCGCCCCCTGGGCCATGGGGCACCCGGGACCGGACTTCAGGGCAATGCTGGGAGTAGTTGTGGCGACCTGGTCCCGTGGCTCAGGGTGGCCAGACCAATATTGTGGCAGTCTCTGTATCAGTATAATGCAATGTCCGACTACGCCACCCGTGGATTGCGGTCAATAAGAACCGCCGCTGCTGAGCAGACCTCTGAGGCTGATGTTGTGAGGGCAGCAGAGTGTAGTATAACTCCCCACGGGAGGAGTATAGCCTCAGGCTAGTGAGTGTGGATGATAGGAGTGATGGTACACGAGCGCAGCAGGAACGACTCAGAGGCTTTGCAGTGCAGTTCAGGGTCTTTACTGATGGTGATAAGGCAGACCCTCCCGGGAGTACTGGCTAGCATAAGAGGCCTGGTCAGTCTGTGAGCAAACTGGAGTTCCCCTGGCCAGGTGGAGTTGTAGGCCTCCCCGACTATCTGCACTCTTCCTGGCTACCTTGCTGTAAGCGAGTGGAAGTAGCCCACGTCCCTGAGTGTTCCGTGTGGTGCTCACCTGTATGGCTGGTGACTTGGGGCCTTCTGATAGCCCCCGCTCCTCGATTGCAGTGCTGGTCCCTTGCTCGTGACTGAGCCTCCGGGCTTCTATGGCCAGAGGACTTGAAATCCCCTGCCGGCGGGTTTCTGCTGCTGGGTATATATAAGTCCCCGCAACCTCGGACTCCTGTGTCCGGTTCTCAGAGTCTTCTGCCAGGACTAACTCCGCTTAGCTCAAGTCCCTGGTCTTCAGCTCCTGCTCCTACAGAGCTCCTCGCTGTTACTTTCCCTGTGTCTGGAACTAACTCCAGGCTCTGACTTCACCAACCCCGCCCCAGATCCAGTTTATATAGGGCAGGTTCCTCCCCTATCTGGTCTGGGACAGGAGGTGTTGCATGTTTAAGGGCTCCGAACCAGGAAACCTCCCACTTGCTCTCAGACATAATATTTCTATTACAGTGGTAACCAGACCCCTGGGGTGCCACATATCCATCTATCTATCTCATATCTATCTATCTATCAATCTCATATCTATCTATCTTCTCCACTTTTTATCTGGTCTCAGGTATGACTTTCATATTACCCACGACTGTTACTTGCCACAGGTGAGTTTTAACGAGCATCACATGCTTGAAGCAAAGTTGTTTTTCCACAATTTTGGAAAAGTGCCAACAATTTTGTCCGGCCCATTTTTGGAGTTTTGTGTGAAATTATGTCCAATTTGCCTTTTTTTCCCATTTTTTTGTGCTGTTTCAATACACACAAAGGAAATAAATATTATAACAAATGTATAACAAAACATGTGTAATTGTAATAATTTTCTGGGAGAAATACTTCACTTTCTGGAACAATCTCAAGGTTGCTAAACACTTCCGGCCATGACTGTGTGTATATATGGGCCCTCAATAAACCATCCCTCTCAACGAAAAGGCCACAGCAAGGGTCAGGAATCGGTGGCCTTCCCTCTCCGAATCTTAGGGAGAGACGGTTGTGCTTCCAGCATCCACCTAGGCTGCCACCCCAGTGGAACTAATAGCAGGGTTGCCAACTGTCCAGAAATTCTTGGACAGTCCATAAAAATAGGGCACTTTTTTCCCTGTCCGTAAAAAAAAATGTGATGCGTCCATAATCTTTCTGAAGCTGGAGAGACTTGTTCAGATGGAGGGAGATGTAGGGGCATCATATTGTGTATAGGGAGATGTAGGGGCATCATATTGTGTATAGGTATCATATTGTGTATCTGCATGTGTGGGGACATCATACGGTGTATATGGAGCTGTGAGCACATCATACTGTATTTAGGGAACAATGAGGGAATCATACTGTATACAAGGAGCTGTGGAAACATAATGCTGTGTAAAGGGTCTGTGGGGTCATCATCTAATATACAGTATATAATCGTCTTATCCCGTCTGTCTGTCTGTCCTTCTGTCCAGGAAATCCTGCGTCGCTGATTGGTCCAGCCGCGGCCAATCAGCGACGCGGGATTTCAGAAAAAGATGGCGGCCGTTAGCAGCTCATCTGCCGCACGGAGGTCAGCGGCGATGCAGCCGGGAGATGACCGGCGCTAGCCGCTCATCTCCCGGCTGCTCGCAGCAGAAGTACCGCGACCGGCGGCGCTGCTGACCTCCATGCGGCTACCGTCGGGAGATCAATGGCTAGGGCCGCTGATCTCCCGACGGCAAGTGTGAAGCGAGGACCGGGGAGCGGCGCCGCCAGTCGGGATACTTCGGCTGTGAGCAGCCGGCCATCTCCCGGTTCCTCGCAGCGGAAGTACCCGCACAGGTAGCGTCGCTGCCCGGTCCTCAGTAATACGATTCGCTGATTGGTCGGAATCAGCGATATTGGCGCCGCGACCAATCAGCGATACTGGCGCCAAATTTAAACACCGCTCTGCTGATTGGTCGTGGCCGGCGGCCGCGACCAATCAGCGATTTTGGCGCCACATTTAAACACCACTCTGTTGATTGCGCCTGGTCGGCCGCATACAGATTCTAGAATACCCGATGCGTTAGAATCGGGACACCATCTAGTACTGTATATAAAGAGCTGTGGGAGCCATCACACTATATATAGAGACCTGTGAAAAGCTAATGTGTTGATCCAGAGGAAGTCAAAAAACCCCATGAGGCAGATGCTGCTTGCCCAAAATTAGGGGAAAAATTCCTTCCCGACTCCACATATGGCAATCAGACTAGTTGCTTGGATCAACGTCCCATAACAAAATCTAGTATGAATAACCTGTAATATTATTCAAGAAAGTCACACAGGACCTCCTTGAACTTTTTTTTAGAGAATTAAGTATTACAAGGTCATGTGGTAGAGAGTTCCATACCTCACACAATAAAACATTGCCATCTAACTTCCTTTAGACAAAGCGAATTAGGAGCTTGATGCTAGAGTAGTTGAATTAAAACTGAAAAAAATTATTAACACAGCAAAAAAGAGGAACAGTATTTATTCTCCAGCCCAGGTCTCAAAACTAATGCACTAATCAGGATGAAGCAAACCATATAATAAAGGCAGGGGCAGCACAGGTGCAAAATACTGATGAGACAACCAACTCATAACCTACCAATTCTTGGAGGGGGTCATTGCTTAGTATTAAAACTGCACACAAAAAATGGCTTGTATAGGTCACTGGTCACACACAGATTGTTAGGGGAATGGTTGCAAACAACTTTATTAAATAATGGAAAGCAAACGAACCCGGGGTCCGCGATGCAGCCTGGAGGACTGCGGACGAACACCTTCCGGGTAAGAAGGTAAAACAACCAACTGAAATAACAATCCCCCCCGTGTTACTGCACACCGGAACGGGAATAAGGATTCGCACTATCTCCGTTAACTGCACGAGAGATGTGCGACAAATAATGGAGCCGTAGCCCTGTTAACTGCACAGAGGCTACGCAGCAGGCGCTCGGATGCGTGTGTGATTCACGCCGGCTTATACGTGCTCCCAGCCGGCTTGCTACCGGACTGAGGAGTATCTCTCCACGTGGCTAACAGGCGGTGCCGGGAATACGGAGTCCGCAGTCTGCTCGGGGTGTATAGCGACCCCCTTGTTGGAGCCAGACTGTCAGACGAAGCTACCTGCCTCCCTCCATCTAAGGCTGTCTATCCCCTGCTAAACCTGCCTGTCAGAAGCTATAACAGCAAAAGTACACGTGGAGCCGAAACGACCAAGCGTCCACACAATAACACCAACTCAGCTCAATGATCAGAGCGCGCCGCCATGTTTGTGGGCGTGCTATTTAAATATTAAGCCCTGCCCACCGTCACATTATTGGTGACGTCACCCGCGACCAATCAGGCGGTGCCAGGTCACCGGATCAGCTGACTCCCAAACCACTAATCACGGTCCGCCATGTCACGGGCATGCTCAGTGCAGTGTATCCTGGACTTAGGCTGTAACAGCCCTGTTTCCCTCCGCAACCTATCCTTCATGTTGCTAGGAACAAAGACCCAAGAGACAGCTTGTACATCTCGTGCACCAGCTAGGCGTTGGGACCGATGACGATGCTGAGAAGCATCTGGACCGGAATGGGAGACCACAGAATCCACTGATGATTCTGAACCCATTTCAGATCCAGAAAACACCTGACGCCTAACACAGATAGTGCTCAATATAGGGCTTACAGCCTATTAGTGACCCTCATACTGTTAGATTAGGTGGGCTGCAAAGCACTATCTAAGTGCACCCCATGAGGACAGACCCCCTAGTTTACAAATCCAGCATTGATGGGCTTGTCTGCACCCTGAATAAAAATAACATGCAAAATCTATATATGAGGTTCTGGTAAATATTTTGGCGCTGGTCACGCACAGTGTCTGGTTTACAGCCTATTAGTGACGCCCATACTATTAGATTAGGCGGGCTATGCTCCCCTCATACACCTTACCACGGTGTGTAGTGTGACATGGAGCTAAACCCCCTGTCTTCTTAAGAAAAAGGCTGCGAAAACCCTTCTCTTTATTGATAGTAGAGAAACCTCCATACAGTAGATGCGGAAAACATACGATGAACCCCAGTATTGTACCACATAGATAGGGCTCTTACCGGCTAAGCTTGGAGCAGGCTGTGTGCACAGAGCCCAAGATACAAAACTGTAGGGATGTGGACTGTGTTACCCTGTTCCTGCCCCTGAAGACAACAAACACCTCATGTGAACACTCTCTTGCGGTTTTATATGTAAAAGTGATATGTGTCTTATGTAATGTATAATGGTGATGTAACAGCATGTGAAGTGTTAATGCATAATGTGAGTATAGCATAAGATAAGCTTAGGATACCATAAGACATAAGTATAACATAAACCCTAAAATACAAATTTTATTAAATCTCTTTAAAATCGGGACATGCGGCATAAAGATGATCCGCATCAGTATTGCACTTTATCAAGATAAGTTCCTTTTATTGTTTAGTCTTGTGATCATTTATGTCATTGATACCTCTATGGGTGATTAATTCCAGGGCTGGCTAGGGTTATCCAGGGATAGCCGCCGTGGAGCGGGGGCGCCACAGTGTCAACATTAACTAGGGTGTCACCCTCCACTATAAGGCAGGTAATCAGCATCTAGGGTGTTGAACAGGGCTGATTGTAGCCTTTGTTTGGATGCCCGAATGTATCCTTTGGCTTGGAGGTCCAAAGATATTAGGAACGTTCTTGGGTGTTTTTATAAATTTGCACATTGTCACTTTATTCACTGTTGTCACTTTAATCATTTAGTACACACTGAGGATTGATTGTTTGATGTGATATCTGTACCAGTTTCTGGTAGACTGTCAGATCTTTGGTCTATGTAAGTACGAATAAGGGACTTTTAGGGTCTAGGGGCAGCTGCCGTTCAGCAAGGGTGCCATTGTCATCTATATGTAGGATGCCCATCTCCGTTGACATGCAGGTTCAGGCTAGGGTATCTATAGGGTGAGTTTTATTGAAGTACAGTGGGTACGGAAAGCATTCAGACCCCTTTAAATTTTTCACTCTTTGTTTCATTGCAGCCATTTGGTAAATTCTAAAAAGTTCATTTTTTTCTCATTAAAGTCCACTCTGCACCCCATGTTGACTGAAAAAAACAGAAATGTAGAAATTTTTGCAAATTTATTAAAAAAGGAAAACTGAAATATCACATGGTCATAAGTATTCAGACCCTTTGCTCATATTTAAGTCACATGCTGTCCATTTCCTTGTGATCCTCCTTGAGATGGTTCTACTCTTTCATTGGAGTCCAGCTGTGTTTAATTAAACTGATAGGACTTGATTTGGAAAGGCACACACCTGTCTATATAAGACCTCACAGCTCACAGTGCATGTCAGACCAAATGACCAGTATTGAGTAGAAGCCCCCTTTTGAGCTAGTGCATCCATGAGTCTTCTTGGGAATGATGCAACAAGTTTTTCACACCTGGATTTGGGGTTCCTCTCCCATTCTTCCTTGCAGATCCTCTCCAGTTCTGTCAGGTTGGATGGTGAACGTTGGTGGACAGCCATTTTCAGGTCTCTCCAGAGATGTTCAATTGGGTTTAGGTCAGGGCTCTGGCTGGGCCAGTCTAGAATGGTCACAGAGTTGTTCTGAAGCCACTCCTTTGTTATTTTAACTGTGTGCATAGGGTCATTGTCTTGTTGGAAGGTGAACCTTCGGCCAAGTCTGAGGTCCAGAGCACTCTGGAAGAGGTTTTCATGCAGGATATCTGTGTACTTGGCCACATTCATGTTTCTTTCAATTCCAACCAGTCGTCCTGTCCCTGCAGCTGAAAAACACCCCCATGATGCTGCCACCACCATGTTTCACTGTTGGGATTGTATTGGGCAGGTGATGAGCAGTGCCTGGTTTTTTCCACACATACCCCTTAGAATTATCACCAAAAAGTTCTATCTTAGTCTCATCAGACCAAAGAATCTTATTTCTCATAGACTGGGAGTCCTTCATGTGTTTTTAAGCAAACTCTGTGCAGGCTTTCATATGTCTTGCACTGAGGAGAGGCTTCCGTTGGGCCACTCTGCCATAAAGGCTCGACTTGTGGAGGGCTGCAGTGATAGTTGACTTTATGCAACTTTCTCCCATCTCCCTACTGCATCTTTGGAGCTCAGCCACAGTGATCTTGGGGTTCATCTTTACCTCTCTCACCAAGGCTCTTCTCCCACGATTGCTCAGTTGAGCTGGACGGCCAGGTCTAGGAAGACTTCTGGTGGTCCCAAACTTTTTCCACTTAAGGATTATGGAGGCCACTGTGTTCTTAGGACCCTTGACTAATGCAGAAATTCTTTTGTAAACTTGGCCAGATCTGTGCCTTGCCACAATTCTGTCTCTAAGCTCCTTTGGCAGTGTCAGGATGCCAGGTTTAATTTTACTTTGCCAGTAGTTTTTCCCTTAGCCAAGATGGCTTCCATTGCCTCACTGGGGTCATGTGTTTCCTGCCTGTGGACCTACTTAAACTGCATGTGTTGCAATCATGCCTTGCCTGAGTATTGTGTGCTTTTAGCTTTCTACTCACCTTTGCTAGCCCTCTGAATAGAGTCTTGCTGACCTTGTGTTTACTCCTAGTCATCCGCTGAAAGGATTGCTGCCTGAATCCTCTGCTAAGGGGACTTCTGCTGAAAGGAACCGCTGGCTGTTGTTCACTCACGCTGGGATCTCTGAACTTTTGTCTTCCTGAAGAAAACTTCTCCTGGATCTCTACACCTCTGGTATAGTCACCATCTTGCTCTGTGTTTAAATACCCGGCTCCAGCTCTGCTTAAGACATCGCTGTTTCCTCCGCTGCACCTCCTGCATTCTTCAATATCCAGATCCATATTCCAGTTTGTCTTCTCTTCTGCACTACGTGAGTCCACAATCAACTGAGGAATGCCTACGTCTGCTTACTATCCTTATTTCTGTTTGCATATTACTGTACCTAAGTAAACTTGGACTATCGTTAACGTTTACATACCCTAATAGTAATGAAGGCCGTGCCTTACAGATTAGGTTCTAAGAAGTATTGTTTGGAATGAACTTACCTTCATAAACTGTTTGCTGTGATCTTTTGCACTTGAGTTTAAAATAGACTTTCACACTACTCTTGTCTCAGTCTCTGCTTTTGGCCCACGCCATTGGACTTCAGGGTATCTACTAACATCGTAACAGGCAGTTCCTTTGAGCTCATGATTCTCATTTGGTCTGACATGCACTGTGAGCTGTGAGGTCTTATATAGATAGGTGTGTGCCTTTCCAAATCAAGTCCTATCAGTTTAATTAAACACAGCTGGACTCCAATGAAAGAGTAGAACCATCTCAAGGAGGATCACAAGGAAATGGACAGCATGAGACTTAAATATGAGCAAAGGGTCTGAATACTTATGACCATGTGATATTTCAGTTTTCCTTTTTTAATAAATTTGCAAAAATTTCTACATTTCTGTTTTTTTTCAGTCAAGGTGGGGTGCACAGTGTACTTTAATGAGAAAAAAAAAAGAACTTTTTAGAATTTACCAAATGGCTGCAATGAAACAAAGAGTGAAAGATGTAAAGGGGTCTGAATGCTTTCCGTACCCACTGTATATAGTACTCAATGTTCCAGGCAGTGGGAGGCATTACTGGGATCCAGAGCAGTCGCTCCAGTCACGTCCAGAGCCTAAGGTCTGGCATAGGAGCTGCCGGACACTTTGTGTGCTCTGAAGTACAAAGGAAGATGGACAGGGACCTGCATAGATGGAAGTTGAAGGCCAGTCCCGGGTGCACTGCAGAGGTGGACGAGAAATACAGGATGAGCTAGCAACAGGGCTGAAGAGGAGTTATGCTAAGAAGGAGGATAATGTGAATTGCTGTGCCTTATCCCATCTGTACCCACCTGATGAACTTGAACTGTCAAGTATATGTTTGACTGTTACAAAGAACTTCGTGTTCCCTAAATTGTGAGCGGCGGCTTCTGAGGACAGAAGCCTGAAGGCAGTGGAGGCCTGCGGCCTACAAGAGAGTGTGCTGCACCCCACACCCTAGAGCACACTGGGACTGGGACACCCATTGTCTGTAAAGTGCCAGAGCGAAATCAGACCGACGTTCAGTCACGACTACCGCTCTGTGCCACTTTACAAGATGAGTGATAAGGGAACTTCTCCATCAGAAGAGACGAGGAAATAATGGTCGCTGCCCAAACTGTGACAAGAACAGGACCACAATGCAACAAGAACTGTCTCACAATGCTCTTGGAACTTTCCCATAATGCATTGCAAATTGAAACTAGAGCAAATACATTAAATCACTAGCAGACAGTGCAGTTATCAAACAATAAAAAAGAGACAGGATTCAAATGCAAGCAACATAATGTCAGAACTGATATACACATAAAGTGACTAGATTCCCTGGATAGCTAAATTCGCTGCTGAGGCAAGAACACGGGCTGCCCAGCACTATTTAAGTGCACCCCATGAAGATAGACACTCTAATTTACAAGGCCATAACATATAGGTGCATCTCACAAAATTAGAATATCATCAAAAAGTTAATTTATTTCAGTTCTTCAATGCAAAAAGTGAACCTCATATATTATATAGAGTCATTACAAACACAGTGATCTATTTCAAGTGTTTATTTCTGTTAATGTTGATGATTATGGCTTATAGCCAATGAAAACACAAAAGTCATTAACTCAGTAAATTAAAATAATTAACAAAAAACACCTGCAAAGACTTCCTAAGCATTTAAAAAGGTCCCTTAGTCTGTTTTAGTAGGCTCCACAATCATGACAATCATGATGAAGACTGCTGGCTTGACAGATGTCCAGAGTTCCAATTTTCATTTGAAATCAAGGTCCCAGAGTCTGGAAGAAGAGTGGAGAGGCCACAATCCAAGCTGCTTGAGGTCTAGTGTGAAGTTTCCACAATCAGTGATGGTTTGGGGAGCCGTGTCATCTGCTGGTGTAGGTCCACTGTGTTTTTTCAACACAAAAGTCAGCGCAGCCATCTACCAGGAAATTTTAGAGCACTTCATGCTTCCCTCTGCCACAGTATCAAGCTACCAGGGGGGGCAAAGGGGGCGGTGGCCCCGGGCCCCTCGCTCTTAGGGGGCCCATCCAGGGCTACGCCAGTGTAACTGTATCTAGCATGCCCCTGGTGCCAGCATCGGGCCCCACTGCCCGCCACCGCCGCAAGTTTACTGATGAGAGAGGGAGCGCGGATCTCTCTCCCATTAGTCCCTTCTGTGACTGATGTCTCTGACATCATCACTTGGCGCCCAGCCCGCTGTGCTGAAGATGTGTGCGTGCTGGGTGCTCTGAGCAGCGAGGGAACCAGGAGGAGAGATGAGTACTGTTTATTTATTTTTTGCCGGGTGGGGGGCGGCATTATATTACAGACTCTGCCTATGGGAAGGGGGAGGTGCATTATACTACAGACTCTGCCTATGGGGGAGCATTATCCTAAAGACTCTGCCCACACAGAGGGGGGGCATTATACTAAAGACTCTGCCTATGGGGAGGGGGGGCATTATACTACAGACTGTCTATGGGGAGGGGGGGAGCATTATACTAAAGCCTCTGTCTATGGGGGGGCATTCTACTACAGACTCTGCCTATGGGGGGCATTATACTACAGACTCTGTTTATGAGCAGGGGAGAGCAGTAGACTACAGACTCTGCCTATGGGGGGACATTGTACTACAGACTCTGCCTATAAGAGGGGGAGCATTATACTACAGACTCTGCCTATGGGGGGTGCATTTTACTACAGACTCTGCCTATAGGTGGGGCATTATACTACAGACGCTGCCTATGAGATGGGGGGGGCATTATATCACAGACTCTGCCTATGAGGAGGGGGGGCACATTATACTACAGACTCTGCCTATGGGGGCGCATTATACTATACGAAGGACTATGGGGAGTGCATTATACTATATTGAGGACTATCTGGTGCATTATACTATATGTACTCTATTTATACAGTGTGGGAGATAATGTGGGTTCTTTGAACAGTGTGGGGGCCATCATACAGTGTGGGAGATAATGTGGGATCTTTGTATGGTGTGGAGGCCATCATACAGTGTTGGAGCCATCAGCTTGTGGGCTACTAAGGGGTCAGTATACTGTGTGGGGGTACTATACAGTGAGGGGGAATTATATAGTGAATAGGAGAACATCATACTGGTTAGAGCGGAGCTCTACATGGGGGGAGACTCAGGACATTATTAAATCTTAGGTGGGCACTTATTGTTATAGGGGAACTCAGGTTATCGTGACTGTCGAAGGGGCACTATTACTTTCTAGGGGGCACAATGTGGGCACTGTTTTCTAGGACACTTGCACACGGCATTACTTTATTTTAGAGGTTTGTTTTACCATCTAGAGGGCACACAGTAGGTGCAGTAATAGGGACACATTTTGCAGCAGAGGCTCAGTATTGGGGTATCAGCAGGATGAGAAGTTTGTGCAGTTTGGGGATAGATGTGGTCAGTGCCTGAAATGTAAGGAGTCAAATGTGTCTTTGTTGTGATCTCTGCATACCTGAGACTCTGAGTCCTGGCTGGAGAAGTTGTCGTGTCGGTCTGGGCCAGATGGAAAAGACGGGAAAAGTGAACAATTTAATCAGAAAGAACGTCAGCTGTAAGGTACTATATATAACTGAGCTGTGATCTCTTATATGTTCTGCAGGACTGGCATCTATCAATATATGTCACCATATGGCGGTAATATCAGTGCTGGTCTTTGTATAGAGATTATTTTTAGTAACAGCGCGGTCATCTGCTGAGGTTTTCCTACATCAACTATCTGGGTGCGCCGCTATAGTTGGAATCAGGGTTACCTGGTTAGAGGCCCACTCAGAAGTTTCGGCCCCCTGAACCAAAACCTTAGCTACGCCAAGCTTTTTGGAGATGGAAATTTCATTCTCCAGCAGGACTTGGCCCCTGTCCACACTGACAAAAGTACTAATACCTGGTTTAAAACAACAGTATCACTGTGCTTGATTGGCAGCAAACTCACCTGACCTTAACCCCATAAAGAATCTATGGGGTATTGTCAAGAGGAAAATGAGAGACCCAACAATGCAGACGACCTGAAGGCTTCTATCAAAGCCACCTGGGCTTCCATAACCCCTCAGCAGTGCCACAGGCTGATCCCTCCATGCCACATTGCCGCATTGATGCAGTAATTGATGTAAAAGGAGCCCCGACCAAGTATTGAGGGCATTTATTGAACATACATTTCAGTAGGATAACATTTTGGATTTTGAAAACATTTTTCAAGCTGTTGTTATAAAGTATTCTAATTAATTGAAATAATGACTTTTGAGTTTTCATTGGCTGTAAGCCATAATCATCAACATTAACAGAAATAAACACGTGAAATAGATCACTCTGTGTGTAATGGCTCTATATAATATATGAGTTTCACGTTTTGTATTGAAGAACTGAAATAAATTAACTTTTATGGTGATATTCTAATTTTGTGAGATGCACCTGTAGATGGGCTTGGCTGCACCCTGAATAAAAATAGCATGTAAAAAATATATATGATATATATGAGGTATTGGTCGATATTTTGGCCAAAATATACAAGCTCGCAACCTGCTCAAGGGTCCTCATACTTGCGAGTCCCTACACTAACATTAAAAGCAAAGTCACAAAAACAAGGAATTAAAGTTCCCACCAAAATTCAAGAATTAACACAGCAAATACAGCAACAATAATTACAAGGATGCAGCAAACCCATATAATGAAGAAGTCAGCAACACAGGTGCAAAATATTGATGAGACAACCACTCACAACCTACCAATTCATGGAGGGGGTGATTGCTTAGTATTAAAACTGCACACAAATAAGCCTTGTATAGGGCACTGGTCACACATAGGTAGTGCACAATGTCTGGCTTACAGCCTATTAGTGAAGCCCAAACTATTAGATTAGGCGGGCTGCCCAGCACTTTTTAAGTACACCCCATGAAGACAGACACCCTAGTTTACAAGGCCAACATTGATGGGTCTGGCTTCACCCTGAATAAAAATAACGTGCAAAAAATATATATGATATATATGAGGTATTAGTAAATATTTTGGCCAAAATACACAAGCTCGCAACCCGCGTCAAGGGTCCTCATACTTGCGAGTCCCTACACTAACATTAAAAGCAAAGACAAATTTAAATTCCCACCAAAATTCAAGAATTAACACAGGAAAAAAGGGCAACAGTGTTTACCTGCCTAGGTCTCAGTACTAATCATACAATATAATAACGATGACAGCAATACAGGTGCAAAATACTGATGTGACAACCACTCACATATTACCAATTAATGGAGGGGGGTGATTACATAGTATTAAAACTGCACACAAAATTATATGGGATTGCTACATCCTAATAGTGCATTAGTTCTGAGATCTGGGCAGGTAAATGCTATATTAATAATTGATTCTTTGGGGAAAGTTAAATTCTCTTTTGTTGGCTTTACTTTTAATCTAACTGAAATACACATAAGCTTTTTTCCTAAACATTAGGATCTGTTTAGAGCCATCAGCTCAAAAAGGCTTCCTTTGACAGACTTGGCATAAGCAGGTCAAAAGGAACCCTGATCTTTACCATTACACCCCTTTACAGGAATGGAGACTTACCACATGCTCAGGGTTGCATCTACAGAGTAGCTGCTGGCCAGAGGAGCGAGCTTGAGGCTATAACTCTAACTAAAGCTTTTTTATTACTAAATGATGGGTTCTGTCTAAGGCCATTGGCTCAAAAAGACTTCCTCGGACAGACTTGGCGCAAGCTACTCCATTCTGCAGATCCCAAGGGAACCCTGGCCTTTACCATTACACCCCTGTACAGTGATAGTTACTTACCATAGGCCCAGGGTTGCATCTACAGAGTAGCTGCTGGCCGGAGGAGCGAGCTTGAGGCTATAGTGGTTGATTCAACTCTAACTAAAGCTTTTTTTTCCTAAATACTGGGATCTGTTTAAGGCTGTTGGCTCAAACAGACTTCCTCGGACAGACTTGGCGCAAGCTACTCCATTCTGCAGATCCCAAGGGAACCCTGGTTTTTACCATTACACCCCTGTACAGGGATAGATACTTACCATAGGCCCAGGGTTGCATCTACAGAGTAGCTGCTGGCCGGAGGAGTGCGCTTGAGGCTTGAGTAGTTGAGTCAATCCTAACTAAAGAAAAACCTATCTAATGACACTTTCTTGTTAGGACCTGTCTGAGGCCTATGGCTCAAAAAAGCAACTTTGGAAAAACTTGGCAAAAGCCAGTCTATCCTACAGGTTCCAAAGGAACTCTGACCTTCACTCTTACAGCCCTGTACAGTGATAAAGACTTATTACAGGGCCTTGATTGCATCTACATAGTAGATGCTGACTGGAGGGGCAAACTTAAGGTTAGAATGGTTCAGCCAACCCTAACTATTGCTACTTTCTTAAATGTTAGGATATTTCTGAGGCCGTTGGCTCAAACAGGCTTCCTTGGACAGACTTGGCACAAAACACACCATTTCTGATGTTTCCAAATGAACCCTGGGCTTCACCCTTGAACCTCTATACAGGGACCGTTTCATAGTTTTAAGGTTGAAAGACACAAGTCCATCAAGTTCAACCTAAAAGCTAATGTGTTGATCCAGAGGAAGGCAAAAACCCCATGAGGCAGATGCTAATTGCCCCATATTAGGGGAAAAATTCCTTCCCGACTCCACATATGGCAATCAGACTAGTTCCCTGGATCAACGTCCCATAACAAAATCTAGTACGGATCACCTGCAATTTTATATTATTCAAGAAAGGCACACACATGCCCTCCTTGAATTTTTTTTAGAAAATTAAGTATTTCAATTTCATGTGGTAGAGAGTTTCATAACCTCATTGCTCACACAATAAAAATTTGCCAACTAACTTCCTTTAGACAAAGTGAATTAGGATCATTATGCTAGAGTAATTGAATTAACTCTAACTGAAATAGATTAATGCTTTTTTCCTAAATGTTGAAATTTGTTTAAATCCATCAGCTCAAAAAGGCTTTCTCGGACAGACTTGGCGCAAGCTACTCCATTCTGCAGATCCCAAGGGAACCCTGGCCTTTACCATTACACCCCTGTACAGGGATAGATACTTACCATAGGCCCAGGGTTGCATCTACAGAGTAGCTGCTGGCCGGAGGAGCGAGCTTGAGGCTATAGTGGTTGATTCAACTCTAACTAAAGCTTTTATTTCCTAAATACTGGGATCTGTTTAAGGCTGTTGGCTCAAACAGACTTCCTCGGACAGACTTGGCGCAAGCTACTCCATTCTGCAGATCCCAAGGGAACCCTGGTTTTTACCATTACACCCCTGTACAGGGATAGATACTTACCATAGGCCCAGGGTTGCATCTACAGAGTAGCTGCTGGCCGGAGGAGTGCGCTTGAGGCTTGAGTAGTTGAGTCAATCCTAACTAAAGAAAAACCTATCTAATGACACTTTCTTGTTAGGACCTGTCTGAGGCCTATGGCTCAAAAAAGCTTCTTTGGAAAGACTTGGCAAAAGCCAGTCTATCCTACAGGTTCCAAAGGAACTCTGACCTTCACTCTTACATCCCTGTACAGTGATAAAGACTTATTACAGGGCCTTGATTGCATCTACATAGTAGATGCTGACTGGAGGGGCAAACTTAAGACTAGAATGGTTCAGCCAACCCTAACTATTGCTACTTTCTTAAATGTTAGGATATTTCTGAGGCCATTGGCTCAAACAGGCTTCCTTGGACAGACTTGGCGCAAAACACACCATTTCTGATGTTTCCAAATGAACCCTGGGCTTCACCCTTGAACCTCTATACAGGGACCGTTTCATAGTTTTAAGGTTGAAAGACACAAGTCTGTCAAGTTCAACCTAAAAGCTAATGTGTTGATCCAGAGGAAGGCAAAAACCCCATGAGGCAGATGCTAATTGCCCCATATTAGGGGAAAAATTCCTTCCCGACTCCACATATGGCAATCAGACTAGTTCCCTGGATCAACGTCCCATAACAAAATCTAGTACGGATAACCTGCAAATTTATTTTATTCAAGAAAGGCACACACATGCCCTCCTTGAATTTTTTTTAGAAAATTAAGTATTTCAATTTCATGTGGTAGAGAGTTTCATAACCTCATTGCTCACACAATAAAAATTTGCCAACTAACTTCCTTTAGACAAAGTGAATTAGGATCTTTATGCTAGAGTAATTGAATTAACTCTAACTGAAATAGATTAATGCTTTTTTCCTAAATGTTGAAATTTGTTTAAATCCATCAGCTCAAAAAGGCTTTCTCGGACAGACTTGGCGCAAGCTACTCCATTCTGCAGATCCCAAGGGAACCCTGGCCTTTACCATTACACCCCTGTACAGGGATAGATACTTACCATAGGCCCAGGGTTGCATCTACAGAGTAGCTGCTGGCCGGAGGAGCGAGCTTGAGGCTATAGTGGTTGATTCAACTCTAACTAAAGCTTTTTTTTCCTAAATACTGGGATCTGTTTAAGGCTGTTGGCTCAAACAGACTTCCTCGGACAGACTTGGCGCAAGCTACTCCATTCTGCAGATCCCAAGGGAACCCTGGTTTTTACCATTACACCCCTGTACAGGGATAGATACTTACCATAGGCCCAGGGTTGCATCTACAGAGTAGCTGCTGGCCGGAGGAGTGCGCTTGAGGCTTGAGTAGTTGAGTCAATCCTAACTAAAGAAAAACCTATCTAATGACACTTTCTTGTTAGGACCTGTCTGAGGCCTATGGCTCAAAAAAGCTTCTTTGGAAAGACTTGGCAAAAGCCAGTCTATCCTACAGGTTCCAAAGGAACTCTGACCTTCACTCTTACATCCCTGTACAGTGATAAAGACTTATTACAGGGCCTTGATTGCATCTACATAGTAGATGCTGACTGGAGGGGCAAACTTAAGGTTAGAATGGTTCAGCCAACCCTAACTATTGCTACTTTCTTAAATGTTAGGATATTTCTGAGGCCGTTGGCTCAAACAGGCTTCCTTGGACAGACTTGGCGCAAAACACACCATTTCTGATGTTTCCAAATGAACCCTGGGCTTCACCCTTGAACCTCTATACAGGGACCGTTTCATAGTTTTAAGGTTGAAAGACACAAGTCCATCAAGTTCAACCTAAAAGCTAATGTGTTGATCCAGAGGAAGGCAAAAACCCCATGAGGCAGATGCTAATTGCCCCATATTAGGGGAAAAATTCCTTCCTGACTCCACATATGGCAATCAGACTAGTTCCCTGGATCAACGTCCCATAACAAAATCTAGTACGGATAACCTGCAATTTTATATTATTCAAGAAAGGCACACACATGCCCTCCTTGAATTTTTTTTAGAAAATTAAGTATTTCAATTTCATGTGGTAGAGAGTTTCATAACCTCATTGCTCACACAATAAAAATTTGCCAACTAACTTCCTTTAGACAAAGTGAATTAGGATCTTTATGCTAGAGTAATTGAATTAACTCTAACTGAAATAGATTAATGCTTTTTTTCCTAAATGTTGAAATTTGTTTAAATCCATCAGCTCAAAAAGGCTTTCTCGGACAGACTTGGCGCAAGCTACTCCATTCTGCAGATCCCAAGGGAACCCTGGCCTTTACCATTACACCCCTGTACAGGGATAGATACTTACCATAGGCCCAGGGCTGCATCTACAGAGTAGCTGCTGGCCGGAGGAGCGAGCTTGAGGCTATAGTGGTTGATTCAACTCTAACTAAAGCTTTTTTTTCCTAAATACTGGGATCTGTTTAAGGCTGTTGGCTCAAACAGACTTCCTCGGACAGACTTGGCGCAAGCTACTCCATTCTGCAGATCCCAAGGGAACCCTGGTTTTTACCATTACACCCCTGTACAGGGATAGATACTTACCATAGGCCCAGGGTTGCATCTACAGAGTAGCTGCTGGCCGGAGGAGTGCGCTTGAGGCTTGAGTAGTTGAATCAATCCTAACTAAAGAAAAACCTATCTAATGGCACTTTCTTGTTAGGACCTGTCTGAGGCCTATGGCTCAAAAAAGCTTCTTTGGAAAGACTTGGCAAAAGCCAGTCTATCCTACAGGTTCCAAAGGAACTCTGGCCTTCACTCTTACAGCCCTGTACAGCGATAAAGACTTATTACAGGGCCTTGATTGCATCTACATAGTAGATGCTGACTGGAGGGGCAAACTTAAGGCTAGAATGGTTCAGCCAACCCTAACTATTGCTACTTTCTTAAATGTTAAGATATTTCTGAGGCCGTTGGCTCAAACAGGCTTCCTTGGACAGACTGGGCGCAAAACACACCATTTCTGATGTTTCCAAATGAACCCTGGGCTTCACCCTTGAACCTCTATACAGGGACCGTTTCATAGTTTTAAGGTTGAAAGACACAAGTCCATCAAGTTCAACCTAAAAGCTAATGTGTTGATCCAGAGGAAGGCAAAAACCCCATGAGGCAGATGCTAATTGCCCCATATTAGGGGAAAAATTCCTTCCCGACTCCACATATGGCAATCAGACTAGTTCCCTGGATCAACGTCCCATAACAAAATCTAGTACGGATAACCTGCAATTTTATATTATTCAAGAAAGGCACACACATGCCCTCCTTGAATTTTTTTTAGAAAATTAAGTATTTCAATTTCATGTGGTAGAGAGTTTCATAACCTCATTGCTCACACAATAAAAATTTGCCAACTAACTTCCTTTAGACAAAGTGAATTAGGATCTTTATGCTAGAGTAATTGAATTAACTCTAACTGAAATAGATTAATGCTTTTTTCCTAAATGTTGAAATTTGTTTAAATCCATCAGCTCAAAAAGGCTTTCTCGGACAGACTTGGCGCAAGCTACTCCATTCTGCAGATCCCAAGGGAACCCTGGCCTTTACCATTACACCCCTGTACAGGGATAGATACTTACCATAGGCCCAGGGCTGCATCTACAGAGTAGCTGCTGGCCGGAGGAGCGAGCTTGAGGCTATAGTGGTTGATTCAACTCTGACTAAAGCTTTTTTTTCCTAAATACTGGGATCTGTTTAAGGCTGTTGGCTCAAACAGACTTCCTCGGACAGACTTGGCGCAAGCTACTCCATTCTGCAGATCCCAAGGGAACCCTGTTTTTTACCATTACACCCCTGTACAGGGATAGATACTTACCATAGGCCCAGGGTTGCATCTACAGAGTAGCTGCTGGCCGGAGGAGTGCGCTTGAGGCTTGAGTAGTTGAATCAATCCTAACTAAAAAAAAACCTATCTAATGCCACTTTCTTGTTAGGACCTGTCTGAGGCCTATGGCTCAAAAAAGCTTCTTTGGAAAGACTTGGCAAAAGCCAGTCTATCCTACAGGTTCCAAAGGAACTCTGGCCTTCACTCTTTCAGCTCTGTACAGCGATAAAGACTTATTGCAGGGCCTTGATTGCATCTACATAGTAGATACTGACTGGAGGGGCAAACTTAAGACTAGAATGGTTCAGCCAACCCTAACTATTGCTACTTTCTTAAATGTTAGGATATTTCTGAGGCCGTTGGCTCAAACAGGCTTCCTTGGACAGACTGGGCGCAAAACACACCATTTCTGATGTTTCCAAATGAACCCTGGGCTTCACCCTTGAACCTCAATACATGGACAGTTTCATAGTTTTAAGGTTGAAAGACACAAGTCCATCAAGTTCAACCTAAAAGCTAATGTGTTGATCCAGAGGAAGGCAAAAACCCCATGAGGCAGATGCTAATTGCCCCATATTAGAGGAAAAATTCCTTCCCGACTCCACATATGGCAATCAGACTAGTTCCCTGGATCAACGTCCCATAATAAAATCTATTACCACTAACCTGAAATGTTATATTATTCAAGGAACATTTTTCATCAAGCAGTTTTTACCGGAAATGTGTTGCACAACTGTTTGAATCTCAGTAAATTCCTGCGCAACTTACATTTAAATACTCTGACCTTTTTACACCCACTCTTTTAACTTCTTAAATAGTGAACAGAGCTTATCTGGACCGCTTGTGGCTTAGCTTTACCTGAAAACTTATTACAAATTAGGCTGGAAAAGTGGTGTAAAATAGGACTGAAATTGACTCCATCTTTTGACTGGAGTACATTTCTTGAGGTGTAGTACGTCAGCTTTAAGGGGATATTTCAATAAATGAATGACCCTGGCTGCAGGTATAAAGAATCAAACTGTGCTGTCCTGACCCATTCCTGGGATTGTGTATGGCACTGACATCACCTCAATACTGCCGCAGCCAACAAATGTAATCAGACGGACTGCCGAGCTGAGCGCACTGAGCTGCTGCAGCTCTGAGATGGTGGAACCTCTTTTTTTTAATTAAATGACCTGCAGCTAGGGACATTCATTTATTGAAAGGGAACAACCCCTTTAAGGATGAGTCAAGTTCATTAAGAGGTTTAGTCTTTTTAATGAATTTGGTGCACGTTCCTCCAATAGGCGCTTCATGAATGCTGGTATAGAAATCCACCAGCCTTGATGAATCGGCCACCATAGGTTTACATGGCATGAGCATATACAGAACAGTTGTGTAGTATACGTTACCAGGCCCTCATGATGCTCTTGGTCCTGGATGGCCTTCCACAGTCTGCTTTCTTGCTTCATCATCTTGAAGGGCTCCACTTTCTTTTCTTCTGGCTGGCATGGTGTGGCTCTATCATCCTGCTCCTTTAACACGAAGGGACGAATGACTGTAAAGCTGCCAGGAGCGTTTTTTTATCCCCTTAGATCATTGTGACACCACAAAGTGATGACATAGACAAGTGGGTGAGGCGCCTTTATTCAGTCATCGGGTGTGGTCAGAAGAAATTAGCATATTCCGTGATGTTACTACAATGAGAACAGACATGAACATTCTATTCGGAACCCGACCGCCATTATCAGCGGAACCTTCACTGCTGTCAGATTGGCACTAAAAACAAAAAGAGACAGCGGTGAACCTGGACAGTAACAATCTACAGGGACAGTGACTGCTAAGCGGACTTCATGTCAGATGTTATGCAGTTTTGTCAGAAAAAAAACAATAAAATATATAAAAGACAGGCTCCAATAAACCTTAAACACTGGGCTGTAGTCACAGATTCTCCTTCCACCTGCAGCACATTGCTCCCCTGCCTAACCCTCCCCGTCCTGCAGCATATTTCTCACCGCTTAATTCTCCCACTCCTGCAGCACATCACTCCCCTGTCTAAACCTCCCCCTCTTGCGGCACATTGCTCCCATCTAATCCTCCCCTCCTTGCAGCACATTGTGCCCTTTCTAAATCTCCCCCTTCCTGCACCACATCACCCACTGCCAAATCCCCTCTTGCACCACATCGCCCACTGCCAAATCCTGCACTTCCTGCAGCATATCGCTCCCTGCCTAATCCTCTCCTATTGCATTACATCACTCCCCTGCATAAGCCACCTCTTCCTGCAGCACATCGCTTCCCTGCCTAAGCCTCCCCCTCCTGCATTACATCACTCCCCTGCCTAATCCTCCTCTTCCTGCAGCACAGCGCTCCCTGCCTAATCCTCCTCTTCCTGCAGCACATCGCTCCCCTGACCCCCTCTTACGTGACATCTTTTCTATCAGTTACATTTGTGAAGTAACTGCTGTCTCCTGTGAGCAGTGGAGAGCGAAGCTGAGAGCCAGGAGGCTCTGCCCCTCTGCCCCTTCTTGCCACATCATCATCCATCTACATCAGGGCTGTCAAACTCAAATATATAGAGGGCCAAAAGGAAGAGTTTAACCCAGAAAAATAAGTCAACACTTTATCAGATGTTTCTGTGAAAACTTGAGTACAACAAATAAGATTTTGTTATTTTCCCTCAGTTATAAAAAAAATAGTTATGAGAAAAGTGTGACAAAAAGGAGTCATAAAATGCACCAAAATGAAATATCACAATTTATGGCTCAAATTGAGGTGAAGCAAGGAAGAGGTTGAGCTTAGCTAATGAGATGCATCAAACATACAGGTGCTTCTCACAAAATTAGAATATCATCAAAAAGTTTATTTATTTCAGTTCTTCAATCCAAAAAGTGAAACTCATATATTATACAGAGTCATTACAGAGTGATCTATTTCAAGTGTTTATTTCTGTTAATGTTGATAATGATGGCTTACAGCCAATGAAAACACAAAAGTCATTATCTCAGTAAATTAGAATAATTAACAAAAAACACCTGCAAAGGCTTCTTACGCATTTAAAAAGGTCCCTTTGTCTGTTTCAGTAGGCTCCACAATCATGGGGAAGACTGATGACTTGACAGATGTCCAGAAGGCAGTCATTGACACACTCCACAAGGAGTGTAAACCACAAAAGGTCATTGCTAAAGAAGCTGGCTGTTAACAGAGTGCTGTATCCAAGCATATTTATGGAAAGTTGAGTGGAAAGAAAAAGTGTGGTAGGAAGAGGTGCACAAGCAACCGGGATAACCGCAGCCTTGAAAAGATTGTTAAGGAAAGGCCATTCAAACATTTGGGGAAGATTCACAAGGAGTGGACTGCTGCTGGAGTCATTGCTTCAAGAGCCATCACACACAGACGTATCCAGGACATGGGCTACAAGTGTCACATTCCTTGTGTCGAGCCACTCATCACCAATAGACAACGCCAGAAGCATCTTACCTGGGCCAAGGAGAAAAACACCTGGACTGTTGCTCAGTGGTCCAAGGTGTTGTTTTCCGATGAAAGTAAATTTTGCATTTAATTTGGAAATCAAGGTCCCAGAGTCTGGAGGAAGAGTGGAGAGGCCACAATCCAAGCTGCTTGAGGTCTCGTGTGAAGTTTCCACAATCGGTGATGGTTTGGGGAGCCATGTCATCTGCTGGTGTAGGTCCACTGTGTTTTATCAAGACCAAAGTCAGCGCACCCGTCTACCAGGACATTGTAGAGCCCTTCATGCTTCCCTCTGCCGACAAGCTTTATGGAGATGGAAATGTCATTTTCCAGCAGGACTTGGCCCCTGTCCACACGGCCAAAAGTACCAATACCTGGTTTACACAACAGTATAACTGTGCTTGATTGGCAGCAAACTCACCTGACCTTAACCCCATAGAGAATCTATTATAGAGAATCTATGGGGTATTGTCAAGAGAAAGATGAGAGACACCAGACCCAACAATGCAGACGAGCTGAAGGCTTCTATCAAAGCCACCTGGGCTTCCATAACACCTCAGCAGTGTCACAGGCTGATCGCCTCCATGCCACATTGCCGCATTGATGCAGTAATTGATGCAAAAGGAGCCTGGCCAAGTATTGAGGGCATTTACTGAACATATATTTCAGTAGGACAACATTTCAGATTTTAAAAACATTTTTCAAGCTGGTGTTATAAAGTATTCTAATTTACTGAGATAATAACATTAACAGAAATAAACACTTGAAATAGATCACTCTGTCTGTAATGACTCTATATAATATGAGTTTTACTATTTGTATTGAAGAACTGAAATAAATTAACTTTTTGATGATATTCTAATTTTGTGAGAAGCACCTATAGTATGCTATATGCCCAATTTTAACAAATGTACTGCAATTTTTGCTGAATGTGTTCAGAAATGTACAGATGTGTAAGCAGACAAATGCAGAGACTTAGGCTATGTGCCCACGATGCAGAAATGCTCCGGATTTTTCCTGAGCGTTTCTGCATCTCACTGGCAGAAAAAACGCATGCGGATTGTACATGCGGATTGTACATGCGGATTGTCATGCGGATTGTACACGCGGATTGTACACGCGGATTGTACACGCGGATTGTACACGCGGATTGTACACGCGGATTGTACACGCGGATTGTACATGCGGATTGTACATGCGGATTGTACACGCGGATTGTACACGCGGATTGTACATGCGGATTGTACATGCGGATTGTACATGCGGATTGTACACGCGGATTGTACATGCGGATTGTACATGCGGATTGTATATGCGGATTGTACATGCGTTTTTCCTGCCAGGGACATGCAGAAGTGAAGCGTTCTTCACATGCATTTCCGCATGCGGGTTGACAAGCGCTTTACAAGCGATTTTAGCATCACTTGGAAAGTGCTTGTCAACTTGGTCACACTATAGAAATCCATGAAAACGGCATGGATTTATATAGTGTGACCCCAACGACTGGTTAAAAATAAAAAAATAAATCTATACTTACCTTCCGATGGCCCCCGCAGTCTCGCTTCGCTCCGTCCTGGCTGCCGGCAGATCGCGGTACACTGAAGGACCTGCCGTCACATGACTATGACGTCAGCGCTGGTCCTTCAGTCCATCGCGAGCTGCCGACATGGGAGGACGAGCGCAGCGGGGGCCGTCAGAAGGTAAATATAACATTTATTTTTTATTTTATTCTTTATTTTGACACGTTCTATGGTACCCGGGTCCGGAGGAGAGTCTCCCATCCTCCACACGCGGGTACCATCCGCACATTGAACGCATGTATTCCGCATGTGCTTATCTAGTGAAGCGGAATCCATGCGTTCCAATGCAAGTCAATGGCCAGGAAAACGCTGCGCTTCCGCAAAATAATTGGTAGTGCTGCGTTTTTTTCCGCAATGATAATCCGCAGCGGAAATTTCCGCAGCATGTGCACAGCACATGCGGACTATCATTGGGGAACATGGCAGACCTTCTAACATGCGTCTTTAAGCGTTTCTGCAGCGTTTTTGCCATGCGGAAACGCTTAAAATACGCGTCGTGGGCACACAGCCTTAGGCTATGTGCCCACGTAGCGTTTTTGTAGCGTTTTTGCGGCGTTTTTACGGCCGCGAAAACGCTTGTAAAACAGTCTGCCATGCAAAGCCATGTGAATTCGGATGTGCTGTGCACATGATGCGCTAATTTGCGCGCCGAATTCGCATTACTTTGCAAAACGCAGCATGACTATTTCTACTGCGATTACGCTGAAGCTTATTCGCGATGCGTGTGGTATCTGGGAGGAAGACGAGACTACAACTCCTCTTCATCCCGGCTACCACGCGGTGAAAAAAAGAAATAAAAAAGTTAAAAACAAACAAAACCTGTATATTCACCTCTCCGGCGGCCCCCGGTCTGCTCTCCGGTCTCCTCCGGTCTGCTGTCTGTACTGTCAGGACCTGCGCTGACGTCATTTAGTCAGGTGATGGTCGCATGACCGCTGACGTCGGCATCAGGTGATGGTCGCGTGGCCATCAGCTGACTAAATGACGTCACCGCAGGTCCTGACCGTACACTGCGGGACGCTGAAGAGAGAAGACGCGGCCGGGAGCAGACCGGAGGAGACCGGAGAGCAGACCGGGGGCCGCCGGAGAGGTGAATATACCGTTGTTTTTTTTTATTTATTAACGTTTTCTTTTTTTTACTATAGATGCTGCATTTAAAGCATCTAAGTTGTTCACACATTATAGATCCATTTCGGTTGCATGGATTTATATTGTGTGATCAACTTGTCAAGCACTTTTCCAAGTGATGCTCAAAATCGCTTGGAAAATTGCTTGAAAAAATGCATGTGAAAACGCTTCTCTCTAGCAGAAAAAACGCATGTAAATCTGCATCAAATCTGCTAGGTGTGCACACAGCCTTATAGCTGGTTTTGCTCTGAGCTGAGATGTCCAGGCTGAATAATGCTCTGGGAGCAGAACCCATCAGCAGAATCTGTCTGTTTCCTGCCTTGTAGCAGTGGATCCCGGCTATTTAGCTCACAGAGCATTGTCTACACAAGATACAATTGTATCCAATTTTCAGCTGGGAACAGGACTATGGACAAGTTTTGCAGCAACTGCATTTGTGATAGGAAATGTTGATCAATCTAGATTTTCTTCAGTGTTCTTATTCATTGCAGAAAATCTTAAAAAAGCCGAGGAATGTGGGCAACATGGTGGGTCAATGATTAACGCTGTGGGGCTGGGTTCATATAATAGCAAGGACAACATCTGCAAGGAGTTTGTATGTTCTCCCTGTGTTTGCGTGGGTTTCCTCCGGGTTCTCCGGTTTCCTCCCACACTCCAAAGACATACTGATAGGGAATTCATATTGTGAGCCCCAATGGGGACAGTGATGATAATGTCTGTAAGGTGCTACGAAATCTAACGGCGCTATATAAGAGAGTAAAATAAATATATAACTAAATAAAATGAATGTATTAAAAGGCTAAGATTGCAAAGAGCTTGTAAAAACAAGAAACTTTGCGATTTTTAATTCTGCAGTGTACAGCTCATTGCTATGGTTACTGACCACCTGAGAAGTGGCCGGTCTCCTTGGCAAGAAGCGCTCACTTGCAGACTGGTGGACTTCAGCGCCCCTGTGCCTGTCCCATTCTGCAGAGGCAAAGCCGCCTCTGCCCGCAGAATGCAAGAGGGCACAATTCAGACAAGCGGCTCAGCCAAGCCACCGGCCAGAACTGTAAATCTTCAGCTTCTGATGAGAGGAACACAAGACCACCCCTTTAATAAAGGAGTAGAGCAGAACTCATACAGTGATTAGTGGGGGTCTGACACCTGAAATCCCCAGACATCAGCTACTTCTGCAAGATGATGTACACAGTGTTAAGAGCTGGAATAGCACAGCTCCGCACACTGTGCAATGGCTGGTTTCGGGTACTACAGCTCAGATCACAATCATTTCAATAGGAGCTGCAGTACCAAGATCGGCCACTACACAGTGTACAGCGCTGTGCTGTTTGGGCTCTACGCTGAGTATTTCCAGCTGCTGTCTTATTGGTGAGGGGGCCGTGTGTTGGAACCTCACTGATCTGATATTGATGACCAGGGTCGGACTGCGGTGTCTGGGGCCCACAGGGGAAATTAACTCTAGGGGCCCACCTACAGCAAGATGCAAATATCTGTTATCCGCTCTCGCTGTTATAGTGGAGCATTGACTGGCGGCTCCTGCACATCTACTGGGCGACACTCTAACTGGGATGGACATGTTTGCATTAAAGGGCTTCTTTGGTTAAAACTAGTGTTGAGCGAGTATGTTCTGTTAACCCTTTCGGCGAGTATGCTCGGGCCGAGCTCCGAGTATTTATAGCTGCTCGGTGATATGGTTGAATCGCTCCCGTGTGCATGATTTGCGACTGTTTGACGGTTTTAATACATGTGAGGAATGTGTAAGAAATAGACATTCCTCACATGTATTAACCCCTTAAGCCGCGGAGCATTTTCCGTTTTTGCATTTTCGCTTTTTGCTCCACTTGTTCCCAGAGCCATAGCGTTTTTATTTTTTAGTCAATATGGCCATGTTAGGGCTTATTTTTTGCGGGACGAGTTGTACTTTTTAACGTCATTACTAGTTTTACCATGCCGTGTACGGGAAAACGGGAAAAAAATTCCAAGCGCCGTGAAATTGCAAAAAAAGTGCAATACCACTGGGGTTTTTTTTTATTTTTTTTACCACGTTCACTGAATGCTAAAACTGACCTGCCATTATTATTCTCCAGGTCATTACGAGTTCGTAGACACCAAACATGTATAGGTTCTTTTTTATTTAAGTGATGAAAAAAAATTCCAAAGTTTGGTAAAAAAAAAAAAATGGTGCCATTTTCCGAGACCCGTAGCGTCTCCATTTTTCGGGATCTGGGGCAGGGTGAGGGCTTATTTTTTGTGAACCGAGCTGAAGTTTTTATAGATGCTATTTTGGGGTAGATCCGATGTTTTGATCGCCCGTTATTGCATTTTATTGCAATTTTACGGTGACCAAAAAACGTAATTCTGGCGTTTAGAATTTTTTTCTCATTACGCCATTTACCGATCGCATTAATTCTATTTTTATATTGATAGATCAGGCGATTCTGAACGCGGCAATGCCAAATATGTGTATGTGGGGTTTATTTTATGATTTTAGGGGGTGATTTAAACTTTTACATTTTTTTATTTTTTTTCATATTTTTTAAAACTTTTTTTTTCACTTTTTGCTTGCTTCTGTAGTCTCCATAGGAGACTTAAAGCAGCAACTGTCCGATCACCTCTGCTACATACAGGGGACCAGCAGTTCCCCTGTATGCAGCAGAAATGGTCCTGTCCTATGAGCGCCGACCACTAGATGGCGCTCATAGCGACAGGATCATTACAACCACTGGTGTCTGCTGCAGACCCAGGGTTGTCATGACCACACATCGCCGACCCGCGATCATGTGACGGGGTCGCCGATGGGCGGGGTAAGTGACGCGCTTCCAGGAAGCGCGCATTAAATGCCGCTGTCGGAGATTGACAGCGGCATTTAATATGTTAACAGCCGCTGGTGGATCGCGATTCCACCCGCGCCTGTTGCGGGCACATGTCAGCTGTAATAATCAGCTGACATGTGCTTGGTTCAGTGCGGGCTCAGCGCCGGAGCCCTCACTGAACCGGAGGATAACGACATGCGCGTACTAATACGTGACATGTCGTTAAGGGGTTAAAGCTGTCAAACAGTTGCAAATCATGCACACGGGAGCGATTCAACCATATCACCGAGCAGCTGTAAATACTCGGAGCTCGGCCCGAGCATACTCGGACAGAACATACTCGCTCAACACTAGTTAAAACAAGTTATCACCGATCCATGGGCTCTACAGGATAGGTGATCACTTATTGAGCATTTGTGTCCGAACATTGGAAAACGCACCTATCGGAAGAATGGGGAAGTTTTATCCCTGACAGAACACTTATCCCTATTTTAAAATGCTGCGGCAGGTGGGACGTCTGACCGCAGCTCTATTCATTCTCTTAGAGACTTGCAAAAAAGAGCAGCGCTCACAGCCACTGAGAGAATGAATGGATCAGTGGTCGCATCTCACATGCCGCTCCAGTCTAATGGGGAGAAAAGCTCCACATTCTGCCGGTGTGTGCAAGCAGTCAGACCCCCACCAATCAATATTATCAATGATCCTGTGGAGAGGTGATTACTTGTTTTCACCGGAGAACCCCTGTAAGTGCATCTCTGCCGCTCTGGTCCAAGTATTTAATCGCTAAGGCCACGGCCCTACTATCAGTATTCGGTCAGTGTCCAGTCAGTATTTTTTCTCAGGAGTGGGAGCCAAAACAGGTGATGAACAATCAGAGAAAAGGTATAATAGAAACAAGTCACCAATTCTGCATTAATCAACCATTCCTGGTTTCGGCAGCCACTCCTGAGAAAAATACTGACCAAATACTGATGGTGGGGCTGTGGCCTAATGGAAAAAAATCTTTTACTAGTTAAGATCAGCGAGAATAAAATGACCGCCATACACAACACAGTCCACTATATCAACACCAATAATACCACATACAAAAGGGACAAATATCGCCACACCTTGACTAGATCACATATTACCACTACATAGTGACCGAATAATACCACATACAAGGAACAAATATGGCCAAACTATGACCAGACCATATATTACCACCCCAAGGTGACCAAATACTACAATACTGATCATGAATACAAAACCACAATACTAACAACACTGTTATTACCACCAGCAACATTATACACAGGAGCTCTGTATATAGTGTCAGTGTACAGGTAACACAGTGATCACCAGTGACATTATAGACAGGAGCTCTGTATATAGTGTATAGGTAATACAGTGATCACCAGTGACATACACAGGAGCTCTGTATATACTATATACACACGTGGTCAAAATTGTTGGTACCCCTCGTTTAATGAAAGAAAAACCCACAATGGTCACAGAAAAAACTTGAATCTGACAAAAGTAATAATAAATTAAAAATCGATGAAAATGAACAAATGAAAGACAGACATTGCTTTTCAACCCTGCTTCCACAGAATTTTAAAAAAAATTAAACTCTTGAAATAGGCCTGGACAGAAATGATGGTACCCCTGAAAATAATGTGACAAAAGGGACATGTTAAATCAAGTTGTGTCCACTAATTAGCATCACAGGTGTCGACAATCTTGTAATCAGTCAGTGGGCCTGTATATAGGGCTAGAGATACTCACTGTGCTGTTTGGTGACATGGTGTGTACCACACTCAACATGGACCAAAGGAATCAAAGGAAAGAGTTGTCTCAGGAGATTAGAAAGAAAATTATAGACAAGCATGTTAAAGGTAAAGGTTATAAGACCATCTCCAAGCAGCTTGATGTTCCTGTAACTACAGTTGCACATATTATTCAGAAATTTAAGATCCATGGGACTGTAGCCAACCTCCCTGGACGTGGCCGCAGGAGGAAAATTGATAACAAATCAAAGAGACGAATAATATGAATGGTAACAAAAGAGCCCAGGAAAACTTCTAAAGAGATTAAAGGTGAACTTCAAGCTCAAGGAACATCAGTGTCAGATCGCACCATCCGTCGTTGTTTGATCTAAAGTGGACTTCATGGGAGACGACCAAGGAGTACACCATTGTTGAAAAAAAATCATAAAAAAGCCAGACTGGAATTTGCCAAACTACATGTTCACAAGTCACAAAGCTTTTAGGAGAATGCCCTATGGACAGATGAGACAAAAATGGAAGTTTTTGGCAAGGCACATCAGATCTATGTTCACAGATGGAAAAATGAAGCATATCAAGATAAGAACACTGTCCCTACTGTGAAACATGGAGGAGTCTCTTTTATGTTTTGGGGCTGGTCTGCCGCATCTGGCACAGGGTGTCTTGAATCTGTGCAGGGTACAATGAAATCTCAAGACTATCAAGGGATTCTAGAGAGAAATGTGCTGCCCAGTGTCAGAAAGCGTGGTCTCAGTCGCAGGTCATGGGTCTTGCAACAGTATTATGACCCAAAACACACAGCTAAAAACACCCAACAATGGCTAAGAGGAAAACATTGGACTATTCTGAAGTGGCTTCTATGAGCCCTGACCTAAATCCTATTGAGCATCTTTGGAAAGAGCTGAAACATGCCGTCTGGAAAAGGCAACCTTCAACCATGAGACAACTGGAGCAGTTTGCTCATGAGGAGTGGCCAAAATACCTGTGGAGAGGTGCAGAAGTCTCATTGACAGTTACAGGAGTCGTTTGATTGCAGTGATTGCCTCAAAAGGTTGTTCAGCAAAATATAAAGTTAAGAAGAACCATCATTTCTGTCCAGGCCTGTTTCATCAGTTTATTTTATTTTTTTTATTCTGTGGAAGCAGAAAAGCAATGTCTGACTTTCATTTGTTCATTTTCATAGATTTTTAATTTATTATTACTTTTGTCAGATTCAAGTTATTTCTGTGACCATTGTGGGTTTTTCTTTCATTAAACGAGGGGTACCAACAGTTTTGACCACGTGTGTAGTGTAAGTGTACATGTGTGTCACCCTGGCCTGGATGCCACAAGTGTAATTAAAGCTGTGTCTGAGAGCAGGGGGGAGGTTCTCTAGTCAGGGGAACATTAGCATGCAATGCCTCCTGTCTCAGGCCAGTAGGGGGAGCAGGCTGCCCCTATAAAAGCTGGTGCTGAGGTCAGAGTTAGAGAGAACCCAGATGACCTGTCTCAGGACTGAGACGTGTCTCAGCAGAGCAGGGACAGACAGTTGCACTGCACCTAAGAGGAAGTGTGGCAGGAGGAGAGCCACAAGCCAGAGACAAGAGGCGAAGAGAGCCTGTCTTGGCAGATAACAGACTTAATCTACCAGAGTTTGGTGTCTGAGGCTGGAAGGATTCCACATCCCCCAGCAGAGAACCAGTCCGCAAGGGACTGTATATTCCTTGGCCTAAGAAGCCTGGAGGCCCTGCCACAACAGAAGGGACCAGTAAAGCCATACAAGGCTGGGAGCAGAAAGGAACCCACGTCGCAGGCCATACAGGCGAGAAAACACGGAAAGCTCGGAAACGTGGGCTGTTACCCTATCAGGAGGAGATAGCCAGAAGGAGCGCAGAAAGCACGGTAGGCCTACACCCTCACCCTGACCAGGGCCAATTTCCCCGTTGCTCTCAGACATCCAGGTCCCCTCCTAGCCGGGACTGTTTGTGGGTCAGTTTACCTGTTTAGTAAAGACCCTAGACTGCAACCTGTTGTCTGTGTGCTCCTTGCTCCTCCAGCACTATCAGCACTGGGACTCCCACTACCATCACTCCCAACATCCATTATACTGCCCTGGGGCCGCACTCTTCCCGTGGAGAGTCACACTACCCTAGCTGCACACCTCATCAGCCCCAGCGGTCTGCATGCAGCGGCGGTTCCTAATAACCGCAATCCATGGGTGGCGTAGTCGGACATTATCAGCAGAACATAGCAGACTACCATTGGCCTGACCACCCTGAGCCACGGAACCGGGTCGCCACTACTACCCCCATCGTCTCCCTATTGCCCGGATCCGAGTGCCGCAGGGCCCAGGGGGCGAGTCAGCTTTGGTGTAGTCGGCAGGATTTCGTGCCCGCAACCACCGGGTACTGCGTGCCTGAAAAAGACTTTTATAACTTACCTGTGGCAAAGTTTCCCGCCGTCCGGAGTCTTTTCCCGCCATCCGGAGCCGATTCCCGCCATCGGACGCCATCTTGGACCGTTTCCTGCCGTCTTATGCCGCCTTCCCGCCATCCGCAGCTGCTTCCCGCCATCGGACGCCATCTTCAGGACGCCGCGCGGGAAGAAGAGGGGCGTGGACATCAAAACCGCGCGAGATCCGAAGCTCCGCCCCACGCACCGACGCTGCGCAAGGTCCTGGAAGGGAGAGAGAGCGACGCTGACGTCATCAGGACGCGACGCCAGGTCCTCGTCCATAGCAGCAGCAGCGGAGCCGCGGCCTACAGAAGAGGATCGTCGGAAGGTAGGCCACGCGTAACTAGGGGGGGAGGAAGATGACGAACACAGAGGCGCCCACTACCACCAACGCAACTGGAGCAGCGGTGATGCCCTTTTCCTTGCCCTACATCCCTGGAGCGGCCTGGCTGCCCAAATACTCAGGGGAGCCCCATGCCCTAACTGACTTCAAGGAAAGGCTATACAGTTTCTTCCACGTTTACCCCCTGACAGAGGAACAGAAGGTCAGCATATTAACAGGGCAGTTAACTGGCGCAGCCCAGCGGGAGGTAAAATCATGGCCCACTGAGGAGAAAAGGACTGTGAAGGGTATTCTGGCCCAGCTGCGGGGTACCTTTGACACACGTACCTCCGCTGAGATTAAAATGAGGTTCTATGGATGTAAGCAGCGGGCACAGGACAGCATCAGAGACTATGCCCTAAATCTGCAGGAAGCCTTGAGGGCTATTCAACAAACTGACCCTGGCAGTGTGCAGGAAACGGATAAGCTGCTAACAGAACAATTCATAGAAGGTCTGCTGTCTAGCGCCCACAGGGCCCAACTGCGCCTCATGTTCTTTCAGAACCTCGACCTGACCTTTGCCCAATTTAAGGACAGGGCCATAAGGGTGCTCCGTGAATCTGCAACCAGTGGCGCTATAAACCCCCGGCGCCCTGCTATCACTTACCACCAGGAGGCGGCGCCCTCCTCTATGGACTCCGTGGAGGCTGATGCACAGGCCCTGAACCAAGCCCCGTCGAAAGATCTGCACCAACAAGTCCAGGAGCTGACCAGGAGCGTCGCGGCGTTGACCAGGACCGTCCAGGCGTTGCAAGTGGACCCGTCAAGACCCATCGAGCTGGCTTCAAGTCCGGAGGATGTCCCATGGCGTCGACAGAGGAGGATCCCGTCGTTCCGAGGGAGGCCCACAGACCGCTACGCAGAGGATGGACAGCCCATTTGCCGTCGATGCAACCAGCCCGGACACATTTCCAGGTACTGTAATTTAAACGGGTCCAACCTGGGGCAGAGGGCCAACCCCCAGGCATAAGATCACCAGGCCCTTACAATTGGCGTAATAAGTACGTTGGGGGGCGCCCGGTTTTACCCGTGGTGCTGGACGGTATCCCCATGAGCGCCTTGCTGGATACTGGGTCACAAGTAACCACTATCCCTTATGTACTTTTTAAGCAGTATTGGACTGATGCTGATATCACACGGTATCCAGACGGTAACTTGAGCATCATCGCCAGTAATGGCTTACCCGTGCCGCAGATGGGGTTCAAGGAGATGACCATTAAGATTGGTAAAGTTGAACTACCGGCACAGGGAGTGATTATTGTGGACATTAACCGTCGTGAAAGTCACCCTAAAATAACTGTGGGTACTAATGTAATTGAAAATTGTCTTTCAGAGGTAGTTGTAATCTTACAACAGGTGGCGGTGAATGCTAGTTCCAGCCAACAGAGAGTCCTCAACAAGGAGATAAAGGCCCTGATGAGACGGCAGCAGGTAGAACTGTCTGGTGGTGAGATCGGTAGCGTAAGACTGAGTGACCCATTCCCCATTTCCATGCCTCCCAAAAGTGAAATGATGATCTGGTGTCGGACTGCAATCGGGTTGAGAGGTAGAGACTACCAAGCCATGGTAGAACCCGTGTACTCAGACAGCAGGCCCACCATTTTGACAGCCCGGGGGGTGGTTGATGTCCGTCATGGGAGGGTGCCCGTCCGCATCCTCAACATTGGGGAGAGGGAGGTACACTTACCCAGGTACGCTACACTCGCCAAGCTGTTTGTGGTCGAACACAAAGCTATCAGGGCCGTGGAACCCTTGCCTCCATCTCCTCAGGCGGAGGGTAATGGCTCCCAGAAACAAAAGGAGGACTGGTGCCAGAAACTCCACGTGGGTGCTGACTCCACTCCCCTGCAACAAAAACAAGGAGTCTACCGGGTGGTACAGGAGTACGAGAGAGTCTTTAGTAAGCACCCGCTAGACTTCGGCAGAGTAAAGGGGATAGAACACCACATCCCCACAGGGAGCCACCCACCGATAAAAGAGAGGCACAGACCTGTACCTCCTGCACATTATCAGAACGCAAGGGGCATGCTAAGAGAGATGAAAGAAGCTGGGGTTATTAGAGACAGCTGTAGCCCCTGGGCAGCCCCCTTGGTTCTGGTCAAAAAGAAAGACGGCACCATGAGAATGTGCGTCGACTATAGACAAATCAACTGTATCACTCACAAAGACGCATATCCGCTGCCTAGAATAGAGGAGTCTTTAGCCGCACTAAAATCAGCTAACTTCTTTTCTACTTTGGACCTTACTAGCGGGTACTGGCAGGTTCCTGTGGCAGAGGCTGACAAGGAGAAGACCGCCTTCACCACCCCGATGGGACTGAGCGAATTCAACTGCATGCCTTTCGGGCTCTGCAACGCACCAGGGACCTTCCAGCGGCTGATGGAATGCTGTCTAGGGCACCGAAACTTCGAGACGGTCCTCCTTTACCTGGACGACGTGATTGTCTATTCGAAGACCTACGAGGACCATCTGAAGCACCTGGCCGAGGTGTTCGAAGCCCTGGCAGGCTATGGCCTGAAGGTGAAACCATCGAAGTGTCACCTGCTGAAACCAAAGGTCCAGTGCCTAGGGCACGTGGTAAGCGCGGAAGGAGTGGCCCCCGACCCTGACAAGGTCACGGCAATCAAGAGCTGGCCAAGCCCCTCGAACATCAAAGAGGTGAGACAGTTTCTCGGGTTGGTAGGCTACTACCGAAGATTCATCCCCGGGTTCACCAAGATGGCAGCTCCTATGCAGGACCTCCTGATCGGACAGTCTAAGTCCAGGAGGCAAAAGCCGCCCTTCAAGTGGGATAAACCGGAAGAGGAGTCCTTCCGCCAGCTAAAGATGGCCCTCACAGGGGATGAGATCCTGGCCTACCCTGATTATGGCCAGCCTTTCATTCTCCACACAGATGCCAGTAATGTGGGACTGGGAGCCGTATTGTCCCAAAACCAACAGGGCAGAGAACGGGTGATCACATACGCCAGCCGGAAGCTGAGGCCCACCGAGAGAAACCCGGAGAATTACAGCTCCTTCAAGCTAGAATTCTTGGCGGTGGTGTGGGCCGTGACGGAACGCTTCAAGCATTACCTGGCCTCCGCAAAGTTCACCGTGTACACGGACAACAACCCGTTGACACACCTGGACAATGCAAGACTGGGTGCCCTGGAACAGCGGTGGATGGTCCGTCTCTCCAACTATGACTTCGTGATCAAGTACCGGGCAGGCAAAACCAACTCCAACGCGGACGCCCTATCAAGGATGCCTCACTTACCTGAAGGTGACGAAGACCCAGAAGAGCTGGAGGAGGTAGAACTCCCCGCGTTTCACCGGTATGGAGCCGCTCAACACTCTCACCGCGTGAAGGAGGAGGATCTAACAACTGTGATGATGAATCCCCTACCTCACCACAGCTGGGCCGAGACCCAAGATAGTGACCCTGCAGTCCGCCTGGTGAAAGATCTGCTGACCCGGGAAGACGCCCGCTTAGATCCAGATGCCCCAGAGGAAGCCAAGCAGCTATGGAAGGAGAAGAGCAAGCTGTTCCTCTACGAAGGCAAGTTGTGCAGAAGGATTGTCAACCACCGGACGCACGAGCTGACCTGGCAAGTCGTGGTCCCAAGGAGGGATGCAGCTATGGTCCTGGGGGCTTACCATGACAGAGCGGGACACTTCGGTTGGAAGAAACTGGAGTTCCTACTAAGAGGAAGATTCTTTTGGGTCGGCATGAGAGGAGCTGTAGAAAAATGGTGCAGAGACTGTGGCCCTTGTCACCTAAGGAGGAAGGACCGTGCCAGCCAGAAGACACCCTTGAGGGCCATCATCACCACGCAGCCTCTTGAGCTGGTAGCTCTGGACCATGTCAAATTGGCTCCCAGCCAGTCAGGATACATCTATGCCCTGACAATCGTGGACCACTATTCCCGTTTTCTAGTGGTGGTCCCGGTAAAGGACTTGACAGCCCAAACAGCGGCCAGAGCCTTCCAGCAATATTTCTGCCGTCCACACGGGTATCCGGAACAGGTCCTGACAGACCAGGGTCCAGCGTTCGAGGCTGAAATCTTCCAGGAGTTCTGCAACCTCTATGGCTGTAAGAAGATTCGTACAACGCCTTACCACCCCCAAACCAACGGGATGTGTGAGAAGATGAACAATATAGTCATTGATCTCCTGAAGACGTTGCCCCTGGAGTAACGCAGCCTGTGGCCAGAAAAACTGCCAGACCTGATAGACCTATACAACAATATCCCGGTGAATGCTACAAACTGCACCCCGGCTTACCTGATGCGAGCTAGATCAGGAAAGCTGCCCGTAGACCTGGAGATGGGAGTCCTAATACCTGAGGACACCTCCCCGGATGCGGACTGGGATACGGAAAGGCAACTGCAGTACAAGAAGGTACAGGAGAGTGTGGAGAAGAGCCTGGCCCAGGTGAGAGAGAAGCAAGAAAGACTCTTCAATCAACACGCCCCTGCTAGTCCCCTAGAACCTGGTGAGCAAGTCCTAAAGCGAAAAAGAAGGCTACATAAGTTGTACGACCAGTGGGAAAGGGAACCCTACACCATACTGCAGTCTGACCACGACAACCCAAAGGTGTGCGTAATCACCAAGGACGGAGGAGAAACCACTAGTGTCGTCTCCAGAGACCATCTCAAAAGGTGCCCCGAGCAACTCCGTAGTGCAGAAGAGGATCAGAGTGACCTTGAACCCGCAGAGGACAAGGAAGAAATGATCAGCACCGTTCTCGGAGAGTTTCCTCAGTCCTGGACTCGCATAAATGATGCCATAGTGGTACCTGTCCTGCATTTCCTGCAACCGGCACAGCAACAACCAACACCAGAGCCGGAAGGTGAAGAGGAGAAAGCAGTTCCAGAGGCAGAAGAGCCTGTACCAGCAGCCCAGGAGAGTCAACCCTCTGCTGACAGTGAGCCTGCCATGCCTGCGGGAAGCCAAAGGACCCGCAGACAGCTGCCTGCCCTACCTGTACACCCAGCTGGTAGCTGCACCCCTAACGCTAGTGGGGAAAGCCAAGTCAGTCCACCACCAGACAGTGGGCTACGTAGGTCAACCAGGAGCACAAAGGGACAGATACCCGCTCGCTGGAGAATATAGAGTGTACTAAAATTGTAAATAACCCTGTTGCCAAATGTTGAATTATTTGCAAAGTTACATGCATGTTTGGTAATACTCTGTTTCAGTTTCTTGCAGCTACCGTAAGGACTCACAGGTTATGGACTTTTTATAACCGGGACCTTGTATGGACTGCGTTCAGAGCCTAACCCAGGAATGAACTAAGACTGTGAAGGACTTGGGGTAGGACAGACCCCCACCTGGTTAAGGCTCCCCGTTGTGCTGGTGATATGGACACCCGGTCACAGGCCACACTGTGACCTTAAGAACTCAATTTGTGCGTCGTCTGTCTATTAATGTTTTATTGTTATGCATATTGTCTTTGTTTACTGTTTAGTCCCGGAGTACTAAATTTCACTAGGGGGGAATGTGTCACCCTGGCCTGGATGCCACAAGTGTAATTAAAGCTGTGTCTGAGAACAGGGGGGAGGTTCTCTAGTCAGGGGAACATTAGCATGCAATGCCTCCTGTCTCAGGCCAGTAGGGGGAGCAGGCTGCCCCTATAAAAGCTGGTGCTGGGGGCAGGGTTAGAGAGAACCCAGATGACCTGTCTCAGGACTGAGACGTGTCTCAGCAGAGCAGGGACAGACAGTTGCACTGCACCTAAGAGGAAGTGTGGCAGGAGGAGAGCCACAAGCCAGAGACAAGAGGCGAAGCAAACCTGTCTTGGCAGATAACAGACTTAATCTACCAGACTTTGGTGTCTGAGGCTGGAAGGATTCCACATCCCCCAGCAGAGAACCAGTCCGCAAGGGACTGTATATTCCTTGGCCTAAGAAGCCTGGAGGCCCTGCCACAACAGAAGGGACCAGTAAAGCCATACAAGGCTGGGAGCAGAAAGGAACCCACGTCGCAGGCCATACAGGCGAGAAAACACGGAAAGCTCGGAAACGTGGGCTGTTACCCTATCAGGAGGAGATAGCCAGAAGGAGCGCAGAAAGCACGGTAGGCCTACACCCTCACCCTGACCAGGGCCAATTTCCCCGTTGCTCTCAGACATCCAGGTCCCCTCCTAGCCGGGACTGTTTGTGGGTCAGTTTACCTGTTTAGTAAAGACCCTGGACTGCAACCTGTTGTCTGTGTGCTCCTTGCTCCTCCAGCACTATCAGCACTGGGACTCCCACTACCATCACTCCCAACATCCATTATACTGCCCTGGGGCCGCACTCTTCCCGTGGAGAGTCACACTACCCTAGCTGCACACCTCATCAGCCCCAGCGGTCTGCATGCAGCGGCGGTTCCTAATAACCGCAATCCACGGGTGGCGTAGTCGGACATTATCAGCAGAACATAGCAGACTACCATTGGCCTGACCACCCTGAGCCACGGAACCGGGTCGCCACTACTACCCCCATCGTCTCCCTATTGCCCGGATCCGAGTGCCCCACGGCCCAGGGGGCGAGTCACATGTAATACACTGACTCACCAGTGACGTCTCTAGGTGAAGTCCTTCATCTTCGCTTTTCTTCTTCATCTGGCACAGACGGCCATCACTTCTTCCAGCCAGGAATCATCTCTGCAGAAAATAACACACAGTTATCAATAACTGATCTCTTCTAGGGAATATTCCCACTCCACCCCCCGACTTCTACACTACACCAGTTGAAGAAAAAAAGCGATATAGTGCCGCCCTGCACAGTAACAGGAGCCCGCTTTTGTCCTATCCCATGGAAAACAATTTCCTAAAAAGTAAATTATATTACAGAAGTAATAATGTCTCTAATTGGACTCTAAAATAATAATGTTCCTCACTGGCCACCATAAACTAATAAAGTATGTTCCTCAATCTGGCCCCAAACAGTAATTAAGTCCCTTGTTCAGCCTGGCACCCCCATATATCCATCCTGGCCCCCCCTTCCCTGCATATATCCATCCTGACACCCCCCATATATCCCTTCTGGCCCCCATATGTCCAGTGTGACCCCTCCATATATTTATCCTAGCCCACGTGTATCGAGCCTGCCCCCTCCCATATACCCATCCTAGTCCCCCATGTGGCCCTCCTGTTCCCCCCATATATCCATCCTGGCCTCCATGTGTCCAGCCTGCCCCCCCACATATCCATCCTGGCCTCCATGTTTCCAGCCTGCCCCCCCATATATCTGTCCTGGCCTCCATGTGTCCAGCCTGCCCCCTCCCATATATCTGTCCTAAAGCCCCATGTGTCAAGCCTGCCCCCCATATATCCATCCTGGCCTCCATGTGTCCAGCATGCCCCCCCTACATATCCTTCCTGGCCTCCATGTGTCCAGCCTGCCCCCCACAATATATCCATCCTGGCCTCCATGTTTCCAGCCTGCCCCCCATATATCCATCCTGGCCTCCATGTGTCCAGCCTGCCCCCTCATATATCCATCCTGCCCTTCCCCCCTGCATATATCCATCCTGACACCCCCCCATATATCCATACTGGCCCCCATATGTCCAGCGTGGCCCCTCCATATATTTATCCTAGCCCACGTGTATCGAGCCTGCCCCTCCACATATCTATCCTAGCCCCCCATGTGTCCAGCCTGCCCCCCACATATCCATCGTGGCCATCATGTGTCCAGCCTGCCCCGCCCCCCATATATCCGGCCCCCCCATATATCCATCCCCCTCACATATCCATCCTGGCCTCCATGTGTCCAGCCTGCCCCACCATATAGCCATCCTGCCCACCCTTTCCCATGTGTCCAGCCAGGCTCCCCCTTATGTGTCCAGCCAGGCTCCCCCCCTTGTGTGTCCAGCCAGGGTTCCCCCTTGTGTGTCCAGCCAGGCTCTCACCCTTGTGTGTCCAGCCAGTGTTCCCCCTTGTGTGTCCAGCCAGGGTTCCCCCTTGTGTGTCCAGCCAGGGTTCCCTCTTGTGTGTCCAGTCAGGGCTTCCCCTTGTGTGTCCAGCCAGGGCTCCCCCTTGTGGGTCCAGCCAGGGTTCCCCCTTGTGTGTCCATCCAGCTCCCCCCTTGTGTGTCCAGCCAGGGCTCCCCCTTGTGTGTCCAGTCAGGGCTCCCCCTTGTGTGTCCAGCCAGGGCTCCCCCTTGTGTGTCCAGCCAGGGCTCCCCCTTGTGTGTCCAGCCAGGGTTCCCTCTTGTGTGTCCAGTCAGGGCTCCCCCTTGTGTGTCCAGTCAGGGCTCCCCCTTGTGTGTCCAGCCAGGGCTTCACCTTGTGTGTCCAGCCAGGGCTTCCCCTTGTGTGTCCAGCCAGGGCTCCCCCTTGTGTGTCCAGCAAGGCCCCCCTTGTGTGTCCATCCGGGCCCCCTCTTGTGTGTCCAGCCAGGGTCCCCCCTTGTGTGTCTAGCCGGGCCCCCCCTTGTGTGTCCAGCCAGGGGCCCATCCCATTCTGCATCCACTCATATACACACAGACACCTCTTACCTTCCTGCTCTCCCGTGCGGTGTCCTCCTTCTCCGGTGACGTCATACGCCGGCCGGGGAAGGGAGACGCGCAGCTTCAGCTGCTTCACTGGGACGTGTGTCGCGGCGGTTCAGGTAATGAACGCCGCGTGCGCGCGTCCCTGTATACACTGTGCCTGCGCTTTTAAAGGGCCTGTGCCCCTTAAAACCGCAGGTTTTTTTATTTTTTCATTCTCTTCTCCCCCTCTCCTCTGCAGAAGGGTACCCCGCCAGCCCAGTCCCACCCTGTTGATGACTTATCCTAAAATCGGTCATTAATATATAAGTCCTGGACAGTCCCGTTAAGCTTGTTTTACCTAGTTATAAAAGCCCTTTAAGTCCTCATTATAAGGTAAGGTATGAATGGATCTAATTAAATTCTCCAAAGAGAACTATTTATACATTTTAGTCACTGTGAGCTTTCTACAAGATATTGCGGGCAGTATATAGCGAATATACGGACACAGAGCCATTCGCCGGCTCAGATTGCCAATAAGCACCTTGTAAATATGAGACCTTGACATCATAGGTTACTTGGCTTAATATGAAATTGTCCCTCATGTGTACCGCATTGTGGGCAGGGACTATATGTACATCACTGCAGAATATGTTGGCAATAAAAAGTCAACAGAAATGAATATCATGCAGATCCTCACCAGGACTCCAGCAGTGTCACCATCCTGCCACCATACAGCTATAGAAGGACAATAAACCTGCAGGGTTCTCCCCTCAGTTATTTTTCCTTTAATTTTATTATCTGTTTCTTACTCACAGTGAAAGAACAGTCATCAGATATTTTATTGTTCACTTTTTATTTTACAGTCTCAGCTCTGAAGAATAGAACGTCTTATGAATAAATGACAGCTCACTTATTACAGTGGTGGCCAAAAGTATTGGCACCCCTGCAATTCTATCAGATAATACTCAGTTTCTTCCTGAAAATGATTGCAATCACAAATTCTTTGGTATTATTATCTTCATTTAATTTGCTTGCAAGGAAAAAACACAAAAGAGAATGAAGCAAAAATCAAATCATTGATCATTTCACACAAAACTCCAAAAATGGGCCAGACAAAAGTATTGGCACCCTCAGCCTAATACTTGGTTGCACAACCTTTAGCCAAAATAACTGCGAACAGCCGCTTCCGGTAACCATCAATGAGTTTCTTACAATGCTCTGCTGGAATTGTAGACCATTCTTCTTTGGCAAACTGCTCCAGGTCCCTGATATTTGAAGGGTGCCTTCTCCAAACTGCCATTTTGTGATCTCTCCACAGGTGTTCTATGGGATTCAGGTCTGGACTCATTGCTGGCCACCTTAGAAGTCTCCAGTGCTTTCTCTAAAACCATTTTATAGTGCATTTGGAAGTGTGTTTTGGGTCATTGTCCTGCTGGAAGACCCATGACCTCTAAGGGCGACCCAGCTTTCTCACACTGGGCCCTACATTATGCTGCAAAATTTGTTGGTAGTCTTCAGACTTCATAATGCCATGCACACTGTCAAGCAGTCCAGTGCCAGAGGCAGCAAAGCAACCCCAAAACATCAGGGAACCTCCGCCATGTTTGACTATAGGGACCATGTTCTTTTCTTTGAATGCCTCTTTTTTTTTCCTGTACACTCTATGTTGATGGTTTTTCCCAAAAAGCTCGACTTTTGTCTCATCTGACCAGAGAACATTCTTCCAAAACATAGTAACATAGTTTGTAAACATAGTTAGTAAAAGCCGAATAAAGACTTGCGTCCATCAAGTTCGACCTGTTAGTTCTGTAATTGGTAAAGTTGATCCAGAGGAGGGCAAAAACCCCAAATGATTTGGCCAATCTTCACCTGAGGAAAAATTCCCTCCTGACTCTGAAACCAGCAGTCAGAATAAATCCCTGTATCAACTTACTATTTTATTTTATTTTTAAGTATATGCTGAAATCTGCCTGGTATCTAGAAATGCATCCAGTCCCCGCTTGAACTGGTGTAGTGAATCTGACATCACCGTCTCCTCACTCTGTGAATTCCATATTCTCACTGCTCTTACCGTAAAGAACCCCTCTAGTGACGCTTACCCAATCTGAGTATATTCCATTTATAACCACCCTCTGCCTTCTATCCCTTAGCCAGTTAGCTACCCACTTGCAGACATTTTCCCCCAGCCCCATCATTCTCATTTTGTATACCAACCTATTATGTGGCACGCTATCGAAAGCTTTTGAGAAGTCGAGATACACGACATCCACTGGTTCCCCCTGATCTACTCGAGAGCTAATCTCCTCGTAGAAGTCAATCAGGTTTGTTTGGCAGGAGCGATTCCTCATGAATCCATGTTGGTTCGGGATTAAAAGATTATTAGCATCAAGATGCTCCGTAATTGCCTCTTTAATGAAGCTTTCAAAAATTTTGCCCACAACGGACGTCAGACTCACCGGCCGATAGTTTCCGGCGTCACTTTTCGCTCCCTTTTTGAATATTGGCACTACATTCGCCTGTCGCCAATCAAGTGGCACAGACCCAGTCTCAACAGAGTCCTTAAATATAAGATATAACGGTCTGTCTATCACATTACTTAGTTCCCTTAGTACCCGTGGGTGTATGCCATCAGGTTCTGGTGATTTGTTTATTTTAATGTTACTGAGGCGTTTCTGTACCCCAGCTTGGGTTAGATTTGTCATACTTAGTGGAGGATTAAGCTTGTCACTTCTCATTTCTCCTGTTAGTTTGATTTCCTTTGTGAAAGTTGTCGAAAAAAAATTATTTAATAGATTAGCTTTATCCTCATCTTTCTCTATGATTTTGCCTTCCTCACTTTTTATTGGTCCAATATTATCCGATTTAATCCTTTTACTATTTATATACGTAAAGAACAGTTTGGGATTTGATCTACTTTCCCTAGCAATACGTCTCTCTGTTTCCTCCTTCGCTATTTTTATTTGTTTTTTGCAGGTTCTCGTTTTTTCCTTGTAACACATTAGTGCCTCCTTACTGTTTTCCTGTTTTAATCTCTTGAATGCCTCTTTTTTGCTATTTAACGCCCCTTTTACGTTCTTGTTCAACCATATTGGTTTCCTCTTATTTCTGGCCCTTTTATTCCCATACGGTATATACCTCTCGCACTGAGTATTCAGAATTCTTTTGAAGGTTTCCCATTTACTATTCGTATTCCTTTGATTAAGAACTTTGTCCCAGTCAATAAGTTGAAGGCTTTCTTTCAGCTGATCAAACTTCGCCCTCCTAAAGTTTAATGTTTTTGTTGTTCCCTTATTGATAACCCTACTGAAGGGCATTTTGAAGTCGATAATATTATGGTCGCTATTACCTAGGTGCCCCCCTATCTGTACCTCAGTTATTCTATCAGGCCTATTAGTCAATATTAAGTCCAACACGGCCTTCCCTCTCGTTGGTTCCTGCACTAGTTGGGAGAGATAATTATCCTTAATATTTGTCAAGAACCTTTTTCCTTTCTGAGATCTACAGGTTTCTGTTTCCCAGTCAATATCCGGGTAGTTGAAATCCCCCATTACAATCACTTCATTATGTTTTGCTACTTTGTCTATTTGTCCTAATAGCAGATTCTCATTCTCCTCTGTTATATTGGGTGGCTTATAGCAGACCCCCAGTAATATTTTATTATTATTTTTAGTTCCCTCTATCTCTACCCACATGGACTCGACCCCCTCTTCTCCCTCTCCTATATCTTCCCTTAGTCTGGGTTTTAGACATGACTTTACATATAAGCAGACTCCTCCGCCTTTCCCCTGTTTCCGGTCCCTTCTAAATAAACTATAATCTAATAAATTTACCGCCCAGTCGTAGCTATCGTCTAGCCAAGTCTCTGTTATACCTACGATGTCATACCTCTCCTCCCATATAAGTGCCCGCAGCTCATCCGCCTTATTGGTCAGGCTTCTTGCGTTGGTCAGCATGCAAGATAAAACTTTGGGGTTATTTAGCATCCTATTCTTCTCTAACGATCTAACTGTACTATCCCCACCCCCCTCTCCACCCTCATTATATTCACTTCTCCCCTTCCCCCTTGCTTGCCTCACATCCCACCTATTTCCTTGGTTTCCCCCCCCCCCGTCTCTAGTTTAAAAACTCCTCCAACCTATTAGCTATCTTCTTCCCCAGCACCGCTGCACCCTCCCCATTGAGGTGCAGCCCGTCCCTACGGTAGAGCCTGTATCCGACCGTGAAGTCGGCCCAGTTCTCCATGAACCCAAACCCTTCTGCCTTGCACCAACTCTTTAGCCACTTATTCACCTCCCTAACTTCCTGTTGGCGCTCCTGTGTGGCTTGCGGGATTGGTAGTATTTCTGAGAAAACTACCTTGGAGGTCCTTGCCCTAAGCTTCCTACCTAGGTCCCTGAAATCATTTTTAAGGACCCTCCATCTACCACTCACTTTGTCATTGGTGCCGATGTGGACCATGACCGCTGGGTCTTCGCCAGCCCCACCCAGTAACCTGTCAACCCGATCCGCGATGTGCCGGACTTGAGCGCCAGGGAGGCAGCACACCGTTCGGCGATCCTGGTCTTTGTGACAGATTGCCCTGTCTGTCCCCCTAATAATAGAGTCACCCACTACCAGAACCTGTCTTGCCTGCCCTACACTTCCCCCCTCCCCCTCATTACTGGAGCATACACTCCCCCGGCGGTCAGAGGATCTGTCATGCTCCAATAATGCCGGTTCTGAACCAGCCTTCCTATACTTTTTCGCTCTATCCCTCCTTACTGTTATCCAGCTCCCTGCCTGTTCAGCCTGCACTTCCCCTCTATGCTCCACCCGCAGTATTGACCCATTGAGTGTCTGCTCGGTGAGCAGCAAACTCCGTTCTATGTTGTCGATGCTCCTCAGTACCGCTATCTGAGCACTTAGATCCAGAATTTGGGCTTCCAAGTGCACGATATGCTCACATCTCTCGCAGCAGTATGGATCCTCGAGTGGGTGCTCACGGAATGCATATATTGCGCAAGATGTACACTGCACGGCTCCGTCCAACATGGACGTCATTCTAAATATGGGGATACAGTCAGTATATATATACAAGTACAAAACACAATTATTTATATATAGGTGTATGGACGGGGATCAATTAGGGATGTGCAAGTGTATCAATTAGATATTGGCAGGGGATCAGTTAAGTATGGACGGGGGATCAATTAAGTATCAAGTATGGACGGGGGAATCAGCTAAGTAGGTCAGGTGGATTAATTAAGTAAAAAGTAAAGTAAAGAAAGAATGAAATACAGTGAGCAATTCAGTCCTAAGTCCTCCCTTCCAAACTCCCTGAATCCAAAGTCACTGAAAAACAAGTCACACACTTACTTTCGTTCGCACTTACGCTCCGGACACACGCAGCTCGTTCACACTCGCAAACTAAGAGATTTAAAGTGTTTTTTTTTTTTTTTTTTTTTTTCCTTTTCCAGCAATGTACCCTTCACCTCAATGCACTTCCAAAGGACTTTATGCCCAACCAGCTGCCCCTTATAAACCCTTAATTATGACCCCTTCCCCTTAATTAACCCCTTGTGAGTAAATCTACACCTCAGGATTTTAGTGCAATGTAGTTAACCCTTAAATACACAGGTAGTAAACTAAGAAACTAAAACTGTAGTGAGAAAATAGATTTTAAAAAGCCCAATAAATCTAAACAGGTAGAAAAGCACTCAGCAGATCACAATGCAGCACTCACCGCAATTCACACAGGTATTTTCTGCAGGATTCCCAATACCTCTTCACGCAATTCACACAGGTATTTTCTGCAGGATTCCCAATACCTCTTCACCTTCACCTCAATGCACTTCCAGTTCTAGGCTTTATCAGGTAAGTTTTGGCAAACTCCAGCCTGGCTTTTTTATGTCTCGGGGTAAGAAGTGGGGTCTTCCTGGGTATCCTACCATACAGTCCCTTTTCATTCAGACGCCGACGGATAGTATGGGTTGACACTGTTGTACCCTCAGACTGCAGGGCAGCTTGAACTTGTTTGGATGTTAGTCGAGGTTCTTTATCCACCATCCGCACAATCTTGCGTTGAAATCTCTCGTCAATTTTTCTTTTCCGTCCACATGTAGGGAGGTTAGCCACAGTGCCATGGGCTTTAAATTTCTTGATGACACTGCGCACGGAAGACACAGGAACATTCAGGTCTTTGGAGACGGACTTGTAGCCTTCAGATTGCTCATGCTTCCTCACAATTTGGTTTCACAAGTCCTCAGACAATTCTTTGGTCTTCTTTCTTTTCTCCATGCTCAATGTGGTATACACAAGGACACAGGACAGAGGTTGAGTCAACTTTAATCCATGTTAACTGGCTGCAAGTGTGATTTAGTTATTGCCAACACCTGTTAGGTGCCACAGGTAAGTTACAGGTGCTGTTAATTACACGAATTAGAGAAGCATCACATGATTTTTCAAACAGTGCCAATACTTTTGTCCATCCCCTTTTTTAGGTTTGATGTGGAATTATATCCAATTTGGCTTTAGGACAATTCTATTTGTGTTTTTTCATTGAAGACAAATTAAATGAAGATAATAATACCAAAGAATTTGTGATTGCAATCATTTTCAGGAAGAAACTGAGTATTATCTGACAGAATTGCCGGGGTGCCAATACTTTTGGCCACCACTGTATTTCATGCGGCAGAAGTTAGCCTCCAGCAATGGAAGAGGGAACCGAGAAAGTGTAGAAAATGCTCTATCATGGCAGCAGTGGTATGAGACATTGGAAATGCACGATCAAACCTATCATATCATAGAATTATCTATTATCTATCTATCCTTATATACTCTATTTCATATCTATCTATCCATCTATCTATCCATATATGTATCTATCTATCTTTCTATCTATCCATGTATGATGGATGGATAGATAGATGGATAGATGAATAAATAGATGGATAGATAGATGGATAGATAGATAAATAGATAGATAGATAGTGTAGGGATTTGTACTCACTGAGCCGCGTTGGAGGTAGGCACAGGTTCACACAGTGATGCAGTCCACGGGTTCAAACAAACTGGTGGCTTATTTTAGTGTCCATACACCAGTTAAGAAACAAAAGTTACAGCCTTTTCCTGGCACAAAAAGGAATAACAGAACAAAGCTCAAAATAACAAGTCCATGCAGCACGGCTTCAGCCGTTTAAACAAGGTGCTTTTCTCTGCCTCCTGCAGAGTCTAAGAAGCACCTGCAAGGTCTGCTCACCTTGCCCAGCAAACACAGACAGACAGAGACAGGCGCAGCTGTCTTAAATTAGCCTGCCAAGACCTGGACTGGAGGTAAGTGAGCAGCTGTTCCCCCCAGCTCTTTCAGCTGCTCATAAAACCCGTCCCTGTAATCCGGACCCATTAAATTCCTCTCAGCACTATGTGTGCTGGAGCCTGCTTCTCCGGATCCTACATCACCGAAGCATGGCACTTCGAGGACACATACCTCCCGTCCACGATCTGTCCGGCAGCAACCTTACATACACCCCCCCTCTGTCCAAAGCCGTAGGGCTTGGCACCTTCTGTCACCATACAATAAATCCTTGACAAGGCAGCGGCATTCCCATGTTGTTTCCCAGGCCTATGCTCTACCCGGAAACTAAAATCTTGTAGAGCCAGGAACCACCTAGTCACTCTGGCATTGTTTCCCTTCTTTTCTCGCATCCACCTCAATGGGGCATGGTCTGACACTAACCTGAACCTTCTACCTAATAGGTAATACCTCAGAGTGTCTAACGCCCACTTAATGGCCAAACATTCTTTTTCTACAATGGAGTAGTCCTTCTCACAAGCGGAGAGCTTCAGACTGAGGTATTTTACAGGGTGTTCTTCTCCGTTAATCTCCTGGGACAAGACTGCTCCCAGCCCGACATCCGATGCATCCATCTGGACCACAAACTCCTTGGAGAAGCTGGGTGCCACCAAGACTGGTTGTTTACAGAGGACCAGTTTCAATTCCTGGCAGGTCGCTTCTGCTTCCGGGGACCACTTGGCCATAGCTGACTTCATCCCTTTCAGAAGATCCATCAGTGGGGCTGCTATCAGGGCAAAGTTAGGGACAAATCTTCGATAGTAGCCCACAATGCCTAGAAACGCCCTGACCTGCTTCTTCGAGAGGGGCTGTGGCCAGTTCAAGATCGCCTCGACCTTATTTATTTGTGGTTTTATTTCCCCTCTACCAACCACGTACCCTAGGTACTTGGCTTCCTCCATCCCCATGGCACATTTCTTCGGGTTGATAGTAAAGCCCGCCTTCCTTAGGGCATCAAGTATGGCTTGAACTTTGTCCAGATGACTTTCCCAGTCCTGGCTAAATATGACGATAGCATCTAGGTAGGCCGCTGCATACTGTTTGTGGGGTGCTAAGATCCGGTCCATGGCTCTCTGGAAGGTGGCCGGAGCTCCCTTCAACCCAAACGGCATCCTGACGTATTGGCGTCGAGAAGGCTGTCTTCTCCTTAGCCTCTTTGGACAGGGGAATTTGCCAATATCCTTTGGTGAGGTCCAGAGTGGTGATGTACCGAGCGGGTCCTAGCCTTTCGATAAGCTCATCTACCCTAGGCATTGGGTAGGCGTCGAACTTTGAGACCTCCTTCAGCTTCCTATAGTCGTTGCAAAACCGCCATTCCCCATCTGGTTTCGGCACTAAGACTATAGGACTGGACCATCCACTTTTGGACTCTTCAATGACTCCCAGGTTTAGCATCCGCCTTACTTCTTTAGAGATCACCTCTCTGCGGGCTTCGGGGATCCGGTATGGTTTTAGATTGACGCGAACATGAGGCTCTGTGAGAACCTCATGCTCTATGACCTGAGTGAGTCCTGGCAACTCCGAAAACATGTCTTTATTTCGCTGTAACAACTCTTTGCACTGTTGCTTTTGGGCATGTGACAGTGACTCTGCCACCTTGACCTCTTTCACATCGGCCTCAGCCTCAGCCACTAAACAGGGAGCTTCCGCAGGCTCTCTATCTTGCCATGGCTTAATCAAGTTAACATGGTAAATTTGGTAGGGCTTCCTCTTCCCTGGTTGGTGGATCTTAAAGTTGACTTCCCCCACTTTCTCTACCATCTCATAGGGGCCCTGCCACTTGGCCATGAACTTGCTCTCCACTGTGGGACTAGCACAAGCACTCGATCTCCTGGGTTGAACGATCTCACCCTGGCCGACCTATTATACACCCTGGACTGTGCCTCTTGTGCCTTGAGGAGGTGCTCCCTCACAATGGGCATCACATGGGCAATCCTCTCTTGCATCTGGGCAACGTGCTCCACCACTCTCCTATAGGGAGTGGTCTCAGCTTCCCAGGACTCTTTCTCCACCTCCAGGAGTCCTGAGGGTGTCGTCCATAGAGTGGTTCAAACGGGGAGAAACCTGTGGAAGCTTTGGGAACTTCCCTCATGGCGAACAACATATAGTCCCAGTCTCGGCCATCCTTTTCCACTGCTTTCCTCAACATTGCTTTCAAGGTTTTGTTAAACCTCTCTACCAGTCCGTCCGTCTGGGGAGAGTACACGGAGGTTCTCAGTTGTGCAATCTGCAGTGTCTTGCACAATTCTCTCATGACCTTCGACATAAATGGAGTTCCTTGGTCTGTTAGGATCTCGTTAGGCAACCCGGTTCTTGAAAACATGTGGACTAACTCCCGGGCTATACACCTGGTGGAGGAGTTTCGTAGTGGTACGGCCTCCAGATACCATGTAGCATAATCTAATACCACCAGGATATACTGATGCCCTTGGGCGGACTTGACCAGAGGCCCCACTAGATCCATTGCTATGCGTTCGAATGGAACCTCGATGACTGGTAGTGGCACTAGGGGACTGCGGAAGTGGGCCACTGGGGAGGTTATCTGGCATGTGGGGCAGGAACGACAATAACTCTATATTTCTCTATAGCAACCTGGCCAGTAGAATCTTTGGAGGATCCGTTCTTGAATCTTGTCTGCACCCAGGTGACCACCCAACACATGAGAATGAGCCATGTCTAACACCCTGCGTCTATAGGGCCCTGGCACCAGCAACTGTTCTATTACCTCACCCCTTGGCTTGGTTATTCTGTACAGCAAATCCCCATTCACAGCAAAATGAGGGAACCGAGTGTCAGCCCCCGGTTCCTGAGGCACCCCATTTAACACAGTAACATTTTCAAAGGCCCCTTTCAGAGTTAAATCCCTGAGTTGGGCAGTTCCAAAGTTTCCCTCGGACACCTCCAGCTCAGGGATATTGGACTCAGGGGATGCTACTTCATCCTCATTGCCCACCAGCACACACAAGGGAAACTCATCTACTATGTTCTGCGGGTAAGTTTCCTTAGGGGCGATCTGGCTGTCGTCCAAGCAACCAGGTGTCCCCGCTTTCCCCCACATTTCCCACAATAATGCAAAGTAACGTCCAATTATTATGGGATGCAATAGGTCCTTAACGACCGTCACTTCATGAGATGTGGTGCCACAGTCTGTGTTTACATCCACCTGGGCCACAGGATAGTTCTTAGCGTCCCCATGGATACACCGGACATCCACCACCTTCCCAGAAACCAGCCGATGAGGGAGTGTGGCCCTTATTAGGGTCACCAAACTTCCTGAGACCAATAGTCCAGAGACTTGTGCCCCGTTAACTGACACTGAGCATGCCTGAGGGCCCTCGCCATGTTGACGAACCGCGCTGCAGGCGGGGTAGGCAAAATAAGAGCAACGCCGGCCCATGTTACAGTCCATTGGTTCAGAGGTTATGGGACACCGGGAGGCAATATGGCCAGGGGTATGACATCTCCAACACACTATATTATGGGGTGGGACCTTGGGCAGCAACTCAGACCCCTCCTGAACTCTAGGATGCCCCCCAGGTGTGGCACTAGCTCGCTTCTTTTGGGTGTCCGCCACCTTTTGGGAACCCCAGTATTGAGAGGCTACGACCCCTTGTTTTCCCAACGGACTCTCAACCGCCTGGTATCTTTCCACCAACCCCACCAAGTCATCAGCATTATAGGGATCTCCCTGGGCAACCCAGGATTTTACTGACTTCGGGAGAGAGTGTATAAACCTGTCTATAACGACCTCTATCTCATATCATAGGACTATCTATCATCTATCTATTATCTATATGACGCGCCCCCTGGGCCATGGGGCACCCGGGACCGGACTTCAGGGCAATGCTGGGAGTAGTAGTGGCGACCCGGTCCCGTGGCTCAGGGTGGCCAGACCAATATTGTGGCAGTCTCTGTATCAGTATAATGCAATGTCCGACTACGCCACCCGTGGATTGCGGTCAATAAGAACCGCCGCTGCTGAGCAGACCTCTGAGGCTGATGTTGTGAGGGCAGCAGAGTGTAGTATAACTCCCCACGGGAGGAGTATAGCCTCAGGCTAGTGAGTGTGGATGATAGGAGTGATGGTGCACGAGCGCAGCAGGAACGACTCAGAGGCTTTGCAGTGCAGTTCAGGGTCTTTACTGATGGTGATAAGGCAGACCCTCCCGGGAGTACTGGCTAGCATAAGAGGCCTGGTCAGTCTGTGAGCAAACTGGAGTTCCCCTGGCCAGGTGGAGTTGTAGGCCTCCCTGACTATCTGCACTCTTCCTGGCTACCTTGCTGTAAGCGAGTGGAAGTAGCCCACGTCCCTGAGTGTTCCGTGTGGTGCTCACCTGTATGGCTGGTGACTTGGGGCCTTCTGATAGCCCCCGCTCCTCGATTGCAGTGCTGGTCCCTTGCTCGTGACTGAGCCTCCGGGCTTCTATGGCCAGAGGACTTGAAATCCCCTGCCGGCGGGTTTCTGCTGCTGGGTATATATAAGTCCCCGCAACCTCGGACTCCTGTGGCCGGTTCTCAGAGTCTTCTGCCAGGACGAACTCCGCTTAGCTCAAGTCCCTGGTCTTCAGCTCCTGCTCCTACAGAGCTCCTCGCTGTTACTTTCCCTGTGTCTGGAACTAACTCCAGGCTCTGACTTCACTAACCCCGCCCCAGATCCAGTTTATATAGGGCAGGTTCCTCCCCTATCTGGTCTGGGACAGGAGGTGTTGCATGTTTAAGGGCTCCGAACCAGGAAACCTCCCACTTGCTCTCAGACATAATATTTCTATTACAGTGGTAACCAGACCCTGGGGTGCCACATATCCATCTATCTATCTCATATCTATCTATCTATCAATCTCATATCTATCTATCTTCTCCACTTTTTATCTGGTCTCAGGTATGACTTTCATATTACCCACGACTGTTACTTGCCACAGGTGAGTTTTAACGAGCATCACATGCTTGAAGCAAAGTTGTTTTTCCACAATTTTGGAAAAGTGCCAACAATTTTGTCCGGCCCATTTTTGGAGTTTTGTGTGAAATTATGTCCAATTTGCCTTTTTTTCCCATTTTTTTGTGCTGTTTCAATACACACAAAGGAAATAAATATTATAACAAATGTATAACAAAACATGTGTAATTGTAATAATTTTCTGGGAGAAATACTTCACTTTCTGGAACAATCTCAAGGTTGCTAAACACTTCCGGCCATGACTGTGTGTATATATGGGCCCTCAATAAACCATCCCTCTCAACGAAAAGGCCACAGCAAGGGTCAGGAATCGGTGGCCTTCCCTCTCCGAATCTTAGGGAGAGACGGTTGTGCTTCCAGCATCCACCTAGGCTGCCACCCCAGTGGAACTAATAGCAGGGTTGCCAACTGTCCAGAAATTCTTGGACAGTCCATAAAAATAGGGCACCTTTTTACCTGTCCGTAAAAAAAAATGTGATGCATCCATAATCTTTCTGAAGCTGGAGAGACTTGTTCAGATGGAGGGAGATGTAGGGGCATCATATTGTGTATAGGGAGATGTAGGGGCATCATATTGTGTATAGGTATCATATTGTGTATCTGCATGTGTGGGGACATCATACGGTGTATATGGAGCTGTGAGCACATCATACTGTATTTAGGGAACAATGAGGGAATCATACTGTATACAAGGAGCTGTGGAAACATAATGCTGTGTAAAGGGTCTGTGGGGTCATCATCTAATATACAGTACAGACCAAAAGTTTGGACACACCTTCTCATTTAAAGATTTTTCTGTATTTTCATGACTATGAAAATTGTACATTCACACTGAAGGCATCAAAACTATGAATTAACACATGTGGAATTATATACTTAACAAAAAAAGTGTGAAACAACTGAAAATATGTCTTATATTCTAGGTTCTTCAAAGTAGCCACCTTTTGCTTTGATGACTGCTTTGCACACTCTTGGCATTCTCTTGATGAGCTTCAAGAGGTAGTCACCGGAAATGGTTTTCACTTCACAGGTGTGCCCTGTCAGGTTTAATAAGTGGGAGTTCTTGCCTTATAAATGGGGTTCGGATCATCAGCTGTGTTGTGCAGAAGTCTGGTGGATACACAGCTGATAGTCCTACTAAATAGACTGTTAGAATTTGTATTATGGCAAGAAAAAAGCAGCTAAGTAAAGAAAAATGAGTGGCCATCATTACTTTAAGAAATGAAGGTCAGTCAATGCAAAAAATTGGTAAAACTTTGAAAGTGTCCCCAAGTGCAGATGCAAAAACCATCAAGCGCTGCAAGAAACTGGCTCACATGAGGACTGCCCCAGGAAAGGAAGACCAAGAGTCACCTCTGCTTCTGAGGATAAGTTTATCCGAGTCACCAGCCTCAGAAATCGCAGGTTAACAGCAGCTCAGATTAGAGACCAGGTCAATGCCACACAGAGTTCTAGCAGCAGACACATCTCTTCAACAACTGTTAAGAGGAGACTTTGTGCAGCAGGCCTTCATGGTAAAATAGCTGCTAGGAAACCACTGCTAAGGACAGGCAACAAGCAGAAGAGACTTATTTGGGCTAAAGAACACAAGGAATGGACATTAGACCAGTGGAAATCTGTGCTTTGGTCTGATGAGTCTAAATTTGAGATCTTTGGTTCCAACCACCGTGTCTTTGTGCGATGCAGAAAAGGTGAACGGATGGACTCTACATGTCTGGTTCCCACCGAGAAGCATGGAGGAGGAGGTGTGATGGTGTGGGGGTGCTTTGCTGGTGACACTGTTGGGGATTTATTCAAAATTGAAGGCATACTGAACCAGCATGGCTACAACAGCATCTTGCAGCGGCATGCTATTCCATCCGGTTTGCGTTTAGTTGGACCATCATTTATTTTTCAACAGGACAATGACCCCAAACACACCTCCAGGCTGTGTAAGGGCTATTTGACCAAGAAGGAGAATGATGGGGTGCTACGCCAGATGACCTGGCCTCCACAGTCACCAGACCTGAACCCAATCGAGATGATTTGGGGTGAGCTGGACCGCAGAGTGAACCCAAAAGGGCCAACAAGTGCTAAGCATCTCTGGGAATTCCTTCAAGATTGTTGGAAGACCATTTCCATTGACTACCTCTTGAAGCTCATCAAGAGAATGCCAAGAGTGTGCAAAGCAGTCATCAAAGCAAAAGGTGGCTACTTTGAAGAACCTAGAATATAAGACATATTTTCAGTTGTTTCACACTTTTTTGTTAAGTATATAATTCCACATGTGTTAATTCATAGTTTTGATGCCTTCAGTGTGAATGTACAATTTTCATAGTCATGAAAATACAGAAAAATCTTGAAATGAGAAGGTGTGTCCAAACTTTTGGTCTGTACTGTATATAATCGTCTTATCCCGTCTGTCTGTCTGTCCTTCTGTCCAGGAAATCCTGCGTCGCTGATTGGTCCAGCCGCGGCCAATCAGCGACGCGGGATTTCAGAAAAAGATGGCGGCCGTTAGCAGCTCATCTGCCGCACGGAGGTCAGCGGCGATGCAGCCGGGAGATGACCGGCGCTAGCCGCTCATCTCCCGGCTGCTCGCAGCAGAAGTACCGCGACCGGCGGCGCCGCTGACCTCCATGCGGCTACCGTCGGGAGATCAATGGCTAGGGCCGCTGATCTCCCGACGGCAAGTGTGAAGCGAGGACCGGGGAGTGGCGCCGCCAGTCGGGATACTTCGGCTGTGAGCAGCCGGCCATCTCCCGGTTCCTTGCAGCGGAAGTACCCGCACAGGTAGCGTCGCTGCCCGGTCCTCAGTAATACGATTCGCTGATTGGTCGGAATCAGCGATATTGGCGCCGCGACCAATCAGCGATACTGGCGCCAAATTTAAACACCGCTCTGCTGATTGGTCGTGGCCGGCGGCCGCGACCAATCAGCGATTTTGGCGCCACATTTAAACACCACTCAGATGATTGCGCCTGGTCGGCCGCATACAGATTCTAGAATACCCGATGCGTTAGAATCGGGCCACCATCTAGTACTGTATATAAAGAGCTGTGGGAGCCATCACACTATATATAGAGACCTGTGAAAAGCTTATGTGTTGATCCAGAGGAAGTCAAAAAAACCCATGAGGCAGATGCTGCTTGCCCAAAATTAGGGGAAAAATTCCTTCCCGACTCCACATATGGCAATCAGACTAGTTGCTTGGATCAACGTCCCATAACAAAATCTAGTATGAATAACCTGTAATGTTATTCAAGAAAGTCACACAGGACCTCCTTGAACTTTTTTTTAGAGAATTAAGTATTACAAGGTCATGTGGTAGAGAGTTCCATACCTCACACAATAAAACATTGCGATCTAACTTCCTTTAGACAAAGCGAATTAGGAGCTTGATGCTAGAGTAGTTGAATTAAAACTGAAAAAAATTATTAACACAGCAAAAAAGAGGAACAGTATTTATTCTCCAGCCCAGGTCTCAAAACGAATGCACTAATCAGGATGAAGCAAACCATATAATAAAGGCAGGGGCAGCACAGGTGCAAAATACTGATGAGACAACCAACTCATAACCTACCAATTCTTGGAGGGGGTCATTGCTTAGTATTAAAACTGCACACAAAAAATGGCTTGTATAGGTCACTGGTCACACACAGATTGTTAGGGGAATGGTTGCAAACAACTTTATTAAATAATGGAAAGCAAACGAACCCGGGGTCCGTGATGCAGCCTGGAGGACTGCGGACGAACACCTTCCGGGTAAGAAGGTAAAACAACCAACTGAAATAAGCCCCCCCGTGTTACTGCACACCGGAACGGGAATAGGGATTCGCACTATCTCCGTTAACTGCACGAGAGATGTGCGACACATAATGTAGCTGTAGCCCTGTTAACTGCACAGAGGCTACGCAGCAGGCGCTAGGATGCGTGTGTGATTCACGCCGGCGTATACATGCTCCCAGCCAGCGTGCTACCGGACTGAGGAGTATCTCTCCACGTGGCTAACAGGCGGTGCCGGGAATATGGAGTCCGCAGTCTGCTCGGGGTGTATAGCGACCCCCTTGTTGGAGCCAGACTGTAAGACGAAGCTACCTGCCTCCCTCCATCTAAGGCTGTCTATCCCCTGCTAAACCTGCCTGTCAGAAGCTATAACAGCAAAAGCACACGTGGAGCCGAAACGACCAAGCGTCCACACAATAACACCAACTCAGCTCAATGATCAGAGTGCGCCGCCATGTTTGTGGGCGTGCTATTTAAATATTAAGCCCTGCCCATCGTCACATTATTGGTGACGTCACCCGCGACCTATCAGGCGGTGCCAGGTCACCGGATCAGCTGACTCCCAAACCACCAATCACGGTCCGCCATGTCACGGGCATGCTCAGTGCAGTGTATCCTGGACTTAGGCTGTAACAGCCCTGTTTCCCTCCGCAACCTATCCTTCATGTTGCTAGGAACAAAGACCCGAGAGACAGCTTGTACATCTCGTGCACCAGCTAGGCGTTGGGACTGATGATGATGCTGAGCAGCATCAGCCCTGGCTGGACCAGAATGGGAGACCACAGAATCCACTGATGATTCTGAACCCATTTCAGATCCAGAAAACACCTAACACAGATAGTGCTCAATATAGGGCTTACAGCCTATTAGTGACACTCATACTATTAGATTAGGTGGGCTGCAAAGCACCATCTAAGTGCACCCCATGAGGACAGACCCCCTAGTTTACAAATCCAGCATTGATGAGCTTGTCTGAACCCTGAATAAAAATAACATGCAAAATCTATATATGAGGTTCTGGTAAATATTTTGGCGCTGGTCACGCACAGTGTCTGGTTTACAGCCTATTAGTGACGCCCATACTATTAGATTAGGCGGGCTATGCTCCCCTCATACACCTTACCACGGTGTGTAGTGTGACATGGAGCTAAACCCCCTGTCTTCTTAAGAATAAGGCTGCGAAAAACCTTCTCTTTATTGATAGTAGAGAAACCTCCATACAGTAGATGCGGAAAACATACGATGAACCCCAGTATTGTACCACATAGATAGGGCTCTTACCGGCTAAGCTTGGAGCAGGCTGTGTGCACAGAGCCCAAGATACAAAACTGTAGGGATGTGGACTGTCTTACCCTGTTCCTGCCCCTGAAGACAACAAACACCTCATGTGAATACTGTCTTGCGGTTTTATATCTAAATGCGGTTATAATGGTGATGTAACAGCATGTGAAGTGTTAATGCATAATGTGAGTATAGCATAAGATAAGCTTAGGATACCATAAGACATAAGTATAACATAAACCCTAAAATACAAATTTTATTAAATCTCTTTAAAATCGGGACATGCGGCATAAAGATGATCCGCATCAGTATTGCACTTTATCAAGATAAGTTCCTTTTATTGTTTAGTCTTGTGATCATTTATGTCATTGATACCTCTATGGGTGATTAATTCCAGGGCTGGCTAGGGTTATCCAGGGATAGCCGCCGTGGAGCGGGGGCGCCACAGTGTCAACATTAACTAGGGTGTCACCCTCCACTATAAGGCAGGTAATCAGCATCTAGGGTGTTGAACAGGGCTGATTGTAGCCTTTGTTTGGATGCCCGAATGTATCCTTTGGCTTGGAGGTCCAAAGATATTAGGAACGTTCTTGGGTGTTTTTATAAATTTGCACATTGTCACTTTATTCACTGTTGTCACTTTAATCATTTAGTACACACTGAGGATTGATTGTTTGATGTGATATCTGTACCAGTTTCTGGTAGACTGTCAGATCTTTGGTCTATGTAAGTACGAATAAGGGACTTTTAGGGTCTAGGGGCAGCTGCCGTTCAGCAAGGGTGCCATTGTCATCTATATGTAGGATGTCCATCTCCGTTGACATGCAGGTTCAGGCTAGGGTATCTATAGGGTGAGTTTTATTGAAGTACAGTGGGTACGGAAAGCATTCAGACCCCTTTACATTTTTCACTCTTTGTTTCATTGCAGCCATTTGGTAAATTCTAAAAAGTTCTTTTTTTTCTCATTAAAGTACACTGTGCACCCCATCTTGACTGAAAAAAAACAGAAATGTAGAAATTTTTGCAAATTTATTAAAAAAGGAAAACTGAAATATCACATGGTCATAAGTATTCAGACCCTTTGCTCATATTTAAGTCACATGCTGTCCATTTCCTTGTGATCCTCCTTGAGATGGTTCTACTCTTTCATTGGAGTCCAGCTGTGTTTATTTAAACTGATAGGACTTGATTTGGAAAGGCACACACCTGTCTATATAAGACCTCACAGCTCACAGTGCATGTCAGACCAAATGACCAGTATTGAGTAGAAGCCCCCTTTTGAGCTAGTGCATCCATGAGTCTTCTTGGGAATGATGCAACAAGTTTTTCACACCTGGATTTGGGGTTCCTCTGCCATTCTTCCTTGCAGATCCTCTCCAGTTCTGTCAGGTTGGATGGTGAACGTTGGTGGACAGCCATTTTCAGGTCTCTCCAGAGATGTTCAATTGGGTTTAGGTCAGGGCTCTGGCTGGGCCAGTCAAGAATGGTCACAGAGTTGTTCTGAAGCCACTCCTTTGTTATTTTAACTGTGTGCATAGGATCATTGTCTTGTTGGAAGGTGAACCTTCGGCCAAGTCTGAGGTCCAGAGCACTCTGGAAGAGGTTTTCATCCAGGATATCTGTGTACTTGGCCACATTCATGTTTCTTTCAATTCCAACCAGTCGTCCTGTCCCTGCAGCTGAAAAACACCCCCATGATGCTGCCACCACCATGTTTCACTGTTGGGATTGTATTGGGCAGGTGATGAGCAGTGCCTGGTTTTCTCCACACATACCCCTTAGAATTATCACCAAAAAGTTCTATCTTAGTCTCATCAGACCAAAGAATCTTATTTCTCATAGACTGGGAGTCCTTCATGTGTTTTTAAGCAAACTCTGTGCAGGCTTCCATATGTCTTGCACTGAGGAGAGGCTTCCGTTGGGCCACTCTGCCATAAAGGCTCGACTTGTGGAGGGCTGCAGTGATAGTTGACTTTATGCAACTTTCTCCCATCTCCCTACTGCATCTTTGGAGCTCAGCCACAGTGATCTTGGGGTTCATCTTTACCTCTCTCACCAAGGCTCTTCTCCCACGATTGCTCAGTTGAGCTGGACGGCCAGGTCTAGGAAGACTTCTGGTGGTCCCAAACTTTTTCCACTTAAGGATTATGGAGGCCACTGTGTTCTTAGGACCCTTGACTAATGCAGAAATTCTTTTGTAAACTTGGCCAGATCTGTGCCTTGCCACAATTCTGTCTCTAAGCTCCTTTGGCAGTGTCAGGATGCCAGGTTTAATTTTACTTTGCCAGTAGTTTTTCCCTTAGCCAAGATGGCTTCCATTGCCTCACTGGGGTCATGTGTTTCCTGCCTGTGGACCTACTTAAACTGCATGTGTTGCAATCATGCCTTGCCTGAGTATTGTGTGCTTTTAGCTTTCTACTCACCTGTGCTAGCCCTCTGAATAGAGTCTTGCTGACTTTGTGTTTACTCCTAGTCATCCGCTGAAAGGATTGCTGCCTGAATCCTCTGCTAAGGGGACTTCTGCTGAAAGGAACCGCTGGCTGTTGTTCACTCACGCTGGGATCTCTGAACTTTTGTCTTCCTGAAGCAAACTTCTCCTGGATCTCTACACCTCTGGTATAGTCACCATCTTGCTCTGTGTTTAAATACCCGGCTCCAGCTCTGCTTAAGACATCGCTGTTTCCTCCGCTGCACCTCCTGCATTCTTCAATATCCAGATCCATATTCCAGTTTGTCTTCTCTTCTGCACTACGTGAGTCCACAATCAACTGAGGAATGCCTCCGTATGCTTACTATCCTTATTTCTGTTTGCATATTACTGTACCTAAGTAAACTTGGACTATCGTTAACGTTTACATACCCTAATAGTAATGAAGGCCGTGCCTTACAGATTAGGTTCTAAGAAGTGTTGTTTGGAATGAACTTACCTTCATAAACTGTTTGCTGTGATCTTTTGCACTTGAGTTTAAAATAGACTTTCACACTACTCTTGTCTCAGTCTCTGCTTTTGGCCCACGCCATTGGACTTCAGGGTATCTACTAACATCGTAACAGGCAGTTCCTTTGAGCTCATGATTCTCATTTGGTCTGACATGCACTGTGAGCTGTGAGGTCTTATATAGACAGGTGTGTGCCTTTCCAAATCAAGTCCTATCAGTTTAATTAAACACAGCTGGACTCCAATGAAAGAGTAGAACCATCTCAAGGAGGATCACAAGAAATGGACAGCATGTGACTTAAATATGAGCAAAGGGTCTGAATACTTATGACCATGTGATATTTCAGTTTTCCTTTTTTAATAAATTTGCAAAAATTTCTACATTTCTGTTTTTTTTTCAGTCAAGATGGGGTGCACAGTGTACTTTAATGAGAAAAAAAATGAACTTTTTAGAATTTACCAAATGGCTGCAATGAAACAAAGAGTGAAAGATGTAATGGGGTCTGAATGCTTTCCGTACCCACTGTATATAGTACTCAATGTTCCAGGCAGTGGGAGGCATTACTGGGATCCAGAGCAGTCGCTCCAGTCACGTCCAGAGCCTAAGGTCTGGCATAGGAGCTGCCGGACACTTTGTGTGCTCTGAAGTACAAAGGAAGATGGACAGGGACCTGCATAGATGGAAGTTGAAGGCCAGTCCCGGGTGCACTGCAGAGGTGGACGAGAAATACAGGATGAGCTAGCAACAGGGCTGAAGAGGAGTTATGCTAAGAAGGAGGATAATGTGAATTGCTGTGCCTTATCCCATCTGTACCCACCTGATGAACTTGAACTGTCAAGTATATGTTTGACTGTTACAAAGAACTTTGTGTTCCCTAAATTGTGAGCGGCGGCTTCTGAGGACAGAAGCCTGAAGGCAGTGGAGGCCTGCGGCCTACAAGAGAGTGTGCTGCACCCCACACCCTAGAGCACACTGGGACTGGGACACCCATTGTCTGTAAAGTGCCAGAGCGAAATCAGACCGACGTTCAGTCACGACTACCGCTCTGTGCCACTTTACAAGATGAGTGATAAGGGAACTTCTCCATCAGAAGAGAAGAGGAAATAATGGTCGCTGCCCAAACTGTGACAAGAACAGGACCACAATGCAACAAGAACTGTCTCACAATGCTCTTGGAACTTTCCCATAATGCATTGCAAATTGAAACTAGAGCAAATACATTAAATCACTAGCAGACAGTGCAGTTATCAAACAATAAAAAAGAGACAGGATTCAAATGCAAGCAACATAATGTCAGAACTGATATACACATAAAGGGACTAGATTCCCTGGATAGCTAAATTCACTGCTGAGGCAAGAACACGGGCTGCCCAGCACTATTTAAGTGCACCCCATGAAGATAGACACTCTAATTTACAAGGCCATAACATATAGGTGCATCTCACAAAATTAGAATATCATCAAAAAGTTAATTTATTTCAGTTCTTCAATGCAAAAAGTGAACCTCATATATTATATAGAGTCATTACAAACACAGTGATCTATTTCAAGTGTTTATTTCTGTTAATGTTGATGATTATGGCTTATAGCCAATGAAAACACAAAAGTCATTAACTCAGTAAATTAAAATAATTAACAAAAAACACCTGCAAATACTTCCTAAGCATTTAAAAAGGTCCCTTAGTCTGTTTTATAGGCTCCACAATCATGACAATCATGATGAAGACTGCTGGCTTGACAGATGTCCAGAGTTCCAATTTTCATTTGAAATCAAGGTCCCAGAGTCTGGAAGAAGAGTGGAGAGGCCACAATCCAAGCTGCTTGAGGTCTAGTGTGAAGTTTCCACAATCAGTGATGGTTTGGGGAGCCGTGTCATCTGCTGGTGTAGGTCCACTGTGTTTTTTCAACACAAAAGTCAGCGCAGTCGTCTACCAGGAAATTTTAGAGCACTTCATGCTTCCCTCTGCCACAGTATCAAGCTACCAGGGGGGCAAAGGGGGCGGTGGCCCCGGGCCCCTCGCTCTTAGGGGGCCCATCCAGGGCTACGCCAGTGTAACTGTATCTAGCATGCCCCTGGTGCCAGCATCGGGCCCCACTGCCCGCCACCGCCGCAAGTTTACTGATGAGAGAGGGAGCGCGGATCTCTCTCCCATTAGTCCCTTCTGTGACTGACGTCTCTGACATCATCACTTGGCGCCCAGCCCGCTGTGCTGAAGATGTGTGCGTGCTGGGTGCTCTGAGCAGCGAGGGAACCAGGAGGAGAGATGAGTACTGTTTATTTATTTTTTGCCGGGTGGGGGGCGGCATTATATTACAGACTCTGCCTATGGGAAGGGGGAGGTGCATTATACTACAGACTCTGCCTATGGGGGAGCATTATCCTAAAGACTCTGCCCACAGAGAGGGGGGGCATTATACTAAAGACTCTGCCTATGGGGAGGGGGGGCATTATACTACAGACTGTCTATGGGGAGGGGGGGAGCATTATACTAAAGCCTCTGTCTATGGGGGGGCATTCTACTACAGACTCTGCCTATGGGGGGCATTATACTACAGACTCTGTTTATGAGCAGGGGAGAGCAGTAGACTACAGACTCTGCCTATGGGGGGACATTGTACTACAGACTCTGCCTATAAGAGGGGGAGCATTATACTACAGACTCTGCCTATGGGGGGTGCATTTTACTACAGACTCTGCCTATAGGTGGGGCATTATACTACAGACGCTGCCTATGAGATGGGGGGGGCATTATATCACAGACTCTGCCTATGAGGAGGGGGGGCACATTATACTACAGACTCTGCCTATGGGGGCGCATTATACTATACGAAGGACTATGGGGAGTGCATTATACTATATTGAGGACTATCTGGTGCATTATACTATATGTACTCTATTTATACAGTGTGGGAGATAATGTGGGTTCTTTGAACAGTGTGGGGGCCATCATACAGTGTGGGAGATAATGTGGGATCTTTGTATGGTGTGGAGGCCATCATACAGTGTTGGAGCCATCAGCTTGTGGGCTACTAAGGGGTCAGTATACTGTGTGGGGGTACTATACAGTGAGGGGGAATTATATAGTGAATAGGAGAACATCATACTGGTTAGAGCGGAGCTCTACATGGGGGGAGACTCAGGACATTATTAAATCTTAGGTGGGCACTTATTGTTATAGGGGAACTCAGGTTATCGTGACTGTCGAAGGGGCACTATTACTTTCTAGGGGGCACAATGTGGGCACTGTTTTCTAGGACACTTGCACACGGCATTACTTTATTTTAGAGGTTTGTTTTACCATCTAGAGGGCACACAGTAGGTGCAGTAATAGGGACACATTTTGCAGCAGAGGCTCAGTATTGGGGTATCAGCAGGATGAGAAGTTTGTGCAGGTTGGGGATAGATGTGGTCAGTGCCTGAAATGTAAGGAGTCAAATGTGTCTTTGTTGTGATCTCTGCATACCTGAGACTCTGAGCCCTGGCTGGAGAAGTTGTCGTGTCGGTCTGGGCCAGATGGAAAAGACGGGAAAAGTGAACAATTTAATCAGAAAGAACGTCAGCTGTAAGGTACTATATATAACTGAGCTGTGATCTCTTATATGTTCTGCAGGACTGGCATCTATCAATATATGTCACCATATGGCGGTAATATCAGTGCTGGTCTTTGTATAGAGATTATTTTTAGTAACAGCGCGGTCATCTGCTGAGGTTTTCCTACATCCACTATCTGGGTGCGCCGCTATAGTTGGAATCAGGGTTACCTGGTTAGAGGCCCACTCAGAAGTTTCGGCCCCCTGAACCAAAACCTTAGCTACGCCAAGCTTTTTGGAGATGGAAATGTCATTTTCCAGCAGGACTTGGCCCCTGTCCACACTGACAAAAGTACTAATACCTGGTTTAAAACAACAGTATCACTGTGCTTGATTGGCAGCAAACTCACCTGACCTTAACCCCATAAAGAATCTATGGGGTATTGTCAAGAGGAAAATGAGAGACACCAGACCCAACAATGCAGACGAGCTGAAGGCTTCTATCAAAGCCACCTGGGCTTCCATAACCCCTCAGCAGTGCCACAGGCTGATCCCTCCATGCCACATTGCCGCATTGATGCAGTAATTGATGTAAAAGGAGCCCCGACCAAGTATTGAGGGCATTTATTGAACATACATTTCAGTAGGATAACATTTTGGATTTTGAAAACATTTTTCAAGCTGTTGTTATAAGGTATTCTAATTAATTGAAATAATGACTTTTGAGTTTTCATTGGCTGTAAGCCATAATCATCAACATTAACAGAAATAAACACGTGAAATAGATCACTCTGTGTGTAATGGCTCTATATAATATATGAGTTTCACGTTTTGTATTGAAGAACTGAAATAAATTAACTTTTATGGTGATATTCTAATTTTGTGAGATGCACCTGTAGATGGGCTTGGCTGCACCCTGAATAAAAATAGCATGTAAAAAATATATATGATATATATGAGGTATTGGTCGATATTTTGGCCAAAATATACAAGCTCGCAACCCGCTCAAGGGTCCTCATACTTGCGAGTCCCTACACTAACATTAAAAGCAAAGTCACAAAAACAAGGAATTAAAGTTCCCACCAAAATTCAAGAATTAACACAGCAAATACAGCAACAATAATTACAAGGATGCAGCAAACCCATATAATGAAGAAGTCAGCAACACAGGTGCAAAATATTGATGAGACAACCACTCACAACCTACCAATTCATGGAGGGGGTGATAGCTTAGTATTAAAACTGCACACAAATAAGCCTTGTATAGGGCACTGGTCACACATAGGTAGTGCACAATGTCTGGCTTACAGCCTATTAGTGAAGCCCAAACTATTAGATTAGGCGGGCTGCCCAGCACTTTTTAAGTACACCCCATGAAGACAGACACCCTAGATTACAAGGCCAACATTGATGGGTCTGGCTGCACCCTGAATAAAAATAACGTGCAAAAAATATATATCATATATATGAGGTATTAGTAAATATTTTGGCCAAAATACACAAGCTCGCAACCCGCGTCAAGGGTCCTCATACTTGCGAGTCCCTACACTAACATTAAAAGCAAAGACAAATTTAAATTCCCACCAAAATTCAAGAATTAACACAGGAAAAAAGGGCAACAGTGTTTACCTGCCTAGGTCTCAGTACTAATCATACCATATAATAACGATGACAGCAATACAGGTGCAAAATACTGATGCGACAACCACTCACATATTACCAATTAATGGAGGGGGGTGATTACATAGTATTAAAACTGCACACAAAATTATATGGGATTGCTATATCCTAATAGTGCATTAGTTCTGAGATCTGGGCAGGTAAATGCTATATTAATAATTGATTTTTTGGGGAAAGTTAAATTCTCTTTTGTTGGCTTTACTTTTAATCTAACTGAAATACACATAAGCTTTTTTCCTAAACATTAGGATCTGTTTAGAGCCATCAGCTCAAAAAGGCTTCCTTTGACAGACTTGGCATAAGCAGGTCAAAAGGAACCCTGATCTTTACCATTACACCCCTTTACAGGAATGGAGACTTACCACATGCTCAGGGTTGCATCTACAGAGTAGCTGCTGGCCAGAGGAGCGAGCTTGAGGCTATAACTCTAACTAAAGCTTTTTTATTACTAAATGATGGGTTCTGTCTAAGGCCATTGGCTCAAAAAGACTTCCTCGGACAGACTTGGCGCAAGCTACTCCATTCTGCAGATCCCAAGGGAACCCTGGCCTTTACCATTACACCCCTGTACAGGGATAGATACTTACCATAGGTCCAGGGCTGCATCTACAGAGTAGCTGCTGGCCGGAGGAGCGAGCTTGAGGCTATAGTGGTTGATTCAACTCTAACTAAAGCTTTTTTTACCTAAATACTGGGATCTGTTTAAGGCTGTTGGCTCAAACAGACTTCCTCGGACAGACTTGGCGCAAGCTACTCCATTCTGCAGATCCCAAGGGAACCCTGGTTTTTACCATTACACCCCTGTACAGGGATAGATACTTACCATAGGCCCAGGGTTGCATCTACAGAGTAGCTGCTGGCCGGAGGAATGCGCTTGAGGCTTGAGTAGTTGAATCAATCCTAACTAAAGAAAAACCTATCTAATGCCACTTTCTTGTTAGGACCTGTCTGAGGCCTATGGCTCAAAAAAGCTTCTTTGGAAAGACTTGGCAAAAGCCAGTCTATCCTACAGGTTCCAAAGGAACTCTGGCCTTCACTCTTACAGCCCTGTACAGCGATAAAGACTTGTTACAGGGCCTTGATTGCATCTACATAGTAGATGCTGACTGGAGGGGCAAACTTAAGGCTAGAATGGTTCAGCCAACCCTAACTATTGCTACTTTCTTAAATGTTAGGATATTTCTGAGGCCGTTGGCTCAAACAGGCTTCCTTGGACAGACTGGGCGCAAAACACACCATTTCTGATGTTTCCAAATGAACCCTGGGCTTCACCCTTGAACCTCTATACAGGGACCGTTTCATAGTTTTAAGGTTGAAAGACACAAGTCCATCAAGTTCAACCTAAAAGCTAATGTGTTGATCCAGAGGAAGGCAAAAACCCCATGAGGCAGATGCTAATTGCCCCATATTAGGGGAAAAATTCCTTCCCGACTCCACATATGGCAATCAGACTAGTTCCCTGGATCAACGTCCCATAACAAAATCTAGTACGGATAACCTGCAATTTTATATTATTCAAGAAAGGCACACACATGCCCTCCTTGAATTTTTTTTAGAAAATTAAGTATTTCAATTTCATGTGGTAGAGAGTTTCATAACCTCATTGCTCACACAATAAAAATTTGCCAACTAACTTCCTTTAGACAAAGTGAATTAGGATCTTTATGCTAGAGTAATTGAATTAACTCTAACTGAAATAGATTAATGCTTTTTTCCTAAATGTTGAAATTTGTTTAAATCCATCAGCTCAAAAAGGCTTTCTCGGACAGACTTGGCGCAAGCTACTCCATTCTGCAGATCCCAAGGGAACCCTGGCCTTTACCATTACACCCCTGTACAGGGATAGATACTTACCATAGGCCCAGGGTTGCATCTACAGAGTAGCTGCTGGCCGGAGGAGCGAGCTTGAGGCTATAGTGGTTGATTCAACTCTAACTAAAGCTTTTTTTTCCTAAATACTGGGATCTGTTTAAGGCTGTTGGCTCAAACAGACTTCCTCGGACAGACTTGGCGCAAGCTACTCCATTCTGCAGATCCCAAGGGAACCCTGGTTTTTACCATTACACACCTGTACAGGGATAGATACTTACCATAGGCCCAGGGTTGCATCTACAGAGTAGCTGCTGCCCGGAGGAGTGCGCTTGAGGCTTGAGTAGTTGAATCAATCCTAACTAAAGAAAAACCTATCTAATGACACTTTCTTGTTAGGACCTGTCTGAGGCCTATGGCTCAAAAAAGCTTCTTTGGAAAGACTTGGCAAAAGCCAGTCTATCCTACAGGTTCCAAAGGAACTCTGGCCTTCACTCTTACAGCCCTGTACAGTGATAAAGACTTATTACAGGGCCTTGATTGCATCTACATAGTAGATGCTGACTGGAGGGGCAAACTTAAAGTTAGAATGGTTCAGCCAACCCTAACTATTGCTACTTTCTTAAATGTTAGGATATTTCTGAGGCCATTGGCTCAAACAGGCTTCCTTGGACAGACTTGGCGGAAAACACACCATTTCTGATGTTTCCAAATGAACCCTGGGCTTCACCCTTGAACCTCTATACAGGGACCGTTTCATAGTTTTAAGGTTGAAAGACACAAGTCTGTCAAGTTCAACCTAAAAGCTAATGTGTTGATCCAGAGGAAGGCAAAAACCCATGAGGCAGATGCTAATTGCCCCATATTAGGGGAAAAATTCCTTCCCGACTCCACATATGGCAATCAGACTAGTTCCCTGGATCAACGTCCCATAACAAAATCTAGTACGGATAACCTGCAATTTTATATTATTTAAGAAAGGCACACACGTGCCCTCCTTGAATTTTTTTTTAGAAAATTAAGTATTTCAATTTCATGTGGTAGAGAGTTTCATAACCTCATTGCTCACACAATAAAAATTTGCCAACTAACTTCCTTTAGACAAAGTGAATTAGGATCTTTATGCTAGAGTAATTGAATTAACTCTAACTGAAATAGATTAATGCTTTTTTCCTAAATGTTGAAATTTGTTTAAATCCATCAGCTCAAAAAGGCTTTCTTGGACAGACTTGGCGCAAGCTACTCCATTCTGCAGATCCCAAGGGAACCCTGGCCTTTACCATTACACCCCTGTACAGGGATAGATACTTACCATAGGCCCAGGGTTGCATCTACAGAGTAGCTGCTGGCCGGAGGAGCGAGCTTGAGGCTATAGTGGTTGATTCAACTCTAACTAAAGCTTTTTTTTCCTAAATACTGGGATCTGTTTAAGGCTGTTGGCTCAAACAGACTTCCTCGGACAGACTTGGCGCAAGCTACTCCATTCTGCAGATCCCAAGGGAACCCTGGTTTTTACCATTACACCCCTGTACAGGGATAGATACTTACGATAGGCCCAGGGTTGCATCTACAGAGTAGCTGCTGGCCGGAGGAGTGCGCTTGAGGCTTGAGTAGTTGAATCAATCCTAACTAAAGAAAAACCTATCTAATGCCACTTTCTTGTTAGGACCTGTCTGAGGCCTATGGCTCAAAAAAGCTTCTTTGGAAAGACTTGGCAAAAGCCAGTCTATCCTACAGGTTCCAAAGGAACTCTGGCCTTCACTCTTACAGCCCTGTACAGCGATAAAGACTTATTACAAGGCCTTGATTGCATCTACATAGTAGATGCTGACTGGAGGGGCAAACTTAAGGCTAGAATGGTTCAGCCAACCCTAACTATTGCTACTTTCTTAAATGTTAAGATATTTCTGAGGCCGTTGGCTCAAACAGGCTTCCTTGGACAGACTGGGCGCAAAACACACCATTTCTGATGTTTCCAATTGAACCCTGGGCTTCACCCTTGAACCTCTATACAGGGACCGTTTCATAGTTTTAAGGTTGAAAGACACAAGTCCATCAAGTTCAACCTAAAAGCTAATGTGTTGATCCAGAGGAAGGCAAAAACCCCATGAGGCAGATGCTAATTGCCCCATATTAGGGGAAAAATTCCTTCCCGACTCCACATATGGCAATCAGACTAGTTCCCTGGATCAACGTCCCATAACAAAATCTAGTACGGATAACCTGCAATTTTATATTATTTAAGAAAGGCACACACATGCCCTCCTTGAATTTTTTTTAGAAAATTAAGTATTTCAATTTCATGTGGTAGAGAGTTTCATAACCTCATTGCTCACACAATAAAAATTTGCCAACTAACTTCCTTTAGACAAAGTGAATTAGGATCTTTATGCTAGAGTAATTGAATTAACTCTAACTGAAATAGATTAATGCTTTTTTCCTAAATGTTGAAATTTGTTTAAATCCATCAGCTCAAAAAGGCTTTCTCGGACAGACTTGGCGCAAGCTACTCCATTCTGCAGATCCCAAGGGAACCCTGGCCTTTACCATTACACCCCTGTACAGGGATAGATACTTACCATAGGCCCAGGGCTGCATCTACAGAGTAGCTGCTGGCCGGAGGAGCGAGCTTGAGGCTATAGTGGTTGATTCAACTCTAACTAAAGCTTTTTTTTTTCCTAAATACTGGGATCTGTTTAAGGCTGTTGGCTCAAACAGACTTCCTCGGACAGACTTGGCGCAAGCTACTCCATTCTGCAGATCCCAAGGGAACCCTGGTTTTTACCATTACACCCCTGTACAGGGATAGATACTTACCATAGGCCCAGGGTTGCATCTACAGAGTAGCTGCTGGCCGGAGGAGTGCGCTTGAGGCTTGAGTAGTTGAATCAATCCTAACTAAAGAAAAACCTATCTAATGCCACTTTCTTGTTAGGACCTGTCTGAGGCCTATGGCTCAAAAAAGCTTCTTTGGAAAGACTTGGCAAAAGCCAGTCTATCCTACAGGTTCCAAAGGAACTCTGGCCTTCACTCTTACAGCCCTGTACAGCGATAAAGACTTATTACAGGGCCTTGATTGCATCTACATAGTAGATGCTGACTGGAGGGGCAAACTTAAGGCTAGAATGGTTCAGCCAACCCTAACTATTGCTACTTTCTTAAATGTTAAGATATTTCTGAGGCCGTTGGCTCAAACAGGCTTCCTTGGACAGACTGGGCGCAAAACACACCATTTCTGATGTTTCCAAATGAACCCTGGGCTTCACCCTTGAACCTCTATACAGGGACCGTTTCATAGTTTTAAGGTTGAAAGACACAAGTCCATCAAGTTCAACCTAAAAGCTAATGTGTTGATCCAGAGGAAGGCAAAAACCCCATGAGGCAGATGCTAATTGCCCCATATTAGGGGAAAAATTCCTTCCCGACTCCACATATGGCAATCAGACTAGTTCCCTGGATCAACGTCCCATAACAAAATCTAGTACGGATAACCTGCAATTTTATATTATTCAAGAAAGGCACACACATGCCCTCCTTGAATTTTTTTTAGAAAATTAAGTATTTCAATTTCATGTGGTAGAGAGTTTCATAACCTCATTGCTCACACAATAAAAATTTGCCAACTAACTTCCTTTAGACAAAGTAAATTAGGATCTTTATGCTAGAGTAATTGAATTAACTCTAACTGAAATAGATTAATGCTTTTTTCCTAAATGTTGAAATTTGTTTAAATCCATCAGCTCAAAAAGGCTTTCTCGGACAGACTTGGCGCAAGCTACTCCATTCTGCAGATCCCAAGGGAACCCTGGCCTTTACCATTACACCCCTGTACAGGGATAGATACTTACCATAGACCCAGGGCTGCATCTACAGAGTAGCTGCTGGCCGGAGGAGCGAGCTTGAGGCTATAGTGGTTGATTCAACTCTAACTAAAGCTTTTTTTTCCTAAATACTGGGATCTGTTTAAGGCTGTTGGCTCAAACAGACTTCCTCGGACAGACTTGGCGCAAGCTACTCCATTCTGCAGATCCCAAGGGAACCCTGTTTTTTACCATTACACCCCTGTACAGGGATAGATACTTACCATAGGCCCAGGGTTGCATCTACAGAGTAGCTGCTGGCCGGAGGAGTGCGCTTGAGGCTTGAGTAGTTGAATCAATCCTAACTAAAGAAAAACCTATCTAATGCCACTTTCTTGTTAGGACCTGTCTGAGGCCTATGGCTCAAAAAAGCTTCTTTGGAAAGACTTGGCAAAAGCCAGTCTATCCTACAGGTTCCAAAGGAACTCTGGCCTTCACTCTTTCAGCTCTGTACAGCGATAAAGACTTATTGCAGAGCTTTGATTGCATCTACATAGTAGATACTGACTGGAGGGGCAAACTTAAGGCTAGAATGGTTCAGCCAACCCTAACTATTGCTACTTTCTTAAATGTTAGGATATTTCTGAGGCCGTTGGCTCAAACAGGCTTCCTTGGACAGACTGGGCGCAAAACACACCATTTCTGATGTTTCCAAATGAACCCTGGGCTTCACCCTTGAACCTCAATACATGGACAGTTTCATAGTTTTAAGGTTGAAAGACACAAGTCCATCAAGTTCAACCTAAAAGCTAAGGTGTTGATCCAGAGGAAGGCAAAAACCCCATGAGGCAGATGCTAATTGCCCCATAATAGAGGAAAAATTCCTTCCCGACTCCACATATGGCAATCAGACTAGTTCCCTGGATCAACGTCCCATAACAAAATCTAGTACGGATAACCTGCAATTTTATATTATTCAAGAAAGGCACACATATGCCCTCCTTGAATTTTTTTTAGAAAATTAAGTATTTCAAGTTCATGTGGTAGAGAGTTCCATAACCTCATTGCTCACACAATAAAAATTTGCCAACTAACTTCCTTTAGACAAAGTGAATTAGGATCTTTATGCTAGAGTAATTGAATTAACTCTAACTGAAATAGATTAATGCTTTTTTCCTAAATGTTGAAATTTGTTTAAATCCATCAGCTCAAAAAGGCTTTCTCGGACAGACGTGGCGCAAGCTACTCCATTCTGCAGATCCCAAGGGAACCCTGGCCTTTACCATTACACCCCTGTACAGGGATAGATACTTACCATAGGCCCAGGGCTGCATCTACAGAGTAGCTGCTGGCCGGAGGAGCGAGCTTGAGGCTATAGTGGTTGATTCAACTCTAACTAAAGCTTTTTTTTCCTAAATACTGGGATCTGTTTAAGGCTGTTGGCTCAAACAGACTTCTTCGGACAGACTTGGCGCAAGCTACTCCATTCTGCAGATCCCAAGGGAACCCTGGTTTTTACCATTACACCCCTGTACAGGGATAGATACTTACCATAGGCCCAGGGTTGCATCTACAGAGTAGCTGCTGGCCGGAGGAGTGCGCTTGAGGCTTGAGTAGTTGAATCAATCCTAACTAAAGAAAAACCTATCTAATGCCACTTTCTTGTTAGGACCTGTCTGAGGCCTTTGGCTCAAAAAAGCTTCTTTGGAAAGACTTGGCAAAAGCCAGTCTATCCTACAGGTTCCAAAGGAACTCTGGCCTTCACTCTTACAGCCCTGTACAGCGATAAAGACTTATTACAGGGCCTTGATTGCATCTACATAGTAGATGCTGACTGGAGGGGCAAACTTAAGGCTAGAATGGTTCAGCCAACCCTAACTATTGCTACTTTCTTAAATGTTAAGATATTTCTGAGGCCGTTGGCTCAAACAGGCTTCCTTGGACAGACTGGGCGCAAAACACACCATTTCTGATGTTTCCAAATGAACCCTGGGCTTCACCCTTGAACCTCTATACAGGGACCGTTTCATAGTTTTAAGGTTGAAAGACACAAGTCCATCAAGTTCAACCTAAAAGCTAATGTGTTGATCCAGAGGAAGGCAAAAACCCCATGAGGCAGATGCTAATTGCCCCATATTAGGGGAAAAATTCCTTCCCGACTCCACATATGGCAATCAGACTAGTTCCCTGGATCAACGTCCCATAACAAAATCTAGTACGGATAACCTGCAATTTTATATTATTCAAGAAAGGCACACACATGCCCTCCTTGAATTTTTTTTAGAAAATTAAGTATTTCAATTTCATGTGGTAGAGAGTTTCATAACCTCATTGCTCACACAATAAAAATTTGCCAACTAACTTCCTTTAGACAAAGTGAATTAGGATCTTTATGCTAGAGTAATTGAATTAACTCTAACTGAAATAGATTAATGCTTTTTTCCTAAATGTTGAAATTTGTTTAAATCCATCAGCTCAAAAAGGCTTTCTCGGACAGACTTGGCGCAAGCTACTCCATTCTGCAGATCCCAAGGGAACCCTGGCCTTTACCATTACACCCCTGTACAGGGATAGATACTTACCATAGGCCCAGGGCTGCATCTACAGAGTAGCTGCTGGCCGGAGGAGCGAGCTTGAGGCTATAGTGGTTGATTCAACTCTAACTAAAGCTTTTTTTTCCTAAATACTGGGATCTGTTTAAGGCTGTTGGCTCAAACAGACTTCCTCGGACAGACTTGGCGCAAGCTACTCCATTCTGCAGATCCCAAGGGAACCCTGGTTTTTACCATTACACACCTGTACAGGGATAGATACTTACCATAGGCCCAGGGTTGCATCTACAGAGTAGCTGCTGGCCGGAGGAGTGCGCTTGAGGCTTGAGTAGTTGAATCAATCCTAACTAAAGAAAAACCTATCTAATGCCACTTTCTTGTTAGGACCTGTCTGAGGCCTATGGCTCAAAAAAGCTTCTTTGGAAAGACTTGGCAAAACCCAGTCTATCCTACAGGTTCCAAAGGAACTCTGGCCTTCACTCTTACAGCCCTGTACAGTGATAAAGACTTATTACAGGGCCTTGATTGCATCTACATAGTAGATGCTGACTGGAGGGGCAAACTTAAAGTTAGAATGGTTCAGCCAACCCTAACTATTGCTACTTTCTTAAATGTTAGGTTATTTCTGAGGCCATTGGCTCAAACAGGCTTCCTTGGACAGACTTGGCGCAAAACACACCATTTCTGATGTTTCCAAATGAACCCTGGGCTTCACCCTTGAACCTCTATACAGGGACCGTTTCATAGTTTTAAGGTTGAAAGACACAAGTCTGTCAAGTTCAACCTAAAAGCTAATGTGTTGATCCAGAGGAAGGCAAAAACCCCATGAGGCAGATGCTAATTGCCCCATATTAGGGGAAAAATTCCTTCCCGACTCCACATATGGCAATCAGACTAGTTCCCTGGATCAACGTCCCATAACAAAATCTAGTACGGATAACCTGCAATTTTATATTATTTAAGAAAGGCACACACATGCCCTCCTTGAATTTTTTTTAGAAAATTAAGTATTTCAATTTCATGTGGTAGAGAGTTTCATAACCTCATTGCTCACACAATAAAAATTTGCCAACTAACTTCCTTTAGACAAAGTGAATTAGGATCTTTATGCTAGAGTAATTGAATTAACTCTAACTGAAATAGATTAATGCTTTTTTCCTAAATGTTGAAATTTGTTTAAATCCATCAGCTCAAAAAGGCTTTCTCGGACAGACTTGGCGCAAGCTACTCCATTCTGCAGATCCCAAGGGAACCCTGGCCTTTACCATTACACCCCTGTACAGGGATAGATACTTACCATAGGCACAGGGCTGCATCTACAGAGTAGCTGCTGGCCGGAGGAGCGAGCTTGAGGCTATAGTGGTTGATTCAACTCTAACTAAAGCTTTTTTTTCCTAAATACTGGGATCTGTTTAAGGCTGTTGGCTCAAACAGACTTCCTCGGACAGACTTGGCACAAGCTACTCCATTCTGCAGATCCCAAGGGAACCCTGGTTTTTACCATTACACCCCTGTACAGGGATAGATACTTACCATAGGCCCAGGGTTGCATCTACAGAGTAGCTGCTGGCCGGAGGAGTGCGCTTGAGGCTTGAGTAGTTGAATCAATCCTAACTAAAGAAAAACCTATCTAATGCCACTTTCTTGTTAGGACCTGTCTGAGGCCTATGGCTCAAAAAAGCTTCTTTGGAAAGACTTGGCAAAAGCCAGTCTATCCTACAGGTTCCAAAGGAACTCTGGCCTTCACTCTTACAGCCCTGTACAGCGATAAAGACTTATTACAGGGCCTTGATTGCATCTACATAGTAGATGCTGACTGGAGGGGCAAACTTAAGGCTAGAATGGTTCAGCCAACCCTAACTATTGCTACTTTCTTAAATGTTAAGATATTTCTGAGGCCGTTGGCTCAAACAGGCTTCCTTGGACAGACTGGGCGCAAAACACACCATTTCTGATGTTTCCAAATGAACCCTGGGCTTCACCCTTGAACCTCTATACAGGGACCGTTTCATAGTTTTAAGGTTGAAAGACACAAGTCCATCAAGTTCAACCTAAAAGCTAATGTGTTGATCCAGAGGAAGGCCCATGAGGCAGATGCTAATTGCCCCATATTAGGGGAAAAATTCCTTCCCGACTCCACATATGGCAATCAGACTAGTTCCCTGGATCAACGTCCCATAACAAAATCTAGTACGGATAACCTGCAATTTTATATTATTCAAGAAAGGCACACACATGCCCTCCTTGAATTTTTTTTAGAAAATTAAGTATTTCAATTTCATGTGGTAGAGAGTTTCATAACCTCATTGCTCACACAATAAAAATTTGCCAACTAACTTCCTTTAGACAAAGTGAATTAGGATCTTTATGCTAGAGTAATTGAATTAACTCTAACTGAAATAGATTAATGCTTTTTTCCTAAATGTTGAAATTTGTTTAAATCCATCAGCTCAAAAAGGCTTTCTCGGACAGACTTGGCGCAAGCTACTCCATTCTGCAGATCCCAAGGGAACCCTGGCCTTTACCATTACACCCCTGTACAGGGATAGATACTTACCATAGACCCAGGGCTGCATCTACAGAGTAGCTGCTGGCCGGAGGAGCGAGCTTGAGGCTATAGTGGTTGATTCAACTCTAACTAAAGCTTTTTTTTCCTAAATACTGGGATCTGTTTAAGGCTGTTGGCTCAAACAGACTTCCTCGGACAGACTTGGCGCAAGCTACTCCATTCTGCAGATCCCAAGGGAACCCTGTTTTTTACCATTACACCCCTGTACAGGGATAGATACTTACCATAGGCCCAGGGTTGCATCTACAGAGTAGCTGCTGGCCGGAGGAGTGCGCTTGAGGCTTGAGTAGTTGAATCAATCCTAACTAAAGAAAAACCTATCTAATGCCACTTTCTTGTTAGGACCTGTCTGAGGCCTATGGCTCAAAAAAGCTTCTTTGGAAAGACTTGGCAAAAGCCAGTCTATCCTACAGGTTCCAAAGGAACTCTGGCCTTCACTCTTTCAGCTCTGTACAGCGATAAAGACTTATTGCAGGGCCTTGATTGCATCTACATAGTAGATACTGACTGGAGGGGCAAACTTAAGGCTAGAATGGTTCAGCCAACCCTAACTATTGCTACTTTCTTAAATGTTAGGATATTTCTGAGGCCGTTGGCTCAAACAGGCTTCCTTGGACAGACTGGGCGCAAAACACACCATTTCTGATGTTTCCAAATGAACCCTGGGCTTCACCCTTGAACCTCAATACATGGACAGTTTCATAGTTTTAAGGCTGAAAAACACAAGTCCATCAAGTTCAACCTAAAAGCTAATGTGTTGATCCAGAGGAAGGCAAAAACCCCATGAGGCAGATGCTAATTGCCCCATTTTAGGGGAAAAATTCCTTCCCGACTCCACATATGGCAATCAGACTAGTTCCCTGGATCAACGTCCCATAATAAAATCTATTACCACTAACCTGAAATGTTATATTATTCAAGGAACATTTTTCATCAAGCAGTTTTCTCCGGAAATGTGTTGCACAACTGTTTGAATCTCAGTAAATTCCTGCGCAACTTACATTTGAATACTCTGACCTTTTTACACCCACTCTTTTAACTTCTTAAATAGTGAACAGAGCTTATCTGGACCGCTTGTGGCTTAGCTTTACCTGAAAACTTATTACAAATTAGGCTGGAAAAGTGGTGTAAAATAGGACTGAAATTGACTCCATCTTTTGACTGGAGTACATTTCTTGAGGTCTAGTACGTCAGCTTTAAGGGGATATTTCAATAAATGAATGACCCTGGCTGCAGGTATAAAGAATCAAACTGTGCTGTCCTGACCCATTCCTGGGATTGTGTATGGCACTGCCATCACCTCAATACTGCCGCAGCCAACAAATGTAATCAGACGGACTGCCCAGCTGAGCGCACTGAGCTGCTGCAGCTCTGAGATGGTGGAACCTCTTTTTTTTAATTAAATGACCTGCAGCTAGGGACATTCATTTATTGAAAGGGAACAACCCCTTTAAGGATGAGTCAAGTTCATTAAGAGGTTTAGTCTTTTTAATGAATTTGGTGCACGTTCCTCCAATAGGCGCTTCATGAATGCTGGTATAGAAATCCACCAGCCTTGATGAATCGGCCACCATAGGTTTACATGGCATGAGCATATACAGAACAGTTGTGTAGTATACGTTACCAGGCCCTCATGATGCTCTTGGTCCTGGATGGCCTTCCACAGTCTGCTTTCTTGCTTCATCATCTTGAAGGGCTCCACTTTCTTTTCTTCTGGCTGGCATGGTGCGGCTCTATCATCCTGCTCCTTTAACACGAAGGGACGAATGACTGTAAAGCTGCCAGGAGCGTTTTTTTATCCCCTTAGATCATTGTGACACCACAAAGTGATGACATAGACAAGTGGGTGAGGCGCCTTTATTCAGTCATCGGGTGTGGTCAGAAGAAATTAGCATATTCCGTGATGTTACTACAATGAGAACAGACATGAACATTCTATTCGGAACCCGACCGCCATTATCAGCGGAACCTTCACTGCTGTCAGATTGGCACTAAAAACAAAAAGAGACAGCGGTGAACCTGGACAGTAACAATCTACAGGGACAGTGACTGCTAAGCGGACTTCATGTCAGATGTTATGCAGTTTTGTCAGAAAAAAAAACAATAAAATATATAAAAGACAGGCTCCAATAAACCTTAAACACTGGGCTGTAGTCACAGATTCTCCTTCCACCTGCAGCACATTGCTCCCCTGCCTAACCCTCCCCGTCCTGCAGCATGTTTCTCACCGCTTAATTCTCCCACTCCTGCAGCACATCACTCCCCTGTCTAAACCTCCCCCTCTTGCGGCACATTGCTCCCGTCTAATCCTCCCCTCCTTGCAGCACATTGTGCCCTTTCTAAATCTCCCCCTTCCTGCACCACATCACCCACTGCCAAATCCCCTCTTGCACCACATCGCCCACTGCCAAATCCTGCACTTCCTGCAGCATATCGCTCCCTGCCTAATCCTCTCCTATTGCATTACATCACTCCCCTGCATAAGCCACCTCTTCCTGCAGCACATCGCTTCCCTGCCTAAGCCTCCCCCTCCTGCATTACATCACTCCCCTGCCTAATCCTCCTCTTCCTGCAGCACAGCGCTCCCTGCCTAATCCTCCTCTTCCTGCAGCACATCGCTCCCTGCATGATTCTCCCTATCCTGCATTACATCACTCCCCTGCATAATCCTCCTCTTCCTGCAGCACACCACTCCCCTGGCTAATCTTCCCCCTCCTGCAGCACATCGCTCCCCTGACCCCCTCTTACGTGACATCTTTTCTATCAGTTACATTTGTGAAGTAACTGCTGTCTCCTGTAAGCAGTGGAGAGCGAAGCTGAGAGCCAGGAGGCTCTGCCCCTCTGCCCCTTCTTGCCACATCATCATCCATCTACATCAGGGCTGTCAAACTCAAATATATAGAGGGCCAAAAGGAAGAGTTTAACTCAGAAAAATAAGTCAACACTTTATCAGATGTTTCTGTGAAAACTTGAGTACAACAAATAAGATTTTGTTATTTTCCCTCAGTTATAAAAAAAATAGTTATGAGAAAAGTGTGACAAAAAGGAGTCATAAAATGCACCAAAATGAAATATCACAATTTTTGGCTCAAATTGAGGTGAAGCAAGGAAGAGGTTGAGCTTAGCTAATGAGATGCATCAAACATACAGGTGCTTCTCACAAAATTAGAATATCATCAAAAAGTTAATTTATTTCAGTTCTTCAATCCAAAAAGTGAAACTCATATATTATACAGAGTCATTACAGAGTGATCTATTTCAAGTGTTTATTTCTGTTAATGTTGATAATGATGGCTTACAGCCAATGAAAACACAAAGTCATTATCTCAGTAAATTAGAATAATTAACAAAAATCACCTGCAAAGGCTTCTTACGCATTTAAAAAGGTCCCTTTGTCTGTTTCAGTAGGCTCCACAATCATGGGGAAGACTGCTGACTTGACAGATGTCCAGAAGGCAGTCATTGACACACTCCACAAGGAGTGTAAACCACAAAAGGTCATTGCTAAAGAAGCTGGCTGTTAACAGAGTGCTGTATCCAAGCATATTTATGGAAAGTTGAGTGGAAAGAAAAAGTGTGGTAGGAAGAGGTGCACAAGCAACCGGGATAACCGCAGCCTTGAAAAGATTGTTAAGGAAAGGCCATTCAAACATTTGGGGAAGATTCACAAGGAGTGGACTGCTGCTGGAGTCATTGCTTCAAGAGCCATCACACACAGACGTATCCAGGACATGGGCTACAAGTGTCACATTCCTTGTGTCGAGCCACTCATCACCAATAGACAGCGCCAGAAGCATCTTACCTGGGCCAAGGAGAAAAACACCTGGACTGTTGCTCAGTGGTCCAAGGTGTTGTTTTCCGATGAAAGTAAATTTTGCATTTAATTTGGAAATCAAGGTCCCAGAGTCTGGAGGAAGAGTGGAGAGGCCACAATCCAAGCTGCTGGAGGTCTCATTTGAAGTTTCCACAATCGGTGATGGTTTGGGGAGCCATGTCATCTGCTGGTGTAGGTCCACTGTGTTTTATCAAGACCAAAGTCAGCGCACCCGTCTACCAGGACATTGTAGAGCACTTCATGCTTCCCTCTGCCGACAAGCTTTATGGAGATGGAAATGTCATTTTCCAGCAGGACTTGGCACCTGTCCACACGGCCAAAAGTACCAATACCTGGTTTACACAACAGTATCACTGTGCTTGATTGGCAGCAAACTCACCTGACCTTAACCCCATAGAGAATCTATTATAGAGAATCTATGGGGTATTGTCAAGAGAAAGATGAGAGACACCAGACCCAACAATGCAGACGAGCTGAAGGCTTCTATCAAAGCCACCTGGGCTTCCATAACACCTCAGCAGTGTCACAGGCTGATCGCCTCCATGCCACATTGCCGCATTGATGCAGTAATTGATGCAAAAGGAGCCTGGCCAAGTATTGAGGGCATTTACTGAACATACATTTCAGTAGGACAACATTTCAGATTTTAAAAACATTTTTCAAGCTGGTGTTATAAAGTATTCTAATTTACTGAGATAATAGCATTAACAGAAATAAACACTTAAAATAGATCACTCTGTCTGTAATGACTCTATATAATATGAGTTTTACTTTTTGTATTGAAGAACTGAAATAAATTAACTTTTTGATGATATTCTAATTTTGTGAGAAGCACCTGTAGCACCCTGAGGATTCGGCTGCTACAGGGGTATTGCACCTCAAGCCAGAGGTGTGATATTCCACTCCCGGGTAAGGATGGAGTGTGGAACTGAGCTCAGTTAGCTGCATACACTACATACATCCCATTTCCGGGGGACAGACCGATGGTACTCCCACTAGGTATATGTGCAGGTACGACAGTGTCTGTCCCTGGCTGGAGTGGGAGGGGGGTGGAACATCCCAGTAGTGTAGGGGCAGATAGGGGGAGCAGTCTGGGTAAAGCTAGGAGCTCATTGGGTGCTGGTCACCTGAGCTCACACATAGAGGGAGTATATAAGGTGGGAACCATCTTAGATCAGGGTCAGACAGGCAGACAGTTACCAGTCAGTCTGTTGTAGAGGGTCAAGCAGTCCTGGAAGAAGAGAGAGAAAAAGAGAAGGACCCAGAGGGGAAGAAGAGGGAACCCCAAGAGCCCAAATACAACCAGAAGGGTGAAGGGTTGGCACAAGGGTACCGGATCCCAAGCTGGTGGAGGGCACTAATCCTCAGCCAGAGACCGGAGGTTGTGGGCAGGATCTGCCACGACCCCCCACTAAATCCACTGCGAAGGCACACCAAGTATAGGGTCAGGGAACCCAGAGACAAGGGTTTTACCAACAAGAGTCCCGAGGGAGCCGGACATAAGTGGATCCCTGGTGGGGAAGGCCAGAGGAAAGGAACGTCAGAAAGGGAGCTCAGGATCACGCTCCAGAATTACCTGGGGGTTGGCCGAGTCCAGGACCTGGTGGACGCAGCACGGCTCGGGCGGTCACTCAAGGCCGGAGTGACCAGTACAACAGCAGTAAGTAAAAACCCTGAACTGCACAGCCCGACTCTGAGTCTGATTATCATCCTCACTGCACCACCACAACCACCATCCTCTACAACTGACCCCCTGAGGCTATACCCCTCCCGTTGGGGGTTATACCACCAGAAGCTGCACACACACCACCAGCCTCAGCGGACCCTGCTGCAGCGGCGGCCGTATTGACCGCACATCAACGGGTGGCGTAGTCGACACTAAAGAACATCCAGCAACATCTGTAGGACTGCCACACACTGAGCTTGACACCCTGGGCACGGACCGGGTCACCGCCACTCGGAGACTACAATCCCCATCTGATCCGGCTCCGGGTATCCCCCAAACAACACTGGCCCAGGGGGCGCGTCACACCTATAGTATGCTATATGCCCAATTTTAACAAATGTACTGCAATTTTTCCTGAATGTGTTCAGAAATGTACAGATGTGTAAGCAGACAAATGCAGAGACTTAGGCTATGTGCCCACGATGCACAAAAGCTCCGGATTTTTCCTGAGCGTTTCTGCATCTCCCTGGCAGAAAAAACGCATGCGGATTGTACATGCGGATTGTACATGCGGATTGTACATGCGGATTGTATATGCGGATTGTACATGCGGATTGTGCATGCGGATTGTACATGCGGATTGTACATGCGGATTGTACATGCGGATTGTACATGCGGATTGTACATGCGGATTGTATATGCGGATTGTACATGCGGATTGTACATGCGGATTGTACATGCGGATTGTACACGCGGATTGTACACGCGGATTGTACACGCGGATTGTACACGCGGATTGTACATGCGGATTGTATATGCGGATTGTACACGCGGATTGTACATGCGGATTGTATATGCGGATTGTACACGCGGATTGTACATGCGGATTGTATATGCGGATTGTACACGCGGATTGTACACGCGGATTGTACATGCGGATTGTACATGCAGATTGTATATGCGGATTGTACATGCGGATTGTATATGCGGATTGTACATGCGTTTTTCCTGCCAGGGACATGCAGAAGTGGAGCGTTCTTCACATGCATTTCCGCATGCGGGTTGACAAGCGCTTTACAAGCGATTTTAGCATCACTTGGAAAGTGCTTGTCAACTTGGTCACACTATAGAAATCCATGAAAACGGCATGGATTTATATAGTGTGACCCCAACGACTGGTTAAAAATAAAAAAATAAATCCATACTTACCTTCCGATGGCCCCCGCAGTCTCGCTTCGCTCCGTCCTGGCTGCCGGCAGATCGCGGTACACTGAAGGACCTGCCGTCACATGACTATGACGTCAGCGCTGGTCCTTCAGTCCATCGCGAGCTGCCGACATGGGAGGACGAGCGCAGCGGGGGCCGTCAGAAGGTAAATATAACATTTATTTTTTATTTTATTCTTTATTTTGACAGGTTCTATGGTACCCGGGTCCGGAGGAGAGTCTCCCATCCTCCACACCCGGGTACCATCCGCACATTGAACGCATGTATTCCGCATGTGCTTATCTAGTGAAGCGGAATCCATGCGTTCCAATGCAAGTCAATGGCCAGGAAAACGCTGCGCTTCCGCAAAATAATTGGTAGTGCTGCGTTTTTTTCCGCAATGATAATCCGCAGCGGAAATTTCCGCAGCATGTGCACAGCACATGCGGACTATCATTGGGGAACATGGCAGACCTTCTAACATGCGTCTTTAAGCGTTTCTGCAGCGTTTTTGCCATGCGGAAACGCTTAAAATACGCGTCGTGGGCACACAGCCTTAGGCTATGTGCCCACGTAGCGTTTTTGTAGCGTTTTTGCGGCGTTTTTACGGCCGCGAAAACGCTTGTAAAACAGTCTGCCATGCAAAGCCATGTGAATTCGGATGTGCTGTGCACATGATGCGCTAATTTGCGCGCCGAATTCGCATTACTTTGCAAAACGCAGCATGACCATTTCTACTGCGATTACGCTGAAGCTTATTCGCGATGCGTGTGGTATCTGGGAGGAAGACGAGACTACAACTCCTCTTCATCCCGGCTACCACGCGGTGAAAAAAAGAAATAAAAAAGTTAAAAACAAACAAAACCTGTATATTCACCTCTCCGGCGGCCCCCGGTCTGCTCTCCGGTCTCCTCCGGTCTGCTGTCTGTACTGTCAGGACCTGCGCTGACGTCATTTAGTCAGGTGATGGTCGCATGACCGCTGACGTCGGCATCAGGTGATGGTCGTGTGACCATCAGCTGACTAAATGACGTCACCGCAGGTCCTGACCGTACACTGCGGGACGCTGAAGAGAGAAGACGCGGCCAGGAGCAGACCGGAGGAGACCGGAGAGCAGACCGGGGGCCGCCGGAGAGGTGAATATACAGTTGTTTTTTTTTATTTATTAACGTTTTCTTTTTTTTACTATAGATGCTGCATTTAAAACATCTAAGTTGTTCACACATTATAGATCCATGTCGGTTGCATGGATTTATATTGTGTGATCAACTTGTCAAGCACTTTTCCAAGTGATGCTCAAAATCGCTTGGAAAATTGCTTGAAAAAATGCATGTGAAAACGCTTCTCTCTAGCAGAAAAAACGCATGTAAATCTGCATCAAATCTGCTAGGTGTGCACACAGCCTTATAGCTGGTTTTGCTCTGAGCTGAGATGTCCGGGCTGAATAATGCTCTGGGAGCAGAACCCATCAGCAGAATCTGTCTGTTTCCTGCCTTGTAGCAGTGGATCCCGGCTATTTAGCTCACAGAGCATTGTCTACACAAGATACAATTGTATCCAATTTTCAGCTGGGAACAGGACTATGTACAAGTTTTGCAGCAACTGCATTTGTGATAGGAAATGTTGATCAATCTAGATTTTCTTCAGTGTTCTTATTCATTGCAGAAAATCTTAAAAAAGCCGAGGAATGTGGGCAACATGGTGGGTCAATGATTAACGCTGTGGGGCTGGGTTCATATAATAGCAAGGACAACATCTGCAAGGAGTTTGTATGTTCTCCCCGTGTTTGTGTGGGTTTCCTCCGGGTTCTCCGGTTTCCTCCCACACTCCAAAGACATACTGATAGGGAATTCATATTGTGAGCCCCAATGGGGACAGTGATGATAATGTCTGTAAGGTGCTACAAAATCTAACGGCGCTATATAAGAGAGTAAAATAAATATATAACTAAATAAAATGAATGTATTAAAAGGCTAAGATTGCAAAGAGCTTGTAAAAACAAGAAACTTTGCAATTTCCTTCTTATTCAAAATCTTCTCTGTTTTCAAGAAGGAAAAGATTTTTAATTCTGCAGTGTACAGCTCATTGCTATGGTTACTGACCACCTGAGAAGTGGCCGGTCTCCTTGGCAAGAAGCGCTCACTTGCAGACTGGTGGACTTCAGCGCCCCTGTGCCTGTCCCATTCTGCAGAGGCAAAGCCGCCTCTGCCCGCAGAATGCAAGAGGGCACAATTCAGACAAGCGGCTCAGCCAAGCCACCGGCCAGAACTGTAAATCTTCAGCTTCTGATGAGAGGAACACAAGACCACCCCTTTAATAAAGGAGTAGAGCAGAACTCATACAGTGATTAGTGGGGGTCTGACACCTGAAATCCCCAGACATCAGCTACTTCTGCAAGATGATGTACACAGTGTTAAGAGCTGGAATAGCACAGCTCCGCACACTGTGCAATGGCTGGTTTCGGGTACTACAGCTCAGATCACAATCATTTCAATAGGAGCTGCAGTACCAAGATCGGCCACTACACAGTGTACAGCGCTGTGCTGTTTGGGCTCTCTACGCTGAGTATTTCCAGCTGCTGTCTTATTGGTGAGGGGGCCGTGTGTTGGAACCTCACTGATCTGATATTGATGACCAGGGTCGGACTGCGGTGTCTGGGGCCCACAGGGGAAATTAACTCTAGGGGCCCACCTACAGCAAGATGCAAATATCTGTTATCCGCTCTCCCTGTTATAGTGGAGCATTGACTGGCGGCTCCTGCACATCTACTGGGCGACACTCTAACTGGGATGGACATGTTTGCATTAAAGGGCTTCTTTGGTTAAAACTAGTGTTGAGCGAGTATGTTCTGTTAACCCTTTCGGCGAGTATGCTCGGGCCGAGCTCCGAGTATTTATAGCTGCTCGGTGATATGGTTGAATCGCTCCCGTGTGCATGATTTGCGACTGTTTGACAGTTTTAATACATGTGAGGAATGTGTAAGAAATAGACATTCCTCACATGTATTAACCCCTTAAGCCGCGGAGCATTTTCCGTTTTTGCATTTTCGCTTTTTGCTCCACTTGTTCCCAGAGCCATAGCGTTTTTATTTTTTGGTCAATATGGCCATGTTAGGGCTTAGTTTTTGCGGGACGAGTTGTACTTTTCAACGCCATTACTAGTTTTACCATGCCGTGTACGGGAAAACGGGAAAAAAATTCCAAGCGCCGTGAAATTGCAAAAAAAGTGCAATACCACTGAGGTTTTTTTTTATTTTTTTTACCACGTTCACTGAATGCTAAAACTGACCTGCCATTATTATTCTCCAGGTCATTAAGAGCTCGTAGACACCAAACATGTATAGGTTCTTTTTTATTTAAGTGATGAAAAAAAAATCCAAAGTTTGGTAAAAAAAAAAAAAAAAAAATGGTGCCATTTTCCGAGACCCGTAGCGTCTCCATTTTTCGGGATCTGGGGCAGGGTGAGGGCTTATTTTTTGTGAACCGAGCTGAAGTTTTTATAGATGCTATTTTGGGGTAGATCCGATGTTTTGATCGTCCGTTATTGCATTTTATTGCAATTTTACGGTGACCAAAAAACGTAATTCTGGCGTTTAGAATTTTTTTCTCATTACGCCATTTACCGATCGCATTAATTCTATTTTTATATTGATAGATCAGGCGATTCTGAACGCGGCAATACCAAATATGTGTATGTGGGGTTTATTTTATGATTTTAGGGGGTGATTTAAACTTTTAAATTTTTTTATTTTTTTTCATATTTTTTAAAACTTTTTTTTTCACTTTTTGCTTGCTTCTGTAGTCTCCATAGGAGACTTAAAGCAGCAACTGTCCGATCACCTCTGCTACATACAGGGGACCAGCAGATCCCCTGTATGCAGCAGAAATGGTCCTGTCCTATGAGCACCGACCACTAGATGGCGCTCATAGCAATTCCACCCGCGCCTGTTGCGGGCACATGTCAGCTGTAAGAATCAGCTGACATGTGCTTGGTTCAGTGCGGGCTCAGCGCCGGAGCCCTCACTGAACCGGAGGATAACGACATGCGCGTACTAATACGTGACATGTCGTTAAGGGGTTAAAGCTGTCAAACAGTTGCAAATCATGCACACGGGAGCGATTCAACCATATCACCGAGCAGCTGTAAATACTCGGAGCTCGGCCCGAGCATACTCGGACAGAACATACTCGCTCAACACTAGTTAAAACAAGTTATCACCGATCCATGGGCTCTACAGGATAGGTGATCACTTATTGAGCATTTGTGTCCGAACATTGGAAAACGCACCTATCGGAAGAATGGGGAAGTTTTATCCCTGACAGAACACTTATCCCTATTTTAAAATGCTGCGGCAGGTGGGACGTCTGACCGCAGCTCTATTCATTCTCTTAGAGACTTGCAAAAAAGAGCAGCGCTCACAGCCACTGAGAGAATGAATGGATCAGTGGTCGCATCTCACATGCCGCTCCAGTCTAATGGGGAGAAAAGCTCCACATTCTGCCGGTGTGTGCAAGCAGTCAGACCCCCACCAATCAATATTATCAATGATCCTGTGGAGAGGTGATTACTTGTTTTCACCGGAGAACCCCTGTAAGTGCATCTCTGCCGCTCTGGTCCAAGTATTTAATCGCTAAGGCCACGGCCCTACTATCAGTATTCGGTCAGTGTCCAGTCAGTATTTTTTCTCAGGAGTGGGAGCCAAAACAGGTGATGAACAATCAGAGAAAAGGTATAATAGAAACAAGTCACCAATTCTGCATTAATCAACCATTCCTGGTTTCGGCAGCCACTCCTGAGAAAAATACTGACCAAATACTGATGGTGGGGCTGTGGCCTAATGGAAAAAAACCTTTTCCTAGTTAAGATCAGCGAGAATAAAATGACCGCCATACACAACACAGTCCACTATATCAACACCAATAATACCACATACAAAAGGGACAAATATCGCCACACCTTGACTAGATCACATATTACCACTACATAGTGACCGAATAATACCACATACAAGGAACAAATATGGCCAAACTATGACCAGACCATATATTACCACCCCAAGGTGACCAAATACTACAATACTGATCATGAATACAAAACCACAATACTAACAACACTGTTATTACCACCTGCAACATTATACACAGGAGCTCTGTATATAGTGTCAGTGTACAGGTAACACAGTGATCACCAGTGACATTATAGACAGGAGCTCTGTATATAGTGTATAGGTAATACAGTGATCACCAGTGACATACACAGGAGCTCTGTATATACTATATACACACGTGGTCAAAATTGTTGGTACCCCTCGTTTAATGAAAGAAAAACCCACAATGGTCACAGAAAAAACTTGAATCTGACAAAAGTAATAATAAATTAAAAATCGATGAAAATGAACAAATGAAAGACAGACATTGCTTTTCAACCCTGCTTCCACAGAATTTAAAAAAAAATTAAACTCTTGAAATAGGCCTGGACAGAAATGATGGTACCCCTGAAAATAATGTGACAAAAGGGACATGTTAAATCAAGTTGTGTCCACTAATTAGCATCACAGATGTCGACAATCTTGTAATCAGTCAGTGGGCCTGTATATAGGGCTACAGATACTCACTGTGCTGTTTGGTGACATGGTGTGTACCACACTCAACATGGACCAAAGGAAGCAAAGGAAAGAGTTGTCTCAGGAGATTAGAAAGAAAATTATAGACAAGCATGTTAAAGGTAAAGGTTATAAGACCATCTCCAAGCAGCTTGATGTTCCTGTAACTACAGTTGCACATATTATTCAGAAATTTAAGATCCATGGGACTGTAGCCAACCTCCCTGGACGTGGCCGCAGGAGGAAAATTGATAACAAATCAAAGAGACGAATAATATGAATGGTAACAAAAGAGCCCAGGAAAACTTCTAAAGAGATTAAAGGTGAACTTCAAGCTCAAGGAACATCAGTGTCAGATCGCACCATCCGTCGTTGTTTGATCTAAAGTGGACTTCATGGGAGACGACCAAGGAGTACACCATTGTTGAAAAAAAATCATAAAAAAGCCAGACTGGAATTTGCCAAACTACATGTTCACAAGTCACAAAGCTTTTAGGAGAATGCCCTATGGACAGATGAGACAAAAATGGAAGTTTTTGGCAAGGCACATCAGATCTATGTTCACAGATGGAAAAATGAAGCATATCAAGATAAGAACACTGTCCCTACTGTGAAACATGGAGGAGTCTCTTTTATGTTTTGGGGCTGGTCTGCCGCATCTGGCACAGGGTGTCTTGAATCTGTGCAGGGTACAATGAAATCTCAAGACTATCAAGGGATTCTAGAGAGAAATGTGCTGCCCAGTGTCAGAAAGCGTGGTCTCAGTCGCAGGTCATGGGTCTTGCAACAGTATTATGACCCAAAACACACAGCTAAAAACACCCAACAATGGCTAAGAGGAAAACATTGGACTATTCTGAAGTGGCTTCTATGAGCCCTGACCTAAATCCTATTGAGCATCTTTGGAAAGAGCTGAAACATGACGTCTGGAAAAGGCAACCTTCAACCATGAGACAACTGGAGCAGTTTGCTCATGAGGAGTGGCCAAAATACCTGTGGAGAGGTGCAGAAGTCTCATTGACAGTTACAGGAGTCGTTTGATTGCAGTGATTGCGTCAAAAGGTTGTTCAGCAAAATATTAAGTTAAGAAGAACCATCATTTCTGTCCAGGCCTGTTTCATCAGTTTATTTTATTTTTTTTATTCTGTGGAAGCAGAAAAGCAATGTCTGACTTTCATTTGTTCATTTTCATAGATTTTTAATTTATTATTACTTTTGTCAGATTCAAGTTATTTCTGTGACCATTGTGGGTTTTTCTTTCATTAAACGAGGGGTACCAACAGTTTTGACCACGTGTGTAGTGTAAGTGTACATGTGTGTCACCCTGGCCTGGATGCCACAAGTGTAATTAAAGCTGTGTCTGAGAGCAGGGGGGAGGTTCTCTAGTCAGGGGAACATTAGCATGCAATGCCTCCTGTCTCAGGCCAGTAGGGGGAGCAGGCTGCCCCTATAAAAGCTGGTGCTGAGGGCAGGTTTAGAGAGAACCCAGATGACCTGTCTCAGGACTGAGACGTGTCTCAGCAGAGCAGGGACAGACAGTTGCACTGCACCTAAGAGGAAGTGTGGCAGGAGGAGAGCCACAAGCCAGAGACAAGAGGCGAAGAGAGCCTGTCTTGGCAGATAACAGACTTAATCTACCAGACTTTGGTGTCTGAGGCTGGAAGGATTCCACATCCCCCAGCAGAGAACCAGTCCGCAAGGGACTGTATATTCCTTGGCCTAAGAAGCCTGGAGGCTCTGCAACAACAGAAGGGACCAGTAAAGCCATACAAGGCTGGGAGCAGAAAGGAACCCACGTCGCAGGCCATACAGGCGAGAAAACACGGAAAGCTCGGAAACGTGGGCTGTTACCCTATCAGGAGGAGATAGCCAGAAGGAGCGCAGAAAGCACGGTAGGCCTACACCCTCACCCTGACCAGGGCCAATTTCCCCGCTGCTCTCAGACATCCAGGTCCCCTCCTAGCCGGGACTGTTTGTGGGTCAGTTTACCTGTTTAGTAAAGACCCTGGACTGCAACCTGTTGTCTGTGTGCTCCTTGCTCCTCCAGCACTATCAGCACTGGGACTCCCACTACCATCACTCCCAACATCCATTATACTGCCCTGGGGCCGCACTCTTCCCGTGGAGAGTCACACTACCCTAGATGCACACCTCATCAGCCCCAGCGGTCTGCATGCAGCGGCGGTTCCTAATAACCGCAATCCACGGGTGGCGTAGTCGGACATTATCAGCAGAACATAGCAGACTACCATTGGCCTGACCACCCTGAGCCACGGAACCGGGTCGCCACTACTACCCCCATCGTCTCCCTATTGCCCGGATCCGAGTGCCCCACGGCCCAGGGGGCGAGTCAGCTTTGGCGTAGTCGGCAGGATTTCGTGCCCGCAACCACCGGGTACTGCGTGCCTGAAAAAGACTTTTGTAACTTACCTGTGGCAAAGTTTCCCGCCGTCCGGAGTCGTTTCCCGCCATCCGGAGCCGATTCCCGCCATCGGACGCCATCTTGGACCATTTCCCGCCGTCTTCTGCCGCCTTCCCACCATCCGCATCTGCTTCCCGCCATCGGACGCCATCTTCAGGACGCCGCGCGGGAAGAAGATGGGCGTGGACGTCAAAACCGCGCGAGATCCGAAGCTCCGCCCCACGCACCGACGCTGCGCAAGGTGCTGGAAGGGAGAGAGAGCGACGCTGACGTCATCAGGACGCGACGCCAGGTCCTCGTCCATAGCAGCAGCAGCGGAGCCGCGGCCTACAGAAGAGGATCGTCGGAAGGTAGGCCACGCGTAACTAGGGGGGGAGGAAGATGACGGACACAGAGGCGCCCACTACCACCAACACAGCTGCAGCAGCGGTGATGCCCTTTTCCTTGCCCTACATCCCTGGAGCGGCCTGGCTGCCCAAATACTCAGGGGAGCCCCATGCCCTAACTGACTTCAAGGAAAGGCTATACAGTTTGTTCCACGTTTACCCCCTGACAGAGGAACAGAAGGTCAGCATATTAACAGGGCAGTTAACTGGCGCAGCCCAGCGGGAGGTAAAATCATGGCCCACTGAGGAGAAAAGGACTGTGAAGGGTATTCTGGCCCGGCTGCGGGGTACCTTTGACACACGTACCTCCGCTGAGATTAAAATGAGGTTCTATGGATGTAAGCAGCGGGCACAGGACAGCATCAGAGACTATGCCCTAAATCTGCAGGAAGCCTTGAGGGCTATTCAACAAACTGACCCTGGCAGTGTGCAGGAAACGGATAAGCTGCTAACAGAACAATTCATAGAAGGTCTGCTGTCTAGTGCCCACAGGGCCCAACTGCGCCTCATGTTCTTTCAGAACCCCGACCTGACCTTTGCCCAATTTAAGGACAGGGCCATAAGGGTGCTCCGTGAATCTGCAACCAGTAGCGCTATAAACCCCCGGCGCCCTGCTATCACTTACCACCAGGAGGCGGCGCCCTCCTCTATGGACTCCGTGGAGGCTGATGCACAGGCCCTGAACCAAGCCCCGTCGAAAGATCTGCACCACCAAGTCCAGGAGCTGACCAGGAGCGTCGCGGCGTTGACCAGGACCGTCCAGGCGTTGCAAGTGGACCCGTCAAGACCCATCGAGCTGGCTTCAAGTCCGGAGAATGTCCCATGGCGTCGACAGAGGAGGATCCCGTCGTTCCGAGGGAGGCCCACAGACCGCTACGCAGAGGATGGACAGCCCATTTGCCGTCGATGCAACCAGCCCGGACACATTTCCAGGTACTGTAATTTAAACGGGTCCAACCTGGGGCAGAGGGCCAACCCCCAGGCATAAGATCACCAGGCCCTTACAATTGGCGTAATAAGTACGTTGGGGGGCGCCCGGTTTTACCCGTGGTGCTGGACGGTATCCCCATGAGCGCCTTGCTGGATACTGGGTCACAAGTAACCACTATCCCTTATGTACTTTTTAAGCAATATTGGACTGATGCTGATATCACACGGTATCCAGACGGTAACTTGAGCATCATCGCCAGTAATGGCTTACCCGTGCCGCAGATGGGGTTCAAGGAGATGACCATTAAGATTGGTAAAGTTGAACTACCGGCACAGGGAGTGATTATTGTGGACATTGACCGTCATGAAAGTCACCCTAAAATAACTGTGGGTACTAACGTGATTGAAAATTGTCTTTCAGAGGTAATTGTAATCTTACAACAGGTGGCGGTGAATGCTAGTTCCAGCCAACAGAGAATCCTCAACAAGGAGATAAAGGCCCTGATGAGACGGCAGCAGGTAGAACTGTCTGGTGGTGAGATCGGTAGCGTAAGACTGAGTGACCCATTCCCCATTTCCATGCCTCCCAAAAGTGAAATGATGATCTGGTGTCGGACTGCAATCGGGTTGAGAGGTAGAGACTACCAAGACATGGTAGAACCCGTGTACTCAGACAGCAGGCCCACCATTTTGACAGCCCGGGGGGTGGTTGATGTCCGTCATGGGAGGGTGCCCGTCCGCATCCTCAACATTGGGGAGAGGGAGGTACACTTACCCAGGTACGCTACACTTGCCAAGCTGTTTGTGGTCGAACATAAAGCTATCAGGGCCGTGGAACCTTTGCCTCCATCTCCACAGGCGGAGAGTAATGGCTCCCAGAAACAAAAGGAGGACTGGTGCCAGAAACTCCACGTGGGTGCTGACTCCACTCCCCTGCACCAAAAACAAGGAGTCTACTGGGTGGTACAGGAGTACGAGAGAGTCTTTAGTAAGCACCCGCTAGACTTCGGCAGAGTAAAGGGGATAGAACACCACATCCCCACAGGGAGCCACCCACCGATAAAAGAGAGGCACAGACCTGTACCCCCTGCACATTATCAGAACGCAAGGGGCATGCTAAGAGAGATGAAAGAAGCTGGGGTTATTAGAGACAGCTGTAGCCCCTGGGCAGCCCCCTTGGTTCTGGTCAAAAAGAAAGACGGCACCATGAGAATGTGCGTCGACTATAGACAAATCAACCGTATCACTCACAAAGACGCATATCCGCTGCCTAGAATAGAGGAGTCTTTAGCCGCACTAAAATCAGCTAACTTCTTTTCTACTTTGGACCTTACTAGCGGGTACTGGCAGGTTCCTGTGGCAGAGGCTGACAAGAAGAAGACCGCCTTCACCACCCCGATGGGACTGAGTGAATTCAACTGCATGCCTTTCGGGCTCTGCAACGCACCAGGGACCTTCCAGCGGCTGATGGAATGCTGTCTAGGGCACCAAAACTTCGAGACGGTCCTCCTTTACCTGGACGACGTGATCGTCTATTCGAAGACCTACGAGGACCATCTGAAGCACCTGGCCGAGGTGTTCGAAGCCCTGGCAGGCTATGGCCTGAAGGTGAAACCATCGAAGTGTCACCTGCTGAAACCAAAGGTCCAGTACCTAGGGCACGTGGTAAGCGCGGAAGGAGTGGCCCCCGACCCTGACAAGGTCACGGCAATCAAGAGCTGGCCAAGCCCCTCGAACATCAAAGAGGTGAGACAGTTTCTCGGGTTGGTAGGCTACTACCGAAGATTCATCCCCGGGTTCACCAAGATGGCAGCTCCTATGCAGGACCTCCTGATCGGACAGTCTAAGTCCAGGAGCCAAAAGCCGCCCTTCAAGTGGGATAAACCGGAAGAGGAGTCCTTCCGCCAGCTAAAGATGGCCCTCACAGGGGATGAGATCCTGGCCTACCCTGATTATGGCCAGCCTTTCATTCTCCACACAGATGCCAGTAATGTGGGACTGGGAGCCGTATTGTCCCAAAACCAACAGGGCAGATAACAGGTGATCGCATACGCCAGCCGGAAGCTGAGGCCCACCGAAAGGAACCCGGAGAATTACAGCTCCTTCAAGCTAGAATTCTTGGCGGTGGTGTGGGCCGTGACGGAACGCTTCAAGCATTACCTGGCCTCCGCAAAGTTCACCGTGTACACGGACAACAACCCGTTGACACACCTGGACAATGCAAGACTGGGTGCCCTGGAACAGCGGTGGATGGCCCGTCTCTCCAACTATGACTTCGTGATCAAGTACCAGGCAGGCAAAACCAACGCCAACGCGGACGCCCTATCAAGGATGCCTCACTTACCTGAAGGTGACGAAGACCCAGAAGAGCTGGAGGAGGTAGAACTCCCCGCGTTTCACCGGTATGGAGCCGCTCAACACTCTCACCGCGTGAAGGAGGAGGATCTAACAACTGTGATGATGAATCCCCTACCTCACCACAGCTGGGCCGAGACCCAAGATAGTGACCCTGCAGTCCGCCTGGTGAAAGATCTGCTGACCCGGGAAGACGCCCGCTTAGATCCAGATGCCCCAGAGGAAGCCAAGCAGCTATGGAAGGAGAAGAGCAAGCTGTTCCTCTACGAAGGCAAGTTGTGCAGAAGGATTGTCAACCACCGGACGCACGAGCTGACCTGGCAAGTCGTGGTCCCAAGGAGGGATGCAGCTATGGTCCTGGGGGCTTACCATGACAGAGCGGGACACTTCGGTTGGAAGAAACTGGAGTTCCTACTAAGAGGAAGATTCTTTTGGGTCGGCATGAGAGGAGCTGTAGAAAAATGGTGCAGAGACTGTGGCCCTTGTCACCTAAGGAGGAAGGACCGTGCCAGCCAGAAGACACCCTTGAGGCCCATCGTCACCACGCAGCCTCTTGAGCTGGTAGCTCTGGACCACGTCAAATTGGCTCCCAGCCGGTCAGGATACATCTATGCCCTGACAATCGTGGACCACTATTCCCGTTTTCTAGTGGTGGTCCCGGTAAAGGACTTGACAGCCCAAACAGCGGCCAGAGCCTTCCAGCAATATTTCTGCCGTCCACACGGGTATCCGGAACAGGTCCTGACAGACCAGGGTCCAGCGTTCGAGGCTGAAATCTTCCAGGAGTTCTGCAACCTCTATGGCTGTAAGAAGATTCGTACAACGCCTTACCACCCCCAAACCAACGGGATGTGTGAGAAGATGAACAATATAGTCATTGATCTCCTGAAGACGTTGCCCCTGGAGGAACGCAGCCTGTGGCCAGAAAAACTGCCGGACCTGATAGACCTATACAACAATATCCCGGTGAATGCTACAAACTGCACCCCGGCTTACCTGATGCGAGCTAGACCAGGAAAGCTGCCCGTAGACCTGGAGATGGGAGTCCTAATACCTGAGGACACCTCCCCGGATGCGGACTGGGATACGGAAAGGCAACTGCAGTACAAGAAGGTACAGGAGAGTGTGGAGAAGAGCCTGGCCCAGGTGAGAGAGAAGCAAGAAAGACTCTTCAATCAACACGCCCCTGCTAGTCCCCTAGAACCTGGTGAGCAAGTCCTAAAGCGAAAAAGAAGGCTACATAAGTTGGACGACCAGTGGGAAAGGGAACCCTACACCGTACTGCAGTCTGACCACGACAACCCAAAGGTGTGCGTAATCACCAAGGACGGAGGAGAAACCACTAGTGTCGTCTCCAGAGACCATCTCAAAAGGTGCCCTGAGCAACTCCGTAGTGCAGAAGAGGATCAGAGTAACCTTGAACCCGCAGAGGACAAAGAAGAAATGATCAGCACCGTTCTCGGAGAGTTCCCTCAGTCCTGGACTCGCATAAATGATGCCATAGTGGTACCTGTCCTGCATTTCCTGCAACCGGCACAGCAACAACCAACACCAGAGCCGGAAGGTGAAGAGGAGCAAGCAGTTCCAGAGGCAGAAGAGCCTGTACCAGCAGCCCAGGAGAGTCAACCCTCTGCTGACAGTGAGCCTGCCATGCCTGCGGTAAGCCAAAGGACCCGCAGACAGCTGCCTGCCCTACCTGTACACCCAGCTGGTAGCTGCACCCCTAACGCTAGTTATGAAAGCCAAGTCAGTCCACCACCAGACAGTGGGCTACGTAGGTCAACCAGGAGCACAAAGGGACAGATACCCGCTCGCTGGAGAATATAGAGTGTACTAAAATTGTAAATAACCCTGTTGCCAAATGTTGAATTGTTTGCAAAGTTACATGCATGTTTGGTAATACTCTGTTTCAGTTTCTTGCAGCTACCGTAAGGACTCACAGGTTATGGACTTTTTATAACCGGGACCTTGTATGGACTGCGTTCAGAGCCTAACCCAGGAATGAACTAAGACTGTGAAGGACTTGGGGTAGGACAGACCCCCACCTGGTTAAGGCTCCCCGTTGTGCTGGTGATATGGACACCCGGTCACAGGCCACACTGTGACCTTAAGAACTCAATTTGTGCGTCGTCTGTCTATTAATGTTTTATTGTTATGCATATTGTCTTTGTTTACTGTTTAGTCCCGGAGTACTAAATTTCACTAGGGGGGAATGTGTCACCCTGGCCTGGATGCCACAAGTGTAATTAAAGCTGTGTCTGAGAGCAGGGGGGAGGTTCTCTAGTCAGGGGAACATTAGCATGCAATGCCTCCTGTCTCAGGCCAGTAGGGGGAGCAGGCTGCCCCTATAAAAGCTGGTGCTGGGGGCAGGGTTAGAGAGAACCCAGATGACCTGTCTCAGGACTGAGACGTGTCTCAGCAGAGCAGGGACAGACAGTTGCACTGCACCTAAGAGGAAGTGTGGCAGGAGGAGAGCCACAAGCCAGAGACAAGAGGCGAAGCAAGCCTGTCTTGGCAGATAACAGACTTAATCTACCAGACTTTGGTGTCTGAGGCTGGAAGGATTCCACATCCCCCAGCAGAGAACCAGTCCGCAAGGGACTGTATATTCCTTGGCCTAAGAAGCCTGGAGGCCCTGCCACAACAGAAGGGACCAGTAAAGCCATACAAGGCTGGGAGCAGAAAGGAACCCACGTCGCAGGCCATACAGGCGAGAAAACACGGAAAGCTCGGAAACGTGGGCTGTTACCCTATCAGGAGGAGATAGCCAGAAGGAGTGCAGAAAGCACGGTAGGCCTACACCCTCACCCTGACCAGGGCCAATTTCCCCGTTGCTCTCAGACATCCAGGTCCCCTCCTAGCCGGGACTGTTTGTGGGTCAGTTTACCTGTTTAGTAAAGACCCTGGACTGCAACCTGTTGTCTGTGTGCTCCTTGCTCCTCCAGCACAATCAGCACTGGGACTCCCACTACCATCACTCCCAACATCCATTATACTGCCCTGGGGCCGCACTCTTCCCGTGGAGAGTCACACTACCCTAGCTGCACACCTCATCAGCCCCAGCGGTCTGCATGCAGCGGCGGTTCCTAATAACCGCAATCCACGGGTGGCGTAGTCGGACATTATCAGCAGAACATAGCAGACTACCATTGGCCTGACCACCCTGAGCCACAGAACCGGGTCGCCACTACTACCCCCATCGTCTCCCTATTGCACGGATCCGAGTGCCCCACGGCCCAGGGGGCGAGTCACATGTAATACACTGACTCACCAGTGACGTCTCTAGGTGAAGTCCTTCATCTTCGCTTTTCTTCTTCATCTGGCACAGACGGCCATCACTTCTTCCAGCCAGGAATCATCTCTGCAGAAAATAACACACAGTTATCAATAACTGATCTCTTCTAGAGAATATTCCCACTCCACCCCCCGACTTCTACACTATACCAGTTGAAGAAAAAAAGCAATATAGTGCCGCCCTGCACAGTAACAGGAGCCCGCTTTTGTCCTATCCCATGGAAAACAATTTCCTAAAAAGTAAATTATATTACAGAAGTAATAATGTCTCTAATTGGACTCTAAAATAATAATGTTCCTCACTGGCCACCATAAACTAATAAAGTATGTTCCTCAATCTGGCACCAAACAGTAATTAAGTCCCTTGTTCAGCCTGGCACCCCCATATATCCATCCTGGCCCCCCCTTCCCTGCATATATCCATCCTGACACCCCCCATATATCCCTTCTGGCCCCCATATGTCCAGTGTGACCCCTCCATATATTTATCCTAGCCCACGTGTATCGAGCCTGCCCCCTCCCATATACCCATCCTAGTCCCCCATGTGGCCCTCCTGTTCCCCCCATATATCCATCCTGGCCTCCATGTGTCCAGCCTGCCCCCCCACATATCCATCCTGGCCTCCATGTTTCCAGCCTGCCCCCCCATATATCTGTCCTGGCCTCCATGTTTCCAGCCTGCCCCCTCCCATATATCTGTCCTAAAGCCCCATGTGTCAAGCCTGCCCCCCCATATATCCATCCTGGCCTCCATGTGTCCAGCATGCCCCCCCTACATATCCATCCTGGCCTCCATGTATCCAGCCTGCCCCCCCCAATATATCCATCCTGGCCTCCATGTTTCCAGCCTGACCCCCATATATCCATCCTGGCCTCCATGTGTCCAGCCTGCCCCCTCATATATCCATCCTGCCCTTCCCCCCTGCATATATCCATCCTGACACCCCCCCATATATCCATACTGGCCCCCATATGTCCAGCGTGGCCCCTCCATATATTTATCCTAGCCCACGTGTATCGAGCCTGCCCCCCCACATACCTATCCTAGCCCCCCATGTGTCCAGCCTGCCCCCCACATATCCATCCTGGCCATCATGTGTCCAGCCTGCCCCGCCCCCCATATATCCGGCCCCCCATATATCCATCCCCCTCACATATCCATCCTGGCCTCCATGTGTCCAGCCTGCCCCACCATATAGCCATCCTGCCCACCCTTTCCCATGTGTCCAGCCAGGCTCCCCCTTATGTGTCCAGCCAGGCTCCCCCCCTTGTGTGTCCAGCCAGGGTTCCCCCTTGTGTGTCCAGCCAGGCTCTCACCCTTGTGTGTCCAGCCAGTGTTCCCCCTTGTGTGTCCATCCAGGGTTCCCCCTTGTGTGTCCAGCCAGGGTTCCCTCTTGTGTGTCCAGTCAGGGCTTCCCCTTGTGTGTCCAGCCAGGGCTCCCCCTTGTGGGTCCAGCCAGGGTTCCCCCTTGTGTGTCCATCCAGCTCCCCCCTTGTGTGTCCAGCCAGGGCTCCCCCTTGTGTGTCCAGTCAGGGCTCCCCCTTGTGTGTCCAGCCAGGGCTTCTCCTTGTGTGTCCAGCCAGGGCTCCCCCTTGTGTGTCCAGCCAGGGTTCCCCCTTGTGTGTCCAGCCAGGGCTCCCCCTTGTGTGTCCAGCAAGGCCCCCCTTGTGTGTCCATCCGGTCCCCCCCTTGTGTGTCCAGCCAGGGTCCCCCCTTGTGTGTCTAGCCGGGCCCCCCCTTGTGTGTCCAGCCAGGGGCCCATCCCATTCTGCATCCACTCATATACACACAGACACACACACAGACACCTCTTACCTTCCTGCTCTCCCGTGCAGTGTCCTCCTTCTCCGGCGGCTGAGTTGCGCGCCTCCTTCACTGCAGGCGCATGACGATGACGTCATACGCCGGCCGGGGAAGGGAGACGCGCAGCTTCAGCTGCTTCACTGGGACGTGTGTCACGGCGGTTCAGGTAATGAACGCCGCGTGAGCGCGTCCCTGCATACACTGTGCCTGCGCTTTTAAAGGGCCCGTGCCCCTTAAAACCGCAGGTTTTTTTATTTTTTCATTCTCTTCTCCCCCTCTCCTCTGCAGAAGGGTACCCCGCCAGCCCAGTCCCTCCCTGTTGATGACTTATCCTAAAATCGGTCATTAATATATAAGTCCTGGACAGTCCCGTTAAGCTTGTTTTACCTAGTTATAAAAGCCCTTTAAGTCCTCATTATAAGGTAAGGTATGAATGGATCTAATTAAATTCTCCAAAGAGAACTATTTATACATTTTAGTCACTGTGAGCTTTCTACAAGATATTGCGGGCAGTATATAGCGAATATACGGACACAGAGCCATTCGCCGGCTCAGATTGCCAATAAGCACCTTGTAAATATGAGACCTTGACATCATAGGTTACTTGGCTTAATATGAAATTGTCCCTCATGTGTACCGCATTGTGGGCAGGGACTATATGTACATCACTGCAGAATATGTTGGCAATAAAAAGTCAGCAGAAATGAATATCATGCAGATCCTCACCAGGACTCCAGCAGTGTCACCATCCTGCCACCATACAGCTATAGAAGGACAATAAACCTGCAGGGTTCTCCCCTCAGTTATTTTTTCCTTTAATTTTATTATCTGTTTCTTACTCACAGTGAAAGAACAGTCATCAGATATTTTATTGTTCACTTTTTATTTTACAGTCTCAGCTCTGAAGAATAGAACGTCTTATGAATAAATGACAGCTCACTTATTACAGTGGTGGCCAAAAGTATTGGCACCCCTGCAATTCTGACAGATAATACTCAGTTTCTTCCTGAAAATGATTGCAATCACAAATTCTTTGGTATTATTATCTTCATTTAATTTGCTTGCAAGGAAAAAATACAAAAGAGAATGAAGCAAAAATCAAAACCTTGATCATTTCACACAAAACTCCAAAAATGGGCCAGACAAAAGTATTGGCACCCTCAGCCTAATACTTGGTTGCACAACCTTTAGCCAAAATAACTGCGAACAACCGCTTCCGGTAACCATCAATGAGTTTCTTACAATGCTCTGCTGGAATCGTAGACCATTCTTCTTTGGCAAACTGCTCCAGGTCCCTGATATTTGAAGGGTGCCTTCTCCAAACTGCCATTTTGTGATCTCTCCACAGGTGTTCTATGGGATTCAGGTCTGGACTCATTGCTGGCCACCTTAGAAGTCTCCAGTGCTTTCTCTAAAACCATTTTATAGTGCTTTTGGAAGTGTGTTTTGGGTCATTGTCCTGCTGGAAGACCCATGACCTCTAAGGGCGACCCAGCTTTCTCACACTGGGCCCTACATTATGCTGCAAAATTTGTTGGTAGTCTTCAGACTTCATAATGCCATGCACACGGTCAAGCAGTCCAGTGCCAGAGGCAGCAAAGCAACCCCAAAACATCAGGGAACCTCCGCCATGTTTGACTGTAGGGACCATGTTCTTTTCTTTGAATGCCTCTTTTTTTTTCCTGTACACTCTATGTTGATGGTTTTTCCCAAAAAGCTCGACTTTTGTCTCATCTGACCAGAGAACATTCTTCCAAAACATAGTAACATAGTTTGTAAACATAGTTAGTAAAGCCGAATAAAGACTTGCGTCCATCAAGTTCGACCTGTTAGTTCTGTAATTGCTAAAGTTGATCCAGAGGAGGGCAAAAACCCCAAATGATTTAGCCAATCTTCACCTGAGGAAAAATTCCCTCCCGACTCTGAAACCAGCAGTCAGAATAAATCCCTGTATCAACTTACTATTTTATTTTATTTTTAAGTATATGCTGAAATCTGCCTGGTATCTAGAAATGCATCCAGTCCCCGCTTGAACTGGTGTAGTGAATCTGACATCACCGTCTCCTCACTCAGTGAATTCCATATTCTCACTGCTCTTACCGTAAAGAACCCCTTCCTATGCTGGTGCTGAAACCTTTTCTCTTCCAGTCTTAGTGAATGCCCTCTTGTTACCGTAATATCCCTCCTTTTGAACAAATCCCTGGCAAGGTCTCTATACTGTCCCCTAACATATTTGTACACATTTATTATGTCCCCCCTCAACCTTCTCTTTTCCAGGCTGAATAGTCCTAGTTTTGCCAACCTCTCTGGGTATTGCAGTCCCTCCATTCCCTTTATTAATTTTGTTGCCCTCCTTTGTACCTTTTCAAGCTCATTTATATCCTTTCTATATATTGGGGCCCATAACTGAGCACAGTATTCCAAGTGTGGTCTGACCAGTGCTTTGTACAGTGGAAGAACAATGTTCTCATCCTTTGCAGCTATACCTCTTCTGATACATCCCATTACCCTGTTTGCCCTTACAGCAGCGGCCTGACTTTGGGCACTCCAATTTAGTTTGCCATCAATCAAGATGCCCAAGTCCTTCTCCATCTCTGAATTCCCCAATGATTTCCCATTCAGTGAGTACTGGTGACTTCCATTTTTCCTTCCCATATGTATGACCTTACATTTCTCCTCGTTAAACCTCATTTGCCATTTAATGCTCCACCTACCCAGCTTATCCAAATCCCTCTGTAGGTCTTCACTATCCTCTTTTGTATTAATTGTTTTACATAACTTTGTGTCATCTGCAAATATTGATATTTTACTATTTATCCCGTTGACTATGTCGTTAATAAAGATATTAAATAACATTGGGCCTAGTACAGACCCCTGTGGTACCCCACTAGTGACGCTTACCCAATCTGAGTATATTCCATTTATAACCACCCTCTGCCTTCTATCCCTTAGCCAGTTAGCTACCCACTTGCAGACATTTTCCCCCAGCCCCATCATTCTCATTTTGTATACCAACCTATTATGTGGCACGCTATCGAAAGCTTTTGAGAAGTCGAGATACACGACATCCACTGGTTCCCCCTGATCTACTCGAGAGCTAACCTCCTCGTAGAAGTCAATCAGGTTTGTTTGGCAGGAGCGATTCCTCATGAATCCATGTTGGTTCGGGATTAAAAGATTATTAGCATCAAGATGCTCCATGATTGCCTCTTTAATGAAGCTTTCAAAAATTTTGCCCACAACGGACGTCAGACTCACCGGCCGATAGTTTCCGGCGTCACTTTTCGCTCCCTTTTTGAATATTGGCACTACATTCGCCTGTCGCCAATCAAGTGGCACAGACCCAGTCTCAACAGAGTCCTTAAATATAAGATATAACGGTCTGTCTATCACATTACTTAGTTCCCTTAGTACCCGTGGGTGTATGCCATCAGGTCCTGGTGATTTGTTTATTTTAATGTTACTGAGGCGTTTCTGTACCCCAGCTTGGGTTAGATTTGTCATACTTAGTGGAGGATTAAGTTTGTCACTTCTCATTTCTCCTGTTAGTTCGATTTCCTTTGTGAAAGTTGTCGAAAAAAAATTATTTAATAGATTAGCTTTATCCTCATCTTTCTCTATGATTTTGCCTTCCTCACTTTTTATCGGTCCAATATTATCCGATTTAATCCTTATACTATTTATATACGTAAAGAACAGTTTGGGATTTGATCTACTTTCCCTAGCAATACGTCTCTCTGTTTCCTCCTTCGCTATTTTTATTTGTTTTTTGCAGGTTCTCGTTTTTTCCTTGTAACACATTAGTGCCTCCTTACTGTTTTCCTGTTTTAATCTCTTGAATGCCTCTTTTTTGCTATTTAACGCCCCTTTTACGTTCTTGTTCAACCATATTGGTTTCCTCTTATTTCTGGCCCTTTTATTCCCATACGGTATATACCTCTCACACTGAGTATTCAGAATTCTTTTGAAGGTTTCCCATTTACTATTCGTATTCCTTTGATTAAGAACTTTGTCCCAGTCAATAAGTTGAAGGCTTTCTTTCACCTGATCAAACTTCGCCCTCCTAAAGTTTAATGTTTTTGTTGTTCCCTTATTGATAACCCTACTGAAGGGCATTTTGAAGTCGATAATATTATGGTCGCTATTACCTAGGTGCCCCCCTATCTGTACCTCAGTTATTCTATCAGGCCTATTAGTCAATATTAAGTCTAACACGGCCTTCCCTCTCGTTGGTTCCTGCACTAGTTGGGAGAGATAATTATCCTTAATATTTGTCAAGAACCTTTTTCCTTTCTGAGATCTACAGGTTTCTGTTTCCCAGTCAATATCCGGGTAGTTGAAATCCCCCATTACAATCACTTCATTATGTTTTGCTACTTTGTCTATTTGTCCTAATAGCAGATTCTCATTCTCCTCTGTTATATTGGGTGGCTTATAGCAGACCCCCAGTAATATTTTATTATTATTTTTAGTTCCCTCTATCTCTAGCCACATGGACTCGACCCCCTCTTCTCCCTCTCCTATATCTTCCCTTAGTCTGGGTTTTAGACATGACTTTACATATAAGCAGACTCCTCCGCCTTTCCCCTGTTTCCGGTCCCTTCTAAATAAACTATAATCTAATAAATTTACCGCCCAGTCGTAGCTATCGTCTAGCCAAGTCTCTGTTATACCTACGATGTCATACCTCTCCTCCCATATAAGCGCCCGCAGCTCATCCGCCTTATTGGTCAGGCTTCTTGCGTTGGTCAGCATGCAAGATAAAACTTTGTGGTTATTTAGCATCCTATTCTTCTCTAACGATCTAACTGTACTATCCCCACCCCCCTCTCCACCCTCATTATATTCACTTCTCCCCTTCCCCCTTGCTTGCCTCACATCCCACCTATTTCCTTGGTTTCCCCCCCCCCGTCTCTAGTTTAAAAACTCCTCCAACCTATTAGCCATCTTCTTCCCCAGCACCGCTGCACCCTCCCCATTGAGGTGCAGCCCGTCCCTACGGTAGAGCCTGTAGCCGACCGCGAAGTCGGCCCAGTTCTCCATGAACCCAAACCCTTCTGCCTTGCACCAACTCTTTAGCCACTTATTCACCTCCCTAACCTCCTGTTGGCGCTCCTGTGTGGCTCGCGGGATTGGTAGTATTTCTGAGAAAACTACCTTGGAGGTCCTTGCCCTAAGCTTCCTACCTAGGTCCCTGAAATAATTTTTAAGGACCCTCCATCTACCACTCACTTTGTCATTGGTGCCGATGTGGACCATGACCGCTGGGTCTTCGCCAGCCCCACCCAGTAACCTGTCAACCCGATCCGCGATGTGCCGGACTCGAGCGCCAGGGAGGCAGCACACCGTTCGGCGATCCCGGTCTTTGTGACAGATTGCCCTATCTGTCCCCCTAATAATAGAGTCACCCACTACCAGAACCTGTCTTGCCTGCCCTACACTTCCCCCCTCCCCCTCATTACTGGAGCATACACTCCCCCGGCGGTCAGAGGATCTGTCATGCTCCAATAATGCCGGTTCTGAACCAGCCTTCCTATACTTCTTCCCTCTATCCCTCCTTACTGTTATCCAGCTCCCTGCCTGTTCAGCCTGCACTTCCCCTCTATGCTCCACCCCCAGTATTGACCCATTGAGTGTCTGCTCGGTGAGCAGCAAACTCCGTTCTATGTTGTCGATGCTCCTCAGTACCGCTATCTGAGCACTTAGATCCAGAATTTGGGCTTCCAAGTGCACGATATGCTCACATCTCTCGCAGCAGTATGGATCCTCGAGCAGGTGCTCACGGAATGCATACATTGCGCAAGATGTACACTGCACGGCTCCGTCCAACATGGACGTCATTCTAAATATGGGGATACAGTCAGTATATATATACAAGTACAAAACACAATTATTTATATATAGGTGTATGGACGGGGATCAATTAGGGATGTGCAAGTGTATCAATTAGATATCGGCGGGGGATCAGTTAAGTATGGACGGGGGATCAATTAAGTATCAAGTATGGACGGGGGAATCAGCTAAGTAGGTCAGGTGGATTAATTAAGTAAAAAGTAAAGTAAAGAAAGAATGAAATACAGTCAGCAATTTAGTCCTAAGTCCTCCCTTCCAAACTCCCTGAATCCAAAGTCACTGAAAAACAAGTCACACACTTACTTTCGTTCGCACTTACGCTCCGGACACACGCAGCTCGTTCACACTCGCAAACTAAGAGATTTAAAGTGTTTTTTTTTTGTTGTTTTTTTTTTCCTTTTCCAGCAATGTACCCTTCACCTCAATGCACTTCCAAAGGACTTGATGCCCAACCAGCTGCCCCTTATAAACCCTTAATTATGACCCCTTCCCCTTAATTAACCCCTTGTGAGTAAATCTACACCTCAGGATTTTAGTGCAATGTAGTTAACCCTTAAATACACAGGTAGTAAACTAAGAAACTAAAACTGTAGTGAGAAAATAGATTTTTAATAGCCCAATAAATCTAAACAGGTAGAAAAGCACTCAGCAGATCACAATGCAGCACTCACCGCAATTCACACAGGTATTTTCTGCAGGATTCCCAATACCTCTTCACGCAATTCACACAGGTATTTTCTGCAGGATTCCCAATACCTCTTCACGCAATTCACACAGGTATTTTCTGCAGGATTCCCAATACCTCTTCACCTTCACCTCAATGCACTTCCAGTTTTAGGCTTTATCAGGTAAGTTTTGGCAAACTCCAGCCTGGCTTTTTTATGTCTCGGGGTAAGAAGTGGGGTCTTCCTGGGTATCCTACCATACAGTCCCTTTTCATTCAGACGCCGACGGATAGTACGGGTTGACACTGTTGTAGCCTCGAACTGCAGGGCAGCTTGAACTTGTTTGGATGTTAGTCGAGGTTCTTTATCCACCATCCGCACAATCTTGCGTTGAAATCTCTCGTCAATTTTTCTTTTCCGTCCACATGTAGGGAGGTTAGCCACAGTGCCATGGGCTTTAAACTTCTTGATGACACTGCGCACGGAAGACACAGGAACATTCAGGTCTTTGGAGACGGACTTGTAGCCTTCAGATTGCTCATGCTTCCTCACAATTTGGTTTCACAAGTCCGCAAACAGTTCTTTGGTCTTCTTTCTTTTCTCCATGCTCAATGTGGTACACACAAGGACACAGGACAGAAGTTGAGTCAACTTTAATCCATGTTAACTGGCTGCAAGTGTGATTTAGTTATTGCCAACACCTGTTAGGTGCCACAGGTGCTCTTTCAGCTGCTCATAAAACCCGGCCCTGTAATCCGGACCCATTAAATTCCTCTCAGCACTATGTGTGCTGGAGCCTGCTTCTCCGGATCCTACATCACCGAAGCATGGCACTTCGAGGACACATACCTCCCGTCCACGATCTGTCCGGCAGCAACCTTACATACACCCCCCCTCTGTCCAAAGCCGTAGGGCTTGGCACCTTCTGTCACCATACAATAAACCCTTGACAAGGCAGCGGCATTCCCATGTTGTTTCCCAGGCCTATGCTCTACCCGGAAACTAAAATCTTGTAGAGCCAGGAACCACCTAGTCACTCTGGCATTGTTTCCCTTCTTTTCTCGCATCCACCTCAATGGGGCACGGTCTGACACTAACCTGAACCTTCTACCTAATAGGTAATACCTCAGAGTGTTTAACGCCCACTTAATGGCCAAACATTCTTTTTCTACAATGGAGTAGTCCTTCTCACAAGCGGAGAGCTTCAGACTGAGGTATTTTACAGGGTGTTCTTCTCCGTTAATCTCCTGGGACAAGACTGCTCCCAGCCCGACATCCGATGCATCCATCTGGACCACAAACTCCTTGGAGAAGCTGGGTGCCACCAAGACTGGTTGTTTACAGAGGACCAGTTTCAATTCCTGGCAGGTCGCTTCTGCTTCCGGGGACCACTTGGCCATAGCTGACTTCATCCCTTTCAGAAGATCCATCAGTGGGGCTGCTATCAGGGCAAAGTTAGGGACAAATCTTCGATAGTAGCCCACAATGCCTAGAAACGCCATGACCTGCTTCTTCGAGAGGGGCTGTGGCCAGTTCAAGATCGCCTCGACCTTATTTATTTGTGGTTTTATTTCCCCTCTACCTACCACGTACCCTAGGTACTTGGCTTCCTCCATCCCCATGGCACATTTCTTCGGGTTGATAGTAAAGCCCGCCTTCCTTAGGGCATCAAGTATGGCTTGAACTTTGTCCAGATGACTTTCCCAGTCCTGGCTAAATATGACGATGGCATCTAGGTAGGCCGCTGCATACTGTTTGTGGGGTGCTAAGATCCGGTCCATGGCTCTCTGGAAGGTGGCCGGAGCTCCCTTCAACCCAAACGGCATCCTGACGTATTGGCGTCGAGAAGGCTGTCTTCTCCTTAGCCTCTTTGGACAGGGGAATTTGCCAATATCCTTTGGTGAGGTCCAGAGTGGTGATGTACCGAGCGGGTCCTAGCCTTTCGATAAGCTCATCTACCCTAGGCATTGGGTAGGCGTCGAACTTTGAGACCTCCTTCAGCTTCCTATAGTCGTTGCAAAACCGCCATTCCCCATCTGGTTTCGGCACTAAGACTATAGGACTGGACCATCCACTTTTGGACTCTTCAATGACTCCCAGGTTTAGCATCCGCCTTACTTCTTTAGAGATCACCTCTCTGCGGGCTTCGGGGATCCGGTATGGTTTTAGATTGACGCGAACATGAGGCTCTGTGAGAACCTCATGCTCTATGACCTGAGTGAGTCCTGGCAACTCCGAAAACATGTCTTTATTTCGCTGTAACAACTCTTTGCACTGTTGCTTTTGGGCATGTGACAGTGACTCTGCCACCTTGACCTCTTTCACATCGGCCTCAGCCTCAGCCACTAAACAGGGAGCTTCCGCAGGCTCTCTATCTTGCCATGGCTTAATCAAGTTAACATGGTAAATTTGGTAGGGCTTCCTCTTCCCTGGTTGGTGGATCTTAAAGTTGACTTCCCCCACTTTCTCTACCACCTCATAGGGGCCCTGCCACTTGGCCATGAACTTGTCTCCACTGTGGGACTAGCACAAGCACTCGATCTCCTGGGTTGAACGATCTCACCCTGGCCGACCTATTATACACCCTGGACTGTGCCTCTTGTGCCTTAAGGAGGTGCTCCCTCACAATGGGCATCACATGGGCAATCCTCTCTTGCATCTGGGCAACGTGCTCCACCACTCTCCTATAGGGAGTGGTCTCAGCTTCCCAGGACTCTTTCTCCACCTCCAGGAGTCCTGAGGGTGTCGTCCATAGAGTGGTTCAAACGGGGAGAAACCTGTGGAAGCTTTGGGAACTTCCCTCATGGCGAACAACATATAGTCCCAGTCTCGGCCATCCTTTTCCACTGCTTTCCTCAACATTGCTTTCAAGGTTTTGTTAAACCTCTCTACCAGTCCATCCGTCTGGGGAGAGTACACGGAGGTTCTCAGTTGTGCAATCTGCAGTGTCTTGCACAATTCCCTCATGACCTTCGACATAAATGGAGTTCCTTGGTCTGTTAGGATCTCGTTAGGCAACCCAGTTCTTGAAAACATGTGGTCTAACTCCCGGGCTATACACCTGGTGGAGGAGTTTCGTAGTGGTACGGCCTCCAGATACCATGTAGCATAATCTAATACCACCAGGATATACTGATGCACTTGGGCGGACTTGACCAGAGGCCCCACTAGATCCATTGCTATGCGTTCGAATGGAACCTCGATGACTGGTAGTGGCACTAGGGGACTGCGGAAGTGGGCCACTGGGGAGGTTATCTGGCATGTGGGGCAGGAACGACAATAACTCTATATTTCTCTATAGCAACCTGGCCAGTAGAATCTTTGCAGGATCCGTTCTTGAATCTTGTCTGCACCCAGGTGACCACCCAACACATGAGAATGAGCCATGTCTAACACCCTGCGTCTATAGGGCCCTGGCACCAGCAACTGTTCTATTACCTCACCCCTTGGCTTGGTTATTCTGTACAGCAAATCCCCATTCACAGCAAAATGAGGGAACCGAGTGTCAGCCCCCGGTTCCTGAGGCACCCCATTTAACACAGTAACATTTTCAAAGGCCCCTTTCAGAGTTAAATCCCTGAGTTGGGCAGTTCCAAAGTTTCCCTCGGACACCTAAAGCTCAGGGATATTGGACTCAGGGGATGCTACTTCAGCCTCATTGCCCACCAGCACACACATGGGAAACTCATCTACTATGTTCTGCGGGTAAGTTTCCTTAGGGGCGATCTGGCTGTCGTCCAAGCAACCAGGTGTCCCCGCTTTCCCCCACATTTCCCAGAATAATGCAAAGTAACGTCCAATTATTATGGGATGCAATAGGTCCTTAACGACCGCCACTTCATGAGATGTGGTGCCACAGTCTGTGTTTACATCCACCTGGGCCACAGGATAGTTCTTAGCGTCCCCATTGATACACCGGACACCCACCACCTTCCCAGAAACCAGCCGATGAGGGAGTGTGGCCCTTATCAGGGTCACCAAACTTCCTGAGACCAATAGTCCAGAGACTTGTGCCCCGTTAACTGACACTGAGCATGCCTGAGGGCCCTCGCCATGTTGACGAACCGCGCTGCAGGCGGGGTAGGCAAAATAAGAGCAACGCCGGCCCATGTTACAGTCCATTGGTTCAGAGGTTATGGGACACCGGGAGGCAATATGGCCAGGGGTATGACATCTCCAACACACTATATTATGGGGTGGGACCTTGGGCAGCAACTCAGACCCCTCCTGAACTCTAGGATGCCCCCCAGGTGTGGCGCTAGCTCCCTTCTTTTGGGTGTCCGCCACCTTTTGGGAACCCCAGTATTGAGAGGCTACGACCCCTTGTTTTCCCAACGGACTCTCAACCGCCTGGTATCTTTCCACCAACCCCACCAAGTCATCAGCATTATAGGGATCTCCCTGGGCAACCCAGGATTTTACCGACTTCGGGAGAGAGTGTATAAACCTGTCTATAACGACCTCTATCTCATATCATAGGACTATCTATCATCTATCTATTATCTATATGACGCGCCCCCTGGGCCATGGGGCACCCGGGACCGGACTTCAGGGCAATGCTGGGAGTAGTTGTGGCGACCTGGTCCCGTGGCTCAGGGTGGCCAGACCAATATTGTGGCAGTCTCTGTATCAGTATAATGCAATGTCCGACTACGCCACCCGTGGATTGCGGTCAATAAGAACCGCCGCTGCTGAGCAGACCTCTGAGGCTGATGTTGTGAGGGCAGCAGAGTGTAGTATAACTCCCCACGGGAGGAGTATAGCCTCAGGCTAGTGAGTGTGGATGATAGGAGTGATGGTACACGAGCGCAGCAGGAACGACTCAGAGGCTTTGCAGTGCAGTTCAGGGTCTTTACTGATGGTGATAAGGCAGACCCTCCCGGGAGTACTGGCTAGCATAAGAGGCCTGGTCAGTCTGTGAGCAAACTGGAGTTCCCCTGGCCAGGTGGAGTTGTAGGCCTCCCCGACTATCTGCACTCTTCCTGGCTACCTTGCTGTAAGCGAGTGGAAGTAGCCCACGTCCCTGAGTGTTCCGTGTGGTGCTCACCTGTATGGCTGGTGACTTGGGGCCTTCTGATAGCCCCCGCTCCTCGATTGCAGTGCTGGTCCCTTGCTCGTGACTGAGCCTCCGGGCTTCTATGGCCAGAGGACTTGAAATCCCCTGCCGGCGGGTTTCTGCTGCTGGGTATATATAAGTCCCCGCAACCTCGGACTCCTGTGTCCGGTTCTCAGAGTCTTCTGCCAGGACGAACTCCGCTTAGCTCAAGTCCCTGGTCTTCAGCTCCTGCTCCTACAGAGCTCCTCGCTGTTACTTTCCCTGTGTCTGGAACTAACTCCAGGCTCTGACTTCACTAACCCCGCCCCAGATCCAGTTTATATAGGGCAGGTTCCTCCCCTATCTGGTCTGGGACAGGAGGTGTTGCATGTTTAAGGGCTCCGAACCAGGAAACCTCCCACTTGCTCTCAGACATAATATTTCTATTACAGTGGTAACCAGACCCCTGGGGTGCCACATATCCATCTAACTATCTCATATCTATCTATCTATCAATCTCATATCTATCTATCTTCTCCACTTTTTATCTGGTCTCAGGTATGACTTTCATATTACCCACGACTGTTACTTGCCACAGGTGAGTTTTAACGAGCATCACATGCTTGAAGCAAAGTTGTTTTTCCACAATTTTGGAAAAGTGCCAACAATTTTGTCCGGCCCATTTTTGGAGTTTTGTGTGAAATTATGTCCAATTTGCCTTTTTTTCCCATTTTTTTGTGCTGTTTCAATACACACAAAGGAAATAAATATTATAACAAATGTATAACAAAACATGTGTAATTGTAATAATTTTCTGGGAGAAATACTTCACTTTCTGGAACAATCTCAAGGTTGCTAAACACTTCCGGACATGACTGTGTGTATATATGGGCCCTCAATAAACCATCCCTCTCAACGAAAAGGCCACAGCAAGGGTCAGGAATCGGTGGCCTTCCCTTTCCGAATCTTAGGGAGAGACGGTTGTGCTTCCAGCATCCACCTAGGCTGCCACCCCAGTGGAACTAATAGCAGGGTAGCCAACTGTCCAGAAATTCTTGGACAGTCCATAAAAATAGGGCACTTTTTTCCCTGTCCGTAAAAAAAAATGTGATGCGTCCATAATCTTTCTGAAGCTGGAGAGACTTGTTCAGATGGAGGGAGATGTAGGGGCATCATATTGTGTATAGGGAGATGTAGGGGCATCATATTGTGTATAGGTATCATATTGTGTATCTGCATGTGTGGGGACATCATACGGTGTATATGGAGCTGTGAGCACATCATACTGTATTTAGGGAACAATGAGGGAATCATACTGTATACAAGGAGCTGTGGAAACATAATGCTGTGTAAAGGGTCTGTGGGGTCATCATCTAATATACAGTACAGACCAAAAGTTTGGACACACCTTCTCATTTCAAGATTTTTCTGTATTTTCATGACTATGAAAATTGTACATTCACACTGAAGGCATCAAAACTATGAATTAACACATGTGAAATTATATACTTAACAAAAAAAGTGTGAAACAACTGAAAATATGTCTTATATTCTAGGTTCTTCAAAGTAGCCACCTTTTGCTTTGATGACTGCTTTGCACACTCTTGGCATTCTCTTGATGAGCTTCAAGAGGTAGTCACCGGAAATGGTTTTCACTTCACAGGTGTGCCCTGTCAGGTTTAATAAGTGGGAGTTCTTGCCTTATAAATGGGGTTCGGATCATCAGCTGTGTTGTGCAGAAGTCTGGTGGATACACAGCTGATAGTCCTACTAAATAGACTGTTAGAATTTGTATTATGGCAAGAAAAAAGCAGCTAAGTAAAGAAAAATGAGTGGCCATCATTACTTTAAGAAATGAAGGTCAGTCAATGCAAAAAATTGGTAAAACTTTGAAAGTGTCCCCAAGTGCAGATGCAAAAACCATCAAGCGCTGCAAGAAACTGGCTCACATGAGGACTGCCCCAGGAAAGGAAGACCAAGAGTCACCTCTGCTTCTGAGGATAAGTTTATCCGAGTCACCAGCCTCAGAAATCGCAGGTTAACAGCAGCTCAGATTAGAGACCAGGTCAATGCCACACAGAGTTCTAGCAGCAGACACATCTCTTCAACAACTGTTAAGAGGAGACTTTGTGCAGCAGGCCTTCATGGTAAAATAGCTGCTAGGAAACCACTGCTAAGGACAGGCAACAAGCAGAAGAGACTTATTTGGGCTAAAGAACACAAGGAATGGACATTAGACCAGTGGAAATCTGTGCTTTGGTCTGATGAGTCTAAATTTGAGATCTTTGGTTCCAACCACCGTGTCTTTGTGCGATGCAGAAAAGGTGAACGGATGGACTCTACATGTCTGGTTCCCACCGAGAAGCATGGAGGAGGAGGTGTGATGGTGTGGGGGTGCTTTGCTGGTGACACTGTTGGGGATTTATTCAAAATTGAAGGCATACTGAACCAGCATGGCTACAACAGCATCTTGCAGCGGCATGCTATTCCATCCGGTTTGCGTTTAGTTGGACCATCATTTATTTTTCAACAGGACAATGACCCCAAACACACCTCCAGGCTGTGTAAGGGCTATTTGACCAAGAAGGAGAATGATGGGGTGCTACGCCAGATGACCTGGCCTCCACAGTCACCAGACTTGAACCCAATCGAGATGATTTGGGGTGAGCTGGACCGCAGAGTGAAGGCAAAAGGGCCAACAAGTGCTAAGCATCTCTGGGAACTCCTTCAAGATTGTTGGAAGACCATTTCCATTGACTACCTCTTGAAGCTCATCAAGAGAATGCCAAGAGTGTGCAAAGCAGTCATCAAAGCAAAAGGTGGCTACTTTGAAGAACCTAGAATATAAGACATATTTTCAGTTGTTTCACACTTTTTTGTTAAGTATATAATTCCACATGTGTTAATTCATAGTTTTGATGCCTTCAGTGTGAATGTACAATTTTCATAGTCATGAAAATACAGAAAAATCTTGAAATGAGAAGGTGTGTCCAAACTTTTGGTCTGTACTGTATATAATCGTCTAATCCCGTCTGTCTGTCTGTCCTTCTGTCCAGGAAATCCTGCGTCGCTGATTGGTCCAGCCGCGGCCAATCAGCGACGCGGGATTTCAGAAAAAGATGGCGGCCGTTAGCAGCTCATCTGCCGCACGGAGGTCAGCGGCGATGCAGCCGGGAGATGACCGGCGCTAGCCGCTCATCTCCCGGCTGCTCGTAGCAGAAGTACCGCGACCGGCGGCGCTGCTGACCTCCATGCGGCTACCGTCGGGAGATCAATGGCTAGGGCCGCTGATCTCCCGACGGCAAGTGTGAAGCGAGGACCGGGGAGCGGCGCCGCCAGTCGGGATACTTCGGCTGTGAGCAGCCGGCCATCTCCCGGTTCCTCGCAGCGGAAGTACCCGCACAGGTAGCGTCGCTGCCCGGTCCTCAGTAATACGATTCGCTGATTGGTCGGAATCAGCGATATTGGCGCCGCGACCAATCAGCGATACTGGCGCCAAATTTAAACACCGCTCTGCTGATTGGTCGTGGCCGGCGGCCGCGACCAATCAGCGATTTTGGCGCCACATTTAAACACCACTCTGTTGATTGCGCCTGGTCGGCCGCATACAGATTCTAGAATACCCGATGCGTTAGAATCGGGACACAATCTAGTACTGTATATAAAGAGCTGTGGGAGCCATCACACTATATATAGAGACCTGTGAAAAGCTAATGTGTTGATCCAGAGGAAGTCAAAAAACCCCATGAGGCAGATGCTGCTTGCCCAAAATTAGGGGAAAAATTCCTTCCCGACTCCACATATGGCAATCAGACTAGTTCCCTGGATCAACGTCCCATAACAAAATCTAGTATGAATAACCTGTAATGTTATTCAAGAAAGTCACACAGGACCTCCTTGAACTTTTTTTTAGAGAATTAAGTATTACAAGGTCATGTGGTAGAGAGTTCCATACCTCACACAATAAAACATTGCCATCTAACTTCCTTTAGACAAAGCGAATTAGGAGCTTGATGCTAGAGTAGTTGAATTAAAACTGAAAAAAATTATTAACACAGCAAAAAAGAGGAACAGTATTTATTCTCCAGCCCAGGTCTCAAAACTAATGCACTAATCAGGATGAAGCAAACCATATAATAAAGGCAGGGGCAGCACAGGTGCAAAATACTGATGAGACAACCAACTCATAACCTACCAATTCTTGGAGGGGGTCATTGCTTAGTATTAAAACTGCACACAAAAAATGGCTTGTATAGGTCACTGGTCACACACAGATTGTTAGGGGAATGGTTGCAAACAACTTTATTAAATAATGGAAAGCAAACGAACCCGGGGTCCGCGATGCAGCCTGGAGGACTGCGGACGAACACCTTCCGGGTAAGAAGGTAAAACAACCAACTGAAATAACAATCCCCCCCGTGTTACTGCACACCGGAACGGGAATAGGGATTCGCACTATCTCCGTTAACTGCACGAGAGATGTGCGACACATAATGTAGCTGTAGCCCTGTTAACTGCACAGAGGCTACGCAGCAGGCGCTAGGATGCGTGTGTGATTCACGCAGGCGTATACATGCTCCCAGCCGGCGTGCTACCGGACTGAGGAGTATCTTTCCACGTGGCTAACAGGCGGTGCCGGGAGTACGGAGTCCGCAGTCTGCTCGGGGTGTATAGCGACCCCCTTGTTGGAGCCAGACTGTCAGACGAAGCTACCTGCCTCCCTCCATCTAAGGCTGTCTATCCCCTGCTAAACCTGCCTGTCAGAAGCTATAACAGCAAAAGTACACGTGGAGCCGAAACGACCAAGCGTCCACACAATAACACCAACTCAGCTCAATGATCAGAGCGCGCCGCCATGTTTGTGGGCGTGCTATTTAAATATTAAGCCCTGCCCACCGTCACATTATTGGTGACGTCACCCGCGACCAATCAGGCGGTGCCAGGTCACCGGATCAGCTGACTCCCAAACCACTAATCACGGTCCGCCATGTCACGGGCATGCTCAGTGCAGTGTATCCTGGACTTAGGCTGTAACAGCCCTGTTTCCCTCCGCAACCTATCCTTCATGTTGCTAGGAACAAAGACCCAAGAGACAGCTTGTACATCTCGTGCACCAGCTAGGCGTTGGGACCAATGACGATGCTGAGCAGCATCTGCCCTGGCTGGACTGGAATAGGAGACCACAGAATCCACTGATGATTCTGAACCCATTTCAGATCCAGAAAACACCTGACGCCTAACACAGATAGTGCTCAATATAGGGCTTACAGCCTAATAGTGACCCTCATACTGTTAGATTAGGCAGGCTGCAAAGCACTATCTAAGTGCACCCCATGAGGACAGACCCCCTAGTTTACAAATCCAGCATTGATGGGCTTGTCTGAACCCTGAATAAAAATAACGTGCAAAATCTATATATGAGGTTCTGGTAGATATTTTGGCGCTGGTCACGCACAGTGTCTGGTTTACAGCCTATTAGTGACGCCCATACTATTAGATTAGGCGGGCTATGCTCCCCTCATACACCTTACCACGGTGTGTAGTGTGACATGGAGCTAAACCCCCTGTCTTCTTAAGAATAAGGCTGCGAAAAACCTTCTCTTTATTGATAGTAGAGAAACCTCCATACAGTAGATGCGGAAAACATACGATGAACCCCAGTATTGTACCACATAGATAGGGCTCTTACCGGCTAAGCTTGGAGCAGGCTGTGTGCACAGAGCCCAAGATACAAAACTGTAGGGATGTGGACTGTGTTACCCTGTTCCTGCCCCTGAAGACAACAAACACCTCATGTGAACACTCTCTTGCGGTTTTATATGTAAAAGTGATATGTGTCTTATGTAATGTATAATGGTGATGTAACAGCATGTGAAGTGTTAATGCATAATGTGAGTATAGCATAAGATAAGCTTAGGATACCATAAGACATAAGTATAACATAAACCCTAAAATACAAATTTTATTAAATCTCTTTAAAATCGGGACATGCGGCATAAAGATGATCCGCATCAGTATTGCACTTTATCAAGATAAGTTCCTTTTATTGTTTAGTCTTGTGATCATTTATGTCATTGATACCTCTATGGGTGATTAATTCCAGGGCTGGCTAGGGTTATCCAGGGATAGCCGCCGTGGAGCGGGGGCGCCACAGTGTCAACATTAACTAGGGTGTCACCCTCCACTATAAGGCAGGTAATCAGCATCTAGGGTGTTGAACAGGGCTGATTGTAGCCTTTGTTTGGATGCCCGAATGTATCCTTTGGCTTGGAGGTCCAAAGATATTAGGAACGTTCTTGGGTGTTTTTATAAATTTGCACATTGTCACTTTATTCACTGTTGTCACTTTAATCATTTAGTACACACTGAGGATTGATTGATTGTTTGATGTGATATCTGTACCAGTTTCTGGTAGACTGTCAGATCTTTGGTCTATGTAAGTACGAATAAGGGACTTTTAGGGTCTAGGGGCAGCTGCCGTTCAGCAAGGGTGCCATTGTCATCTATATGTAGGATGCCCATCTCCGTTGACATTCAGGTTCAGGCTAGGGTATCTATAGGGTGAGTTTTATTGAAGTACAGTGGGTACGGAAAGCATTCAGACCCCTTTAAATTTTTCACTCTTTGTTTCATTGCAGCCATTTGGTAAATTCTAAAAAGTTCATTTTTTTCTCATTAAAGTCCACTCTGCACCCCATGTTGACTGAAAAAAACAGAAATGTAGAAATTTTTGCAAATTTATTAAAAAAGGAAAACTGAAATATCACATGGTCATAAGTATTCAGACCCTTTGCTCATATTTAAGTCACATGCTGTCCATTTCCTTGTGATCCTCCTTGAGATGGTTCTACTCTTTCATTGGAGTCCAGCTGTGTTTATTTAAACTGATAGGACTTGATTTGGAAAGGCACACACCTGTCTATGGGGGGTGCATTTTACTACAGACTCTGCCTATAGGTGGGGCATTATACTACAGACGCTGCCTATGAGATGGGGGGGGCATTATATCACAGACTCTGCCTATGAGGAGGGGGGGCACATTATACTACAGACTCTGCCTATGGGGGCGCATTATACTATACGAAGGACTATGGGGAGTGCATTATACTATATTGAGGACTATCTGGTGCATTATACTATATGTACTCTATTTATACAGTGTGGGAGATAATGTGGGTTCTTTGAACAGTGTGGGGGCCATCATACAGTGTGGGAGATAATGTGGGATCTTTGTATGGTGTGGAGGCCATCATACAGTGTTGGAGCCATCAGCTTGTGGGCTACTAAGGGGTCAGTATACTGTGTGGGGGTACTATACAGTGAGGGGGAATTATATAGTGAATAGGAGAACATCATACTGGTTAGAGCGGAGCTCTACATGGGGGGAGACTCAGGACATTATTAAATCTTAGGTGGGCACTTATTGTTATAGGGGAACTCAGGTTATCGTGACTGTCGAAGGGGCACTATTACTTTCTAGGGGGCACAATGTGGGCACTGTTTTCTAGGACACTTGCACACGGCATTACTTTATTTTAGAGGTTTGTTTTACCATCTAGAGGGCACACAGTAGGTGCAGTAATAGGGACACATTTTGCAGCAGAGGCTCAGTATTGGGGTATCAGCAGGATGAGAAGTTTGTGCAGGTTGGGGATAGATGTGGTCAGTGCCTGAAATGTAAGGAGTCAAATGTGTCTTTGTTGTGATCTCAGCATACCTGAGACTCTGAGTCCTGGCTGGAGAAGTTGTCGTGTCGGTCTGGGCCAGATGGAAAAGACGGGAAAAGTGAACAATTTAATCAGAAAGAACGTCCGCTGTAAGGTACTATATATAACTGAGCTGTGATCTCTTATATGTTCTGCAGGACTGGCATCTATCAATATATGTCACCATATGGCGGTAATATCAGTGCTGGTCTTTGTATAGAGATTATTTTTAGTAACAGCGCGGTCATCTGCTGAGGTTTTCCTACATCCACTATCTGGGTGCGCCGCTATAGTTGGAATCAGGGTTACCTGGTTAGAGGCCCACTCAGAAGTTTCGGCCCCCTGAACCAAAACCTTAGCTACGCCAAGCTTTTTGGAGATGGAAATTTCATTCTCCAGCAGGACTTGGCCCCTGTCCACACTGCCAAAAGTACTAATACCTGGTTTACACACAACAGTATCACTGTGCTTGATTGGCAGCAAACTCACCTGACCTTAACCCCATAAAGAATCTATGGGGTATTGTCAAGAGAAAGATGAGAGACACCAGACCCAACAATGCAGACGAGCTGAAGGCTTCTATCAAAGCCACCTGGGCTTCCATAACCCCTCAGCAGTGCCACAGGCTGATCCCTCCATGCCACATTGCCGCATTGATGCAGTAATTGATGTAAAAGGAGCCCCGACCAAGTATTGAGGGCATTTATTGAACATACATTTCAGTAGGATAACATTTTGGATTTTGAAAACATTTTTCAAGCTGTTGTTATAAGGTATTCTAATTAATTGAAATAATGACTTTTGAGTTTTCATTGGCTGTAAGCCATAATCATCAACATTAACAGAAATAAACACGTGAAATAGATCACTCTGTGTGTAATGGCTCTATATAATATATGAGTTTCACGTTTTGTATTGAAGAACTGAAATAAATTAACTTTTATGGTGATATTCTAATTTTGTGAGATGCACCTGTAGATGGGCTTGGCTGCACCCTGAATAAAAATAGCATGTAAAAAATATATATGATATATATGAGGTATTGGTCGATATTTTGGCCAAAATATACAAGCTCGCAACCTGCTCAAGGGTCCTCATACTTGCGAGTCCCTACACTAACATTAAAAGCAAAGTCACAAAAACAAGGAATTAAAGTTCCCACCAAAATTCAAGAATTAACACAGCAAATACAGCAACAATAATTACAAGGATGCAGCAAACCCATATAATGAAGAAGTCAGCAACACAGGTGCAAAATATTGATGAGACAACCACTCACAACCTACCAATTCATGGAGGGGGTGATAGCTTAGTATTAAAACTGCACACAAATAAGCCTTGTATAGGGCACTGGTCACACATAGGTAGTGCACAATGTCTGGCTTACAGCCTATTAGTGAAGCCCAAACTATTAGATTAGGCGGGCTGCCCAGCACTTTTTAAGTACACCCCATGAAGACAGACACCCTAGTTTACAAGGCCAACATTGATGGGTCTGGCTGCACCCTGAATAAAAATAACGTGCAAAAAATATATATGACATATATGAGGTATTAGTAAATATTTTGGCCAAAATACACAAGCTCGCAACCCGCGTCAAGGGTCCTCATACTTGCGAGTCCCTACACTAACATTAAAAGCAAAGACAAATTTAAATTCCCACCAAAATTCAAGAATTAACACAGGAAAAAAGGGCAACAGTGTTTACCTGCCTAGGTCTCAGTACTAATCATACCATATAATAAAGATGACAGCAACACAGGTGCAAAATACTGATGTGACAACCACTCACATATTACCAATTAATGGAGGGGGGTGATTACATAGTATTAAAACTGCACACAAAATTATATGGGATTGCTACATCCTAATAGTGCATTAGTTCTGAGATCTGGGCAGGTAAATGCTATATTAATAATTGATTTTTTTGGGAAAGTTAAATTCTCTTTTGTTGGCTTTACTTTTAATCTAACTGAAATACACATAAGCTTTTTTTCCTAAACATTAGGATCTGTTTAGAGCCATCAGCTCAAAAAGGCTTCCTTTGACAGACTTGGCATAAGCAGGTCAAAAGGAACCCTGATCTTTACCATTACACCCCTTTACAGGAATGGAGACTTACCACATGCTCAGGGTTGCATCTACAGAGTAGCTGCTGGCCAGAGGAGCGAGCTTGAGGCTATAACTCTAACTAAAGCTTTTTTTATTACTAAATGATGGGTTCTGTCTAAGGCCATTGGCTCAAAAAGACTTCCTCGGACAGACTTGGCGCAAGCTACTCCATTCTGCAGATCCCAAGGGAACCCTGGCCTTTACCATTACACCCCTGTACAGGGATAGATACTTACCATAGGCCCAGGGTTGCATCTACAGAGTAGCTCCTGGCCGGAGGAGCGAGCTTGAGGCTATAGTGATTGATTCAACTCTAACTAAAGCTTTTTTTTCCTAAATACTGGGATCTGTTTAAGGCTGTTGGCTCAAACAGACTTCCTCGGACAGACTTGGCGCAAGCTACTCCATTCTGCAGATCCCAAGGGAACCCTGGTTTTTACCATTACACCCCTGTACAGGGATAGATACTTACCATAGGCCCAGGGTTGCATCTACAGAGTAGCTGCTGGCCGGAGGAGTGCGCTTGAGGCTTGAGTAGTTGAGTCAATCCTAACTAAAGAAAAACCTATCTAATGACACTTTCTTGTTAGGACCTGTCTGAGGCCTATGGCTCAAAAAAGCAACTTTGGAAAAACTTGGCAAAAGCCAGTCTATCCTACAGGTTCCAAAGGAACTCTGACCTTCACTCTTACAGCCCTGTACAGTGATAAAGACTTATTACAGGGCCTTGATTGCATCTACATAGTAGATGCTGACTGGAGGGGCAAACTTAAGGTTAGAATGGTTCAGCCAACCCTAACTATTGCTACTTTCTTAAATGTTAGGATATTTCTGAGGCCATTGGCTCAAACAGGCTTCCTTGGACAGACTTGGCGCAAAACACACCATTTCTGATGTTTCCAAATGAACCCTGGGCTTCACCCTTGAACCTCTATACAGGGACCGTTTCATAGTTTTAAGGTTGAAAGACACAAGTCTGTCAAGTTCAACCTAAAAGCTAATGTGTTGATTCAGAGGAAGGCAAAAACCCCATGAGGCAGATGCTAATTGCCCCATATTAGGGGAAAAATTCCTTCCCGACTCCACATATGGCAATCAGACTAGTTCCCTGGATCAACGTCCCATAACAAAATCTAGTACGGATAACCTGCAATTTTATATTATTTAAGAAAGGCACACACATGCCCTCCTTGAATTTTTTTTAGAAAATTAAGTATTTCAATTTCATGTGGTAGAGAGTTTCATAACCTCATTGCTCACACAATAAAAATTTGCCAACTAACTTCCTTTAGACAAAGTGAATTAGGATCTTTATGCTAGAGTAATTGAATTAACTCTAACTGAAATAGATTAATGCTTTTTTCCTAAATGTTGAAATTTGTTTAAATCCATCAGCTCAAAAAGGCTTTCTCGGACAGACTTGGCGCAAGCTACTCCATTCTGCAGATCCCAAGGGAACCCTGGCCTTTACCATTACACCCCTGTACAGGGATAGATACTTACCATAGGTCCAGGGCTGCATCTACAGAGTAGCTGCTGGCCGGAGGAGCGAGCTTGAGGCTATAGTGGTTGATTCAACTCTAACTAAAGCTTTTTTTACCTAAATACTGGGATCTGTTTAAGGCTGTTGGCTCAAACAGACTTCCTCGGACAGACTTGGCGCAAGCTACTCCATTCTGCAGATCCCAAGGGAACCCTGGTTTTTACCATTACACCCCTGTACAGGGATAGATACTTACCATAGGCCCAGGGTTGCATCTACAGAGTAGCTGCTGGCCGGAGGAGTGCGCTTGAGGCTTGAGCAGTTGAATCAATCCTAACTAAAGAAAAACCTATCTAATGCCACTTTCTTGTTAGGACCTGTCTGAGGCCTATGGCTCAAAAAAGCTTCTTTGGAAAGACTTGGCAAAAGCCAGTCTATCCTACAGGTTCCAAAGGAACTCTGGCCTTCACTCTTCCAGCCCTGTACAGCGATAAAGACTTATTACAGGGCCTTGATTGCATCTACATAGTAGATGCTGACTGGAGGGGCAAACTTAAGGCTAGAATGGTTCAGCCAACCCTAACTATTGCTACTTTCTTAAATGTTAGGATATTTCTGAGGCCGTTGGCTCAAACAGGCTTCCTTGGACAGACTTGGCGCAAAACACACCATTTCTGATGTTTCCAAATGAACCCTGGGCTTCACCCTTGAACCTCTATACAGGGACCGTTTCATAGTTTTAAGGTTGAAAGACACAAGTCCATCAAGTTCAACCTAAAAGCTAATGTGTTGATCCAGAGGAAGGCAAAAACCCCATGAGGCAGATGCTAATTGCCCCATATTAGGGGAAAAATTCCTTCCCGACTCCACATATGGCAATCAGACTAGTTCCCTGGATCAACGTCCCATAACAAAATCTAGTACGGATAACCTGCAATTTTATATTATTCAAGAAAGGCACACACATGCCCTCCTTGAATTTTTTTTAGAAAATTAAGTATTTCAATTTCATGTGGTAGAGAGTTTCATAACCTCATTGCTCACACAATAAAAATTTGCCAACTAACTTCCTTTAGACAAAGTGAATTAGGATCTTTATGCTAGAGTAATTGAATTAACTCTAACTGAAATAGATTAATGCTTTTTTCCTAAATGTTGAAATTTGTTTAAATCCATCAGCTCAAAAAGGCTTTCTCGGACAGACTTGGCGCAAGCTACTCCATTCTGCAGATCCCAAGGGAACCCTGGCCTTTACCATTACACCCCTGTACAGGGATAGATACTTACCATAGGCCCAGGGTTGCATCTACAGAGTAGCTGCTGGCCGGAGGAGCGAGCTTGAGGCTATAGTGGTTGATTCAACTCTAACTAAAGCTTTTTTTTCCTAAATACTGGGATCTGTTTAAGGCTGTTGGCTCAAACAGACTTCCTCGGACAGACTTGGCGCAAGCTACTCCATTCTGCAGATCCCAAGGGAACCCTGGTTTTTACCATTACACCCCTGTACAGGGATAGATACTTACCATAGGCCCAGGGTTGCATCTACAGAGTAGCTGCTGGCCGGAGGAGTGCGCTTGAGGCTTGAGTAGTTGAGTAAATCCTAACTAAAGAAATACCTATCTAATGACACTTTCTTGTTAGGACCTGTCTGAGGCCTATGGCTCAAAAAAGCTTCTTTGGAAAAACTTGGCAAAAGCCAGTCTATCCTACAGGTTCCAAAGGAACTCTGACCTTCACTCTTACATCCCTGTACAGTGATAAAGACTTATTACAGGGCCTTGATTGCATCTACATAGTAGATGCTGACTGGAGGGGCAAACTTAAGGTTAGAATGGTTCAGCCAACCCTAACTATTGCTACTTTCTTAAATGTTAGGATATTTCTGAGGCCGTTGGCTCAAACAGGCTTCCTTGGACAGACTTGGCGCAAAACACACCATTTCTGATGTTTCCAAATGAACCCTGGGCTTCACCCTTGAACCTCTATACAGGGACCGTTTCATAGTTTTAAGGTTGAAAGACACAAGTCCATCAAGTTCAACCTAAAAGCTAATGTGTTGATCTAGAGGAAGGCAAAAACCCCATGAGGCAGATGCTAATTGCCCCATATTAGGGGAAAAATTCCTTCCCGACTCCACATATGGCAATCAGACTAGTTCCCTGGATCAACGTCCCATAACAAAATCTAGTACGGATAACCTGCAATTTTATATTATTCAGGAAAGGCACACACATGCCCTCCTTGAATTTTTTTTAGAAAATTAAGTATTTCAATTTCATGTGGTAGAGAGTTTCATAACCTCATTGCTCACACAATAAAAATTTGCCAACTAACTTCCTTTAGACAAAGTGAATTAGGATCTTTATGCTAGAGTAATTGAATTAACTCTAACTGAAATAGATTAATGCTTTTTTCCTAAATGTTGAAATTTGTTTAAATCCATCAGCTCAAAAAGGCTTTCTCGGACAGACTTGGCGCAAGCTACTCCATTCTGCAGATCCCAAGGGAACCCTGGCCTTTACCATTACACCCCTGTACAGGGATAGATACTTACCATAGGCCCAGGGTTGCATCTACAGAGTAGCTGCTGGCCGGAGGAGCGAGCTTGAGGCTATAGTGGTTGATTCAACTCTAACTAAAGCTTTTTTTTCCTAAATACTGGGATCTGTTTAAGGCTGTTGGCTCAAACAGACTTCCTCGGACAGACTTGGCGCAAGCTACTCCATTCTGCAGATCCCAAGGGAACCCTGGTTTTTACCATTACACCCCTGTACAGGGATAGATACTTACCATAGGCCCAGGGTTGCATCTACAGAGTAGCTGCTGGCCGGAGAAGTGCGCTTGAGGCTTGAGTAGTTGAGTCAATCCTAACTAAAGAAAAACCTATCTAATGACACTTTCTTGTTAGGACCTGTCTGAGGCCTATGGCTCAAAAAAGCTTCTTTGGAAAAACTTGGCAAAAGCCAGTCTATCCTACAGGTTCCAAAGGAACTCTGACCTTCACTTTTACATCCCTGTACAGTGATAAAGACTTATTACAGGGCCTTGATTGCATCTACATAGTAGATGCTGACTGGAGGGGCAAACTTAAGGTTAGAATGGTTCAGCCAACCCTAACTATTGCTACTTTCTTAAATGTTAGGATATTTCTGAGGCCGTTGGCTCAAACAGGCTTCCTTGGACAGACTTGGCGCAAAACACACCATTTCTGATGTTTCCAAATGAACCCTGGGCTTCACCCTTGAACCTCTATACAGGGACCGTTTCATAGTTTTAAGGTTGAAAGACACAAGTCCATCAAGTTCAACCTAAAAGCTAATGTGTTGATCCAGAGGAAGGCAAAAACCCCATGAGGCAGATGCTAATTGCCCCATATTAGGGGAAAAATTCCTTCCCGACTCCACATATGGCAATCAGACTAGTTCCCTGGATCAACGTCCCATAACAAAATCTAGTACGGATAACCTGCAATTTTATATTATTCAAGAAAGGCACACACATGCCCTCCTTGAATTTTTTTTTAGAAAATTAAGTATTTCAATTTCATGTGGTAGAGAGTTTCATAACCTCATTGCTCACACAATAAAAATTTGCCAACTAACTTCCTTTAGACAAAGTGAATTAGGATCTTTATGCTAGAGTAATTGAATTAACTCTAACTGAAATAGATTAATGCTTTTTTCCTAAATGTTGAAATTTGTTTAAATCCATCAGCTCAAAAAGGCTTTCTCGGACAGACTTGGCGCAAGCTACTCCATTTTGCAGATCCCAAGGGAACCCTGGCCTTTACCATTACACCCCTGTACAGGGATAGATACTTACCATAGGCCCAGGGTTGCATCTACAGAGTAGCTGCTGGCCGGAGGAGCGAGCTTGAGGCTATAGTGGTTGATTCAACTCTAACTAAAGCTTTTTTTTCCTAAATACTGGGATCTGTTTAAGGCTGTTGGCTCAAACAGACTTCCTCGGACAGACTTGGCGCAAGCTACTCCATTCTGCAGATCCCAAGGGAACCCTGGTTTTTACCATTACACCCCTGTACAGGGATAGATACTTACCATAGGCCCAGGGTTGCATCTACAGAGTAGCTGCTGGCCGGAGGAGTGCGCTTGAGGCTTGAGTAGTTGAGTCAATCCTAACTAAAGAAAAACCTATCTAATGACACTTTCTTGTTAGGACCTGTCTGAGGCCTATGGCTCAAAAAAGCTTCTTTGGAAAAACTTGGCAAAAGCCAGTCTATCCTACAGGTTCCAAAGGAACTCTGACCTTCACTCTTACATCCCTGTACAGTGATAAAGACTTATTACAGGGCCTTGATTGCATCTACATAGTAGATGCTGACTGGAGGGGCAAACTTAAGGTTAGAATGGTTCAGCCAACCCTAACTATTGCTACTTTCTTAAATGTTAGGATATTTCTGAGGCCGTTGGCTCAAACAGGCTTCCTTGGACAGACTTGGCGCAAAACACACCATTTCTGATGTTTCCAAATGAACCCTGGGCTTCACCCTTGAACCTCTATACAGGGACCGTTTCATAGTTTTAAGGTTGAAAGACACAAGTCCATCAAGTTCAACCTAAAAGCTAATGTGTTGATCCAGAGGAAGACAAAAACCCCATGAGGCAGATGCTAATTGCCCCATATTAGGGGAAAAATTCCTTCCCGACTCCACATATGGCAATCAGACTAGTTCCCTGGATCAACGTCCCATAACAAAATCTAGTACGGATAACCTGCAATTTTATATTATTCAAGAAAGGCACACACATGCCCTCCTTGAATTTTTTTTTAGAAAATTAAGTATTTCAATTTCATGTGGTAGAGAGTTTCATAACCTCATTGCTCACACAATAAAAATTTGCCAACTAACTTCCTTTAGACAAAGTGAATTAGGATCTTTATGCTAGAGTAATTGAATTAACTCTAACTGAAATAGATTAATGCTTTTTTCCTAAATGTTGAAATTTGTTTAAATCCATCAGCTCAAAAAGGCTTTCTCGGACAGACTTGGCGCAAGCTACTCCATTCTGCAGATCCCAAGGGAACCCTGGCCTTTACCATTACACCCCTGTACAGGGATAGATACTTACCATAGGCCCAGGGTTGCATCTACAGAGTAGCTGCTGGCCGGAGGAGCGAGCTTGAGGCTATAGTGGTTGATTCAACTCTAACTAAAGCTTTTTTTTCCTAAATACTGGGATCTGTTTAAGGCTGTTGGCTCAAACAGACTTCCTCGGACAGACTTGGCGCAAGCTACTCCATTCTGCAGATCCCAAGGGAACCCTGGTTTTTACCATTACACCCCTGTACAGGGATAGATACTTACCATAGCCCCAGGGTTGCATCTACAGAGTAGCTGCTGGCCGGAGGAGTGCGCTTGAGGCTTGAGTAGTTGAGTCAATCCTAACTAAAGAAAAACCTATCTAATGACACTTTCTTGTTAGGACCTGTCTGAGGCCTATGGCTCAAAAAAGCTTCTTTGGAAAAACTTGGCAAAAGCCAGTCTATCCTACAGGTTCCAAAGGAACTCTGACCTTCACTCTTACATCCCTGTACAGTGATAAAGACTTATTACAGGGCCTTGATTGCATCTACATAGTAGATGCTGACTGGAGGGGCAAACTTAAGGTTAGAATGGTTCAGCCAACCCTAACTATTGCTACTTTCTTAAATGTTAGGATATTTCTGAGGCCGTTGGCTCAAACAGGCTTCCTTGGACAGACTTGGCGCAAAACACACCATTTCTGATGTTTCCAAATGAACCCTGGGCTTCACCCTTGAACCTCTATACAGGGACCGTTTCATAGTTTTAAGGTTGAAAGACACAAGTCCATCAAGTTCAACCTAAAAGCTAATGTGTTGATCCAGAGGAAGGCAAAAACCCCATGAGGCAGATGCTAATTGCCCCATATTAGGGGAAAAATTCCTTCCCGACTCCACATATGGCAATCAGACTAGTTCCCTGGATCAACGTCCCATAACAAAATCTAGTACGGATAACCTGCAATTTTATATTATTCAAGAAAGGCACACACATGCCCTCCTTGAATTTTTTTTAGAAAATTAAGTATTTCAATTTCATGTGGTAGAGAGTTTCATAACCTCATTGCTCACACAATAAAAATTTGCCAACTAACTTCCTTTAGACAAAGTGAATTAGGATCTTTATGCTAGAGTAATTGAATTAACTCTAACTGAAATAGATTAATGCTTTTTTCCTAAATGTTGAAATTTGTTTAAATCCATCAGCTCAAAAAGGCTTTCTCGGACAGACTTGGCGCAAGCTACTCCATTCTGCAGATCCCAAGGGAACCCTGGCCTTTACCATTACACCCCTGTACAGGGATAGATATTTACCATAGGCCCAGGGCTGCATCTACAGAGTAGCTGCTGGCCGGAGGAGCGAGCTTGAGGCTATAGTGGTTGATTCAACTCTAACTAAAGCTTTTTTTTCCTAAATACTGGGATCTGTTTAAGGCTGTTGGCTCAAACAGACTTCCTCGGACAGACTTGGCGCAAGCTACTCCATTCTGCAGATCCCAAGGGAACCCTGGTTTTTACCATTACACACCTGTACAGGGATAGATACTTACCATAGGCCCAGGGTTGCATCTACAGAGTAGCTGCTGCCCGGAGGAGTGCGTTTGAGGCTTGAGTAGTTGAATCAATCCTAACTAAAGAAAAACCTATCTAATGACACTTTCTTGTTAGGACCTGTCTGAGGCCTATGGCTCAAAAAAGCTTCTTTGGAAAGACTTGGCAAAAGCCAGTCTATCCTACAGGTTCCAAAGGAACTCTGACCTTCACTCTTACATCCCTGTACAGTGATAAAGACTTATTACAGGGCCTTGATTGCATCTACATAGTAGATGCTGACTGGAGGGGCAAACTTAAGGTTAGAATGGTTCAGCCAACCCTAACTATTGCTACTTTCTTAAATGTTAGGATATTTCTGAGGCCGTTGGCTCAAACAGGCTTCCTTGGACAGACTTGGCGCAAAACACACCATTTCTGATGTTTCCAAATGAACCCTGGGCTTCACCCTTGATCCTCTATACAGGGACCGTTTCATAGTTTTAAGGTTGAAAGACACAAGTCCATCAAGTTCAACCTAAAAGCTAATGTGTTGATCCAGAGGAAGACAAAAACCCCATGAGGCAGATGCTAATTGCCCCATATTAGGGGAAAAATTCCTTCCCGACTCCACATATGGCAATCAGACTAGTTCCCTGGATCAACGTCCCATAACAAAATCTAGTACGGATAACCTGCAATTTTATATTATTCAAGAAAGGCACACACATGCCCTCCTTGAATTTTTTTTTAGAAAATTAAGTATTTCAATTTCATGTGGTAGAGAGTTTCATAACCTCATTGCTCACACAATAAAAATTTGCCAACTAACTTCCTTTAGACAAAGTGAATTAGGATCTTTATGCTAGAGTAATTGAATTAACTCTAACTGAAATAGATTAATGCTTTTTTCCTAAATGTTGAAATTTGTTTAAATCCATCAGCTCAAAAAGGCTTTCTCAGACAGACTTGGCGCAAGCTACTCCATTCTGCAGATCCCAAGGGAACCCTGGCCTTTACCATTACACCCCTGTACAGGGATAGATACTTACCATAGGCCCAGGGTTGCATCTACAGAGTAGCTGCTGGCCGGAGGAGCGAGCTTGAGGCTATAGTGGTTGATTCAACTCTAACTAAAGCTTTTTTTTCCTAAATACTGGGATCTGTTTAAGGCTGTTGGCTCAAACAGACTTCCTCGGACAGACTTGGCGCAAGCTACTCCATTCTGCAGATCCCAAGGGAACCCTGGTTTTTACCATTACACCCCTGTACAGGGATAGATACTTACCATAGGCCCAGGGTTGCATCTACAGAGTAGCTGCTGGCCGGAGGAGTGCGCTTGAGGCTTGAGTAGTTGAGTCAATCCTAACTAAAGAAAAACCTATCTAATGACACTTTCTTGTTAGGACCTGTCTGAGGCCTATGGCTCAAAAAAGCTTCTTTGGAAAAACTTGGCAAAAGCCAGTCTATCCTACAGGTTCCAAAGGAACTCTGACCTTCACTCTTACATCCCTGTACAGTGATAAAGACTTATTACAGGGCCTTGATTGCATCTACATAGTAGATGCTGACTGGAGGGGCAAACTTAAGGTTAGAATGGTTCAGCCAACCCTAACTATTGCTACTTTCTTAAATGTTAGGATATTTCTGAGGCCGTTGGCTCAAACAGGCTTCCTTGGACAGACTTGGCGCAAAACACACCATTTCTGATGTTTCCAAATGAACCCTGGGCTTCACCCTTGAACCTCTATACAGGGACCGTTTCATAGTTTTAAGGTTGAAAGACACAAGTCCATCAAGTTCAACCTAAAAGCTAATGTGTTGATCCAGAGGAAGGCAAAAACCCCATGAGGCAGATGCTAATTGCCCCATATTAGGGGAAAAATTCCTTCCCGACTCCACATATGGCAATCAGACTAGTTCCCTGGATCAACGTCCCATAACAAAATCTAGTACGGATAACCTGCAATTTTATATTATTTAAGAAAGGCACACACATGCCCTCCTTGAATTTTTTTTAGAAAATTAAGTATTTCAATTTCATGTGGTAGAGAGTTTCATAACCTCATTGCTCACACAATAAAAATTTGCCAACTAACTTCCTTTAGACAAAGTGAATTAGGATCTTTATGCTAGAGTAATTGAATTAACTCTAACTGAAATAGATTAATGCTTTTTTCCTAAATGTTGAAATTTGTTTAAATCCATCAGCTCAAAAAGGCTTTCTCGGACAGACTTGGCGCAAGCTACTCCATTCTGCAGATCCCAAGGGAACCCTGGCCTTTACCATTACACCCCTGTACAGGGATAGATACTTACCATAGGCCCAGGGCTGCATCTACAGAGTAGCTGCTGGCCGGAGGAGCGAGCTTGAGGCTATAGTGGTTGATTCAACTCTAACTAAAGCTTTTTTTTCCTAAATACTGGGATCTGTTTAAGGCTGTTGGCTCAAACAGACTTCCTCGGACAGACTTGGCGCAAGCTACTCCATTCTGCAGATCCCAAGGGAACCCTGGTTTTTACCATTACACCCCTGTACAGGGATAGATACTTACCATAGGCCCAGGGTTGCATCTACAGAGTAGCTGCTGGCCGGAGGAGTGCGCTTGAGGCTTGAGTAGTTGAATCAATCCTAACTAAAGAAAAACCTATCTAATGCCACTTTCTTGTTAGGACCTGTCTGAGGCCTATGGCTCAAAAAAGCTTCTTTGGAAAGACTTGGCAAAAGCCAGTCTATCCTACAGGTTCCAAAGGAACTCTGGCCTTCACTCTTACAGCCCTGTACAGCGATAAAGACTTATTACAGGGCCTTGATTGCATCTACATAGTAGATGCTGACTGGAGGGGCAAACTTAAGGCTAGAATGGTTCAGCCAACCCTAACTATTGCTACTTTCTTAAATGTTAAGATATTTCTGAGGCCGTTGGCTCAAACAGGCTTCCTTGGACAGACTGGGCGCAAAACACACCATTTCTGATGTTTCCAAATGAACCCTGGGCTTCACCCTTGAACCTCTATACAGGGACCGTTTCATAGTTTTAAGGTTGAAAGACACAAGTCCATCAAGTTCAACCTAAAAGCTAATGTGTTGATCCAGAGGAAGGCAAAAACCCCATGAGGCAGATGCTAATTGCCCCATATTAGGGGAAAAATTCCTTCCCGACTCCACATATGGCAATCAGACTAGTTCCCTGGATCAACGTCCCATAACAAAATCTAGTACGGATAACCTGCAATTTTATATTATTCAAGAAAGGCACACACATGCCCTCCTTGAATTTTTTTTAGAAAATTAAGTATTTCAATTTCATGTGGTAGAGAGTTTCATAACCTCATTGCTCACACAATAAAAATTTGCCAACTAACTTCCTTTAGACAAAGTGAATTAGGATCTTTATGCTAGAGTAATTGAATTAACTCTAACTGAAATAGATTAATGCTTTTTTCCTAAATGTTGAAATTTGTTTAAATCCATCAGCTCAAAAAGGCTTTCTCGGACAGACTTGGCGCAAGCTACTCCATTCTGCAGATCCCAAGGGAACCCTGGCCTTTACCATTACACCCCTGTACAGGGATAGATACTTACCATAGGCCCAGGGCTGCATCTACAAAGTAGCTGCTGGCCGGAGGAGCGAGCTTGAGGCTATAGTGGTTGATTCAACTCTAACTAAAGCTTTTTTTTCCTAAATACTGGGATCTGTTTAAGGCTGTTGGCTCAAACAGACTTCCTCGGACAGACTTGGCGCAAGCTACTCCATTCTTCAGATCCCAAGGGAACCCTGTTTTTTACCATTACACCCCTGTACAGGGATAGATACTTACCATAGGCCCAGGGTTGCATCTACAGAGTAGCTGCTGGCCGGAGGAGTGCGCTTGAGGCTTGAGTAGTTGAATCAATCCTAACTAAAGAAAAACCTATCTAATGCCACTTTCTTGTTAGGACCTGTCTGAGGCCTATGGCTCAAAAAAGCTTCTTTGGAAAGACTTGGCAAAAGCCAGTCTATCCTACAGGTTCCAAAGGAACTCTGGCCTTCACTCTTTCAGCTCTGTACAGCGATAAAGACTTATTGCAGGGCCTTGATTGCATCTACATAGTAGATACTGACTGGAGGGGCAAACTTAAGGCTAGAATGGTTCAGCCAACCCTAACTATTGCTACTTTCTTAAATGTTAGGATATTTCTGAGGCCGTTGGCTCAAACAGGCTTCCTTGGACAGACTGGGCGCAAAACACACCATTTCTGATGTTTCCAAATGAACCCTGGGCTTCACCCTTGATCCTCAATACATGGACAGTTTCATAGTTTTAAGGTTGAAAGACACAAGTCCATCAAGTTCAACCTAAAAGCTAATGTGTTGATCCAGAGGAAGGCAAAAACCCCATGAGGCAGATGCTAATTGCCCCATATTAGAGGAAAAATTCCTTCCCGACTCCACATATGGCAATCAGACTAGTTCCCTGGATCAACGTCCCATAACAAAATCTAGTACGGATAACCTGCAATTTTATATTATTCAAGAAAGGCACACATATGCCCTCCTTGAATTTTTTTTAGAAAATTAAGTATTTCAAGTTCATGTGGTAGAGAGTTCCATAACCTCATTGCTCACACAATTAAAATTTGCCAACTAACTTCCTTTAGACAAAGTGAATTAGGATCTTTATGCTAGAGTAATTGAATTAACTCTAACTGAAATAGATTAATGCTTTTTTCCTAAATGTTGAAATTTGTTTAAATCCATCAGCTCAAAAAGGCTTTCTCGGACAGACTTGGCGCAAGCTACTCCATTCTGCAGATCCCAAGGGAACCCTGGCCTTTACCATTACACGCCTGTACATGGATAGATACTTACCATAGGCCCAGGGCTGCATCTACAGAGTAGCTGCTGGCCGGAGGAGCGAGCTTGAGGCTATAGTGGTTGATTCAACTCTAACTGAAGCTTTTTTTTTTCCTAAATACTGGGATCTGTTTAAGGCTGTTGGCTCAAACAGACTTCCTCGGACAGACTTGGCGCAAGCTACTCCATTCTGCAGATCCCAAGGGAACCCAGGTTTTTACCATTACACCCCTGTACAGGGATAGATACTTACCATAGGCCCAGGGTTGCATCTACAGAGTAGCTGCTGGCCGGAGGAGTGCGCTTGAGGCTTGAGTAGTTGAATCAATCCTAACTAAAGAAAAACCTATCTAATGCCACTTTCTTGTTAGGACCTGTCTGAGGCCTATGGCTCAAAAAAGCTTCTTTGGAAAGACTTGGCAAAAGCCAGTCTATCCTACAGGTTCCAAAGGAACTCTGGCCTTCACTCTTACAGCCCTGTACAGCGATAAAGACTTATTACATGGCCTTGATTGCATCTACATAGTAGATGCTGACTGGAGGGGCAAACTTAAGGCTAGAATGGTTCAGCCACCCTAACTATTGCTACTTTCTGAAATGTTAGGATATTTCTGAGGCCGTTGGCTCAAACAGGCTTCCTTGGACAGACTGGGCGCAAAACACACCATTTCTGATGGTTCCAAATGAACCCTGGGCTTCACCCTTGAACCTCAATACAGGGACAGTTTCATAGTTTTAAGGTTGAAAGACACAAGTCCATCAAGTTCAACCTAAAAGCTAATGTGTTGATCCAGAGGAAGGCAAAAACCCCATGAGGCAGATGCTAATTGCCCCATTTTAGGGGAAAAATTCCTTCCCGACTCCACATATGGCAATCAGACTAGTTCCCTGGATCAACGTCCCATAATAAAATCTATTACCACTAACCTGAAATGTTATATTATTCAAGGAACATTTTTCATCAAGCAGTTTTCACCGGAAATGTGTTGCACAACTGTTTGAATCTCAGTAAATTCCTGCGCAACTTACATTTAAATACTCTGACCTTTTTACACCCACTCTTTTAACTTCTTAAATAGTGAACAGAGCTTATCTGGACCGCTTGTGGCTTAGCTTTACCTGAAAACTTATTACAAATTAGGCTGGAAAAGTGGTGTAAAATAGGACTGAAATTGACTCCATCTTTTGACTGGAGTACATTTCTTGAGGTGTAGTACGTCAGCTTTAAGGGGATATTTCAATAAATGAATGACCCTGGCTGCAGGTATAAAGAATCAAACTGTGCTGTCCTGACCCATTCCTGGGATTGTGTATGGCACTGCCATCACCTCAATACTGCCGCAGCCAACAAATGTAATCAGACGGACTGCCCAGCTGAGCGCACTGAGCTGCTGCAGCTCTGAGATGGTGGAACCTCTTTTTTTTAATTAAATGACCTGCAGCTAGGGACATTCATTTATTGAAAGGGAACAACCCCTTTAAGGATGAGTCAAGTTCATTAAGAGGTTTAGTCTTTTTAATGAATTTGGTGCACGTTCCTCCAATAGGCGCTTCATGAATGCTGGTATAGAAATCCACCAGCCTTGGTGAATCGGCCACCATAGGTGTACATGGCATGAGCATATACAGAACAGTTGTGTAGTATACGTTACCAGGCCCTCATGATGCTCTTGGTCCTGGATGGCCTTCCACAGTCTGCTTTCTTGCTTCATCATCTTGAAGGGCTCCACTTTCTTTTCTTCTGGCTGGCATGGTGCGGCTCTATCATCCTGCTCCTTTAACACGAAGGGACGAATGACTGTAAAGCTGCCAGGAGCGTTTTTTTATCCCCTTAGATCATTGTGACAACACAAAGTGATGACATAGACAAGTGGGTGAGGCGCCTTTATTCAGTCATCGGGTGTGGTCAGAAGAAATTAGCATATTCCGTGATGTTACTACAATGAGAACAGACATGAACATTCTATTCGGAACCCGACCGCCATTATCAGCGGAACCTTCACTGCTGTCAGATTGGCACTAAAAACAAAAAGAGACCGCGGTGAACCTGGACAGTAACAATCTACAGGGACAGTGACTGCTAAGCGGACTTCATGTCAGATGTTATGCAGTTTTGTCAGAAAAAAAACAATAAAATATGTAAAAGACAGGCTCCAATAAACCTTAAACACTGGGCTGTAGTCACAGATTCTCCTTCCACCTGCAGCACATTGCTCCCCTGCCTAACCCTCCCCGTCCTGCAGCATGTTTCTCACCGCTTAATTCTCCCACTCCTGCAGCACATCACTCCCCTGTCTAAACCTCCCCCTCTTGCGGCACATTGCTCCCGTCTAATCCTCCCCTCCTTGCAGCACATTGTGCCCTTTCTAAATCTCCCCCTTCCTGCACCACATCACCCACTGCCAAATCCCCTCTTGCACCACATCGCCCACTGCCAAATCCTGCACTTCCTGCAGCATATCGCTCCCTGCCTAATCCTCTCCTATTGCATTACATCACTCCCCTGCATAAGCCACCTCTTCCTGCAGCACATCGCTTCCCTGCCTAAGCCTCCCCCTCCTGCATTACATCACTCCCCTGCCTAATCCTCCTCTTCCTGCAGCACAGCGCTCCCTGCCTAATCCTCCTCTTCCTGCAGCACATCGCTCCCCTGACCCCCTCTTACGTGACATCTTTTCTATCAGTTACATTTGTGAAGTAACTGCTGTCTCCTGTGAGCAGTGGAGAGCGAAGCTGAGAGCCAGGAGGCTCTGCCCCTCTGCCCCTTCTTGCCACATCATCATCCATCTACATCAGGGCTGTCAAACTCAAATATATAGAGGGCCAAAAGGAAGAGTTTAACTCAGAAAAATAAGTCAACACTTTATCAGATGTTTCTGTGAAAACTTGAGTACAACAAATAAGATTTTGTTATTTTCCCTCAGTTATAAAAAAAATAGTTATGAGAAAAGTGTGACAAAAAGGAGTCATAAAATGCACCAAAATGAAATATCACAATTTATGGCTCAAATTGAGGTGAAGCAAGGAAGAGGTTGAGCTTAGCTAATGAGATGCATCAAACATACAGGTGCTTCTCACAAAATTAGAATATCATCAAAAAGTTTATTTATTTCAGTTCTTCAATCCAAAAAGTGAAACTCATATATTATACAGAGTCATTACAGAGTGATCTATTTCAAGTGTTTATTTCTGTTAATGTTGATAATGATGGCTTACAGCCAATGAAAACACAAAAGTCATTATCTCAGTAAATTAGAATAATTAACAAAAAACACCTGCAAAGGCTTCTTACGCATTTAAAAAGGTCCCTTTGTCTGTTTCAGTAGGCTCCACAATCATGGGGAAGACTGATGACTTGACAGATGTCCAGAAGGCAGTCATTGACACACTCCACAAGGAGTGTAAACCACAAAAGGTCATTGCTAAAGAAGCTGGCTGTTAACAGAGTGCTGTATCCAAGCATATTTATGGAAAGTTGAGTGGAAAGAAAAAGTGTGGTAGGAAGAGGTGCACAAGCTACCGGGATAACCGCAGCCTTGAAAAGATTGTTAAGGAAAGGCCATTCAAACATTTGGGGAAGATTCACAAGGAGTGGACTGCTGCTGGAGTCATTGCTTCAAGAGCCACCACACACAGACGTATCCAGGACATGGGCTACAAGTGTCACATTCCTTGTGTCGAGCCACTCATGACCAATAGACAACGCCAGAAGCATCTTACCTGGGCCAAGGAGAAAAACACCTGGACTGTTGCTCAGTGGTCCAAGGTGTTGTTTTCCGATGAAAGTAAATTTTGCATTTAATTTGGAAATCAAGGTCCCAGAGTCTGGAGGAAGAGTGGAGAGGCCACAATCCAAGCTGCTTGAGGTCTCGTGTGAAGTTTCCACAATCGGTGATGGTTTGGGGAGCCATGTCATCTGCTGGTGTAGGTCCACTGTGTTTTATCAAGACCAAAGTCAGCGCACCCGTCTACCAGGACATTGTAGAGCCCTTCATGCTTCCCTCTGCCCACAAGCTTTTTGGAGATGGAAATGTCATTTTCCAGCAGGACTTGGCCCCTGTCCACACGGCCAAAAGTACCAATACCTGGTTTACACAACAGTATCACTGTGCTTGATTGGCAGCAAACTCACCTGACCTTAACCCCATAGAGAATCTATTATAGAGAATCTATGGGGTATTGTCAAGAGAAAGATGAGAGACACCAGACCCAACAATGCAGACGAGCTGAAGGCTTCTATCAAAGCCACCTGGGCTTCCATAACACCTCAGCAGTGTCACAGGCTGATCGCCTCCATGCCACATTGCCGCATTGATGCAGTAATTGATGCAAAAGGAGCCTGGCCAAGTATTGAGGGCATTTACTGAACATATATTTCAGTAGGACAACATTTCAGATTTTAAAAACATTTTTCAAGCTGGTGTTATAAAGTATTCTAATTTACTGAGATAATAGCATTAACAGAAATAAACACTTGAAATAGATCACTCTGTCTGTAATGACTCTATATAATATGAGTTTTACTTTTTGTATTGAAGAACTGAAATAAATTAACTTTTTGATGATATTCTAATTTTGTGAGAAGCACCTATAGTATGCTATATGCCCAATTTTAACAAATGTACTGCAATTTTTCCTGAATGTGTTCAGAAATGTACAGATGTGTAAGCAGACAAATGCAGAGACTTAGGCTATGTGCCCACGATGCACAAAAGCTCCGGATTTTTCCTGAGCGTTTCTGCATCTCGCTGGCAGAAAAAACGCATGCGGATTGTACATGCGGATTGTACATGCGGATTGTACACGCGGATTGTACACGCGGATTGTACACGCGGATTGTATATGCGGATTGTACACGCGGATTGTACATGCGGATTGTATATGCGGATTGTACACGCGGATTGTACATGCGGATTGTATATGCGGATTGTACACGCGGATTGTACATGCGGATTGTACATGCGGATTGTATATGCGGATTGTACACGCGGATTGTACATGCGGATTGTATATGCGGATTGTACACGCGGATTGTACATGCGGATTGTACATGCGGATTGTACACGCGGATTGTACATGCGGATTGTACATGCGGATTGTATATGCGGATTGTACACGCGGATTGTACATGCGGATTGTATATGCGGATTGTACACGCGGATTGTACATGCGGATTGTATATGCGGATTGTACACGCGGATTGTACACGCGGATTGTACATGCGGATTGTACATGCGGATTGTATATGCGGATTGTACATGCGGATTGTACATGCGGATTGTACATGCGTTTTTCCTGCCAGGGACATGCAGAAGTGGAGCGTTCTTCACATGCATTTCCGCATGCGGGTTGACAAGCGCTTTACAAGCGATTTTAGCATCACTTGGAAAGTGCTTGTCAACTTGGTCACACTATAGAAATCCATGAAAACGGCATGGATTTATATAGTGTGACCCCAAAGACTGGTTAAAAATAAAAAAATAAATCTATACTTACCTTCCGATGGCCCCCGCAGTCTCGCTTCGCTCCGTCCTGGCTGCCGGCAGATCGCGGTACACTGAAGGACCTGCCGTCACATGACTATGACGTCAGCGCTGGTCCTTCAGTCCATCGCGAGCTGCCGACATGGGAGGACGAGCGCAGCGGGGGCCGTCAGAAGGTAAATATAACATTTATTTTTTATTTTATTCTTTATTTTGACAGGTTCTATGGTACCCGGGTCCGGAGGAGAGTCTCCCATCCTCCACACCCGGGTACCATCCGCACATTGAACGCATGTATTCCGCATGTGCTTATCTAGTGAAGCGGAATCCATGCGTTCCAATGCAAGTCAATGGCCAGGAAAACGCTGCGCTTCCGCAAAATAATTGGTAGTGCTGCGTTTTTTTCCGCAATGATAATCCGCAGCGGAAATTTCCGCAGCATGTGCACAGCACATGCGGACTATCATTGGGGAACATGGCAGACCTTCTAACATGCGTCTTTAAGCGTTTCTGCAGCGTTTTTGCCATGCGGAAACGCTTAAAATACGCGTCGTGGGCACACAGCCTTAGGCTATGTGCCCACGTAGCGTTTTTGTAGCGTTTTTGCGGCGTTTTTACGGCCGCGAAAACGCTTGTAAAACAGTCTGCCATGCAAAGCCATGTGAATTCGGATGTGCTGTGCACATGATGCGCTAATTTGCGCGCCGAATTCGCATTACTTTGCAAAACGCAGCATGACCATTTCTACTGCGATTACTCTGAAGCTTATTCGCGATGCGTGTGGTATCTGGGAGGAAGATGAGACTACAACTCCTCTTCATCCCGGCTACCACGCGGTGAAAAAAAGAAATAAAAAAGTTAAAAATAAACAAAACCTGTATATTCACCTCTCCGGCGGCCCCCGGTCTGCTCTCCGGTCTCCTCCGGTCTGCTGTCTGTACTGTCAGGACCTGCGCTGACGTCATTTAGTCAGGTGATGGTCGCATGACCGCTGACGTCGGCATCAGGTGATGGTCGCGTGGCCATCAGCTGACTAAATGACGTCACCGCAGGTCCTGACCGTACACTGCGGGACGCTGAAGAGAGAAGACGCGGCCGGGAGCAGACCGGAGGAGACCGGAGAGCAGACCGGGGGCCGCCGGAGAGGTGAATATACCGTTGTTTTTTTTTATTTATTAACGTTTTCTTTTTTTTACTATAGATGCTGCATTTAAAGCATCTAAGTTGTTCACACATTATAGATCCATGTCGGTTGCATGGATTTATATTGTGTGATCAACTTGTCAAGCACTTTTCCAAGTGATGCTCAAAATCGCTTGGAAAATTGCTTGAAAAAATGCATGTGAAAACGCTTCTCTCTGGCAGAAAAAACGCATGTAAATCTGCATCAAATCTGCTAGGTGTGCACACAGCCTTATAGCTGGTTTTGCTCTGAGCTGAGATGTCCGGGCTGAATAATGCTCTGGGAGCAGAACCCATCAGCAGAATCTGTCTGTTTCCTGCCTTGTAGCAGTGGATCCCGGCTATTTAGCTCACAGAGCATTGTCTACACAAGATACAATTGTATCCAATTTTCAGCTGGGAACAGGACTATGGACAAGTTTTGCAGCAACTGCATTTGTGATAGGAAATGTTGATCAATCTAGATTTTCTTCAGTGTTCTTATTCATTGCAGAAAATCTTAAAAAAGCCGAGGAATGTGGGCAACATGGTGGGTCAATGATTAACGCTGTGGGGCTGGGTTCATATAATAGCAAGGACAACATCTGCAAGGAGTTTGTATGTTCTCCCCGTGTTTGTGTGGGTTTCCTCCGGGTTCTCCGGTTTCCTCCCACACTCCAAAGACATACTGATAGGGAATTCATATTGTGAGCCCCAATGGGGACAGTGATGATAATGTCTGTAAGGTGCTACAAAATCTAACGGCGCTATATAAGAGAGTAAAATAAATATATAACTAAATAAAATGAATGTATTAAAAGGCTAAGATTGCAAAGAGCTTGTAAAAACAAGAAACTTTGCAATTTCCTTCTTATTCAAAATCTTCTCTGTTCTCAAGAAGGAAAAGATTTTTAATTCTGCAGTGTACAGCTCATTGCTATGGTTACTGACCACCTGAGAAGTGGCCGGTCTCCTTGGCAAGAAGCGCTCACTTGCAGACTGGTGGACTTCAGTGCCCCTGTGCCTGTCCCATTCTGCAGAGGCAAAGCCGCCTCTGCCCGCAGAATGCAAGAGGGCACAATTCAGACAAGCGGCTCAGCCAAGCCACCGGCCAGAACTGTAAATCTTCAGCTTCTGATGAGAGGAACACAAGACCACCCCTTTAATAAAGGAGTAGAGCAGAACTCATACAGTGATTAGTGGGGGTCTGACACCTGAAATCCCCAGACATCAGCTACTTCTGCAAGATGATGTACACAGTGTTAAGAGCTGGAATAGCACAGCTCCGCACACTGTGCAATGGCTGGTTTCGGGTACTACAGCTCAGATCACAATCATTTCAATAGGAGCTGCAGTACCAAGATCGGCCACTACACAGTGTACAGCGCTGTGCTGTTTGGGCTCTACGCTGAGTATTTCCAGCTGCTGTCTTATTGGTGAGGGGGCCGTGTGTTGGAACCTCACTGATCTGATATTGATGACCAGGGTCGGACTGCGGTGTCTGGGGCCCACAGGGGAAATTAACTCTAGGGGCCCACCTACAGCAAGATGCAAATATCTGTTATCCGCTCTCGCTGTTATAGTGGATCATTGACTGGCGGCTCCTGCACATCTACTGGGCGACACTCTAACTGGGATGGACATGTTTGCATTAAAGGGCTTCTTTGGTTAAAACTAGTGTTGAGCGAGTATGTTCTGTTAACCCTTTCGGCGAGTATGCTCGGGCCGAGCTCCGAGTATTTATAGCTGCTCGGTGATATGGTTGAATCGCTCCCGTGTGCATGATTTGCGACTGTTTGACGGTTTTAATACATGTGAGGAATGTGTAAGAAATAGACATTCCTCACATGTATTAACCCCTTAAGCCGCGGAGCATTTTCCGTTTTTGCATTTTCGCTTTTTGCTCCACTTGTTCCCAGAGCCATAGCGTTTTTATTTTTTGGTCAATATGGCCATGTTAGGGCTTAGTTTTTGCGGGACGAGTTGTACTTTTCAACGCCATTACTAGTTTTACCATGCCGTGTACGGGAAAACGGGAAAAAAATTCCAAGCGCCGTGAAATTGCAAAAAAAGTGCAATACCACTGAGGTTTTTTTTTATTTTTTTTACCACGTTCACTGAATGCTAAAACTGACCTGCCATTATTATTCTCCAGGTCATTAAGAGCTCGTAGACACCAAACATGTATAGGTTCTTTTTTATTTAAGTGATGAAAAAAAAATCCAAAGTTTGGTAAAAAAAAAAAAAAAAAATGGTGCCATTTTCCGAGACCCGTAGCGTCTCCATTTTTCGGGATCTGGGGCAGGGTGAGGGCTTATTTTTTGTGAACCGAGCTGAAGTTTTTATAGATGCTATTTTGGGGTAGATCCGATGTTTTGATCGTCCGTTATTGCATTTTATTGCAATTTTACGGTGACCAAAAAACGTAATTCTGGCGTTTAGAATTTTTTTCTCATTACGCCATTTACCGATCGCATTAATTCTATTTTTATATTGATAGATCAGGCGATTCTGAACGCGGCAATACCAAATATGTGTATGTGGGGTTTATTTTATGATTTTAGGGGGTGATTTAAACTTTTAAATTTTTTTATTTTTTTTCATATTTTTTAAAACTTTTTTTTTCACTTTTTGCTTGCTTCTGTAGTCTCCATAGGAGACTTAAAGCAGCAACTGTCCGATCACCTCTGCTACATACAGGGGACCAGCAGATCCCCTGTATGCAGCAGAAATGGTCCTGTCCTATGAGCACCGACCACTAGATGGCGCTCATAGCAATTCCACCCGCGCCTGTTGCGGGCACATGTCAGCTGTAAGAATCAGCTGACATGTGCTTGGTTCAGTGCGGGCTCAGCGCCGGAGCCCTCACTGAACCGGAGGATAACGACATGCGCGTACTAATACGTGACATGTCGTTAAGGGGTTAAAGCTGTCAAACAGTTGCAAATCATGCACACGGGAGCGATTCAACCATATCACCGAGCAGCTGTAAATACTCGGAGCTCGGGCCGAGCATACTCGGACAGAACATACTCGCTCAACACTAGTTAAAACAAGTTATCACCGATCCATGGGCTCTACAGGATAGGTGATCACTTATTGAGCATTTGTGTCCGAACATTGGAAAACGCACCTATCGGAAGAATGGGGAAGTTTTATCCCTGACAGAACACTTATCCCTATTTTAAAATGCTGCGGCAGGTGGGACGTCTGACCGTAGCTCTATTCATTCTCTTAGAGACTTGCAAAAAAGAGCAGCGCTCACAGCCACTGAGAGAATGAATGGATCAGTGGTCGCATCTCACATGCCGCTCCAGTCTAATGGGGAGAAAAGCTCCACATTCTGCCGGTGTGTGCAAGCAGTCAGACCCCCACCAATCAATATTATCAATGATCCTGTGGAGAGGTGATTACTTGTTTTCACCGGAGAACCCCTGTAAGTGCATCTCTGCCGCTCTGGTCCAAGTATTTAATCGCTAAGGCCACGGCCCTACTATCAGTATTCGGTCAGTGTCCAGTCAGTATTTTTTCTCAGGAGTGGGAGCCAAAACAGGTGATGAACAATCAGAGAAAAGGTATAATAGAAACAAGTCACCAATTCTGCATTAATCAACCATTCCTGGTTTCGGCAGCCACTCCTGAGAAAAATACTGACCAAATACTGATGGTGGGGCTGTGGCCTAATGGAAAAAAACCTTTTCCTAGTTAAGATCAGCGAGAATAAAATGACCGCCATACACAACACAGTCCACTATATCAACACCAATAATACCACATACAAAAGGGACAAATATCGCCACACCTTGACTAGATCACATATTACCACTACATAGTGACCGAATAATACCACATACAAGGAACAAATATGGCCAAACTATGACCAGACCATATATTACCACCCCAAGGTGACCAAATACTACAATACTGATCATGAATACAAAACCACAATACTAACAACACTGTTATTACCACCTGCAACATTATACACAGGAGCTCTGTATATAGTGTCAGTGTACAGGTAACACAGTGATCACCAGTGACATTATAGACAGGAGCTCTGTATATAGTGTATAGGTAATACAGTGATCACCAGTGACATACACAGGAGCTCTGTATATACTATATACACACGTGGTCAAAATTGTTGGTACCCCTCGTTTAATGAAAGAAAAACCCACAATGGTCACAGAAAAAACTTGAATCTGACAAAAGTAATAATAAATTAAAAATCGATGAAAATGAACAAATGAAAGACAGACATTGCTTTTCAACCCTGCTTCCACAGAATTTAAAAAAAAATTAAACTCTTGAAATAGGCCTGGACAGAAATGATGGTACCCCTGAAAATAATGTGACAAAAGGGACATGTTAAATCAAGTTGTGTCCACTAATTAGCATCACAGGTGTCGACAATCTTGTAATCAGTCAGTGGGCCTGTATATAGGGCTACAGATACTCACTGTGCTGTTTGGTGACATGGTGTGTACCACACTCAACATGGACCAAAGGAAGCAAAGGAAAGAGTTGTCTCAGGAGATTAGAAAGAAAATTATAGACAAGCATGTTAAAGGTAAAGGTTATAAGACCATCTCCAAGCAGCTTGATGTTCCTGTAACTACAGTTGCACATATTATTCAGAAATTTAAGATCCATGGGACTGTAGCCAACCTCCCTGGACGTGGCCGCAGGAGGAAAATTGATAACAAATCAAAGAGACGAATAATATGAATGGTAACAAAAGAGCCCAGGAAAACTTCTAAAGAGATTAAAGGTGAACTTCAAGCTCAAGGAACATCAGTGTCAGATCGCACCATCCGTCGTTGTTTGATCTAAAGTGGACTTCATGGGAGACGACCAAGGAGTACACCATTGTTGAAAAAAAATCATAAAAAAGCCAGACTGGAATTTGCCAAACTACATGTTCACAAGTCACAAAGCTTTTAGGAGAATGCCCTATGGACAGATGAGACAAAAATGGAAGTTTTTGGCAAGGCACATCAGATCTATGTTCACAGATGGAAAAATGAAGCATATCAAGATAAGAACACTGTCCCTACTGTGAAACATGGAGGAGTCTCTTTTATGTTTTGGGGCTGGTCTGCCGCATCTGGCACAGGGTGTCTTGAATCTGTGCAGGGTACAATGAAATCTCAAGACTATCAAGGGATTCTAGAGAGAAATGTGCTGCCCAGTGTCAGAAAGCGTGGTCTCAGTCGCAGGTCATGGGTCTTGCAACAGTATTATGACCCAAAACACACAGCTAAAAACACCCAACAATGGCTAAGAGGAAAACATTGGACTATTCTGAAGTGGCTTCTATGAGCCCTGACCTAAATCCTATTGAGCATCTTTGGAAAGAGCTGAAACATGACGTCTGGAAAAGGCAACCTTCAACCATGAGACAACTGGAGCAGTTTGCTCATGAGGAGTGGCCAAAATACCTGTGGAGAGGTGCAGAAGTCTCATTGACAGTTACAGGAGTCGTTTGATTGCAGTGATTGCGTCAAAAGGTTGTTCAGCAAAATATTAAGTTAAGAAGAACCATCATTTCTGTCCAGGCCTGTTTCATCAGTTTATTTTATTTTTTTTATTCTGTGGAAGCAGAAAAGCAATGTCTGACTTTCATTTGTTCATTTTCATAGATTTTTAATTTATTATTACTTTTGTCAGATTCAAGTTATTTCTGTGACCATTGTGGGTTTTTCTTTCATTAAACGAGGGGTACCAACAGTTTTGACCACGTGTGTGGTGTAAGTGTACATGTGTGTCACCCTGGCCTGGATGCCACAAGTGTAATTAAAGCTGTGTCTGAGAGCAGGGGGGAGGTTCTCTAGTCAGGGGAACATTAGCATGCAATGCCTCCTGTCTCAGGCCAGTAGGGGGAGCAGGCTGCCCCTATAAAAGCTGGTGCTGAGGGCAGGGTTAGAGAGAACCCAGATGACCTGTCTCAGGACTGAGACGTGTCTCAGCAGAGCAGGGACAGACAGTTGCACTGCACCTAAGAGGAAGTGTGGCAGGAGGAGAGCCACAAGACAGAGACAAGAGGCGAAGAGAGCCTGTCTTGGCAGATAACAGACTTAATCTACCAGACTTTGGTGTCTGAGGCTGGAAGGATTCCACATCCCCCAGCAGAGAACCAGTCCGCAAGGGACTGTATATTCCTTGGCCTAAGAAGCCTGGAGGCTCTGCAACAACAGAAGGGACCAGTAAAGCCATACAAGGCTGGGAGCAGAAAGGAACCCACGTCGCAGGCCATACAGGCGAGAAAACACGGAAAGCTCGGAAACGTGGGCTGTTACCCTATCAGGAGGAGATAGCCAGAAGGAGCGCAGAAAGCACGGTAGGCCTACACCCTCACCCTGACCAGGGCCAATTTCCCCGCTGCTCTCAGACATCCAGGTCCCCTCCTAGCCGGGACTGTTTGTGGGTCAGTTTACCTGTTTAGTAAAGACCCTGGACTGCAACCTGTTGTCTGTGTGCTCCTTGCTCCTCCAGCACTATCAGCACTGGGACTCCCACTACCATCACTCCCAACATCCATTATACTGCCCTGGGGCCGCACTCTTCCCGTGGAGAGTCACACTACCCTAGATGCACACCTCATCAGCCCCAGCGGTCTGCATGCAGCGGCGGTTCCTAATAACCGCAATCCACGGGTGGCGTAGTCGGACATTATCAGCAGAACATAGCAGACTACCATTGGCCTGACCACCCTGAGCCACGGAACCGGGTCGCCACTACTACCCCCATCGTCTCCCTATTGCCCGGATCCGAGTGCCCCACGGCCCAGGGGGCGAGTCAGCTTTGGCGTAGTCGGCAGGATTTCGTGCCCGCAACCACCGGGTACTGCGTGCCTGAAAAAGACTTTTGTAACTTACCTGTGGCAAAGTTTCCCGCCGTCCGGAGTCGTTTCCCGCCATCCGGAGCCGATTCCCGCCATCGGACGCCATCTTGGACCATTTCCCGCCGTCTTCTGCCGCCTTCCCACCATCCGCATCTGCTTCCCGCCATCGGACGCCATCTTCAGGACGCCGCGCGGGAAGAAGATGGGCGTGGACGTCAAAACCGCGCGAGATCCGAAGCTCCGCCCCACGCACCGACGCTGCGCAAGGTGCTGGAAGGGAGAGAGAGCGACGCTGACGTCATCAGGACGCGACGCCAGGTCCTCGTCCATAGCAGCAGCAGCGGAGCCGCGGCCTACAGAAGAGGATCGTCGGAAGGTAGGCCACGCGTAACTAGGGGGGGAGGAAGATGACGGACACAGAGGCGCCCACTACCACCAACACAGCTGCAGCAGCGGTGATGCCCTTTTCCTTGCCCTACATCCCTGGAGCGGCCTGGCTGCCCAAATACTCAGGGGAGCCCCATGCCCTAACTGACTTCAAGGAAAGGCTATACAGTTTGTTCCACGTTTACCCCCTGACAGAGGAACAGAAGGTCAGCATATTAACAGGGCAGTTAACTGGCGCAGCCCAGCGGGAGGTAAAATCATGGCCCACTGAGGAGAAAAGGACTGTGAAGGGTATTCTGGCCCGGCTGCGGGGTACCTTTGACACACGTACCTCCGCTGAGATTAAAATGAGGTTCTATGGATGTAAGCAGCGGGCACAGGACAGCATCAGAGACTATGCCCTAAATCTGCAGGAAGCCTTGAGGGCTATTCAACAAACTGACCCTGGCAGTGTGCAGGAAACGGATAAGCTGCTAACAGAACAATTCATAGAAGGTCTGCTGTCTAGTGCCCACAGGGCCCAACTGCGCCTCATGTTCTTTCAGAACCCCGACCTGACCTTTGCCCAATTTAAGGACAGGGCCATAAGGGTGCTCCGTGAATCTGCAACCAGTAGCGCTATAAACCCCCGGCGCCCTGCTATCACTTACCACCAGGAGGCGGCGCCCTCCTCTATGGACTCCGTGGAGGCTGATGCACAGGCCCTGAACCAAGCCCCGTCGAAAGATCTGCACCACCAAGTCCAGGAGCTGACCAGGAGCGTCGCGGCGTTGACCAGGACCGTCCAGGCGTTGCAAGTGGACCCGTCAAGACCCATCGAGCTGGCTTCAAGTCCGGAGAATGTCCCATGGCGTCGACAGAGGAGGATCCCGTCGTTCCGAGGGAGGCCCACAGACCGCTACGCAGAGGATGGACAGCCCATTTGCCGTCGATGCAACCAGCCCGGACACATTTCCAGGTACTGTAATTTAAACGGGTCCAACCTGGGGCAGAGGGCCAACCCCCAGGCATAAGATCACCAGGCCCTTACAATTGGCGTAATAAGTACGTTGGGGGGCGCCCGGTTTTACCCGTGGTGCTGGACGGTATCCCCATGAGCGCCTTGCTGGATACTGGGTCACAAGTAACCACTATCCCTTATGTACTTTTTAAGCAATATTGGACTGATGCTGATATCACACGGTATCCAGACGGTAACTTGAGCATCATCGCCAGTAATGGCTTACCCGTGCCGCAGATGGGGTTCAAGGAGATGACCATTAAGATTGGTAAAGTTGAACTACCGGCACAGGGAGTGATTATTGTGGACATTGACCGTCATGAAAGTCACCCTAAAATAACTGTGGGTACTAACGTGATTGAAAATTGTCTTTCAGAGGTAATTGTAATCTTACAACAGGTGGCGGTGAATGCTAGTTCCAGCCAACAGAGAATCCTCAACAAGGAGATAAAGGCCCTGATGAGACGGCAGCAGGTAGAACTGTCTGGTGGTGAGATCGGTAGCGTAAGACTGAGTGACCCATTCCCCATTTCCATGCCTCCCAAAAGTGAAATGATGATCTGGTGTCGGACTGCAATCGGGTTGAGAGGTAGAGACTACCAAGACATGGTAGAACCCGTGTACTCAGACAGCAGGCCCACCATTTTGACAGCCCGGGGGGTGGTTGATGTCCGTCATGGGAGGGTGCCCGTCCGCATCCTCAACATTGGGGAGAGGGAGGTACACTTACCCAGGTACGCTACACTTGCCAAGCTGTTTGTGGTCGAACATAAAGCTATCAGGGCCGTGGAACCTTTGCCTCCATCTCCACAGGCGGAGAGTAATGGCTCCCAGAAACAAAAGGAGGACTGGTGCCAGAAACTCCACGTGGGTGCTGACTCCACTCCCCTGCACCAAAAACAAGGAGTCTACTGGGTGGTACAGGAGTACGAGAGAGTCTTTAGTAAGCACCCGCTAGACTTCGGCAGAGTAAAGGGGATAGAACACCACATCCCCACAGGGAGCCACCCACCGATAAAAGAGAGGCACAGACCTGTACCCCCTGCACATTATCAGAACGCAAGGGGCATGCTAAGAGAGATGAAAGAAGCTGGGGTTATTAGAGACAGCCGTAGCCCCTGGGCAGCCCCCTTGGTTCTGGTCAAAAAGAAAGACGGCACCATGAGAATGTGCGTCGACTATAGACAAATCAACCGTATCACTCACAAAGACGCATATCCGCTGCCTAGAATAGAGGAGTCTTTAGCCGCACTAAAATCAGCTAACTTCTTTTCTACTTTGGACCTTACTAGCGGGTACTGGCAGGTTCCTGTGGCAGAGGCTGACAAGAAGAAGACCGCCTTCACCACCCCGATGGGACTGAGTGAATTCAACTGCATGCCTTTCGGGCTCTGCAACGCACCAGGGACCTTCCAGCGGCTGATGGAATGCTGTCTAGGGCACCAACTTCGAGACGGTCCTCCTTTACCTGGACGACGTGATCGTCTATTCGAAGACCTACGAGGACCATCTGAAGCACCTGGCCGAGGTGTTCGAAGCCCTGGCAGGCTATGGCCTGAAGGTGAAACCATCGAAGTGTCACCTGCTGAAACCAAAGGTCCAGTACCTAGGGCACGTGGTAAGCGCGGAAGGAGTGGCCCCCGACCCTGACAAGGTCACGGCAATCAAGAGCTGGCCAAGCCCCTCGAACATCAAAGAGGTGAGACAGTTTCTCGGGTTGGTAGGCTACTACCGAAGATTCATCCCCGGGTTCACCAAGATGGCAGCTCCTATGCAGGACCTCCTGATCGGACAGTCTAAGTCCAGGAGGCAAAAGCCGCCCTTCAAGTGGGATAAACCGGAAGAGGAGTCCTTCCGCCAGCTAAAGATGGCCCTCACAGGGGATGAGATCCTGGCCTACCCTGATTATGGCCAGCCTTTCATTCTCCACACAGATGCCAGTAATGTGGGACTGGGAGCCGTATTGTCCCAAAACCAACAGGGCAGATAACAGGTGATCGCATACGCCAGCCGGAAGCTGAGGCCCACCGAAAGGAACCCGGAGAATTACAGCTCCTTCAAGCTAGAATTCTTGGCGGTGGTGTGGGCCGTGACGGAACGCTTCAAGCATTACCTGGCCTCCGCAAAGTTCACCGTGTACACGGACAACAACCCGTTGACACACCTGGACAATGCAAGACTGGGTGCCCTGGAACAGCGGTGGATGGCCCGTCTCTCCAACTATGACTTCGTGATCAAGTACCAGGCAGGCAAAACCAACGCCAACGCGGACGCCCTATCAAGGATGCCTCACTTACCTGAAGGTGACGAAGACCCAGAAGAGCTGGAGGAGGTAGAACTCCCCGCGTTTCACCGGTATGGAGCCGCTCAACACTCTCACCGCGTGAAGGAGGAGGATCTAACAACTGTGATGATGAATCCCCTACCTCACCACAGCTGGGCCGAGACCCAAGATAGTGACCCTGCAGTCCGCCTGGTGAAAGATCTGCTGACCCGGGAAGACGCCCGCTTAGATCCAGATGCCCCAGAGGAAGCCAAGCAGCTATGGAAGGAGAAGAGCAAGCTGTTCCTCTACGAAGGCAAGTTGTGCAGAAGGATTGTCAACCACCGGACGCACGAGCTGACCTGGCAAGTCGTGGTCCCAAGGAGGGATGCAGCTATGGTCCTGGGGGCTTACCATGACAGAGCGGGACACTTCGGTTGGAAGAAACTGGAGTTCCTACTAAGAGGAAGATTCTTTTGGGTCGGCATGAGAGGAGCTGTAGAAAAATGGTGCAGAGACTGTGGCCCTTGTCACCTAAGGAGGAAGGACCGTGCCAGCCAGAAGACACCCTTGAGGCCCATCGTCACCACGCAGCCTCTTGAGCTGGTAGCTCTGGACCACGTCAAATTGGCTCCCAGCCGGTCAGGATACATCTATGCCCTGACAATCGTGGACCACTATTCCCGTTTTCTAGTGGTGGTCCCGGTAAAGGACTTGACAGCCCAAACAGCGGCCAGAGCCTTCCAGCAATATTTCTGCCGTCCACACGGGTATCCGGAACAGGTCCTGACAGACCAGGGTCCAGCGTTCGAGGCTGAAATCTTCCAGGAGTTCTGCAACCTCTATGGCTGTAAGAAGATTCGTACAACGCCTTACCACCCCCAAACCAACGGGATGTGTGAGAAGATGAACAATATAGTCATTGATCTCCTGAAGACGTTGCCCCTGGAGGAACGCAGCCTGTGGCCAGAAAAACTGCCGGACCTGATAGACCTATACAACAATATCCCGGTGAATGCTACAAACTGCACCCCGGCTTACCTGATGCGAGCTAGACCAGGAAAGCTGCCCGTAGACCTGGAGATGGGAGTCCTAATACCTGAGGACACCTCCCCGGATGCGGACTGGGATACGGAAAGGCAACTGCAGTACAAGAAGGTACAGGAGAGTGTGGAGAAGAGCCTGGCCCAGGTGAGAGAGAAGCAAGAAAGACTCTTCAATCAACACGCCCCTGCTAGTCCCCTAGAACCTGGTGAGCAAGTCCTAAAGCGAAAAAGAAGGCTACATAAGTTGGACGACCAGTGGGAAAGGGAACCCTACACCGTACTGCAGTCTGACCACGACAACCCAAAGGTGTGCGTAATCACCAAGGACGGAGGAGAAACCACTAGTGTCGTCTCCAGAGACCATCTCAAAAGGTGCCCTGAGCAACTCCGTAGTGCAGAAGAGGATCAGAGTGACCTTGAACCCGCAGAGGACAAAGAAGAAATGATCAGCACCGTTCTCGGAGAGTTCCCTCAGTCCTGGACTCGCATAAATGATGCCATAGTGGTACCTGTCCTGCATTTCCTGCAACCGGCACAGCAACAACCAACACCAGAGCCGGAAGGTGAAGAGGAGCAAGCAGTTCCAGAGGCAGAAGAGCCTGTACCAGCAGCCCAGGAGAGTCAACCCTCTGCTGACAGTGAGCCTGCCATGCCTGCGGTAAGCCAAAGGACCCGCAGACAGCTGCCTGCCCTACCTGTACACCCAGCTGGTAGCTGCACCCCTAACGCTAGTTATGAAAGCCAAGTCAGTCCACCACCAGACAGTGGGCTACGTAGGTCAACCAGGAGCACAAAGGGACAGATACCCGCTCGCTGGAGAATATAGAGTGTACTAAAATTGTAAATAACCCTGTTGCCAAATGTTGAATTGTTTGCAAAGTTACATGCATGTTTGGTAATACTCTGTTTCAGTTTCTTGCAGCTACCGTAAGGACTCACAGGTTATGGACTTTTTATAACCGGGACCTTGTATGGACTGCGTTCAGAGCCTAACCCAGGAATGAACTAAGACTGTGAAGGACTTGGGGTAGGACAGACCCCCACCTGGTTAAGGCTCCCCGTTGTGCTGGTGATATGGACACCCGGTCACAGGCCACACTGTGACCTTAAGAACTCAATTTGTGCGTCGTCTGTCTATTAATGTTTTATTGTTATGCATATTGTCTTTGTTTACTGTTTAGTCCCGGAGTACTAAATTTCACTAGGGGGGAATGTGTCACCCTGGCCTGGATGCCACAAGTGTAATTAAAGCTGTGTCTGAGAGCAGGGGGGAGGTTCTCTAGTCAGGGGAACATTAGCATGCAATGCCTCCTGTCTCAGGCCAGTAGGGGGAGCAGGCTGCCCCTATAAAAGCTGGTGCTGGGGGCAGGGTTAGAGAGAACCCAGATGACCTGTCTCAGGACTGAGACGTGTCTCAGCAGAGCAGGGACAGACAGTTGCACTGCACCTAAGAGGAAGTGTGGCAGGAGGAGAGCCACAAGCCAGAGACAAGAGGCGAAGCAACCTGTCTTGGCAGATAACAGACTTAATCTACCAGACTTTGGTGTCTGAGGCTGGAAGGATTCCACATCCCCCAGCAGAGAACCAGTCCGCAAGGGACTGTATATTCCTTGGCCTAAGAAGCCTGGAGGCCCTGCCACAACAGAAGGGACCAGTAAAGCCATACAAGGCTGGGAGCAGAAAGGAACCCACGTCGCAGGCCATACAGGCGAGAAAACACGGAAAGCTCGGAAACGTGGGCTGTTACCCTATCAGGAGGAGATAGCCAGAAGGAGTGCAGAAAGCACGGTAGGCCTACACCCTCACCCTGACCAGGGCCAATTTCCCCGTTGCTCTCAGACATCCAGGTCCCCTCCTAGCCGGGACTGTTTGTGGGTCAGTTTACCTGTTTAGTAAAGACCCTGGACTGCAACCTGTTGTCTGTGTGCTCCTTGCTCCTCCAGCACAATCAGCACTGGGACTCCCACTACCATCACTCCCAACATCCATTATACTGCCCTGGGGCCGCACTCTTCCCGTGGAGAGTCACACTACCCTAGCTGCACACCTCATCAGCCCCAGCGGTCTGCATGCAGCGGCGGTTCCTAATAACCGCAATCCACGGGTGGCGTAGTCGGACATTATCAGCAGAACATAGCAGACTACCATTGGCCTGACCACCCTGAGCCACAGAACCGGGTCGCCACTACTACCCCCATCGTCTCCCTATTGCACGGATCCGAGTGCCCCACGGCCCAGGGGGCGAGTCACATGTAATACACTGACTCACCAGTGACGTCTCTAGGTGAAGTCCTTCATCTTCGCTTTTCTTCTTCATCTGGCACAGACGGCCATCACTTCTTCCAGCCAGGAATCATCTCTGCAGAAAATAACACACAGTTATCAATAACTGATCTCTTCTAGAGAATATTCCCACTCCACCCCCCGACTTCTACACTACACCAGTTGAAGAAAAAAAGCAATATAGTGCCGCCCTGCACAGTAACAGGAGCCCGCTTTTGTCCTATCCCATGGAAAACAATTTCCTAAAAAGTAAATTATATTACAGAAGTAATAATGTCTCTAATTGGACTCTAAAATAATAATGTTCCTCACTGGCCACCATAAACTAATAAAGTATGTTCCTCAATCTGGCACCAAACAGTAATTAAGTCCCTTGTTCAGCCTGGCACCCCCATATATCCATCCTGGCCCCCCCTTCCCTGCATATATCCATCCTGACACCCCCCATATATCCCTTCTGGCCCCCATATGTCCAGTGTGACCCCTCCATATATTTATCCTAGCCCACGTGTATCGAGCCTGCCCCCTCCCATATACCCATCCTAGTCCCCCATGTGGCCCTCCTGTTCCCCCCATATATCCATCCTGGCCTCCATGTGTCCAGCCTGCCCCCCCACATATCCATCCTGGCCTCCATGTTTCCAGCCTGCCCCCCCATATATCTGTCCTGGCCTCCATGTGTCCAGCCTGCCCCCTCCCATATATCTGTCCTAAAGCCCCATGTGTCAAGCCTGCCCCCCCATATATCCATCCTGGCCTCCATGTGTCCAGCATGCCCCCCCTACATATCCATCCTGGCCTCCATGTATCCAGCCTGCCCCCCCCAATATATCCATCCTGGCCTCCATGTTTCCAGCCTGACCCCCATATATCCATCCTGGCCTCCATGTGTCCATCCTGCCCCCTCATATATCCATCCTGCCCTTCCCCCCTGCATATATCCATCCTGACACCCCCCCATATATCCATACTGGCCCCCATATGTCCAGCGTGGCCCCTCCATATATTTATCCTAGCCCACGTGTATCGAGCCTGCCCCCCCACATACCTATCCTTGCACCCCATGTGTCCAGCCTGCCCCCCACATATCCATCCTGGCCATCATGTGTCCAGCCTGCCCCGCCCCCCATATATCCGGCCCCCCATATATCCATCCCCCTCACATATCCATCCTGGCCTCCATGTGTCCAGCCTGCCCCACCATATAGCCATCCTGCCCACCCTTTCCCATGTGTCCAGCCAGGCTCCCCCTTATGTGTCCAGCCAGGCTCCCCCCTTGTGTGTCCAGCCAGGGTTCCCCCTTGTGTGTCCAGCCAGGCTCTCACCCTTGTGTGTCCAGCCAGTGTTCCCCCTTGTGTGTCCATCCAGGGTTCCCCCTTGTGTGTCCAGCCAGGGTTCCCTCTTGTGTGTCCAGTCAGGGCTTCCCCTTGTGTGTCCAGCCAGGGCTCCCCCTTGTGGGTCCAGCCAGGGTTCCCCCTTGTGTGTCCATCCAGCTCCCCCCTTGTGTGTCCAGCCAGGGCTCCCCCTTGTGTGTCCAGTCAGGGCTCCCCCTTGTGTGTCCAGCCAGGGCTTCTCCTTGTGTGTCCAGCCAGGGCTCCCCCTTGTGTGTCCAGCCAGGGTTCCCCCTTGTGTGTCCAGCCAGGGCTCCCCCTTGTGTGTCCAGCAAGGCCCCCCTTGTGTGTCCATCCGGTCCCCCCCTTGTGTGTCCAGCCAGGGTCCCCCCTTGTGTGTCTAGCCGGGCCCCCCCTTGTGTGTCCAGCCAGGGGCCCATCCCATTCTGCATCCACTCATATACACACAGACACACACACAGACACCTCTTACCTTCCTGCTCTCCCGTGCAGTGTCCTCCTTCTCCGGCGGCTGAGTTGCGCGCCTCCTTCACTGCAGGCGCATGACGATGACGTCATACGCCGGCCGGGGAAGGGAGACGCGCAGCTTCAGCTGCTTCACTGGGACGTGTGTCACGGCGGTTCAGGTAATGAACGCCGCGTGAGCGCGTCCCTGCATACACTGTGCCTGCGCTTTTAAAGGGCCCGTGCCCCTTAAAACCGCAGGTTTTTTTATTTTTTCATTCTCTTCTCCCCCTCTCCTCTGCAGAAGGGTACCCCGCCAGCCCAGTCCCTCCCTGTTGATGACTTATCCTAAAATCGGTCATTAATATATAAGTCCTGGACAGTCCCGTTAAGCTTGTTTTACCTAGTTATAAAAGCCCTTTAAGTCCTCATTATAAGGTAAGGTATGAATGGATCTAATTAAATTCTCCAAAGAGAACTATTTATACATTTTAGTCACTGTGAGCTTTCTACAAGATATTGCGGGCAGTATATAGCGAATATACGGACACAGAGCCATTCGCCGGCTCAGATTGCCAATAAGCACCTTGTAAATATGAGACCTTGACATCATAGGTTACTTGGCTTAATATGAAATTGTCCCTCATGTGTACCGCATTGTGGGCAGGGACTATATGTACATCACTGCAGAATATGTTGGCAATAAAAAGTCAGCAGAAATGAATATCATGCAGATCCTCACCAGGACTCCAGCAGTGTCACCATCCTGCCACCATACAGCTATAGAAGGACAATAAACCTGCAGGGTTCTCCCCTCAGTTATTTTTTCCTTTAATTTTATTATCTGTTTCTTACTCACAGTGAAAGAACAGTCATCAGATATTTTATTGTTCACTTTTTATTTTACAGTCTCAGCTCTGAAGAATAGAACGTCTTATGAATAAATGACAGCTCACTTATTACAGTGGTGGCCAAAAGTATTGGCACCCCTGCAATTCTGACAGATAATACTCAGTTTCTTCCTGAAAATGATTGCAATCACAAATTCTTTGGTATTATTATCTTCATTTAATTTGCTTGCAAGGAAAAAATACAAAAGAGAATGAAGCAAAAATCAAAACCTTGATCATTTCACACAAAACTCCAAAAATGGGCCAGACAAAAGTATTGGCACCCTCAGCCTAATACTTGGTTGCACAACCTTTAGCCAAAATAACTGCGAACAACCGCTTCCGGTAACCATCAATGAGTTTCTTACAATGCTCTGCTGGAATCGTAGACCATTCTTCTTTGGCAAACTGCTCCAGGTCCCTGATATTTGAAGGGTGCCTTCTCCAAACTGCCATTTTGTGATCTCTCCACAGGTGTTCTATGGGATTCAGGTCTGGACTCATTGCTGGCCACCTTAGAAGTCTCCAGTGCTTTCTCTAAAACCATTTTATAGTGCTTTTGGAAGTGTGTTTTGGGTCATTGTCCTGCTGGAAGACCCATGACCTCTAAGGGCGACCCAGCTTTCTCACACTGGGCCCTACATTATGCTGCAAAATTTGTTGGTAGTCTTCAGACTTCATAATGCCATGCACACGGTCAAGCAGTCCAGTGCCAGAGGCAGCAAAGCAACCCCAAAACATCAGGGAACCTCCGCCATGTTTGACTGTAGGGACCATGTTCTTTTCTTTGAATGCCTCTTTTTTTTTCCTGTACACTCTATGTTGATGGTTTTTCCCAAAAAGCTCGACTTTTGTCTCATCTGACCAGAGAACATTCTTCCAAAACATAGTAACATAGTTTGTAAACATAGTTAGTAAAGCCGAATAAAGACTTGCGTCCATCAAGTTCGACCTGTTAGTTCTGTAATTGCTAAAGTTGATCCAGAGGAGGGCAAAAACCCCAAATGATTTGGCCAATCTTCACCTGAGGAAAAATTCCCTCCTGACTCTGAAACCAGCAGTCAGAATAAATCCCTGTATCAACTTACTATTTTATTTTATTTTTAAGTATATGCTGAAATCTGCCTGGTATCTAGAAATGCATCCAGTCCCCGCTTGAACTGGTGTAGTGAATCTGACATCACCGTCTCCTCACTCAGTGAATTCCATATTCTCACTGCTCTTACCGTAAAGAACCCCTTCCTATGCTGGTGCTGAAACCTTTTCTCTTCCAGTCTTAGTGAATGCCCTCTTGTTACCGTAATATCCCTCCTTTTGAACAAATCCCTGGCAAGGTCTCTATACTGTCCCCTAACATATTTGTACACATTTATTATGTCCCCCCTCAACCTTCTCTTTTCCAGGCTGAATAGTCCTAGTTTTGCCAACCTCTCTGGGTATTGCAGTCCCTCCATTCCCTTTATTAATTTTGTTGCCCTCCTTTGTACCTTTTCAAGCTCATTTATATCCTTTCTATATATTGGGGCCCATAACTGAGCACAGTATTCCAAGTGTGGTCTGACCAGTGCTTTGTACAGTGGAAGAACAATGTTCTCATCCTTTGCAGCTATACCTCTTCTGATACATCCCATTACCCTGTTTGCCCTTACAGCAGCGGCCTGACTTTGGGCACTCCAATTTAGTTTGCCATCAATCAAGATGCCCAAGTCCTTCTCCATCTCTGAATTCCCCAATGATTTCCCATTCAGTGAGTACTGGTGACTTCCATTTTTCCTTCCCATATGTATGACCTTACATTTCTCCTCGTTAAACCTCATTTGCCATTTAATGCTCCACCTACCCAGCTTATCCAAATCCCTCTGTAGGTCTTCACTATCCTCTTTTGTATTAATTGTTTTACATAACTTTGTGTCATCTGCAAATATTGATATTTTACTATTTATCCCGTTGACTATGTCGTTAATAAAGATATTAAATAACATTGGGCCTAGTACAGACCCCTGTGGTACCCCACTAGTGACGCTTACCCAATCTGAGTATATTCCATTTATAACCACCCTCTGCCTTCTATCCCTTAGCCAGTTAGCTACCCACTTGCAGACATTTTCCCCCAGCCCCATCATTCTCATTTTGTATACCAACCTATTATGTGGCACGCTATCGAAAGCTTTTGAGAAGTCGAGATACACGACATCCACTGGTTCCCCCTGATCTACTCGAGAGCTAACCTCCTCGTAGAAGTCAATCAGGTTTGTTTGGCAGGAGCGATTCCTCATGAATCCATGTTGGTTCGGGATTAAAAGATTATTAGCATCAAGATGCTCCATAATTGCCTCTTTAATGAAGCTTTCAAAAATTTTGCCCACAACGGACGTCAGACTCACCGGCCGATAGTTTCCGGCGTCACTTTTCGCTCCCTTTTTGAATATTGGCACTACATTCGCCTGTCGCCAATCAAGTGGCACAGACCCAGTCTCAACAGAGTCCTTAAATATAAGATATAACGGTCTGTCTATCACATTACTTAGTTCCCTTAGTACCCGTGGGTGTATGCCATCAGGTCCTGGTGATTTGTTTATTTTAATGTTACTGAGGCGTTTCTGTACCCCAGCTTGGGTTAGATTTGTCATACTTAGTGGAGGATTAAGTTTGTCACTTCTCATTTCTCCTGTTAGTTCGATTTCCTTTGTGAAAGTTGTCGAAAAAAAATTATTTAATAGATTAGCTTTATCCTCATCTTTCTCTATGATTTTGCCTTCCTCACTTTTTATCGGTCCAATATTATCCGATTTAATCCTTATACTATTTATATACGTAAAGAACAGTTTGGGATTTGATCTACTTTCCCTAGCAATACGTCTCTCTGTTTCCTCCTTCGCTATTTTTATTTGTTTTTTGCAGGTTCTCGTTTTTTCCTTGTAACACATTAGTGCCTCCTTACTGTTTTCCTGTTTTAATCTCTTGAATGCCTCTTTTTTGCTATTTAACGCCCCTTTTACGTTCTTGTTCAACCATATTGGTTTCCTCTTATTTCTGGCCCTTTTATTCCCATACGGTATATACCTCTCACACTGAGTATTCAGAATTCTTTTGAAGGTTTCCCATTTACTATTCGTATTCCTTTGATTAAGAACTTTGTCCCAGTCAATAAGTTGAAGGCTTTCTTTCACCTGATCAAACTTCGCCCTCCTAAAGTTTAATGTTTTTGTTGTTCCCTTATTGATAACCCTACTGAAGGGCATTTTGAAGTCGATAATATTATGGTCGCTATTACCTAGGTGCCCCCCTATCTGTACCTCAGTTATTCTATCAGGCCTATTAGTCAATATTAAGTCTAACACGGCCTTCCCTCTCGTTGGTTCCTGCACTAGTTGGGAGAGATAATTATCCTTAATATTTGTCAAGAACCTTTTTCCTTTCTGAGATCTACAGGTTTCTGTTTCCCAGTCAATATCCGGGTAGTTGAAATCCCCCATTACAATCACTTCATTATGTTTTGCTACTTTGTCTATTTGTCCTAATAGCAGATTCTCATTCTCCTCTGTTATATTGGGTGGCTTATAGCAGACCCCCAGTAATATTTTATTATTATTTTTAGTTCCCTCTATCTCTACCCACATGGACTCGACCCCCTCTTCTCCCTCTCCTATATCTTTCCTTAGTCTGGGTTTTAGACATGACTTTACATATAAGCAGACTCCTCCGCCTTTCCCCTGTTTCCGGTCCCTTCTAAATAAACTATAATCTAATAAATTTACCGCCCAGTCGTAGCTATCGTCTAGCCAAGTCTCTGTTATACCTACGATGTCATACCTCTCCTCCCATATAAGCGCCCGCAGCTCATCCGCCTTATTGGTCAGGCTTCTTGCGTTGGTCAGCATGCAAGATAAAACTTTGTGGTTATTTAGCATCCTATTCTTCTCTAACGATCTAACTGTACTATCCCCACCCCCCTCTCCACCCTCATTATATTCACTTCTCCCCTTCCCCCTTGCTTGCCTCACATCCCACCTATTTCCTTGGTTTCCCCCCCCCCGTCTCTAGTTTAAAAACTCCTCCAACCTATTAGCCATCTTCTTCCCCAGCACCGCTGCACCCTCCCCATTGAGGTGCAGCCCGTCCCTACGGTAGAGCCTGTAGCCGACCGCGAAGTCGGCCCAGTTCTCCATGAACCCAAACCCTTCTGCCTTGCACCAACTCTTTAGCCACTTATTCACCTCCCTAACCTCCTGTTGGCGCTCCTGTGTGGCTCGCGGGATTGGTAGTATTTCTGAGAAAACTACCTTGGAGGTCCTTGCCCTAAGCTTCCTACCTAGGTCCCTGAAATAATTTTTAAGGACCCTCCATCTACCACTCACTTTGTCATTGGTGCCGATGTGGACCATGACCGCTGGGTCTTCGCCAGCCCCACCCAGTAACCTGTCAACCCGATCCGCGATGTGCCGGACTCGAGCGCCAGGGAGGCAGCACACCGTTCGGCGATCCCGGTCTTTGTGACAGATTGCCCTATCTGTCCCCCTAATAATAGAGTCACCCACTACCAGAACCTGTCTTGCCTGCCCTACACTTCCCCCCTCCCCCTCATTACTGGAGCATACACTCCCCCGGCGGTCAGAGGATCTGTCATGCTCCAATAATGCCGGTTCTGAACCAGCCTTCCTATACTTCTTCCCTCTATCCCTCCTTACTGTTATCCAGCTCCCTGCCTGTTCAGCCTGCACTTCCCCTCTATGCTCCACCCCCAGTATTGACCCATTGAGTGTCTGCTCGGTGAGCAGCAAACTCCGTTCTATGTTGTCGATGCTCCTCAGTACCGCTATCTGAGCACTTAGATCCAGAATTTGGGCTTCCAAGTGCACGATATGCTCACATCTCTCGCAGCAGTATGGATCCTCGAGCAGGTGCTCACGGAATGCATACATTGCGCAAGATGTACACTGCACGGCTCCGTCCAACATGGACGTCATTCTAAATATGGGGATACAGTCAGTATATATATACAAGTACAAAACACAATTATTTATATATAGGTGTATGGACGGGGATCAATTAGGGATGTGCAAGTGTATCAATTAGATATCGGCGGGGGATCAGTTAAGTATGGACGGGGGATCAATTAAGTATCAAGTATGGACGGGGGAATCAGCTAAGTAGGTCAGGTGGATTAATTAAGTAAAAAGTAAAGTAAAGAAAGAATGAAATACAGTCAGCAATTTAGTCCTAAGTCCTCCCTTCCAAACTCCCTGAATCCAAAGTCACTGAAAAACAAGTCACACACTTACTTTCGTTCGCACTTACGCTCCGGACACACGCAGCTCGTTCACACTCGCAAACTAAGAGATTTAAAGTGTTTTTTTTTTGTTGTTTTTTTTTTCCTTTTCCAGCAATGTACCCTTCACCTCAATGCACTTCCAAAGGACTTGATGCCCAACCAGCTGCCCCTTATAAACCCTTAATTATGACCCCTTCCCCTTAATTAACCCCTTGTGAGTAAATCTACACCTCAGGATTTTAGTGCAATGTAGTTAACCCTTAAATACACAGGTAGTAAACTAAGAAACTAAAACTGTAGTGAGAAAATAGATTTTTAATAGCCCAATAAATCTAAACAGGTAGAAAAGCACTCAGCAGATCACAATGCAGCACTCACCGCAATTCACACAGGTATTTTCTGCAGGATTCCCAATACCTCTTCACGCAATTCACACAGGTATTTTCTGCAGGATTCCCAATACCTCTTCACGCAATTCACACAGGTATTTTCTGCAGGATTCCCAATACCTCTTCACCTTCACCTCAATGCACTTCCAGTTTTAGGCTTTATCAGGTAAGTTTTGGCAAACTCCAGCCTGGCTTTTTTATGTCTCGGGGTAAGAAGTGGGGTCTTCCTGGGTATCCTACCATACAGTCCCTTTTCATTCAGACGCCGACGGATAGTACGGGTTGACACTGTTGTAGCCTCGAACTGCAGGGCAGCTTGAACTTGTTTGGATGTTAGTCGAGGTTCTTTATCCACCATCCGCACAATCTTGCGTTGAAATCTCTCGTCAATTTTTCTTTTCCGTCCACATGTAGGGAGGTTAGCCACAGTGCCATGGGCTTTAAACTTCTTGATGACACTGCGCACGGAAGACACAGGAACATTCAGGTCTTTGGAGACGGACTTGTAGCCTTCAGATTGCTCATGCTTCCTCACAATTTGGTTTCACAAGTCCGCAAACAGTTCTTTGGTCTTCTTTCTTTTCTCCATGCTCAATGTGGTACACACAAGGACACAGGACAGAAGTTGAGTCAACTTTAATCCATGTTAACTGGCTGCAAGTGTGATTTAGTTATTGCCAACACCTGTTAGGTGCCACAGGTGCTCTTTCAGCTGCTCATAAAACCCGGCCCTGTAATCCGGACCCATTAAATTCCTCTCAGCACTATGTGTGCTGGAGCCTGCTTCTCCGGATCCTACATCACCGAAGCATGGCACTTCGAGGACACATACCTCCCGTCCACGATCTGTCCGGCAGCAACCTTACATACACCCCCCCTCTGTCCAAAGCCGTAGGGCTTGGCACCTTCTGTCACCATACAATAAACCCTTGACAAGGCAGCGGCATTCCCATGTTGTTTCCCAGGCCTATGCTCTACCCGGAAACTAAAATCTTGTAGAGCCAGGAACCACCTAGTCACTCTGGCATTGTTTCCCTTCTTTTCTCGCATCCACCTCAATGGGGCACGGTCTGACACTAACCTGAACCTTCTACCTAATAGGTAATACCTCAGAGTGTTTAACGCCCACTTAATGGCCAAACATTCTTTTTCTACAATGGAGTAGTCCTTCTCACAAGCGGAGAGCTTCAGACTGAGGTATTTTACAGGGTGTTCTTCTCCGTTAATCTCCTGGGACAAGACTGCTCCCAGCCCGACATCCGATGCATCCATCTGGACCACAAACTCCTTGGAGAAGCTGGGTGCCACCAAGACTGGTTGTTTACAGAGGACCAGTTTCAATTCCTGGCAGGTCGCTTCTGCTTCCGGGGACCACTTGGCCATAGCTGACTTCATCCCTTTCAGAAGATCCATCAGTGGGGCTGCTATCAGGGCAAAGTTAGGGACAAATCTTCGATAGTAGCCCACAATGCCTAGAAACGCCATGACCTGCTTCTTCGAGAGGGGCTGTGGCCAGTTCAAGATCGCCTCGACCTTATTTATTTGTGGTTTTATTTCCCCTCTACCTACCACGTACCCTAGGTACTTGGCTTCCTCCATCCCCATGGCACATTTCTTCGGGTTGATAGTAAAGCCCGCCTTCCTTAGGGCATCAAGTATGGCTTGAACTTTGTCCAGATGACTTTCCCAGTCCTGGCTAAATATGACGATGGCATCTAGGTAGGCCGCTGCATACTGTTTGTGGGGTGCTAAGATCCGGTCCATGGCTCTCTGGAAGGTGGCCGGAGCTCCCTTCAACCCAAACGGCATCCTGACGTATTGGCGTCGAGAAGGCTGTCTTCTCCTTAGCCTCTTTGGACAGGGGAATTTGCCAATATCCTTTGGTGAGGTCCAGAGTGGTGATGTACCGAGCGGGTCCTAGCCTTTCGATAAGCTCATCTACCCTAGGCATTGGGTAGGCGTCGAACTTTGAGACCTCGTTCAGCTTCCTATAGTCGTTGCAAAACCGCCATTCCCCATCTGGTTTCGGCACTAAGACTATAGGACTGGACCATCCACTTTTGGACTCTTCAATGACTCCCAGGTTTAGCATCCGCCTTACTTCTTTAGAGATCACCTCTCTGCGGGCTTCGGGGATCCGGTATGGTTTTAGATTGACGCGAACATGAGGCTCTGTGAGAACCTCATGCTCTATGACCTGAGTGAGTCCTGGCAACTCCGAAAACATGTCTTTATTTCGCTGTAACAACTCTTTGCACTGTTGCTTTTGGGCATGTGACAGTGACTCTGCCACCTTGACCTCTTTCACATCGGCCTCAGCCTCAGCCACTAAACAGGGAGCTTCCGCAGGCTCTCTATCTTGCCATGGCTTAATCAAGTTAACATGGTAAATTTGGTAGGGCTTCCTCTTCCCTGGTTGGTGGATCTTAAAGTTGACTTCCCCCACTTTCTCTACCACCTCATAGGGGCCCTGCCACTTGGCCATGAACTTGTCTCCACTGTGGGACTAGCACAAGCACTCGATCTCCTGGGTTGAACGATCTCACCCTGGCCGACCTATTATACACCCTGGACTGTGCCTCTTGTGCCTTAAGGAGGTGCTCCCTCACAATGGGCATCACATGGGCAATCCTCTCTTGCATCTGGGCAACGTGCTCCACCACTCTCCTATAGGGAGTGGTCTCAGCTTCCCAGGACTCTTTCTCCACCTCCAGGAGTCCTGAGGGTGTCGTCCATAGAGTGGTTCAAACGGGGAGAAACCTGTGGAAGCTTTGGGAACTTCCCTCATGGCGAACAACATATAGTCCCAGTCTCGGCCATCCTTTTCCACTGCTTTCCTCAACATTGCTTTCAAGGTTTTGTTAAACCTCTCTACCAGTCCATCCGTCTGGGGAGAGTACACGGAGGTTCTCAGTTGTGCAATCTGCAGTGTCTTGCACAATTCCCTCATGACCTTCGACATAAATGGAGTTCCTTGGTCTGTTAGGATCTCGTTAGGCAACCCAGTTCTTGAAAACATGTGGTCTAACTCCCGGGCTATACACCTGGTGGAGGAGTTTCGTAGTGGTACGGCCTCCAGATACCATGTAGCATAATCTAATACCACCAGGATATACTGATGCACTTGGGCGGACTTGACCAGAGGCCCCACTAGATCCATTGCTATGCGTTCGAATGGAACCTCGATGACAGGTAGTGGCACTAGGGGACTGCGGAAGTGGGCCACTGGGGAGGTTATCTGGCATGTGGGGCAGGAACGACAATAACTCTATATTTCTCTATAGCAACCTGTCCAGTAGAATCTTTGCAGGATCCGTTCTTGAATCTTGTCTGCACCCAGGTGACCACCCAACACATGAGAATGAGCCATGTCTAACACCCTGCGTCTATAGGGCCCTGGCACCAGCAACTGTTCTATTACCTCACCCCTTGGCTTGGTTATTCTGTACAGCAAATCCCCATTCACAGCAAAATGAGGGAACCGAGTGTCAGCCCCCGGTTCCTGAGGCACCCCATTTAACACAGTAACATTTTCAAAGGCCCCTTTCAGAGTTAAATCCCTGAGTTGGGCAGTTCCAAAGTTTCCCTCGGACACCTAAAGCTCAGGGATATTGGACTCAGGGGATGCTACTTCAGCCTCATTGCCCACCAGCACACACATGGGAAACTCATCTACTATGTTCTGCGGGTAAGTTTCCTTAGGGGCGATCTGGCTGTCGTCCAAGCAACCAGGTGTCCCCGCTTTCCCCCACATTTCCCAGAATAATGCAAAGTAACGTCCAATTATTATGGGATGCAATAGGTCCTTAACGACCGCCACTTCATGAGATGTGGTGCCACAGTCTGTGTTTACATCCACCTGGGCCACAGGATAGTTCTTAGCGTCCCCATTGATACACCGGACACCCACCACCTTCCCAGAAACCAGCCGATGAGGGAGTGTGGCCCTTATCAGGGTCACCAAACTTCCTGAGACCAATAGTCCAGAGACTTGTGCCCCGTTAACTGACACTGAGCATGCCTGAGGGCCCTCGCCATGTTGACGAACCGCGCTGCAGGCGGGGTAGGCAAAATAAGAGCAACGCCGGCCCGTGTTACAGTCCATTGGTTCAGAGGTTATGGGACACCGGGAGGCAATATGGCCAGGGGTATGACATCTCCAACACACTATATTATGGGGTGGGACCTTGGGCAGCAACTCAGACCCCTCCTGAACTCTAGGATGCCCCCCAGGTGTGGCGCTAGCTCCCTTCTTTTGGGTGTCCGCCACCTTTTGGGAACCCCAGTATTGAGAGGCTACGACCCCTTGTTTTCCCAACGGACTCTCAACCGCCTGGTATCTTTCCACCAACCCCACCAAGTCATCAGCATTATAGGGATCTCCCTGGGCAACCCAGGATTTTACCGACTTCGGGAGAGAGTGTATAAACCTGTCTATAACGACCTCTATCTCATATCATAGGACTATCTATCATCTATCTATTATCTATATGACGCGCCCCCTGGGCCATGGGGCACCCGGGACCGGACTTCAGGGCAATGCTGGGAGTAGTTGTGGCGACCTGGTCCCGTGGCTCAGGGTGGCCAGACCAATATTGTGGCAGTCTCTGTATCAGTATAATGCAATGTCCGACTACGCCACCCGTGGATTGCGGTCAATAAGAACCGCCGCTGCTGAGCAGACCTCTGAGGCTGATGTTGTGAGGGCAGCAGAGTGTAGTATAACTCCCCACGGGAGGAGTATAGCCTCAGGCTAGTGAGTGTGGATGATAGGAGTGATGGTACACGAGCGCAGCAGGAACGACTCAGAGGCTTTGCAGTGCAGTTCAGGGTCTTTACTGATGGTGATAAGGCAGACCCTCCCGGGAGTACTGGCTAGCATAAGAGGCCTGGTCAGTCTGTGAGCAAACTGGAGTTCCCCTGGCCAGGTGGAGTTGTAGGCCTCCCCGACTATCTGCACTCTTCCTGGCTACCTTGCTGTAAGCGAGTGGAAGTAGCCCACGTCCCTGAGTGTTCCGTGTGGTGCTCACCTGTATGGCTGGTGACTTGGGGCCTTCTGATAGCCCCCGCTCCTCGATTGCAGTGCTGGTCCCTTGCTCGTGACTGAGCCTCCGGGCTTCTATGGCCAGAGGACTTGAAATCCCCTGCCGGCGGGTTTCTGCTGCTGGGTATATATAAGTCCCCGCAACCTCGGACTCCTGTGTCCGGTTCTCAGAGTCTTCTGCCAGGACGAACTCCGCTTAGCTCAAGTCCCTGGTCTTCAGCTCCTGCTCCTACAGAGCTCCTCGCTGTTACTTTCCCTGTGTCTGGAACTAACTCCAGGCTCTGACTTCACTAACCCCGCCCCAGATCCAGTTTATATAGGGCAGGTTCCTCCCCTATCTGGTCTGGGACAGGAGGTGTTGCATGTTTAAGGGCTCCGAACCAGGAAACCTCCCACTTGCTCTCAGACATAATATTTCTATTACAGTGGTAACCAGACCCCTGGGGTGCCACATATCCATCTAACTATCTCATATCTATCTATCTATCAATCTCATATCTATCTATCTTCTCCACTTTTTATCTGGTCTCAGGTATGACTTTCATATTACCCACGACTGTTACTTGCCACAGGTGAGTTTTAACGAGCATCACATGCTTGAAGCAAAGTTGTTTTTCCACAATTTTGGAAAAGTGCCAACAATTTTGTCCGGCCCATTTTTGGAGTTTTGTGTGAAATTATGTCCAATTTGCCTTTTTTTCCCATTTTTTTGTGCTGTTTCAATACACACAAAGGAAATAAATATTATAACAAATGTATAACAAAACATGTGTAATTGTAATAATTTTCTGGGAGAAATACTTCACTTTCTGGAACAATCTCAAGGTTGCTAAACACTTCCGGCCATGACTGTGTGTATATATGGGCCCTCAATAAACCATCCCTCTCAACGAAAAGGCCACAGCAAGGGTCAGGAATCGGTGGCCTTCCCTCTCCGAATCTTAGGGAGAGACGGTTGTGCTTCCAGCATCCACCTAGGCTGCCACCCCAGTGGAACTAATAGCAGGGTAGCCAACTGTCCAGAAATTCTTGGACAGTCCATAAAAATAGGGCACTTTTTTCCCTGTCCGTAAAAAAAAATGTGATGCGTCCATAATCTTTCTGAAGCTGGAGAGACTTGTTCAGATGGAGGGAGATGTAGGGGCATCATATTGTGTATAGGGAGATGTAGGGGCATCATATTGTGTATAGGTATCATATTGTGTATCTGCATGTGTGGGGACATCATACGGTGTATATGGAGCTGTGAGCACATCATACTGTATTTAGGGAACAATGAGGGAATCATACTGTATACAAGGAGCTGTGGAAACATAATGCTGTGTAAAGGGTCTGTGGGGTCATCATCTAATATACAGTACAGACCAAAAGTTTGGACACACCTTCTCATTTCAAGATTTTTCTGTATTTTCATGACTATGAAAATTGTACATTCACACTGAAGGCATCAAAACTATGAATTAACACATGTGAAATTATATACTTAACAAAAAAAGTGTGAAACAACTGAAAATATGTCTTATATTCTAGGTTCTTCAAAGTAGCCACCTTTTGCTTTGATGACTGCTTTGCACACTCTTGGCATTCTCTTGATGAGCTTCAAGAGGTAGTCACCGGAAATGGTTTTCACTTCACAGGTGTGCCCTGTCAGGTTTAATAAGTGGGAGTTCTTGCCTTATAAATGGGGTTCGGATCATCAGCTGTGTTGTGCAGAAGTCTGGTGGATACACAGCTGATAGTCCTACTAAATAGACTGTTAGAATTTGTATTATGGCAAGAAAAAAGCAGCTAAGTAAAGAAAAATGAGTGGCCATCATTACTTTAAGAAATGAAGGTCAGTCAATGCAAAAAATTGGTAAAACTTTGAAAGTGTCCCCAAGTGCAGATGCAAAAACCATCAAGCGCTGCAAGAAACTGGCTCACATGAGGACTGCCCCAGGAAAGGAAGACCAAGAGTCACCTCTGCTTCTGAGGATAAGTTTATCCGAGTCACCAGCCTCAGAAATCGCAGGTTAACAGCAGCTCAGATTAGAGACCAGGTCAATGCCACACAGAGTTCTAGCAGCAGACACATCTCTTCAACAACTGTTAAGAGGAGACTTTGTGCAGCAGGCCTTCATGGTAAAATAGCTGCTAGGAAACCACTGCTAAGGACAGGCAACAAGCAGAAGAGACTTATTTGGGCTAAAGAACACAAGGAATGGACATTAGACCAGTGGAAATCTGTGCTTTGGTCTGATGAGTCTAAATTTGAGATCTTTGGTTCCAACCACCGTGTCTTTGTGCGATGCAGAAAAGGTGAACGGATGGACTCTACATGTCTGGTTCCCACCGAGAAGCATGGAGGAGGAGGTGTGATGGTGTGGGGGTGCTTTGCTGGTGACACTGTTGGGGATTTATTCAAAATTGAAGGCATACTGAACCAGCATGGCTACAACAGCATCTTGCAGCGGCATGCTATTCCATCCGGTTTGCGTTTAGTTGGACCATCATTTATTTTTCAACAGGACAATGACCCCAAACACACCTCCAGGCTGTGTAAGGGCTATTTGACCAAGAAGGAGAATGATGGGGTGCTACGCCAGATGACCTGGCCTCCACAGTCACCAGACTTGAACCCAATCGAGATGATTTGGGGTGAGCTGGACCGCAGAGTGAAGGCAAAAGGGCCAACAAGTGCTAAGCATCTCTGGGAACTCCTTCAAGATTGTTGGAAGACCATTTCCATTGACTACCTCTTGAAGCTCATCAAGAGAATGCCAAGAGTGTGCAAAGCAGTCATCAAAGCAAAAGGTGGCTACTTTGAAGAACCTAGAATATAAGACATATTTTCAGTTGTTTCACACTTTTTTGTTAAGTATATAATTCCACATGTGTTAATTCATAGTTTTGATGCCTTCAGTGTGAATGTACAATTTTCATAGTCATGAAAATACAGAAAAATCTTGAAATGAGAAGGTGTGTCCAAACTTTTGGTCTGTACTGTATATAATCGTCTAATCCCGTCTGTCTGTCTGTCCTTCTGTCCAGGAAATCCTGCGTCGCTGATTGGTCCAGCTGCGGCCAATCAGCGACGCGGGATTTCAGAAAAAGATGGCGGCCGTTAGCAGCTCATCTGCCGCACGGAGGTCAGCGGCGATGCAGCCGGGAGATGACCGGCGCTAGCCGCTCATCTCCCGGCTGCTCGTAGCAGAAGTACCGCGACCGGCGGCGCTGCTGACCTCCATGCGGCTACCGTCGGGAGATCAATGGCTAGGGCCGCTGATCTCCCGACGGCAAGTGTGAAGCGAGGACCGGGGAGCGGCGCCGCCAGTCGGGATACTTCGGCTGTGAGCAGCCGGCCATCTCCCGGTTCCTCGCAGCGGAAGTACCCGCACAGGTAGCGTCGCTGCCCGGTCCTCAGTAATACGATTCGCTGATTGGTCGGAATCAGCGATATTGGCGCCGCGACCAATCAGCGATACTGGCGCCAAATTTAAACACCGCTCTGCTGATTGGTCGTGGCCGGCGGCCGCGACCAATCAGCGATTTTGGCGCCACATTTAAACACCACTCTGTTGATTGCGCCTGGTCGGCCGCATACAGATTCTAGAATACCCGATGCGTTAGAATCGGGACACAATCTAGTACTGTATATAAAGAGCTGTGGGAGCCATCACACTATATATAGAGACCTGTGAAAAGCTAATGTGTTGATCCAGAGGAAGTCAAAAAACCCCATGAGGCAGATGCTGCTTGCCCAAAATTAGGGGAAAAATTCCTTCCCGACTCCACATATGGCAATCAGACTAGTTGCTTGGATCAACGTCCCATAACAAAATCTAGTATGAATAACCTGTAATGTTATTCAAGAAAGTCACACAGGACCTCCTTGAACTTTTTTTTAGAGAATTAAGTATTACAAGGTCATGTGGTAGAGAGTTCCATACCTCACACAATAAAACATTGCCATCTAACTTCCTTTAGACAAAGCGAATTAGGAGCTTGATGCTAGAGTAGTTGAATTAAAACTGAAAAAAATTATTAACACAGCAAAAAAGAGGAACAGTATTTATTCACCTGCCCAGGTCTCAAAACTAATGCACTAATCAGGATGAAGCAAACCATATAATAAAGGCAGGGGCAGCACAGGTGCAAAATACTGATGAGACAACCAACTCATAACCTACCAATTCTTGGAGGGAGTCATTGCTTAGTATTAAAACTGCACACAAAAAATGGCTTGTATAGGGCACTGGTCACACACAGATTGTTAGGGGAATGGTTGCAAACAACTTTATTAAATAATGGAAAGCAAACGAACCCGGGGTCCGCGATGCAGCCTGGAGGACTGCGGACGAACACCTTCCGGGTAAGAAGGTAAAACAACCAACTGAAATAACAATCCCCCCCGTGTTACTGCACACCGGAACGGGAATAGGGATTCGCACTATCTCCGTTAACTGCACGAGAGATGTGCGACACATAATGTAGCTGTAGCCCTGTTAACTGCACAGAGGCTACGCAGCAGGCGCTAGGATGCGTGTGTGATTCACGCAGGCGTATACATGCTCCCAGCCGGCGTGCTACCGGACTGAGGAGTATCTTTCCACGTGGCTAACAGGCGGTGCCGGGAGTACGGAGTCCGCAGTCTGCTCGGGGTGTATAGCGACCCCCTTGTTGGAGCCAGACTGTCAGACGAAGCTACCTGCCTCCCTCCATCTAAGGCTGCCTATCCCCTGCTAAACCTGCCTGTCAGAAGCTATAACAGCAAAAGTACACGTGGAGCCGAAACGACCAAGCGTCCACACAATAACACCAACTCAGCTCAATGATCAGAGCGCGCCGCCATGTTTGTGGGCGTGCTATTTAAATATTAAGCCCTGCCCACCGTCACATTATTGGTGACGTCACCCGCGACCAATCAGGCGGTGCCAGGTCACCGGATCAGCTGACTCCCAAACCACTAATCACGGTCCGCCATGTCACGGGCATGCTCAGTGCAGTGTATCCTGGACTTAGGCTGTAACAGCCCTGTTTCCCTCCGCAACCTATCCTTCATGTTGCTAGGAACAAAGACCCAAGAGACAGCTTGTACATCTCGTGCACCAGCTAGGCGTTGGGACCAATGACGATGCTGAGCAGCATCTGCCCTGGCTGGACTGGAATAGGAGACCACAGAATCCACTGATGATTCTGAACCCATTTCAGATCCAGAAAACACCTGACGCCTAACACAGATAGTGCTCAATATAGGGCTTACAGCCTAATAGTGACCCTCATACTGTTAGATTAGGCAGGCTGCAAAGCACTATCTAAGTGCACCCCATGAGGACAGACCCCCTAGTTTACAAATCCAGCATTGATGGGCTTGTCTGAACCCTGAATAAAAATAACGTGCAAAATCTATATATGAGGTTCTGGTAGATATTTTGGCGCTGGTCACGCACAGTGTCTGGTTTACAGCCTATTAGTGACGCCCATACTATTAGATTAGGCAGGCTATGCTCCCCTCATACACCTTACCACGGTGTGTAGTGTGACATGGAGCTAAACCCCCTGTCTTCTTAAGAATAAGGCTGCGAAAAACCTTCTCTTTATTGATAGTAGAGAAACCTCCATACAGTAGATGCGGAAAACATACGATGAACCCCAGTATTGTACCACATAGATAGGGCTCTTACCGGCTAAGCTTGGAGCAGGCTGTGTGCACAGAGCCCAAGATACAAAACTGTAGGGATGTGGACTGTGTTACCCTGTTCCTGCCCCTGAAGACAACAAACACCTCATGTGAACACTCTCTTGCGGTTTTATATGTAAAAGTGATATGTGTCTTATGTAATGTATAATGGTGATGTAACAGCATGTGAAGTGTTAATGCATAATGTGAGTATAGCATAAGATAAGCTTAGGATACCATAAGACATAAGTATAACATAAACCCTAAAATACAAATTTTATTAAATCTCTTTAAAATCGGGACATGCGGCATAAAGATGATCCGCATCAGTATTGCACTTTATCAAGATAAGTTCCTTTTATTGTTTAGTCTTGTGATCATTTATGTCATTGATACCTCTATGGGTGATTAATTCCAGGGCTGGCTAGGGTTATCCAGGGATAGCCGCCGTGGAGCGGGGGCGCCACAGTGTCAACATTAACTAGGGTGTCACCCTCCACTATAAGGCAGGTAATCAGCATCTAGGGTGTTGAACAGGGCTGATTGTAGCCTTTGTTTGGATGCCCGAATGTATCCTTTGGCTTGGAGGTCCAAAGATATTAGGAACGTTCTTGGGTGTTTTTATAAATTTGCACATTGTCACTTTATTCACTGTTGTCACTTTAATCATTTAGTACACACTGAGGATTGATGGTTTGATGTGATATCTGTACCAGTTTCTGGTAGACTGTCAGATCTTTGGTCTATGTAAGTACGAATAAGGGACTTTTAGGGTCTAGGGGCAGCTGCCGTTCAGCAAGGGTGCCATTGTCATCTATATGTAGGATGCCCATCTCCATTGACATGCAGGTTCAGGCTAGGGTATCTATAGGGTGAGTTTTATTGAAGTACAGTGGGTACGGAAAGCATTCAGACCCCTTTAAATTTTTCACTCTTTGTTTCATTGCAGCCATTTGGTAAATTCTAAAAAGTTCATTTTTTTCTCATTAAAGTCCACTCTGCACCCCATGTTGACTGAAAAAAACAGAAATGTAGAAATTTTTGCAAATTTATTAAAAAAGGAAAACTGAAATATCACATGGTCATAAGTATTCAGACCCTTTGCTCATATTTAAGTCACATGCTGTCCATTTCCTTGTGATCCTCCTTGAGATGGTTCTACTCTTTCATTGGAGTCCAGCTGTGTTTATTTAAACTGATAGGACTTGATTTGGAAAGGCACACACCTGTCTATGGGGGGTGCATTTTACTACAGACTCTGCCTATAGGTGGGGCATTATACTACAGACGCTGCCTATGAGATGGGGGGGGCATTATATCACAGACTCTGCCTATGAGGAGGGGGGGCACATTATACTACAGACTCTGCCTATGGGGGCGCATTATACTATACGAAGGACTATGGGGAGTGCATTATACTATATTGAGGACTATCTGGTGCATTATACTATATGTACTCTATTTATACAGTGTGGGAGATAATGTGGGTTCTTTGAACAGTGTGGGGGCCATCATACAGTGTGGGAGATAATGTGGGATCTTTGTATGGTGTGGAGGCCATCATACAGTGTTGGAGCCATCAGCTTGTGGGCTACTAAGGGGTCAGTATACTGTGTGGGGGTACTATACAGTGAGGGGGAATTATATAGTGAATAGGAGAACATCATACTGGTTAGAGCGGAGCTCTACATGGGGGGAGACTCAGGACATTATTAAATCTTAGGTGGGCACTTATTGTTATAGGGGAACTCAGGTTATCGTGACTGTCGAAGGGGCACTATTACTTTCTAGGGGGCACAATGTGGGCACTGTTTTCTAGGACACTTGCACACGGCATTACTTTATTTTAGAGGTTTGTTTTACCATCTAGAGGGCACACAGTAGGTGCAGTAATAGGGACACATTTTGCAGCAGAGGCTCAGTATTGGGGTATCAGCAGGATGAGAAGTTTGTGCAGGTTGGGGATAGATGTGGTCAGTGCCTGAAATGTAAGGAGTCAAATGTGTCTTTGTTGTGATCTCAGCATACCTGAGACTCTGAGTCCTGGCTGGAGAAGTTGTCGTGTCGGTCTGGGCCAGATGGAAAAGACGGGAAAAGTGAACAATTTAATCAGAAAGAACGTCAGCTGTAAGGTACTATATATAACTGAGCTGTGATCTCTTATATGTTCTGCAGGACTGGCATCTATCAATATATGTCACCATATGGCGGTAATATCAGTGCTGGTCTTTGTATAGAGATTATTTTTAGTAACAGCGCGGTCATCTGCTGAGGTTTTCCTACATCCACTATCTGGGTGCGCCGCTATAGTTGGAATCAGGGTTACCTGGTTAGAGGCCCACTCAGAAGTTTCGGCCCCCTGAACCAAAACCTTAGCTACGCCAAGCTTTTTGGAGATGGAAATTTCATTCTCCAGCAGGACTTGGCCCCTGTCCACACTGACAAAAGTACTAATACCTGGTTTAAAAACAACAGTATCACTGTGCTTGATTGGCAGCAAACTCACCTGACCTTAACCCCATAAAGAATCTATGGGGTATTGTCAAGAGAAAGATGAGAGACACCAGACCCAACAATGCAGACGAGCTGAAGGCTTCTATCAAAGCCACCTGGGCTTCCATAACCCCTCAGCAGTGCCACAGGCTGATCCCTCCATGCCACATTGCCGCATTGATGCAGTAATTGATGTAAAAGGATCCCCGACCAAGTATTGAGGGCATTTATTGAGCATACTTTTCAGTAGGATAACATTTTGGATTTTGAAAACATTTTTCAAGCTGTTGTTATAAGGTATTCTAATTAATTGAAATAATGACTTTTGAGTTTTCATTGGCTGTAAGCCATAATCATCAACATTAACAGAAATAAACACGTGAAATAGATCACTCTGTGTGTAATGGCTCTATATAATATATGAGTTTCACGTTTTGTATTGAAGAACTGAAATAAATTAACTTTTATGGTGATATTCTAATTTTGTGAGATGCACCTGTAGATGGGCTTGGCTGCACCCTGAATAAAAATAGCATGTAAAAAATATATATGATATATATGAGGTATTGGTCGATATTTTGGCCAAAATATACAAGCTCGCAACCTGCTCAAGGGTCCTCATACTTGCGAGTCCCTACACTAACATTAAAAGCAAAGTCACAAAAACAAGGAATTAAAGTTCCCACCAAAATTCAAGAATTAACACCGCAAATACAGCAACAATAATTACAAGGATGCAGCAAACCCATATAATGAAGAAGTCAGCAACACAGGTGCAAAATATTGATGAGACAACCACTCACAACCTACCAATTCATGGAGGGGGTGATAGCTTAGTATTAAAACTGCACACAAATAAGCCTTGTATAGGGCACTGGTCACACATAGGTAGTGCACAATGTCTGGCTTACAGCCTATTAGTGAAGCCCAAACTATTAGATTAGGCGGGCTGCCCAGCACTTTTTAAGTACACCCCATGAAGACAGACACCCTAGTTTACAAGGCCAACATTGATGGGTCTGGCTGCACCCTGAATAAAAATAACGTGCAAAAAATATATATGACATATATGAGGTATTAGTAAATATTTTGGCCAAAATACACAAGCTCGCAACCCGCGTCAAGGGTCCTCATACTTGCGAGTCCCTACACTAACATTAAAAGCAAAGACAAATTTAAATTCCCACCAAAATTCAAGAATTAACACAGGAAAAAAGGGCAACAGTGTTTACCTGCCTAGGTCTCAGTACTAATCATACCATATAATAAAGATGACAGCAACACAGGTGCAAAATACTGATGTGACAACCACTCACATATTACCAATTAATGGAGGGGGGTGATTACATAGTATTAAAACTGCACACAAAATTATATGGGATTGCTACATCCTAATAGTGCATTAGTTCTGAGATCTGGGCAGGTAAATGCTATATTAATAATTGATTTTTTTGGGAAAGTTAAATTCTCTTTTGTTGGCTTTACTTTTAATCTAACTGAAATACACATAAGCTTTTTTTCCTAAACATTAGGATCTGTTTAGAGCCATCAGCTCAAAAAGGCTTCCTTTGACAGACTTGGCATAAGCAGGTCAAAAGGAACCCTGATCTTTACCATTACACCCCTTTACAGGAATGGAGACTTACCACATGCTCAGGGTTGCATCTACAGAGTAGCTGCTGGCCAGAGGAGCGAGCTTGAGGCTATAACTCTAACTAAAGCTTTTTTTATTACTAAATGATGGGTTCTGTCTAAGGCCATTGGCTCAAAAAGACTTCCTCGGACAGACTTGGCGCAAGCTACTCCATTCTGCAGATCCCAAGGGAACCCTGGCCTTTACCATTACACCCCTGTACAGGGATAGATACTTACCATAGGCCCAGGGTTGCATCTACAGAGTAGCTCCTGGCCGGAGGAGCGAGCTTGAGGCTATAGTGATTGATTCAACTCTAACTAAAGCTTTTTTTTCCTAAATACTGGGATCTGTTTAAGGCTGTTGGCTCAAACAGACTTCCTCGGACAGACTTGGCGCAAGCTACTCCATTCTGCAGATCCCAAGGGAACCCTGGTTTTTACCATTACTTACTTACTTACATTACTTACCATAGGCCCAGGGTTGCATCTACAGAGTAGCTGCTGGCCGGAGGAGTGCGCTTGAGGCTTGAGTAGTTGAGTCAATCCTAACTAAAGAAAAACCTATCTAATGACACTTTCTTGTTAGGACCTGTCTGAGGCCTATGGCTCAAAAAAGCAGCTTTGGAAAAACTTGGCAAAAGCCAGTCTATCCTACAGGTTCCAAAGGAACTCTGACCTTCACTCTTACAGCCCTGTACAGTGATAAAGACTTATTACAGGGCCTTGATTGCATCTACATAGTAGATGCTGACTGGAGGGGCAAACTTAAGGTTAGAATGGTTCAGCCAACCCTAACTATTGCTACTTTCTTAAATGTTAGGATATTTCTGAGGCCATTGGCTCAAACAGGCTTCCTTGGACAGACTTGGCGCAAAACACACCATTTCTGATGTTTCCAAATGAACCCTGGGCTTCACCCTTGAACCTCTATACAGGGACCGTTTCATAGTTTTAAGGTTGAAAGACACAAGTCTGTCAAGTTCAACCTAAAAGCTAATGTGTTGATTCAGAGGAAGGCAAAAACCCCATGAGGCAGATGCTAATTGCCCCATATTAGGGGAAAAATTCCTTCCCGACTCCACATATGGCAATCAGACTAGTTCCCTGGATCAACGTCCCATAACAAAATCTAGTACGGATAACCTGCAATTTTATATTATTTAAGAAAGGCACACACATGCCCTCCTTGAATTTTTTTTAGAAAATTAAGTATTTCAATTTCATGTGGTAGAGAGTTTCATAACCTCATTGCTCACACAATAAAAATTTGCCAACTAACTTCCTTTAGACAAAGTGAATTAGGATCTTTATGCTAGAGTAATTGAATTAACTCTAACTGAAATAGATTAATGCTTTTTTCCTAAATGTTGAAATTTGTTTAAATCCATCAGCTCAAAAAGGCTTTCTCGGACAGACTTGGCGCAAGCTACTCCATTCTGCAGATCCCAAGGGAACCCTGGCCTTTACCATTACACCCCTGTACAGGGATAGATACTTACCATAGGTCCAGGGCTGCATCTACAGAGTAGCTGCTGGCCGGAGGAGCGAGCTTGAGGCTATAGTGGTTGATTCAACTCTAACTAAAGCTTTTTTTACCTAAATACTGGGATCTGTTTAAGGCTGTTGGCTCAAACAGACTTCCTCGGACAGACTTGGCGCAAGCTACTCCATTCTGCAGATCCCAAGGGAACCCTGGTTTTTACCATTACACCCCTGTACAGGGATAGATACTTACCATAGGCCCAGGGTTGCATCTACAGAGTAGCTGCTGGCCGGAGGAGTGCGCTTGAGGCTTGAGTAGTTGAATCAATCCTAACTAAAGAAAAACCTATCTAATGCCACTTTCTTGTTAGGACCTGTCTGAGGCCTATGGCTCAAAAAAGCTTCTTTGGAAAGACTTGGCAAAAGCCAGTCTATCCTACAGGTTCCAAAGGAACTCTGGCCTTCACTCTTACAGCCCTGTACAGCGATAAAGACTTATTACAGGGCCTTGATTGCATCTACATAGTAGATGCTGACTGGAGGGGCAAACTTAAGGCTAGAATGGTTCAGCCAACCCTAACTATTGCTACTTTCTTAAATGTTAGGATATTTCTGAGGCCGTTGGCTCAAACAGGCTTCCTTGGACAGACTGGGCGCAAAACACACCATTTCTGATGTTTCCAAATGAACCCTGGGCTTCACCCTTGAACCTCTATACAGGGACCGTTTCATAGTTTTAAGGTTGAAAGACACAAGTCCATCAAGTTCAACCTAAAAGCTAATGTGTTGATCCAGAGGAAGGCAAAAACCCCATGAGGCAGATGCTAATTGCCCCATATTAGGGGAAAAATTCCTTCCCGACTCCACATATGGCAATCAGACTAGTTCCCTGGATCAACGTCCCATAACAAAATCTAGTACGGATAACCTGCAATTTTATATTATTCAAGAAAGGCACACACATGCCCTCCTTGAATTTTTTTTAGAAAATTAAGTATTTCAATTTCATGTGGTAGAGAGTTTCATAACCTCATTGCTCACACAATAAAAATTTGCCAACTAACTTCCTTTAGACAAAGTGAATTAGGATCTTTATGCTAGAGTAATTGAATTAACTCTAACTGAAATAGATTAATGCTTTTTTCCTAAATGTTGAAATTTGTTTAAATCCATCAGCTCAAAAAGGCTTTCTCGGACAGACTTGGCGCAAGCTACTCCATTCTGCAGATCCCAAGGGAACCCTGGCCTTTACCATTACACCCCTGTACAGGGATAGATACTTACCATAGGCCCAGGGTTGCATCTACAGAGTAGCTGCTGGCCGGAGGAGCGAGCTTGAGGCTATAGTGGTTGATTCAACTCTAACTAAAGCTTTTTTTTCCTAAATACTGGGATCTGTTTAAGGCTGTTGGCTCAAACAGACTTCCTCGGACAGACTTGGCGCAAGCTACTCCATTCTGCAGATCCCAAGGGAACCCTGGTTTTTACCATTACACCCCTGTACAGGGATAGATACTTACCATAGGCCCAGGGTTGCATCTACAGAGTAGCTGCTGGCCGGAGGAGTGCGCTTGAGGCTTGAGTAGTTGAGTCAATCCTAACTAAAGAAAAACCTATCTAATGACACTTTCTTGTTAGGACCTGTCTGAGGCCTATGGCTCAAAAAAGCTTCTTTGGAAAAACTTGGCAAAAGCCAGTCTATCCTACAGGTTCCAAAGGAACTCTGACCTTCACTCTTACATCCCTGTACAGTGATAAAGACTTATTACAGGGCCTTGATTGCATCTACATAGTAGATGCTGACTGGAGGGGCAAACTTAAGGTTAGAATGGTTCAGCCAACCCTAACTATTGCTACTTTCTTAAATGTTAGGATATTTCTGAGGCCGTTGGCTCAAACAGGCTTCCTTGGACAGACTTGGCGCAAAACACACCATTTCTGATGTTTCCAAATGAACCCTGGGCTTCACCCTTGAACCTCTATACAGGGACCGTTTCATAGTTTTAAGGTTGAAAGACACAAGTCCATCAAGTTCAACCTAAAAGCTAATGTGTTGATCCAGAGGAAGGCAAAAACCCCATGAGGCAGATGCTAATTGCCCCATATTAGGGGAAAAATTCCTTCCCGACTCCACATATGGCAATCAGACTAGTTCCCTGGATCAACGTCCCATAACAAAATCTAGTACGGATAACCTGCAATTTTATATTATTCAAGAAAGGCACACACATGCCCTCCTTGAATTTTTTTTAGAAAATTAAGTATTTCAATTTCATGTGGTAGAGAGTTTCATAACCTCATTGCTCACACAATAAAAATTTGCCAACTAACTTCCTTTAGACAAAGTGAATTAGGATCTTTATGCTAGAGTAATTGAATTAACTCTAACTGAAATAGATTAATGCTTTTTTCCTAAATGTTGAAATTTGTTTAAATCCATCAGCTCAAAAAGGCTTTCTCGGACAGACTTGGCGCAAGCTACTCCATTCTGCAGATCCCAAGGGAACCCTGGCCTTTACCATTACACCCCTGTACAGGGATAGATACTTACCATAGGCCCAGGGTTGCATCTACAGAGTAGCTGCTGGCCGGAGGAGCGAGCTTGAGGCTATAGTGGTTGATTCAACTCTAACTAAAGCTTTTTTTTCCTAAATACTGGGATCTGTTTAAGGCTGTTGGCTCAAACAGACTTCCTCGGACAGACTTGGCGCAAGCTACTCCATTCTGCAGATCCCAAGGGAACCCTGGTTTTTACCATTACACCCCTGTACAGGGATAGATACTTACCATAGGCCCAGGGTTGCATCTACAGAGTAGCTGCTGGCCGGAGGAGTGCGCTTGAGGCTTGAGTAGTTGAGTCAATCCTAACTAAAGAAATACCTATCTAATGACACTTTCTTGTTAGGACCTGTCTGAGGCCTATGGCTCAAAAAAGCTTCTTTGGAAAAACTTGGCAAAAGCCAGTCTATCCTACAGGTTCCAAAGGAACTCTGACCTTCACTCTTACATCCCTGTACAGTGATAAAGACTTATTACAGGGCCTTGATTGCATCTACATAGTAGATGCTGACAGGAGGGGCAAACTTAAGGTTAGAATGGTTCAGCCAACCCTAACTATTGCTACTTTCTTAAATGTTAGGATATTTCTGAGGCCGTTGGCTCAAACAGGCTTCCTTGGACAGACTTGGCGCAAAACACACCATTTCTGATGTTTCCAAATGAACCCTGGGCTTCACCCTTGAACCTCTATACAGGGACCGTTTCATAGTTTTAAGGTTGAAAGACACAAGTCCATCAAGTTCAACCTAAAAGCTAATGTGTTGATCTAGAGGAAGGCAAAAACCCCATGAGGCAGATGCTAATTGCCCCATATTAGGGGAAAAATTCCTTCCCGACTCCACATATGGCAATCAGACTAGTTCCCTGGATCAACGTCCCATAACAAAATCTAGTACGGATAACCTGCAATTTTATATTATTCAGGAAAGGCACACACATGCCCTCCTTGAATTTTTTTTAGAAAATTAAGTATTTCAATTTCATGTGGTAGAGAGTTTCATAACCTCATTGCTCACACAATAAAAATTTGCCAACTAACTTCCTTTAGACAAAGTGAATTAGGATCTTTATGCTAGAGTAATTGAATTAACTCTAACTGAAATAGATTAATGCTTTTTTCCTAAATGTTGAAATTTGTTTAAATCCATCAGCTCAAAAAGGCTTTCTCGGACAGACTTGGCGCAAGCTACTCCATTCTGCAGATCCCAAGGGAACCCTGGCCTTTACCATTACACCCCTGTACAGGGATAGATACTTACCATAGGCCCAGGGTTGCATCTACAGAGTAGCTGCTGGCCGGAGGAGCGAGCTTGAGGCTATAGTGGTTGATTCAACTCTAACTAAAGCTTTTTTTTCCTAAATACTGGGATCTGTTTAAGGCTGTTGGCTCAAACAGACTTCCTCGGACAGACTTGGCGCAAGCTACTCCATTCTGCAGATCCCAAGGGAACCCTGGTTTTTACCATTACACCCCTGTACAGGGATAGATACTTACCATAGGCCCAGGGTTGCATCTACAGAGTAGCTGCTGGCCGGAGAAGTGCGCTTGAGGCTTGAGTAGTTGAGTCAATCCTAACTAAAGAAAAACCTATCTAATGACACTTTCTTGTTAGGACCTGTCTGAGGCCTATGGCTCAAAAAAGCTTCTTTGGAAAAACTTGGCAAAAGCCAGTCTATCCTACAGGTTCCAAAGGAACTCTGACCTTCACTCTTACATCCCTGTACAGTGATAAAGACTTATTACAGGGCCTTGATTGCATCTACATAGTAGATGCTGACTGGAGGGGCAAACTTAAGGTTAGAATGGTTCAGCCAACCCTAACTATTGCTACTTTCTTAAATGTTAGGATATTTCTGAGGCCGTTGGCTCAAACAGGCTTCCTTGGACAGACTTGGCGCAAAACACACCATTTCTGATGTTTCCAAATGAACCCTGGGCTTCACCCTTGAACCTCTATACAGGGACCGTTTCATAGTTTTAAGGTTGAAAGACACAAGTCCATCAAGTTCAACCTAAAAGCTAATGTGTTGATCCAGAGGAAGGCAAAAACCCCATGAGGCAGATGCTAATTGCCCCATATTAGGGGAAAAATTCCTTCCCGACTCCACATATGGCAATCAGACTAGTTCCCTGGATCAACGTCCCATAACAAAATCTAGTACGGATAACCTGCAATTTTATATTATTCAAGAAAGGCACACACATGCCCTCCTTGAATTTTTTTTTAGAAAATTAAGTATTTCAATTTCATGTGGTAGAGAGTTTCATAACCTCATTGCTCACACAATAAAAATTTGCCAACTAACTTCCTTTAGACAAAGTGAATTAGGATCTTTATGCTAGAGTAATTGAATTAACTCTAACTGAAATAGATTAATGCTTTTTTCCTAAATGTTGAAATTTGTTTAAATCCATCAGCTCAAAAAGGCTTTCTCGGACAGACTTGGCGCAAGCTACTCCATTTTGCAGATCCCAAGGGAACCCTGGCCTTTACCATTACACCCCTGTACAGGGATAGATACTTACCATAGGCCCAGGGTTGCATCTACAGAGTAGCTGCTGGCCGGAGGAGCGAGCTTGAGGCTATAGTGGTTGATTCAACTCTAACTAAAGCTTTTTTTTCCTAAATACTGGGATCTGTTTAAGGCTGTTGGCTCAAACAGACTTCCTCGGACAGACTTGGCGCAAGCTACTCCATTCTGCAGATCCCAAGGGAACCCTGGTTTTTACCATTACACCCCTGTACAGGGATAGATACTTACCATAGGCCCAGGGTTGCATCTACAGAGTAGCTGCTGGCCGGAGGAGTGCGCTTGAGGCTTGAGTAGTTGAGTCAATCCTAACTAAAGAAAAACCTATCTAATGACACTTTCTTGTTAGGACCTGTCTGAGGCCTATGGCTCAAAAAAGCTTCTTTGGAAAAACTTGGCAAAAGCCAGTCTATCCTACAGGTTCCAAAGGAACTCTGACCTTCACTCTTACATCCCTGTACAGTGATAAAGACTTATTACAGGGCCTTGATTGCATCTACATAGTAGATGCTGACTGGAGGGGCAAACTTAAGGTTAGAATGGTTCAGCCAACCCTAACTATTGCTACTTTCTTAAATGTTAGGATATTTCTGAGGCCGTTGGCTCAAACAGGCTTCCTTGGACAGACTTGGCGCAAAACACACCATTTCTGATGTTTCCAAATGAACCCTGGGCTTCACCCTTGAACCTCTATACAGGGACCGTTTCATAGTTTTAAGGTTGAAAGACACAAGTCCATCAAGTTCAACCTAAAAGCTAATGTGTTGATCCAGAGGAAGGCAAAAACCCCATGAGGCAGATGCTAATTGCCCCATATTAGGGGAAAAATTCCTTCCCGACTCCACATATGGCAATCAGACTAGTTCCCTGGATCAACGTCCCATAACAAAATCTAGTACGGATAACCTGCAATTTTATATTATTCAAGAAAGGCACACACATGCCCTCCTTGAATTTTTTTTTAGAAAATTAAGTATTTCAATTTCATGTGGTAGAGAGTTTCATAACCTCATTGCTCACACAATAAAAATTTGCCAACTAACTTCCTTTAGACAAAGTGAATTAGGATCTTTATGCTAGAGTAATTGAATTAACTCTAACTGAAATAGATTAATGCTTTTTTCCTAAATGTTGAAATTTGTTTAAATCCATCAGCTCAAAAAGGCTTTCTCGGACAGACTTGGCGCAAGCTACTCCATTCTGCAGATCCCAAGGGAACCCTGGCCTTTACCATTACACCCCTGTACAGGGATAGATACTTACCATAGGCCCAGGGTTGCATCTACAGAGTAGCTGCTGGCCGGAGGAGCGAGCTTGAGGCTATAGTGGTTGATTCAACTCTAACTAAAGCTTTTTTTTCCTAAATACTGGGATCTGTTTAAGGCTGTTGGCTCAAACAGACTTCCTCGGACAGACTTGGCGCAAGCTACTCCATTCTGCAGATCCCAAGGGAACCCTGGTTTTTACCATTACACCCCTGTACAGGGATAGATACTTACCATAGGCCCAGGGTTGCATCTACAGAGTAGCTGCTGGCCGGAGGAGTGCGCTTGAGGCTTGAGTAGTTGAGTCAATCCTAACTAAAGAAAAACCTATCTAATGACACTTTCTTGTTAGGACCTGTCTGAGGCCTATGGCTCAAAAAAGCTTCTTTGGAAAAACTTGGCAAAAGCCAGTCTATCCTACAGGTTCCAAAGGAACTCTGACCTTCACTCTTACATCCCTGTACAGTGATAAAGACTTATTACAGGGCCTTGATTGCATCTACATAGTAGATGCTGACTGGAGGGGCAAACTTAAGGTTAGAATGGTTCAGCCAACCCTAACTATTGCTACTTTCTTAAATGTTAGGATATTTCTGAGGCCGTTGGCTCAAACAGGCTTCCTTGGACAGACTTGGCGCAAAACACACCATTTCTGATGTTTCCAAATGAACCCTGGGCTTCACCCTTGAACCTCTATACAGGGACCGTTTCATAGTTTTAAGGTTGAAAGACACAAGTCCATCAAGTTCAACCTAAAAGCTAATGTGTTGATCCAGAGGAAGACAAAAACCCCATGAGGCAGATGCTAATTGCCCCATATTAGGGGAAAAATTCCTTCCCGACTCCACATATGGCAATCAGACTAGTTCCCTGGATCAACGTCCCATAACAAAATCTAGTACGGATAACCTGCAATTTTATATTATTCAGGAAAGGCACACACATGCCCTCCTTGAATTTTTTTTAGAAAATTAAGTATTTCAATTTCATGTGGTAGAGAGTTTCATAACCTCATTGCTCACACAATAAAAATTTGCCAACTAACTTCCTTTAGACAAAGTGAATTAGGATCTTTATGCTAGAGTAATTGAATTAACTCTAACTGAAATAGATTAATGCTTTTTTCCTAAATGTTGAAATTTGTTTAAATCCATCAGCTCAAAAAGGCTTTCTCGGACAGACTTGGCGCAAGCTACTCCATTCTGCAGATCCCAAGGGAACCCTGGCCTTTACCATTACACCCCTGTACAGGGATAGATACTTACCATAGGCCCAGGGTTGCATCTACAGAGTAGCTGCTGGCCGGAGGAGCAAGCTTGAGGCTATAGTGGTTGATTCAACTCTAACTAAAGCTTTTTTTTCCTAAATACTGGGATCTGTTTAAGGCTGTTGGCTCAAACAGACTTCCTCGGACAGACTTGGCGCAAGCTACTCCATTCTGCAGATCCCAAGGGAACCCTGGTTTTTACCATTACACCCCTGTACAGGGATAGATACTTACCATAGGCCCAGGGTTGCATCTACAGAGTAGCTGCTGGCCGGAGAAGTGCGCTTGAGGCTTGAGTAGTTGAGTCAATCCTAACTAAAGAAAAACCTATCTAATGACACTTTCTTGTTAGGACCTGTCTGAGGCCTATGGCTCAAAAAAGCTTCTTTGGAAAAACTTGGCAAAAGCCAGTCTATCCTACAGGTTCCAAAGGAACTCTGACCTTCACTCTTACATCCCTGTACAGTGATAAAGACTTATTACAGGGCCTTGATTGCATCTACATAGTAGATGCTGACTGGAGGGGCAAACTTAAGGTTAGAATGGTTCAGCCAACCCTAACTATTGCTACTTTCTTAAATGTTAGGATATTTCTGAGGCCGTTGGCTCAAACAGGCTTCCTTGGACAGACTTGGCGCAAAACACACCATTTCTGATGTTTCCAAATGAACCCTGGGCTTCACCCTTGAACCTCTATACAGGGACCGTTTCATAGTTTTAAGGTTGAAAGACACAAGTCCATCAAGTTCAACCTAAAAGCTAATGTGTTGATCCAGAGGAAGGCAAAAACCCCATGAGGCAGATGCTAATTGCCCCATATTAGGGGAAAAATTCCTTCCCGACTCCACATATGGCAATCAGACTAGTTCCCTGGATCAACGTCCCATAACAAAATCTAGTACGGATAACCTGCAATTTTATATTATTCAAGAAAGGCACACACATGCCCTCCTTGAATTTTTTTTTAGAAAATTAAGTATTTCAATTTCATGTGGTAGAGAGTTTCATAACCTCATTGCTCACACAATAAAAATTTGCCAACTAACTTCCTTTAGACAAAGTGAATTAGGATCTTTATGCTAGAGTAATTGAATTAACTCTAACTGAAATAGATTAATGCTTTTTTCCTAAATGTTGAAATTTGTTTAAATCCATCAGCTCAAAAAGGCTTTCTCGGACAGACTTGGCGCAAGCTACTCCATTCTGCAGATCCCAAGGGAACCCTGGCCTTTACCATTACACCCCTGTACAGGGATAGATACTTACCATAGGCCCAGGGTTGCATCTACAGAGTAGCTGCTGGCCGGAGGAGCGAGCTTGAGGCTATAGTGGTTGATTCAACTCTAACTAAAGCTTTTTTTTCCTAAATACTGGGATCTGTTTAAGGCTGTTGGCTCAAACAGACTTCCTCGGACAGACTTGGCGCAAGCTACTCCATTCTGCAGATCCCAAGGGAACCCTGGTTTTTACCATTACACCCCTGTACAGGGATAGATACTTACCATAGGCCCAGGGTTGCATCTACAGAGTAGCTGCTGGCCGGAGGAGTGCGCTTGAGGCTTGAGTAGTTGAGTCAATCCTAACTAAAGAAAAACCTATCTAATGACACTTTCTTGTTAGGACCTGTCTGAGGCCTATGGCTCAAAAAAGCTTCTTTGGAAAAACTTGGCAAAAGCCAGTCTATCCTACAGGTTCCAAAGGAACTCTGACCTTCACTCTTACATCCCTGTACAGTGATAAAGACTTATTACAGGGCCTTGATTGCATCTACATAGTAGATGCTGACTGGAGGGGCAAACTTAAGGTTAGAATGGTTCAGCCAACCCTAACTATTGCTACTTTCTTAAATGTTAGGATATTTCTGAGGCCGTTGGCTCAAACAGGCTTCCTTGGACAGACTTGGCGCAAAACACACCATTTCTGATGTTTCCAAATGAACCCTGGGCTTCACCCTTGAACCTCTATACAGGGACCGTTTCATAGTTTTAAGGTTGAAAGACACAAGTCCATCAAGTTCAACCTAAAAGCTAATGTGTTGATCCAGAGGAAGACAAAAACCCCATGAGGCAGATGCTAATTGCCCCATATTAGGGGAAAAATTCCTTCCCGACTCCACATATGGCAATCAGACTAGTTCCCTGGATCAACGTCCCATAACAAAATCTAGTACGGATAACCTGCAATTTTATATTATTCAAGAAAGGCACACACATGCCCTCCTTGAATTTTTTTTTAGAAAATTAAGTATTTCAATTTCATGTGGTAGAGAGTTTCATAACCTCATTGCTCACACAATAAAAATTTGCCAACTAACTTCCTTTAGACAAAGTGAATTAGGATCTTTATGCTAGAGTAATTGAATTAACTCTAACTGAAATAGATTAATGCTTTTTTCCTAAATGTTGAAATTTGTTTAAATCCATCAGCTCAAAAAGGCTTTCTCGGACAGACTTGGCGCAAGCTACTCCATTCTGCAGATCCCAAGGGAACCCTGGCCTTTACCATTACACCCCTGTACAGGGATAGATACTTACCATAGGCCCAGGGTTGCATCTACAGAGTAGCTGCTGGCCGGAGGAGCGAGCTTGAGGCTATAGTGGTTGATTCAACTCTAACTAAAGCTTTTTTTTCCTAAATACTGGGATCTGTTTAAGGCTGTTGGCTCAAACAGACTTCCTCGGACAGACTTGGCGCAAGCTACTCCATTCTGCAGATCCCAAGGGAACCCTGGTTTTTACCATTACACCCCTGTACAGGGATAGATACTTACCATAGGCCCAGGGTTGCATCTACAGAGTAGCTGCTGGCCGGAGGAGTGCGCTTGAGGCTTGAGTAGTTGAGTCAATCCTAACTAAAGAAAAACCTATCTAATGACACTTTCTTGTTAGGACCTGTCTGAGGCCTATGGCTCAAAAAAGCTTCTTTGGAAAAACTTGGCAAAAGCCAGTCTATCCTACAGGTTCCAAAGGAACTCTGACCTTCACTCTTACATCCCTGTACAGTGATAAAGACTTATTACAGGGCCTTGATTGCATCTACATAGTAGATGCTGACTGGAGGGGCAAACTTAAGGTTAGAATGGTTCAGCCAACCCTAACTATTGCTACTTTCTTAAATGTTAGGATATTTCTGAGGCCGTTGGCTCAAACAGGCTTCCTTGGACAGACTTGGCGCAAAACACACCATTTCTGATGTTTCCAAATGAACCCTGGGCTTCACCCTTGAACCTCTATACAGGGACCGTTTCATAGTTTTAAGGTTGAAAGACACAAGTCCATCAAGTTCAACCTAAAAGCTAATGTGTTGATCCAGAGGAAGGCAAAAACCCCATGAGGCAGATGCTAATTGCCCCATATTAGGGGAAAAATTCCTTCCCGACTCCACATATGGCAATCAGACTAGTTCCCTGGATCAACGTCCCATAACAAAATCTAGTACGGATAACCTGCAATTTTATATTATTCAAGAAAGGCACACACATGCCCTCCTTGAATTTTTTTTAGAAAATTAAGTATTTCAATTTCATGTGGTAGAGAGTTTCATAACCTCATTGCTCACACAATAAAAATTTGCCAACTAACTTCCTTTAGACAAAGTGAATTAGGATCTTTATGCTAGAGTAATTGAATTAACTCTAACTGAAATAGATTAATGCTTTTTTCCTAAATGTTGAAATTTGTTTAAATCCATCAGCTCAAAAAGGCTTTCTCGGACAGACTTGGCGCAAGCTACTCCATTCTGCAGATCCCAAGGGAACCCTGGCCTTTACCATTACACCCCTGTACAGGGATAGATACTTACCATAGGCCCAGGGCTGCATCTACAGAGTAGCTGCTGGCCGGAGGAGCGAGCTTGAGGCTATAGTGGTTGATTCAACTCTAACTAAAGCTTTTTTTTCCTAAATACTGGGATCTGTTTAAGGCTGTTGGCTCAAACAGACTTCCTCGGACAGACTTGGCGCAAGCTACTCCATTCTGCAGATCCCAAGGGAACCCTGGTTTTTACCATTACACACCTGTACAGGGATAGATACTTACCATAGGCCCAGGGTTGCATCTACAGAGTAGCTGCTGCCCGGAGGAGTGCGCTTGAGGCTTGAGTAGTTGAATCAATCCTAACTAAAGAAAAACCTATCTAATGACACTTTCTTGTTAGGACCTGTCTGAGGCCTATGGCTCAAAAAAGCTTCTTTGGAAAGACTTGGCAAAAGCCAGTCTATCCTACAGGTTCCAAAGGAACTCTGGCCTTCACTCTTACAGCCCTGTACAGTGATAAAGACTTATTACAGGGCCTTGATTGCATCTACATAGTAGATGCTGACTGGAGGGGCAAACTTAAAGTTAGAATGGTTCAGCCAACCCTAACTATTGCTACTTTCTTAAATGTTAGGATATTTCTGAGGCCATTGGCTCAAACAGGCTTCCTTGGACAGACTTGGCGCAAAACACACCATTTCTGATGTTTCCAAATGAACCCTGGGCTTCACCCTTGAACCTCTATACAGGGACCGTTTCATAGTTTTAAGGTTGAAAGACACAAGTCTGTCAAGTTCAACCTAAAAGCTAATGTGTTGATCCAGAGGAAGGCAAAAACCCCATGAGGCAGATGCTAATTGCCCCATATTAGGGGAAAAATTCCTTCCCGACTCCACATATGGCAATCAGACTAGTTCCCTGGATCAACGTCCCATAACAAAATCTAGTACGGATAACCTGCAATTTTATATTATTTAAGAAAGGCACACACATGCCCTCCTTGAATTTTTTTTAGAAAATTAAGTATTTCAATTTCATGTGGTAGAGAGTTTCATAACCTCATTGCTCACACAATAAAAATTTGCCAACTAACTTCCTTTAGACAAAGTGAATTAGGATCTTTATGCTAGAGTAATTGAATTAACTCTAACTGAAATAGATTAATGCTTTTTTCCTAAATGTTGAAATTTGTTTAAATCCATCAGCTCAAAAAGGCTTTCTCGGACAGACTTGGCGCAAGCTACTCCATTCTGCAGATCCCAAGGGAACCCTGGCCTTTACCATTACACCCCTGTACAGGGATAGATACTTACCATAGGCCCAGGGCTGCATCTACAGAGTAGCTGCTGGCCGGAGGAGCGAGCTTGAGGCTATAGTGGTTGATTCAACTCTAACTAAAGCTTTTTTTTCCTAAATACTGGGATCTGTTTAAGGCTGTTGGCTCAAACAGACTTCCTCGGACAGACTTGGCGCAAGCTACTCCATTCTGCAGATCCCAAGGGAACCCTGGTTTTTACCATTACACCCCTGTACAGGGATAGATACTTACCATAGGCCCAGGGTTGCATCTACAGAGTAGCTGCTGGCCGGAGGAGTGCGCTTGAGGCTTGAGTAGTTGAATCAATCCTAACTAAAGAAAAACCTATCTAATGCCACTTTCTTGTTAGGACCTGTCTGAGGCCTATGGCTCAAAAAAGCTTCTTTGGAAAGACTTGGCAAAAGCCAGTCTATCCTACAGGTTCCAAAGGAACTCTGGCCTTCACTCTTACAGCCCTGTACAGCGATAAAGACTTATTACAGGGCCTTGATTGCATCTACATAGTAGATGCTGACTGGAGGGGCAAACTTAAGGCTAGAATGGTTCAGCCAACCCTAACTATTGCTACTTTCTTAAATGTTAAGATATTTCTGAGGCCGTTGGCTCAAACAGGCTTCCTTGGACAGACTGGGCGCAAAACACACCATTTCTGATGTTTCCAAATGAACCCTGGGCTTCACCCTTGAACCTCTATACAGGGACCGTTTCATAGTTTTAAGGTTGAAAGACACAAGTCCATCAAGTTCAACCTAAAAGCTAATGTGTTGATCCAGAGGAAGGCAAAAACCCCATGAGGCAGATGCTAATTGCCCCATATTAGGGGAAAAATTCCTTCCCGACTCCACATATGGCAATCAGACTAGTTCCCTGGATCAACGTCCCATAACAAAATCTAGTACGGATAACCTGCAATTTTATATTATTCAAGAAAGGCACACACATGCCCTCCTTGAATTTTTTTTAGAAAATTAAGTATTTCAATTTCATGTGGTAGAGAGTTTCATAACCTCATTGCTCACACAATAAAAATTTGCCAACTAACTTCCTTTAGACAAAGTGAATTAGGATCTTTATGCTAGAGTAATTGAATTAACTCTAACTGAAATAGATTAATGCTTTTTTCCTAAATGTTGAAATTTGTTTAAATCCATCAGCTCAAAAAGGCTTTCTCGGACAGACTTGGCGCAAGCTACTCCATTCTGCAGATCCCAAGGGAACCCTGGCCTTTACCATTACACCCCTGTACAGGGATAGATACTTACCATAGGCCCAGGGCTGCATCTACAAAGTAGCTGCTGGCCGGAGGAGCGAGCTTGAGGCTATAGTGGTTGATTCAACTCTAACTAAAGCTTTTTTTTCCTAAATACTGGGATCTGTTTAAGGCTGTTGGCTCAAACAGACTTCCTCGGACAGACTTGGCGCAAGCTACTCCATTCTTCAGATCCCAAGGGAACCCTGTTTTTTACCATTACACCCCTGTACAGGGATAGATACTTACCATAGGCCCAGGGTTGCATCTACAGAGTAGCTGCTGGCCGGAGGAGTGCGCTTGAGGCTTGAGTAGTTGAATCAATCCTAACTAAAGAAAAACCTATCTAATGCCACTTTCTTGTTAGGACCTGTCTGAGGCCTATGGCTCAAAAAAGCTTCTTTGGAAAGACTTGGCAAAAGCCAGTCTATCCTACAGGTTCCAAAGGAACTCTGGCCTTCACTCTTTCAGCTCTGTACAGCGATAAAGACTTATTGCAGGGCCTTGATTGCATCTACATAGTAGATACTGACTGGAGGGGCAAACTTAAGGCTAGAATGGTTCAGCCAACCCTAACTATTGCTACTTTCTTAAATGTTAGGATATTTCTGAGGCCGTTGGCTCAAACAGGCTTCCTTGGACAGACTGGGCGCAAAACACACCATTTCTGATGTTTCCAAATGAACCCTGGGCTTCACCCTTGATCCTCAATACATGGACAGTTTCATAGTTTTAAGGTTGAAAGACACAAGTCCATCAAGTTCAACCTAAAAGCTAATGTGTTGATCCAGAGGAAGGCAAAAACCCCATGAGGCAGATGCTAATTGCCCCATATTAGAGGAAAAATTCCTTCCCGACTCCACATATGGCAATCAGACTAGTTCCCTGGATCAACGTCCCATAACAAAATCTAGTACGGATAACCTGCAATTTTATATTATTCAAGAAAGGCACACATATGCCCTCCTTGAATTTTTTTTAGAAAATTAAGTATTTCAAGTTCATGTGGTAGAGAGTTCCATAACCTCATTGCTCACACAATAAAAATTTGCCAACTAACTTCCTTTAGACAAAGTGAATTAGGATCTTTATGCTAGAGTAATTGAATTAACTCTAACTGAAATAGATTAATGCTTTTTTCCTAAATGTTGAAATTTGTTTAAATCCATCAGCTCAAAAAGGCTTTCTCGGACAGACTTGGCGCAAGCTACTCCATTCTGCAGATCCCAAGGGAACCCTGGCCTTTACCATTACACGCCTGTACATGGATAGATACTTACCATAGGCCCAGGGCTGCATCTACAGAGTAGCTGCTGGCCGGAGGAGCGAGCTTGAGGCTATAGTGGTTGATTCAACTCTAACTGAAGCTTTTTTTTTTCCTAAATACTGGGATCTGTTTAAGGCTGTTGGCTCAAACAGACTTCCTCGGACAGACTTGGCGCAAGCTACTCCATTCTGCAGATCCCAAGGGAACCCAGGTTTTTACCATTACACCCCTGTACAGGGATAGATACTTACCATAGGCCCAGGGTTGCATCTACAGAGTAGCTGCTGGCCGGAGGAGTGCGCTTGAGGCTTGAGTAGTTGAATCAATCCTAACTAAAGAAAAACCTATCTAATGCCACTTTCTTGTTAGGACCTGTCTGAGGCCTATGGCTCAAAAAAGCTTCTTTGGAAAGACTTGGCAAAAGCCAGTCTATCCTACAGGTTCCAAAGGAACTCTGGCCTTCACTCTTACAGCCCTGTACAGCGATAAAGACTTATTACATGGCCTTGATTGCATCTACATAGTAGATGCTGACTGGAGGGGCAAACTTAAGGCTAGAATGGTTCAGCCACCCTAACTATTGCTACTTTCTGAAATGTTAGGATATTTCTGAGGCCGTTGGCTCAAACAGGCTTCCTTGGACAGACTGGGCGCAAAACACACCATTTCTGATGGTTCCAAATGAACCCTGGGCTTCACCCTTGAACCTCAATACAGGGACAGTTTCATAGTTTTAAGGTTGAAAGACACAAGTCCATCAAGTTCAACCTAAAAGCTAATGTGTTGATCCAGAGGAAGGCAAAAACCCCATGAGGCAGATGCTAATTGCCCCATTTTAGGGGAAAAATTCCTTCCCGACTCCACATATGGCAATCAGACTAGTTCCCTGGATCAACGTCCCATAATAAAATCTATTACCACTAACCTGAAATGTTATATTATTCAAGGAACATTTTTCATCAAGCAGTTTTCACCGGAAATGTGTTGCACAACTGTTTGAATCTCAGTAAATTCCTGCGCAACTTACATTTAAATACTCTGACCTTTTTACACCCACTCTTTTAACTTCTTAAATAGTGAACAGAGCTTATCTGGACCGCTTGTGGCTTAGCTTTACCTGAAAACTTATTACAAATTAGGCTGGAAAAGTGGTGTAAAATAGGACTGAAATTGACTCCATCTTTTGACTGGAGTACATTTCTTGAGGTGTAGTACGTCAGCTTTAAGGGGATATTTCAATAAATGAATGACCCTGGCTGCAGGTATAAAGAATCAAACTGTGCTGTCCTGACCCATTCCTGGGATTGTGTATGGCACTGCCATCACCTCAATACTGCCGCAGCCAACAAATGTAATCAGACGGACTGCCCAGCTGAGCGCACTGAGCTGCTGCAGCTCTGAGATGGTGGAACCTCTTTTTTTTAATTAAATGACCTGCAGCTAGGGACATTCATTTATTGAAAGGGAACAACCCCTTTAAGGATGAGTCAAGTTCATTAAGAGGTTTAGTCTTTTTAATGAATTTGGTGCACGTTCCTCCAATAGGCGCTTCATGAATGCTGGTATAGAAATCCACCAGCCTTGATGAATCGGCCACCATAGGTTTACATGGCATGAGCATATACAGAACAGTTGTGTAGTATACGTTACCAGGCCCTCATGATGCTCTTGGTCCTGGATGGCCTTCCACAGTCTGCTTTCTTGCTTCATCATCTTGAAGGGCTCCACTTTCTTTTCTTCTGGCTGGCATGGTGCGGCTCTATCATCCTGCTCCTTTAACACGAAGGGACGAATGACTGTAAAGCTGCCAGGAGCGTTTTTTTATCCCCTTAGATCATTGTGACAACACAAAGTGATGACATAGACAAGTGGGTGAGGCGCCTTTATTCAGTCATCGGGTGTGGTCAGAAGAAATTAGCATATTCCGTGATGTTACTACAATGAGAACAGACATGAACATTCTATTCGGAACCCGACCGCCATTATCAGCGGAACCTTCACTGCTGTCAGATTGGCACTAAAAACAAAAAGAGACCGCGGTGAACCTGGACAGTAACAATCTACAGGGACAGTGACTGCTAAGCGGACTTCATGTCAGATGTTATGCAGTTTTGTCAGAAAAAAAACAATAAAATATGTAAAAGACAGGCTCCAATAAACCTTAAACACTGGGCTGTAGTCACAGATTCTCCTTCCACCTGCAGCACATTGCTCCCCTGCCTAACCCTCCCCGTCCTGCAGCATGTTTCTCACCGCTTAATTCTCCCACTCCTGCAGCACATCACTCCCCTGTCTAAACCTCCCCCTCTTGCGGCACATTGCTCCCGTCTAATCCTCCCCTCCTTGCAGCACATTGTGCCCTTTCTAAATCTCCCCCTTCCTGCACCACATCACCCACTGCCAAATCCCCTCTTGCACCACATCGCCCACTGCCAAATCCTGCACTTCCTGCAGCATATCGCTCCCTGCCTAATCCTCTCCTATTGCATTACATCACTCCCCTGCATAAGCCACCTCTTCCTGCAGCACATCGCTTCCCTGCCTAAGCCTCCCCCTCCTGCATTACATCACTCCCCTGCCTAATCCTCCTCTTCCTGCAGCACAGCGCTCCCTGCCTAATCCTCCTCTTCCTGCAGCACAGCGCTCCCTGCCTAATCCTCCTCTCCCTGCAGCACACCACTCCCCTGGCTAATCTTCCCCCTCCTGCAGCACATCGCTCCCCTGACCCCCTCTTACGTGACATCTTTTCTATCAGTTACATTTGTGAAGTAACTGCTGTCTCCTGTGAGCAGTGGAGAGCGAAGCTGAGAGCCAGGAGGCTCTGCCCCTCTGCCCCTTCTTGCCACATCATCATCCATCTACATCAGGGCTGTCAAACTCAAATATATAGAGGGCCAAAAGGAAGAGTTTAACTCAGAAAAATAAGTCAACACTTTATCAGATGTTTCTGTGAAAACTTGAGTACAACAAATAAGATTTTGTTATTTTCCCTCAGTTATAAAAAAAATAGTTATGAGAAAAGTGTGACAAAAAGGAGTCATAAAATGCACCAAAATGAAATATCACAATTTATGGCTCAAATTGAGGTGAAGCAAGGAAGAGGTTGAGCTTAGCTAATGAGATGCATCAAACATACAGGTGCTTCTCACAAAATTAGAATATCATCAAAAAGTTTATTTATTTCAGTTCTTCAATCCAAAAAGTGAAACTCATATATTATTCAGAGTCATTACAGAGTGATCTATTTCAAGTGTTTATTTCTGTTAATGTTGATAATGATGGCTTACAGCCAATGAAAACACAAAAGTCATTATCTCAGTAAATTAGAATAATTAACAAAAAACACCTGCAAAGGCTTCTTACGCATTTAAAAAGGTCCCTTTGTCTGTTTCAGTAGGCTCCACAATCATGGGGAAGACTGATGACTTGACAGATGTCCAGAAGGCAGTCATTGACACACTCCACAAGGAGTGTAAACCACAAAAGGTCATTGCTAAAGAAGCTGGCTGTTAACAGAGTGCTGTATCCAAGCATATTTATGGAAAGTTGAGTGGAAAGAAAAAGTGTGGTAGGAAGAGGTGCACAAGCTACCGGGATAACCGCAGCCTTGAAAAGATTGTTAAGGAAAGGCCATTCAAACATTTGGGGAAGATTCACAAGGAGTGGACTGCTGCTGGAGTCATTGCTTCAAGAGCCACCACACACAGACGTATCCAGGACATGGGCTACAAGTGTCGCATTCCTTGTGTCGAGCCACTCATGACCAATAGACAACGCCAGAAGCATCTTACCTGGGCCAAGGAGAAAAACACCTGGACTGTTGCTCAGTGGTCCAAGGTGTTGTTTTCCGATGAAAGTAAATTTTGCATTTAATTTGGAAATCAAGGTCCCAGAGTCTGGAGGAAGAGTGGAGAGGCCACAATCCAAGCTGCTTGAGGTCTCGTGTGAAGTTTCCACAATCGGTGATGGTTTGGGGAGCCATGTCATCTGCTGGTGTAGGTCCACTGTGTTTTATCAAGACCAAAGTCAGCGCACCCGTCTACCAGGACATTGTAGAGCCCTTCATGCTTCCCTCTGCCCACAAGCTTTATGGAGATGGAAATGTCATTTTCCAGCAGGACTTGGCCCCTGTCCACACGGCCAAAAGTACCAATACCTGGTTTACACAACAGTATCACTGTGCTTGATTGGCAGCAAACTCACCTGACCTTAACCCCATAGAGAATCTATTATAGAGAATCTATGGGGTATTGTCAAGAGAAAGATGAGAGACACCAGACCCAACAATGCAGACGAGCTGAAGGCTTCTATCAAAGCCACCTGGGCTTCCATAACACCTCAGCAGTGTCACAGGCTGATCGCCTCCATGCCACATTGCCGCATTGATGCAGTAATTGATGCAAAAGGAGCCTGGCCAAGTATTGAGGGCATTTACTGAACATATATTTCAGTAGGACAACATTTCAGATTTTAAAAACATTTTTCAAGCTGGTGTTATAAAGTATTCTAATTTACTGAGATAATAGCATTAACAGAAATAAACACTTGAAATAGATCACTCTGTCTGTAATGACTCTATATAATATGAGTTTTACTTTTTGTATTGAAGAACTGAAATAAATTAACTTTTTGATGATATTCTAATTTTGTGAGAAGCACCTATAGTATGCTATATGCCCAATTTTAACAAATGTACTGCAATTTTTGCTGAATGTGTTCAGAAATGTACAGATGTGTAAGCAGACAAATGCAGAGACTTAGGCTATGTGCCCACGATGCAGAAATGCTCCGGATTTTTCCTGAGCGTTTCTGCATCTCGCTGGCAGAAAAAACGCATGCGGATTGTACATGCGGATTGTACATGCGGATTGTACATGCGGATTGTACACGCGGATTGTACACGCGGATTGTACACGCGGATTGTACATGCGGATTGTATATGCGGATTGTACACGCGGATTGTACATGCGGATTGTACATGCGGATTGTATATGCGGATTGTACATGCGGATTGTACACGCGGATTGTACATGCGGATTGTACATGCGGATTGTATATGCGGATTGTACATGCGGATTGTATATGCGGATTGTACATGCGTTTTTCCTGCCAGGGACATGCAGAAGTGGAGCGTTCTTCACATGCATTTCCGCATGCGGGTTGACAAGCGCTTTACAAGCGATTTTAGCATCACTTGGAAAGTGCTTGTCAACTTGGTCACACTATATAAATCCATGAAAACGGCATGGATTTATATAGTGTGACCCCAAAGACTGGTTAAAAATAAAAAAATAAATCTATACTTACCTTCCGATGGCCCCCGCAGTCTCGCTTCGCTCCGTCCTGGCTGCCGGCAGATCGCGGTACACTGAAGGACCTGCCGTCACATGACTATGACGTCAGCGCTGGTCCTTCAGTCCATCGCGAGCTGCCGACATGGGAGGACGAGCGCAGCGGGGGCCGTCAGAAGGTAAATATAACATTTATTTTTTATTTTATTCTTTATTTTGACAGGTTCTATGGTACCCGGGTCCGGAGGAGAGTCTCCCATCCTCCACACCCGGGTACCATCCGCACATTGAACGCATGTATTCCGCATGTGCTTATCTAGTGAAGCGGAATCCATGCGTTCCAATGCAAGTCAATGGCCAGGAAAACGCTGCGCTTCCGCAAAATAATTGGTAGTGCTGCGTTTTTTTCCGCAATGATAATCCGCAGCGGAAATTTCCGCAGCATGTGCACAGCACATGCGGACTATCATTGGGGAACATGGCAGACCTTCTAACATGCGTCTTTAAGCGTTTCTGCAGCGTTTTTGCCATGCGGAAACGCTTAAAATACGCGTCGTGGGCACACAGCCTTAGGCTATGTGCCCACGTAGCGTTTTTGTAGCGTTTTTGCGGCGTTTTTACGGCCGCGAAAACGCTTGTAAAACAGTCTGCCATGCAAAGCCATGTGAATTCGGATGTGCTGTGCACATGATGCGCTAATTTGCGCGCCGAATTCGCATTACTTTGCAAAACGCAGCATGACCATTTCTACTGCGATTACTCTGAAGCTTATTCGCGATGCGTGTGGTATCTGGGAGGAAGACGAGACTACAACTCCTCTTCATCCCGGCTACCACGCGGTGAAAAAAAGAAATAAAAAAGTTAAAAATAAACAAAACCTGTATATTCACCTCTCCGGCGGCCCCCGGTCTGCTCTCCGGTCTCCTCTGGTCTGCTGTCTGTACTGTCAGGACCTGCGCTGACGTCATTTAGTCAGGTGATGGTCGCATGACCGCTGACGTCGGCATCAGGTGATGGTCGCGTGGCCATCAGCTGACTAAATGACGTCACCGCAGGTCCTGACCGTACACTGCGGGACGCTGAAGAGAGAAGACGCGGCCGGGAGCAGACCGGAGGAGACCGGAGAGCAGACCGGGGGCCGCCGGAGAGGTGAATATACCGTTGTTTTTTTTTATTTATTAACGTTTTCTTTTTTTTACTATAGATGCTGCATTTAAAGCATCTAAGTTGTTCACACATTATAGATCCATGTCGGTTGCATGGATTTATATTGTGTGATCAACTTGTCAAGCACTTTTCCAAGTGATGCTCAAAATCGCTTGGAAAATTGCTTGAAAAAATGCATGTGAAAACGCTTCTCTCTGGCAGAAAAAACGCATGTAAATCTGCATCAAATCTGCTAGGTGTGCACACAGCCTTATAGCTGGTTTTGCTCTGAGCTGAGATGTCCGGGCTGAATAATGCTCTGGGAGCAGAACCCATCAGCAGAATCTGTCTGTTTCCTGCCTTGTAGCAGTGGATCCCGGCTATTTAGCTCACAGAGCATTGTCTACACAAGATACAATTGTATCCAATTTTCAGCTGGGAACAGGACTATGGACAAGTTTTGCAGCAACTGCATTTGTGATAGGAAATGTTGATCAATCTAGATTTTCTTCAGTGTTCTTATTCATTGCAGAAAATCTTAAAAAAGCCGAGGAATGTGGGCAACATGGTGGGTCAATGATTAACGCTGTGGGGCTGGGTTCATATAATAGCAAGGACAACATCTGCAAGGAGTTTGTATGTTCTCCCCGTGTTTGTGTGGGTTTCCTCCGGGTTCTCCGGTTTCCTCCCACACTCCAAAGACATACTGATAGGGAATTCATATTGTGAGCCCCAATGGGGACAGTGATGATAATGTCTGTAAGGTGCTACAAAATCTAACGGCGCTATATAAGAGAGTAAAATAAATATATAACTAAATAAAATGAATGTATTAAAAGGCTAAGATTGCAAAGAGCTTGTAAAAACAAGAAACTTTGCAATTTCCTTCTTATTCAAAATCTTCTCTGTTCTCAAGAAGGAAAAGATTTTTAATTCTGCAGTGTACAGCTCATTGCTATGGTTACTGACCACCTGAGAAGTGGCCGGTCTCCTTGGCAAGAAGCGCTCACTTGCAGACTGGTGGACTTCAGTGCCCCTGTGCCTGTCCCATTCTGCAGAGGCAAAGCCGCCTCTGCCCGCAGAATGCAAGAGGGCACAATTCAGACAAGCGGCTCAGCCAAGCCACCGGCCAGAACTGTAAATCTTCAGCTTCTGATGAGAGGAACACAAGACCACCCCTTTAATAAAGGAGTAGAGCAGAACTCATACAGTGATTAGTGGGGGTCTGACACCTGAAATCCCCAGACATCAGCTACTTCTGCAAGATGATGTACACAGTGTTAAGAGCTGGAATAGCACAGCTCCGCACACTGTGCAATGGCTGGTTTCGGGTACTACAGCTCAGATCACAATCATTTCAATAGGAGCTGCAGTACCAAGATCGGCCACTACACAGTGTACAGCGCTGTGCTGTTTGGGCTCTCTACGCTGAGTATTTCCAGCTGCTGTCTTATTGGTGAGGGGGCCGTGTGTTGGAACCTCACTGATCTGATATTGATGACCAGGGTCGGACTGCGGTGTCTGGGGCCCACAGGGGAAATTAACTCTAGGGGCCCACCTACAGCAAGATGCAAATATCTGTTATCCGCTCTCCCTGTTATAGTGGAGCATTGACTGGCGGCTCCTGCACATCTACTGGGCGACACTCTAACTGGGATGGACATGTTTGCATTAAAGGGCTTCTTTGGTTAAAACTAGTGTTGAGCGAGTATGTTCTGTTAACCCTTTCGGCGAGTATGCTCGGGCCGAGCTCCGAGTATTTATAGCTGCTCGGTGATATGGTTGAATCGCTCCCGTGTGCATGATTTGCGACTGTTTGACGGTTTTAATACATGTGAGGAATGTGTAAGAAATAGACATTCCTCACATGTATTAACCCCTTAAGCCGCGGAGCATTTTCCGTTTTTGCATTTTCGCTTTTTGCTCCACTTGTTCCCAGAGCCATAGCGTTTTTATTTTTTGGTCAATATGGCCATGTTAGGGCTTATTTTTTGCGGGACGAGTTGTACTTTTCAACGCCATTACTAGTTTTACCATGCCGTGTACGGGAAAACGGGAAAAAAATTCCAAGCGCCGTGAAATTGCAAAAAAAGTGCAATACCACTGAGGTTTTTTTTAATTTTTTTTTTACCACGTTCACTGAATGCTAAAACTGACCTGCCATTATTATTCTCCAGGTCATTAAGAGTTCAAAGACACCAAACATGTATAGGTTCTTTTTTATTTAAGTGATGAAAAAAAATTCCAAAGTTTGGTTAAAAAAAAAAATGGTGCCATTTTCCGAGACCCGTAGCGTCTCCATTTTTCGGGATCTGGGGCAGGGTGAGGGCTTATTTTTTGTGAACCGAGCTGAAGTTTTTATAGATGCTATTTTGGGGTAGATCCGATGTTTTGATCGCCCGTTATTGCATTTTATTGCAATTTTACGGCGACCAAAAAACGTAATTCTGTCGTTTAGAATTTTTTTCTCATTACGCCATTTACCGATCGCATTAATTCTTTTTTTATATTGATAGATAGGGCAATTCTAAATGCGGCGATACCAAATATGTGTATGTAGGTTTTTTTTTTATGATTTTATTTTGAATGAGGCGAAAGGGGGGTGATTTAAACTTTTATATTTTTTTATTTTTTTTCATATTTTTTAAAACTTTTTTTTTCACTTTTTGCTTGCTTCTGTAGTTTCCATAGGAGACTAGAAGCAGCAACTGTCCAATCACCTCTGCTACATACAGGGAACCAGCAGATCCCCTGTATGCAGCAGAAATGGTCCTGTCCTATGAGCACCGACCACTAGATGGCGCTCACAGCGACAGGATCATTACAACCACTGGTGTCTGCTGCAGACCCAGGGTTGTCATGACCACCCATCGGCGACCCACGATCATGTGACGGGGTTGCCGATGGGAGGGGTAAGTGACGCGCTTTCAGGAAGCGCGCGTTAAATGCCGCTGTCGGAGATTGACAGCGGCATTTAATATGTTAACAGCCGCGGGTGGATCGCGATTCCACCCGCGCCTGTTGCGGGCACATGTAAGCTGTAATAATCAGCTGACATGTGCTTGGTTCAGTGCGGGCTCAGCGCAGCAGCCCTCACTGAACCGGAGGATAACGACATGCGCGTACTAATACGTGACATGTCGTTAAGGGGTTAAAGCTGTCAAACAGTTGCAAATCATGCACACGGGAGCGATTCAACCATATCACCGAGCAGCTGTAAATACTCGGAGCTCAGCCCGAGCATACTCGGACAGAACATACTCGCTCAACACTAGTTAAAACAAGTTATCACCGATCCATGGGCTCTACAGGATAGGTGATCACTTATTGAGCATTTGTTTCCGAACATTGGAAAACGCACCTATCGGAAGAATGGGGAAGTTTTATCCCTGACAGAACACTTATCCCTATTTTAAAATGCTGCGGCAGGTGGGACGTCTGACCGCAGCTCTATTCATTCTCTTAGAGACTTGCAAAAAAGAGCAGCGCTCACAGCCACTGAGAGAATGAATGGATCAGTGGTCGCATCTCACATGCCGCTCCAGTCTAATGGGGAGAAAAGCTCCACATTCTGCCGGTGTGTGCAAGCAGTCAGACCCCCACCAATCAATATTATCAATGATCCTGTGGAGAGGTGATTACTTGTTTTCACCGGAGAACCCCTGTAAGTGCATCTCTGCCGCTCTGGTCCAAGTATTTAATCGCTAAGGCCACGGCCCTACTATCAGTATTCGGTCAGTATCCAGTCAGTATTTTTTCTCAGGAGTGGGAGCCAAAACAGGTGATGAACAATCAGAGAAAAGGTATAATAGAAACAAGTCACCAATTCTGCATTTATCAACCATTCCTGGTTTTGGCAGCCACTCCTGAGAAAAATACTGAACAAATACTGATGGTGGGGCTGTGGCCTAATGGAAAAAAATCTTTTCCTAGTTAAGATCAGCGAGAACAGAATGACCGCCATACACAACACAGTCCACTATATCAACACCAATAATACCACATACAAAAGGGACAAATATCGCCACACCATGACTAGATCACATATTACCACTACATAGTGACCGAATAATACCACATAAAAGGAACAAATATGGCCACACTATGACCAGACCATATATTACCACCCCAAAGTGACCAAATACTACAATACTGATCATGAATACAAAACCACTAATACTAACTAAGCTCTGTATATAGTGTCAGTGTACAGGTAACACAGTGATCACCAGTGACATTATAGACAGGAGCTCTGTATATAGTGTATAGGTAATACAGTGATCACCAGTGACATACACAGGAGCTCTGTATATACTATATACACACGTGGTCAAAATTGTTCGTACCCCTCGTTTAATGAAAGAAAAACCCACAATGGTCACAGAAAAAAATTGAATCTGACAAAAGTAATAATAAATTAAAAATCGATGAAAATGAACAAATGAAAGACAGACATTGCTTTTCAACCCTGCTTCCACAGAAATGAAAAAAAAATTGAACTCATGAAATAGGCCTGGACAGAAATGATGGTACCCCTGAAAATAATGTGACAAAAGGGACATGTTAAATCAAGTTGTGTCCACTAATTAGCATCACAGGTGTCTACAATCTTGTAATCAGTCAGTGGGCCTATATTTAGGGCTACAGATACTCACTGTGCTGTTTGGTGACATGGTGTGTACCACACTCAACATGGACCAGAGGAAGCAAAGGAAAGAGTTGTCTCAGGAGATTAGAAAGAAAATTATAGACAAGCATGTTAAAGGTAAAGGTTATAAGACCATCTCCAAGCAGCTTGATGTTCCTGTAACTACAGTTGCACATATTATTCAGAAATTTAAGATCCATGGGACTGTAGCCAACCTCCCTGGACGTGGCCGCAGGAGGAAAATTGATAACAAATCAAAGAGACGGATAATATGAATGGTAACAAGAGCCCAGGATAACTTCTAAAGAGATTAAAGGTGAACTTCAAGCTCAAGGAACATCAGTGTCAGATCGCACCATCCGTCGTTGTTTGATCTAAAGTGGACTTCATGGGAGACGACCAAGGAGTACACCATTGTTGAAAAAAAAACATAAAAAAGCCAGACTGGAATTTGCCAAACTACATGTTCACAAGTCACAAAGCTTTTAGGAGAATGTCCTATGGACAGATGAGACAAAAATGGAAGTTTTTGGCAAGGCACATCAGCTTTATGTTCACAGATGGAAAAATGAAGCATATCAAGATAAGAACACTGTCCCTACTGTGAAACATGGAGGAGTCTCTTTTATGCTTTGGGGCTGGTCTGCTGCATCTGGCACAGGGTGTCTTGAATCTGTGCAGGGTACAATGAAATCTCAAGACTATCAAGGGATTCTAGAGAGAAATGTGCTGCTCAGTGTCAGAAAGCGTGGTCTCAGTCGCAGGTCATGGGTCTTGCAACAGGATAATGACCCAAAACACACAGCTAAAAACACCCAACAATGGCTAAGAGGAAAACATTGGACTATTCTGAAGTGGCTTCTATGAGCCCTGACCTAAATCCTATTGAGCATCTTTGGAAAGAGCTGAAAGAGCTGAAACATGACATCTGGAAAAGGCAACCTTCAACCATGAGGCAACTGGAGCAGTTTGCTCATGAGGAGTGGCCAAAATACCTGTGGAGAGGTGCAGAAGTCTCATTGACAGTTACAGGAATCGTTTGATTGCAGTGATTGCCTCAAAAGGTTGTTCAGCAAAATATTTGTCAGATTCAAGTTATTTCTGTGACCATTGTGGGTTTTTCTTTCATTAAATGAGGGGTACCAACAATTTTGACCACGTGTGTAGTGTAAGTGTACATGTAATACACTGACTCACCAGTGACGTCTCTAGGTGAAGTCCTTCATCTTCGCTTTTCTTCTTCATCTGGCACAGACGGCCATCACTTCTTCCAGCCAGGAATCATCTCTGCAGAAAATAACACACAGTTATCAATAACTGATCTCTTCTAGAGAATATTCCCACTCCACCCCCCGACTTCTACACTACACTAGTTGAAGAAAAAAATCAATATAGTGCGGCCCTGCACAGTAACAGGAGCCCGCCTTTGTCCCATCCCATGGAAAACAATTTCCTAAAAAGTAAATTATATTACAGAAGTAATAATGTCCCTAATTGGACTCTAAAATAATAATGTTCCCCACTGGCCACCATAAACTAATAAAGTATGTTCCTCAATCTGGCCCCAAACAGTAATTAAGTCCCTTGTTCAGCCTGGCACCCCCATATATCCATCCTGGCCCCCCCTTCCCTGCATATATCCATCCTGACACCCCCCCATATATCCCTTCTGGCCCCCATATGTCCAGTGTGACCCCTCCATATATTTATCCTAGCCCACGTGTATCGAGCCTGCCCCCTCCCATATATCCATCCTAGTCCCCCATGTGGCCTGCCTGTTCCCCCCATATATCCATCCTGGCCTCCATGTGTCCAGCCTGCCCCCCCATATATCTGTCCTGGCCTCCATGTGTCCAGCCTGCCCCCTCCCATATATCCGTCCTAAAGCCCCATGTGTCCAGTCTGCCCCCCTATATATCCATCCTGGCCTCCATGTGTCCAGCATGCCCCCCTACATATCCATCCTGGCCTCCATGTATCCAGCCTGCCCCCCGCAATATATCCATCCTGGCCTCCATGTTTCCAGCCTGCCCCCCCATATATCCATCCTGGCCTCCATGTGTCCAGCCTGCCCCCTCATATATCCATCCTGCCCTTCCCCCCTGCATATATCCATCCTGACACCCCCCCATATATCCATTCTGGCCCCCATATGTCCAGCGTGGCCCCTCCATATATTTATCCTAGCCCACGTGTATCGAGCCTGCCCCCCCCACATATCTATCCTAGCCCCTCATGTGTCCAGCCTGCCCCCTCACATATCCATCCTGGCCATCATGTGTCCAGCCTGCCCCGCCCCCCATATATCTGGCCCCCCCATATATCCACCCCCCCACATATCCATCCTGGCCTCCATGTGTCCAGCCTGCACCCCCATATAGCCATCCTGCCCCCCCTTTCCCATGTGTCCAGCCAGGCTCCTCCTTATGTGTCCAGCCAGACTCCCCCCCTTGTGTGTCCAGCCAGGGTTCCCCCCTTGTGTGTCCAGCCAGGGTTCCCTCTTGTGTGTCCAGCCAGCTCCCCCCTTGTGTGTCCAACCAGGGCTCCCCCTTGTGTGTCCAGCCAGGGTTCCCCCTTGTGTGTCCAGCCAGGGCTCCCCCTTGTGTGTCCATCAAGGCCCCTCTTGTGTGTCCAGCCGGGCCCCCCCTTGTGTGTCCAGCCTGCCCCCCATATAGCCATCCTGCCCCCCCTTTCCCATGTGTCCAGCCAGGCTCCCCCTTATGTGTCCAGCCAGGCTCCCCCCCTTGTGTGTCAAGCCAGGGTTCCCCCCTTGTGTGTCCAGTCATGGTTCACTCTTGTGTGTCCAGCCAGCTCCCCCCTTGTGTGTCCAGCCAGGGCTCCCCCTTGTGTGTCCAGCCAGGGTTCCCCCTTGTGTGTCCAGCCAGGGCTCCCCCTTGTGTGTCCAGCAAGGCCCCTCTTGTGTGTCCAGGCGGGCCCCCCCTTGTGTGTCCAGCCAGGGTCCCCCCTTGTGTGTCCAGCGGGCCCCCCCTTGTGTGTCCAGCCAGCAGCCCATCCCATTCTGCATCCACTCATATACACACAGACACACACACAGACACACACACAGACACAGACACCTCTTACCTTCCTACGCTCCCGTGCGGTGTCCTTCTTCTCCGGCGGCTGAGTTGCGCGCCTCCTTCACAGCAGGCGCATGACGATGACATCATATGCTGGCCGGGGAAGGGAGACGCGCAGTTTCAGCTGCTTCACTGGGACGTGTGTCGCGGCGGTTCAGGTAATGAGCGCCGCGTGCGCGCGTCCCTGCATACACTGTGCCTGCGCTTTTAAAGGGCCCGTGCCCCTTAAAACCGCAGGTTTTTTTTTTCTTCATTCTCTTCTCCCCCTCTCCTCTGCAGGAGGGTACCCCGCCAGCCCAGTCCCACCCTGTTGATGACTTATCCTAAAATCGGTCATTAATATATAAGTCCTGGACAGCCCCGTTAAGCTTGTTTTACCTAGTTATAAAAGCCCTTTAAGTCCTCATTATAAGGTAAGGTATGAATGGATCTAATTAAATTCTCCAAAGAGAACTATTTATACATTTTTAGACACTGTGAGCTTTCTACAAGATATTGCGGGCAGTATATAGCGAATATACGGACACAGAGCCATTCGCCGGCTCAGATTGCCAATAAGCACCTTGTAAATATGAGACCTTGACTCAGAAAGTTTAGGATCAATGGTCCATTTGTAACGGTACACCGAACAGGTGTAGAGGCACAAAATCATTGCATTTATGCGACGTCTGCTCCGGTACACACCTGCCTTCTAAAATTGGGGAGCACAGTTTTTTCTTTATTAGGTTGAATATTATATGATTTTACGATGTCGCATTATTTTGAAATTATGGAGAAATCTTATTACTGAAATACCATAACTATACAGTAAAACCAGGAGACTCTGAGTTTTGTTAAATAAAGTTTCAAAATTATTAGTTTTAAAAGCAAACACTCACTTTAAAGGAGTTATCACCTGATTTAAAAGTGATTCTTAAAGGGGCTTTCCACTAATGGCCAATAGCTTTACTGGCCATTTTGAAAATTAAAAAAAAAAATCTTCACACCTCCCGGACCAACATGGTTCCTCCAATCACAGGGCTGTGTCTGCCAGCTTTCACATGACATGTCTTATGACCACTGCAGCCAATCAGCAGCCATTGGCAGCGGGGAGGAAGGGGCGTAATGATCACATCACAAGAGTGGGCGACGGCAATCAGGCTCATGTGGGGGACGTCGCCTACGCCAGCGCTTATTCCACCTGGATGTACATCCTCGGATGCACATTCAGATGAAATGTACTGTGGCGCAGAGACCCACTGATTCCCTGCACTTCAATACATGCTGCCGGCCAATCAGAGGCTGGCAGCTGACCTTGGCTTGCCCGTCATGGGCAGCACATGGAAATGACGTCTTGCGCTACTCATGCAGGCTCATCAAAGTCAGCTGCTGGCTTTTGCACCAGCTATAAAAGAGGATGCCGCACATTGTGGCAGCGGGAAGGTAAGAATTAATGTTTTGTTGTTTTTTTAAATGTACTGGAGAACAAATTATTACTGGAAGGGGCCTAGAATGGGGGGCTATATAGCAGGATGGGGACCAGGAAGTGGGAAATTGTTCTAAGATGGGGCCCAGGATGGAGAGGGGCATTATTACAGGGAGAAGCCAGGAGGGGGACATTATTACTGGAAGGGACTCAGGATGGGGAGCTATATATCAGGAAGGGGCCAAGGATGTGGGAAATTGTTATAGGATGGGGCCCACGATGAAGTGGGGCATTATCACAGGAAGAAGCCAAGAGGGGAACATTATTACTGGAAGGTTTCAGGAAGGGGACATTATTACTGGAAGGGGCCAAGGATGGAGGACTTTATACCAGGAAGTGGTCAAAGTTGGGAGACATTATATCAGAAAGGAACACAGTATGGGGAATATTTTGCCAGGAAAGGGCACAGTAAGGGGTACATTGTTATCTGATAGAGGGGCATTAATACAGGAATGGGCCCAGGACAGGGGACAATAATTCAGGAAGGGGTCAGGAGGGGAACATTATTACTTGAAGGGGCCAGGACGGAGGACATTATTACAGGCAAGGACCAGGATGAGGAAAATTATTACAGGAAGGAGACAGGATGGGGGACATTATTACATGGGGGGGGCGAATATATATGTTTTTGTAGGTTCTAGAACGCTTACAGAAGGTAAGGTCCAAATTTTGCATGGGGCCAATCGGACTCTAGTTAAGCCACTGCAGAGATCTCTCCTGATGGTTGAAAAGCGCTGATCCAGGTGGTAAGTAGTTGTTTATTTTATGATGGTCAGTTTAGCTGTTAAGAAGGAGCTGGACAACCACTTTAATGAGTTTAGGGTAGGGATATAATGTAAATAAAAAGGACAACATCTTCAAGGAGTTTGTATGTTCTCCCCGTGTTTGCATGAATTTCCTCTGGGTTCTCCATTTTCACTCATACTGCAAAAACAAACTGACATCATAGGTTACTTGGCTTAATATGAAATTGTCCCTCATGTGTACCGCATTGTGGGCAGGGACTATATGTACATCACTGCAGAATATGTTGGCAATAAAAAGTCAACAGAAATTAATATCATGCAGATTGTTATGGGTCCGGGTGGTGGAACCTCTGTGCTGAGGTGCAAGGAGGGACCCAGAGGGGCATGACTAAGTATCCACCCGAACCAACCCTGGTCGTACGGCAGCTAACGACACTGTGACCAGGGAGGATCCGGGCTGAGGGACCAGGTGCTACTCTGGGGACGACCTTGTAAGAGAGCAGGTGGCTCCCACGGGTCAGATGGCTGGGACTGACCGGTATGGCGGATGGACACGGCAAGCAGGCGGAAGTCTCTGGTAGCAGACAGGTGGTCACAGTTCAAGAAAGCAGAGCAAGCAGCAGTCTTTAGGTTTACCAGGAAGGTGGTCACAGCAAGTGACGGCAGGGTCTCCAGGCAGGCTGGCAGGAAACAGGCAGGTGCTCCCAGGTGAGCGGGCAGACAGATGAGGCGGGTAACTGGCAGGTAACTGGTGGGTGCTCCCAGGTGAGCCGGCAGACAGACGAGGCAGGTAACTGGCAGGTAACAGGTGGGCGCTCCCAGGTGAGCGGGCAGACAGACGAGGCAGGTAATTGGCAGGTAACAGGTGGGCGCTCCCAGGTGAGCGGACAGACAGACGAGGCAGGTAACAGGCGGGTGCTCCCAGGTGAGCGGCCAGACAGACGAGGCAGGTAACTGGCAGGTAACTGGTGGGCGCTCCCAGGTGAGCGGTCTGACAGACAAGGCAGGCGGATGCTCCCAGGTGAGCTGACAGATAGCCAAGGCAGGTAACCGGCAGATAACAGGTGAGCACTCCAGGTGAGCAGGCTGGCAGGTAACGGGCAGATAATAGGCTGGCAGGCAGGAAGAGGAGTCAGGCTAGCAGCGGGACCTCAGGGCTGAAGCACAGATCAGACACAGTGCAAACAACTTTGCTCGGGCTCCTCCATTTTGGAGGAGGTGCCTTATATATGGGAGGTCCTCTGGCAATTGGCCGGGGACTCCTTAGGACGGCGTGCGCGGTCCCTTTAAGAGAGGGGAAGTGCGCGAGCGCGCGCCCTAAGCACACAGCCGGGGAAGGAGCGCGTGCCGGAAGCAGTTGGGAGAGAAGCGCTAGAGGACGCCGCGCCAGGAGTGGGGAGGTTAGAGGGATGGTGTCTCTGCCTAGCAAGGGGCAGAGACGCCGATGCTACACAGATCCTCACCAGGACTCCAGCAGTGTCACCATCCTGCCACCATACAGCTATAGAAGGACAATAAACCTGCAGGGTTCTCCCCTCAGTTATTTTTTCCTTTAATTTTATTATCTGTTTCTTACTCACAGTGACAGAACAGTCATCAGATATTTTATTCTTCACTTTTTATTTTACAGTCTCAGCTCTGAAGAATAGAACGTCTTATGAATAAATGACAGCTCACTTACACTGTGTTCCAAATTATTATGCAAATAATATTTTCTCAGATTTCCCAAATTACCTATATGAATTGCAGTCATTGTAATTTTCCAGTCAAATAACTATTAGAGTACAATTGAAAGGTTTTTGTACAAACTGCCTATGATAACAGTATATTTTTAAAAAAATAAAAAACTCAAACTGCACTCAAAATGCATGTTCCAAATTATTATGCACAGCAGAGTTTTCAACCTTTTCATTTTAATAAAGAACAAAAAAAATGTTCATTTTTGAAATTATAGGCATTAGCAGGTTATTACAAACTGAAATCAAACAGTTTTCAACTCAAAACTTTATTCTAGGTGATGTTACATTTGCACATAGGACCGCTTGTTCGAATGGAGCTTCTGAACTCTCTCGTCCATTGAATTTGTCAGGTTTTGGATGGTTTCTGCTTCCAATTGTTTTGCATGATGACAGAATACCCTCCCAGAGCTGTTGCTTAGATGTGAACTGCCTCCAGCCATCATAGACACTCCTTTTGATGATGCTCAAGAGGTTCTCAATGGGGTTGAGGTCTGGGGAGCATGGGTACCACACCATAAGTTTGTCCCCTTTTATGCCCATAGCAGCCAGAGATGCAGATGTGTTATGTGCAGCATGAGACGGGGCATTATCATGCATGAAAATGATCTTGCTGCGGAATGCACGGTTCTTCTTCTTGAACCATGGAAGGAAGTGCTGTTTAAGAAACTCAACATACATTATGGAGTTCATCTTTACCCCTTCAGGGATCCTAAAAGGGCCGACAATCTCTCTCCCCATGATTCCAGCCCAAAACATTACTCCACCTTCTCCTTGTTAGCGCCGTAGCCGTGTTTGCATGGGGTGTCCATCAACCAGCCATCCTCCACTCCATCCATCTGGACCATCGAGATCATTCATGCATGATAATGCCCCGTCTCATGCTGCACATAACACATCTGCATCTCTGGCTGCTATGGGCATAAAAGGGGACAAACTTATGGTGTGGCACCCATGCTCCCCTGACCTCAACCCCATTGAGAACCTCTGGAGCATCATCAAAAGGAGTGTCTATGATGGCAGGAGGCAGTTCACATCTAAGCAACAGCTCTGGGAGGGTATTCTGTCCTCATGCAAAATAATTGGAAGCAGAAACCATCCAAAACCTGACAAATTCAATGGACGAGAGAGTTCAGAAGCTCCTTTCGAACAAGCGGTCCTATGTGCAAATGTAACATCACCTAGAATAAAGTTTTGAGTTGAAAACTGTTTGATTTCAGTTTGTAATAACCTGCTAATGCTTATAATTTCAAAAATGACCATTTTTTTGTTCTTTATTAAAATGAAAAGGTTGAAAACTCTGCTGTGCATAATAATTTGGAACATGCATTTTGAGTGCAGTTTGAGTTTTTTATTTTTTTTTAAATATACTGTTATCATAGGCAGTTTGTACAAAAACCTTTCAATTGTACTCCAATAGTTATTTGACTGGAAAATTACAATGACTGCAATTCATATAGGTAATTTGGGAAAATCTGAGAAAATATTATTTGCATAATAATTTGGAACACAGTGTATTACAGTGGTGGCCAAAAGTATTGGCACCCCTGCAATTCTGTCAGATAATACTCAGTTTCTTCCTGAAAATGATTGCAATCACAAATTCTTTGGTATTATTATCTTCATTTAATTTGCTTGCAAGGAAAAAACACAAAAGAGAATGAAGCAAAAATCAAAACCTTGATCATTTCACACAAAACTCCAAAAATGGGCCGGACAAAAGTATTGGCACCCTCAGCCTAATACTTGGTTGCACAACCTTTAGCCAAAATAACTGCGAACAACCGCTTCCGGTAACCATCAATGAGTTTCTTACAATGCTCTGCTGGAATTATAGACCATTCTTCTTTGGCAAACTGCTCCAGGTCCCTGATATTTGAAGGGTGCCTTCTCCAAACTGCCATTTTGAGATCTCTCCACAGGTGTTCTATGGGATTCAGGTCTGGACTCATTGCTGGCCACCTTAGACGTCTCCAGTGCTTTCTCTCAAACCATTTTATAGTGCTTTTGGAAGTGTGTTTTGGGTCATTGTCCTGCTGGAAGACCCATGACCTCTGAGAGAGACCCAGCTTTCTCACACCGGGCCCTACATTATGCTGCAAAATTTGTTGGCAGCATAGGCGGATTATAATGAGGGCAATCCGGGCTACCGCCCAGGCCCCCGAGCCTGCAGAGGGCCCGCGGCTCCGGGCGGGGTGTCTAATGCCGGATTGCCCTCATTATATGTGCGGGCCACCGCGGCACATACCGGTAGCAGTGGCGGGAGGGGGGGCCCCGGACCGCTCCCCCAGCAGCGGCCGCCGCTACTTCTTCATCGGCCGGGCCAGCACTGCAGCAGTTAACTTCCCTGTGCTGGCCCAACCGCGTCACTGCTAGGAGACACGGCCCCGTCACTGCTAGGAGACACGGCCCTGTGCGCTGTGATGTCACGCAGTGCGCGCCCGGCCTGCACTGCTGCAACGGAGAAATCAGAGCAGGCAGGAGGAATGGAGCCGGGGGATGGTGAGTCTGTGTCTGTATGTATGTACAGTCATGGCCAAAAGTTTTGAGAATGACACCAAAATTATATTTTCCCATGATCTGCTGGCCTCTGGTTTTTATTAGTGTTTGTCTGATGTTTATATCACATACAGAAATATAATTGCAATCATATTATGAGTACCAATAGGTTATATTGACAGTTAGAATGAGTTAATGCAGCAAGTCAATATTTGCAGTGTTGCCCCTTCTTCTTCAAGACCTCTGTAATTCTCCCTGGCATGCTCTCAATCAACTTTTGGACCAAATCCTGACTGATAGCAGTCCATTCTTGCATGATCAATGCTTGTATTTTGCCAGAATTTGTTGGTTTTTGTTTGTCCACCCGTCTCTTGATGATTGATCACAAGTTCTCAATGGGATTAAGATCTGGGGAGTTTCCAGGCCATGGACCCAAAATCTCTATGTTTTGTTCCATGAGCCATTTAGTTATCACCTTTGCTTTATGGCAAGGTGCTCCATCATGCTGGAAAAGGCATTGTTGGGCGCCAAACTGCTCTTGGACGGTTGGGAGAAGTTGCTCTTGGAGGACATTCTGGTACCATTCTTTATTCATGGCTGTGTTTTTAGGCAAGACTGTGAGTGAGCCGATTCCCTTGGCTGAGAAGCAACCCCACACATGAATGGTTTCAGGATGCTTTACAGTTGGCATGAGACAAGACTGGTGGTAGCGCTCACCTCTTCTTCTCCGAATAAGCTGTTTTCCAGATGTCCCAAACAATCGAAAAGGGGATTCATCAGAGAAAATGACTTTGCCCCAGTCCTCAGCAGTCCACTCCCTGTACCTTTTGCAGAATATCAGTCGGTCCCTGATGTTTTTTCTGGAGAGAAGTGGCTTCTTTGCTGCCCTCCTTGAAACCAGCCCTTGCTCAAAGAGTCTCCGCCTCACAGTGCGTGCAGAAGCACTCACACCAGCCTGCTGCCATTCCTGAGCAAGCTCGGCACTGCTAGTAGTCCGATCCCGCAGCTGAAACAGTTTTAAGATACGGTCCTGGCGCTTGCTGGTCTGTCTTGGGCGCCCTGGAGCCTTTTTGACAACAATGGAAGCTCTCTCCTTGAAGTTCTTGATGATGCGATAGATTGTTGACTGAGGTGCAATCTTTGTAGCTGCGATACTCTTCCCTGTTAGGCCATTTTTGTGCAGTGCAATGATGGCTGCACGTGTTTCTTTAGAGATAACCATGGTTAACTGAAGAGAAACAATGATACCAAGAACCAGCCTCCTTTTAAAGTGTCCAGTGATGTCATTCTTACTTAATCATGACTGATTGATCGCCAGCCCTGTCCTCATCAACACCCACACCTGTGTTAATGGATCAATCACTAAAACGATGTTAGCTGCTCCTTTTAAGGCAGGACTGCAATGATATTGAAATGTGTTTTGGGGGTTAAAGTTCATTTTCTGGGCAAATATTGACTTTGCAAGTACAGTAATTGCTGTTAAGCTGATCACTCTTTGACATTCAGGAGTATATGCAAATTGCCATTACAAAAAATGAAGCAGTAAACTTTGGAAAAATTACTATTTGTCTCATTCTCAATACTTTTGGCCATGACTGTATGTATGTATGTATGTGTGTGTGTGTGTGTGTGTGTGTAGGCAGATATCATTGTGTGATGTCTGTTTATATGTATTTTTGTGTTTCAAATGTGTTTATGCTTGTATGTATATGTCTGTATATGTTTGTGTGTGTGCGTGACTGCATGCGGCCTCCTGCTGAGTATAGTTGGCGCCGTGCGGCCTCCTGCTGTCTCTGGGGGGGGCGCCGTGCGGCCTCCCACTATGTATAGATGGCACCGTGCGGCCTCCTGCTGTATATAGATGGCGCCGTGCGGCCCCTGCTTTGTATAGATGGTGCCGTGCGGCCTCCTGCTGTGTATAGATGGCTACATGCGGCCTCCTGCTGTGTATAGATGGCTATGTGCGGCCTCCTGCTGTGTATAGATGGCGCCGTGCGGCCCCCTGCTGTGTATAGATGGCGCCGTGCGGCCCTCTGCTGTGTATAGATGGCGCCGTGCGGCCTCCTGCTGTGTATAGATGGCGCCGTGCGGCCCCCTGCTGTGTATAGATGGCGCCGTAAGGCCCCCTGCTGTGAATAGATGACGCCGTGCGGCCCCCTGCTGTGTATAGATGGCGCCGTGCGGCCTCCTGTGTATAGATGGCGCTGTGTGCCCTCCTGCTGTGTATAGATGGCTACGTGCGGCCTCCTGCTGTGTATAGATGGCTACGTGCGGCCTCCTGCTGTGTATAGATGGCGCCGTGCGGCCTACTGCTGTATATAGATGGCGCCGTGCGGCCTCCTGCTGTGTATAGATGGCGCCGTGTGGCCCCCTGCTGTGTATAGATGGCGCCGTGTGGCCCCCTGCTGTGTATAGATGGCGCCGTGCGGCCCCCTGCTGTGTATAGATGGCGCCGTGCGGCCTCCTGCTGTGTATAGATGGTGCCGTGCGGCCTCCTGCTGTGTATAGATGGCGCCGTGCGGCCTCCTGCTGTGTATAGATGGCGCCATGCGGCCTCCTGCTGTGTATAGATGGCGCCGTGCGGCCTCCTGCTGTGTATAGATGGCTACGTGCCCCCACCTGCTGTGTATAGATGGCACCGTGCGGCCTCCTGCTGTCTCTGGGGGGGACGCCGTGTGGCCTTCCGCTGTGTATAGATGGTGCCGTGCGGCCTCCTGCTGTGTATAGATGGCGCCGTGCGGCCTCTCGCTGTGTATAGAAGGCTACGTGCGGCGTCCCGCTGTGTATAGATGGCTATGTGCGGCCTCCCGCTGTGTATAGATGGCTACGTGTGCTCAATATTGAGTCATACAATTAATGTAAGGCTATGTGCCCACGATACAGAAATGTTCCGGATTTTTTTTGAGTGTTTCTGCATCTCCCTGGCAGAAAAAACGCATGCGGATTTTACATGTGGATTGTACATGCGGATTTTACATGCGTTTTCCTGCCAGGGACATGCAGATGTGAAGCGTTCTTCACTTACATTTCCGCATGCGGGTTGACAAGCGCTTTCCAAGCGACTTTAGCATCACTTGGAAAGTGCTTGACAACTTGGTCACACTATATAAATCCATGCAACCAGCAAGGATTTATATAGTGTGACCGTAAAAGAATGGTAAAAAATAAAAAAATATATACTTACCTTCTGATGGCCTGCCGATGTCAGCGGTCGCGTGACCCGTCACATGACTAAATGACGTCACGGCAGGTCCTTTTCAGACCATCGCGAGCTGCCGGCAAGCCAGGACGCATCGCTATGGAGACCGGGGGCCATCAGAAGGTAAGTATAATATTTATTTTTTATTTTATTCTTTTTTTACAGGTTCTATGGTACCCGGGTCCGGAGGAGAGTCTCCTGTCCTCCACACCCGGGTACCATCCGCACATTGAAACGCATGGATTCCGCATCTACAGATGCAGGGATGCGGATTCCATGCGTTCTAATGCAAGTCAATGGCGGCGAAAAGCCGCGCTTCTGCAAAATAATTGGTAATGCTGCGGATTTTTCCGCAATGATAATCCGCAGCGGAAATTTCCGCAGCATGTACACAGCACATGCAGATTATCATTGGGGAACATGGCAGACCTTCTACCAAGCGTTTTTTAAGCGTTTCGGCAGCCGAATTGTCGCTGCGGAAACGCTTAAAAAACGCATAGTGGGCACACAGCCTAAAAAAAGATATTATAATTAATATTGTGCCAAATTAATTTCACGTGAACTATCACATGATTTATCACAGGGGATCATGTGACATGTCACGTGATAAATCAGGTGTGTGTGGGGGGGCCCGTGCCTTCTAAACTGCCCCTGGGTCCTTGCTCCTCTTAATCCACCCCTGGTTGGTAGTCTTCAGACTTCATAATGCCATGCACACGGTCAAGCAGTCCAGTGCCAGAGGCAGCAAAGCAACCCCAAAACACCAGGGAACCTCCACCATGTTTGACTGTAGGGACCATGTTCTTTTCTTTGAATGCCTCTTTTTTTTCCCTGTACACTCTATGTTGATGGTTTTTCCCAAAAGCTCGACTTTTGTCTCATCTGACCAGAGAGCATTCTTCCAAAACGTTTTAGGCTTTATCAGGTAAGTTTTGGCAAACTCCAGCCTGGCATTTTTATGTCTCGGGATAAGAAGTGGGGTCTTCCTGGGTATCCTACCATACAGTTCCTTTTCATTCAGACGCTGACGGATAGTACGGGTTGACACTGTTGTACCCTCAGACTGCAGGGCAGCTTGAACTTGTTTGGATGTTAGTCGAGGTTCTTTATCCACCATCCGCACAATCTTGCGTTGAAATCTCTCGTCAATTTTTCTTTTCCGTCCACATCTAGGGAGGTTATCCACAGTGCCATGGGCTTTAAACTTCTTGAAGACACTGCGCACGGAAGACACAGGAACATTCAGGTCTTTGGAGATGGACTTGTAGCCTTGAGATTGCTCATGCTTCCTCACAATTTGGTTTCTCAAGTCCTCAGACAGTTCTTTGGTCTTCTTTCTTTTCTCCATGCTCAATGTGGTATACACAAGGACACAGGACAGAGGTTCAGTCAACTTTAATCCATGTTAACTGGCTGCAAGTGTGATTTAGTTATTGCCAACACCTGTTAGGTGCCACAGGTAAGTTACAGGTGCTGTTAATTACACGAATTAGAGAAGCATCACATGATTTTTCAAACAGTGCCAATACTTTTGTCCACCCCCTTTTTTAGGTTTGGTGTGGAATTATATGCAATTTGGCTTTAGGACAATTATTTTTGTGTTTTTTCATTGAAAACAAATTAAATGAAGATAATAATACCAAAGAATTTGTGATTGCAATCATTTTCAGGAAGAAACAGAGTATTATCTGACAGAATTGCAGGGGTGCCAATACTTTTGGCCACCACTGTATTTCATGCGGCAGAAGTTAGCCTCCAGTAATGGAAGAGGGAACCGAGAAAGTGTAGAAAATGCTCTATCATGGCAGCAGTGGTATGAGACATTGGAAATGCACGATCAAACCTATCATATCATAGGATTATCTATCATCTATCTATCCTTATATTCTCTATTTCATATCTATCTATCCATCTATCTATCCATATATGTATCTATCTATCTTTCTATCTATCCATGTATGATAGATGGATAGATAGATGGATAGATGGATAAATAGATGGATAGATAGATGGATAGATAGATAAATAGATAGATAGATAATGTAGGGATTTGTACTCACTAAGCCGCGTTGGAGGTAGGCACGGGTTCACACAGTGATGCAGTCCACGGGTTCAAACAAACTGGTGGCTTATTTTAGTGTCCATACACCAGTTAAGAAACAAAAGTTACAGCCTTTTCCTGGCACAAAAAGGAATAACAGAACAAAGCTCAAAATAACAAGTCCATGCAGCACGGCTTCAGCCGTTTAAACAAGGTGCTTTTCTCTGCCTCCTGCAGAGTCTAAGAAGCACCTGCAAGGTCTGCTCACCTTGCCCAGCAAACACAGACAGACAGAGACAGGTGCAGCTGTCTTAAATTAGCCTTCCAAGACCTGGACTGGAGGTAAGTGAGCAGCTGTTCCCCCCAGCTCTTTCAGCTGCTCATAAAACCTGGCCCTGTAATCCGGACCCATTAAATTCCTCTCAGCACTATGTGTGCTGGAGCCTGCTTCTCAGGGTCCTACATCACCGAAGCATGGCACTTCGAGGACACATACCTCCCATCCACAACCTGTCCGGCAGCAACCTTACATACACCCCCCCTCTGTCCAAAGCCGGAAGGCTTGGCACCTTCTGTCACCATACAATAAACCCTTGACAAGGCAGCGGCATTCCCATGTTGTTTCCCAGGCCTATGCTCTACCCGGAAACTAAAATCTTGTAGAGCCAGGAACCACCTAGTCACTCTGGCATTGTTTCCCTTCTTTTCTCGCATCCACCTCAATGGGGCATGGTCTGACACTAACCTGAACCTTCTACCTAATAGGTAATACCTCAGTGTCTAACGCCCACTTAATGGCCAAACATTCTTTTTCTACAATGGAGTAGTTCTTCTCACAAGCGGAGAGCTTCCGACTGAGGTATTTTACAGGGTGTTCTTCTCCGTTAACCTCCTGGGACAAGACAGCTCCCAGCCCGACATCCGATGCATCCATCTGGACCACAAACTCCTTGGAGAAGCTGGGTGCCAACAAGACTGGTTGTTTACAGAGGACCAGTTTCAATTCCTGGCAGGTCGCTTCTGCTTCCGGGGCCCACTTAGCCATAGCTGACTTCATCCCTTTCAGAAGATCCGTCAGTGGGGCTGCTATCAGGGCAAAGTTTGGGACAAATCTTCGATAGTAGCCCACAATGCCTAGAAACGCCCTGACCTGCTTCTTCGAGAGGGGCTGTGGCCAGTTCAAGATCGCCTCGACCTTATTTATTTGTAGTTTTATTTCCCCTCTACAACCACGTACCCTAGGTACTTGGCTTCCTCCATCCCCATGGCACATTTCTTCGGGTTGATAGTAAAGCCCACCTTCCTTAGGGCATCAAGTATGGCTTGAACTTTGTCCAGATGACTTTCCCAGTCCTGGCTAAATATGACGATGTCATCTAGGTAGGCCGCTGCATACTGTTTGTGGGGTGCTAAGATCCGGTCCATGGCTCCCTGGAAGGTGGCCGAAGCTCCCTGCAAACCAAACGGCATCCTGACGTATTGGCGTCGAGAAGGCTGTCTTCTCCTTGGCCTCTTTGGACAGGGGAATTTGCCAATATCCTTTGGTGAGGTCCAGAGTGGTGATGTACCGAGAGGGTCCTAGCCTTTCGATAAGCTCATCTAACCTAGGCATTGGGTAGGCGTCGAACTTTGAGACCTCGTTCAGCTTCTTATAGTCGTTGCAAAACCGCCATTCCCCATCTGGTTTCGGCACTAAGACTATAGGACTGGACCATCCACTTTTGGACTCTTCAATGACTCCCAGGTTAAGCATCCGCCTTACTTCTTTAGAGATCACCTCTCTGCGGGTTTCGGGGATCCGGTATGGTTTTAGATTGACGCGAACATGAGGCTCTGTGAGAACCTCATGCTCTATGACCTGAGTGAGTCCTGGCAACTCCGAAAACATGTCTTTATTTCGCTGTAACAACTCTTTGCACTATTGCTTTTGGGCACATGACAGTGACTCTGCCACCTTGACCTCTTTCACATCGGCCTCAGCCTCAGCCACTAAACAGGGAGCTTCCGCAGGCTCTCTATCTGGCTTAATCAAGTTAACATGGTAAATGTGGTAGGGCTTCCTCTTCCCTGGTTGGTGGATCTTATAGTTGACTTCCCCCACTTTCTCTACCACCTCATAGGGGCCCTGCCACTTGGCCATGAACTTGCTCACCACTGTGGGACTAGCACAAGCACTCGATCTCCTGGGTTGAACGATCTCACCCTGGCCGACCTATTATACACCCTGGACTGTGCCTCTTGTGGCTTGAGGAGGTGCTCCCTCACAATGGGCATCACATGGGCAATCCTCTTTTGCATCTGGGCAACGTGCTACACCACTCTCCTATAGGGAGTGGTCTCAGCTTCCCAGGACTCTTTCGCCACCTCCAGGAGTCCTCGAGGGTGTCGTCCATAGAGTGGTTCAAACGGGGAGAAACCTGTGGAAGCTTTGGGAACTTCCCTCATGGCGAACAACAGATAGTCCCAGTCTCGGCCATCCTTTTCCACTGCTTTCCTCAACATTGCTTTCAAGGTTTTGTTAAACGTCTCGACCAGTCCGTCCGTCTGGGGATGGTACACGGAGGTTCTCAGTTGTGCAATGTGCAGTGTCTTGCACAATTCCCTCATGACCTTCGACATAAATGGAGTTCCTTGGTCTGTTAGGATCTCCTTAGGCAACCCGGTTCTTGAAAACATGTGGACTAACTCCGGGGCTATACACCTGGCGGAGGAGTTTCGTAGTGGTACGGCCTCCGGATACCGGGTAGCTTAATCTAATACCACCAGGATATACTGATGCCCTTGGGCGGACATGACCAGAGGCCCCACTAGACCCATTGCTATGCGTTCGAATGGAACCTCGATGACTGGTAGTGGCACTAGGGGACTGCGGAAGTGGGCCACTGGGGAGGTTATCTGGCATGTGGGGCAGGAACGACAATAACTCTATATTTCTCTATAGCAACCTGGCCAGTAGAATCTTTGGAGGATCCGTTCTTGAATCTTGTCTGCACCCAGGTGACCACCCAACACATAAGAATGAGCCATGTCTAACACCCTGCGTCTATAGGGCCCTGGCACCAGCAACTGTTCTATTACCTCACCCCTTGGCTTGGTTATTCTGTACAGCAAATCCCCATTCACAGCAAAATGAGGGAACCGAGTGTCAGCCTCCGGTTCCTGAGGCACCCCATTTAACACAGTAACATTTTCAAAGGCCCCTTTCAGAGTTAAATCCCTGAGTTGGGCAGTTCCAAAGTTTCCCTCGGACACCTCCAGCTCAGGGATATTGGCCTCAGGGGATGCTACTTCATCCTCATTGTCCACCAGCACACACATGGGAAACTCATCTACTATGTTCTGCGGGTAAGGTTCCTTAGGGGCGATCTGGCTGTCGTCCAAGCAGCCAGGTGTCCCCGCTTTCCCCCACATTTCCCAGAATAATGCAAAGTCACGTCCAATTATTATGGGATGCAATAGGTCCTTAACGACCGCCACTTCATGAGATGTGGTGCCACAGTCTGTGTTTACATCCACCTGGGCCACAGGATAGTTCTTAGCGTCCCCATGGATACACCGGACACCCACCACCTTCCCAGGAACCAGCCGATGAGGGAGTGTGGCCCTTATCAGGGTCACCAAACTTCCTGAGTCCAATAGTCCAGAGACTTGTGCCCCTTTAACTGACACTGAGCATGCCTGAGGGACCTCGCCATGTTGACGAACCGCGCTGCAGGCGGGGTAGGCAAAATAAGAGCAACGCCGGCCCATGTTGCAGTCCATTGGTTCAGCGTTTATGGGACACCGGGCGGCAATATGGCCAGGGGTATGACATCTCCAACACACCATATTATGGGGTGGGACCTTGGGCAGCAACTCAGACCCCTCCTGAACTCTAGGATGCCCCCCAGGTGTGGCGCTAACTCCCTTCTTTTGGGTGTCCGCCACCTTTTGGGAACCCCAGTATTGAGAGGCTACGACCCCTTGTTTTCTCAACGGACTCTCAACCGCCTGGTATCTTTCCACCGACCCCACCAAGTCATCAGCATTATGGGGATCTCCCTGGGCAACCCAGGATTTCACCGACTTCGGGAGAGAGTGTATAAACCTGTCTATAACGACCTCTATCTCATATCATAGGACTATCTATCATCTATCTTTTATCTATCCATCTATCTATCTCATATCTATCTATCTATCTATCTATCAATCTCATATCTATCTATCTTCTCCACTTTTTATTTGGTCTCAGGTATGACTTTCATATTACCCACGACTGTTACTTGCCACAGGTGAGTTTTAACGAGCATCACATGCTTGAAGCAAAGTTGTTTTTCCACAATTTTGGAAAGTGCCAATTTTGTCCGGCCCATTTTTGGAGTTTTGTGTGAAATTATGTCCAATATTCCTTTTTTTCTCATTTTTTTGTGCTGTTTCAATACAGACAAAGGAAATAAATATTATAACAATTGTGTAACAAAACATGTGTAATTGTAATAATTTTCTGGGAGAAATACTTCACTTTCTGGAACAATCTCAAGGTTGCTAAACACTTCCGGCCATGACTGTGTGTATATATGGGCCCTCAATAAACCATCCCTCCCAAGGAAAAGGCCACAGCAAGGGTCAGGAATCGGTGGCCTTCCTTCTCCGAATCTTAGGGAGAGACGGTTGTGCTTCTAGCATCCACCTAGGCTGCCACCGCAGTGGAACTAATAGCAGGGTAGCCAACTGTCCAGAAATTCTTGGACAGTCCATAAAAATAGGGCACTTTTTTCCCTGTCCGTAAAAAAAAATGTGATGCGTCCATAATCTTTTTGAAGCTGGAGAGACTTGTTCAGATGTAGGGAGATGTAGGGGCATCATATTGTGTATAGGGAGATGTAGGGGCATCATATTGTGTATAGGTATCATATTGTGTATCTGCATGTGTGGGGACATCATACGGTGTATATGGAGCTGTGAGCACATCATACTGTATTTAGGGAACAATGAGGGAATCATACTGTATACAAGGAGCTGTGGAAACATCATGCTGTGTATAGGGTCTGTGGGGTCATCATCTAATATATATAATCGTCTTATCCCGTCTGTCTGTCTGTCCTTCTGTCCAGGAAATCCTGCGTCGCTGATTGGTCCAGCCGCGGCCAATCAGTGACGCGGGATTTTAGAAAAAGGTGGCGGCCGTTAGCGGCTCATCAGCCGCACGGAGGTCAGCGGCGATGCAGCCGGTAGATGACCGGCGCTAGCCGCTCATCTCCTGGCTGCTCTCAGCATAAGTACCGCGACCGGCGGCGAAGCTGACCTCCATGCGGCTACCATCGGGAGATCAGTGGCTAGGGCCGCTGGGGGAGCGGCGCCGCCAGTCGGGATACTTCGGCTGTGAGCAGCCGGCCATCTCCCGGTTCCTCGCAGCGGAAGTACCCGCACAGGCAGCGTCGCTGTCCGGTCCTCAGTAATACGATTCGCTGATTGGTCGGAATCAGCGATATTGTCGCCGCGACCAATCAGCAATATTGGTGCCAAATTTAAACACCGCTCTGCTGATTGCGCCTGGTCGGCCGCATACAGAATCTAGAATACCCGATGCGTTAGAATCGGGCCACCATCTAGTACTGTATATAAAGAGCTGTGGGAGCCATCACACTATATATAGAGACCTGTGAAAAGCTAATGTGTTGATCCAGAGGAAGTCAAAAAACCCCATGAGGCAGATGCTGCTTGCCCAAAATTAGGGGAAAAATTCCTTCCCGACTCCACATATGGCAATCAGACTAGTTCCCTGGATCAACGTCCCATAACAAAATCTAGTATGAATAACCTGTAATGTTATTCAAGAAAGTCACACAGGATCTTCTTGAACTTTTTTTAGAGAATTAAGTATTACAAGGTCATGTGGTAGAGAGTTCCATAACTCACACAATAAAAAATTGCCATCTAACTTCCTTAGAGTAGTTGAATTAAAACTGAAAAAAATTATTAACACTGCAAAAAAGAGGACCAGTATTTATTCTCCAGCCCAGGTCTCAAAACTAATGCACTAATCAGGATGAAGCAAACCATATAATAAAGGCAGGGGCAGCACAGGTGCAAAATACTGATGAGACAACCAACTCATAACCTACCAATTCTTGGAGGGGGTCATTGCTTAGTATTAAAACTGCACACAAAAAATGGCTTGTATAGGGCACTGGTCACACACAGATTGTTAGGGGAATGGTTGCAAACAACTTTATTAAATAATGGAAAGCAAACGAACCCGGGGTCCGCGATGCAGCCTGGAGGACTGCGGACGAACACCTTCCGGGTAAGAAGGTAAAACAACCAACTGAAATAACAATCCCCCCCGTGTTACTGCACACCGGAACGGGAATAGGGATTCGCACTATCTCCGTTAACTGCACGAGAGATGTGCGACACATAATGTAGCTGTAGCCCTGTTAACTGCACAGAGGCTACGCAGCAGGCGCTAGGATGCATGTGTGATTCACGCCGGCGTATACGTGCTCCCAGCCAGCGTGCTACCGGACTGCGGAGTATCTCTCCACGTGGCTAACAGGCGGTGCCAGGAATACGGAGTCCGCAGTCTGCTCGGGGTGTATAGCGACCCCCTTGTCAGAGCCAGACTGTCAGACGAAGCTACCTGCCTCCCTCCATCTAAGGCTGCCTATTCCCTGCTAAACCTGCCTGTCAGAAGCTATAACAGCAAAAGTACACGTGGAGCCGAAACGACCAAGCGTCCACACAGTAACACCAACTCAGCTCAATGATCAGAGCGCGCCGCCATGTTTGTGGGCGTGCTATTTAAATATTAAGCCCTGCCCACCCTCATATTATTGGTGACGTCACCTGCGACCAATCAGGCGGTGCCAGGTCACCGGATCAGCCGACTCCCAAACCACCAATCACGGTCCGCCATGTCACGGGCATGCTCAGTGCAGTGTATCCTGGACTTAGGCTGTAACAGCCATGTTTCCCTCCGCAACCTATCCTTCATGTTGCTAGGAACAAAGACCTGAGAGACAGCTTGTACATCTCGTGCACCAGCTAGGTGTTGGGACTGATGATGATGCTGAGCAGCATCAGCCCTGGCTGGACCAGAATGGGAGACCACAGAATCCACTGATGATTCTGAACCCATTTCAGATCCAGAAAACACCTGACGCCTAACACAGATAGTGCTCAATATAGGGCTTACAGCCTATTAGTGACACTCATACTATTAGATTAGGTGGGCTGCAAAGCACTATCTAAGTGCACCCCATGAGGACAGACCCCCTAGTTTACAAATCCAGCATTGATGGGCTTGTCTGAACCCTGAATAAAAATAACGTGCAAAATCTATATATGAGGTTCTGGTAAATATTTTGGCGCTGGTCACGCACAGTGTCTGGTTTACAGCCTATTAGTGACGCCCATACTATTAGATTAGGCAGGCTATGCTCCCCTCATACACCTTACCACGGTGTGTAGTGTGACATGGAGCTAAACCCCCTGTCTTCTTAAGAATAAGGCTGCGAAAAACCTTCTCTTTATTGATAGTAGAGAAACCTCCATACAGTAGATGCGGAAAACATACGATGAACCCAGTATTGTACCACATAGATAGGGCTCTTACCGGCTAAGCTTGGAGCAAGCTGTGTGCACAGAGCCCAAGATACAAAACTGTAGGGATGTGGACTGTCTTACCCTGTTCCTGCCCCTGAAGACAACAAACGCGTCATGTGAATACTGTCTTGCGGTTTTATATCTAAAAGTGATATGTGTCTTATGTAATGTATAATGGTGATGTAACAGCATGTGAAGTGTTAATGCATAATGTGAGTATAGCATAAGATAAGCTTAGGATACCATAAGACATAAGTATAACATAAACCCTAAAATACAAATTTTATTAAATCTCTTTAAAATCGGGACATGTGGCATAAAGATGATCCGCATCAGTATTGCACTTTATCAAGATAAGTTCCTTTTATTGTTTAGTCTTGTGATCATTTATGTCATTGATACCTCTATGGGTGATTAATTCCAGGGCTGGCTAGGGTTATCCAGGGATAGCCGCCGTGGAGCGGGGCGCCACAGTGTCAACATTAACTAGGGTGTCACCCTCCACTATAAGGCAGGTAATCAGCATCTAGGGTGTTGAACAGGGCTGATTGTAGCCTTTGTTTGGATGCCCGAATGTATCCTTTGGCTTGGAGGTCCAAAGATATTAGGAACGTTCTTGGGTGTTTTTATAAATTTGCACATTGTCACTTTATTCACTGTTGTCACTTTAATCATTTAGTACACACTGAGGATTGATTGTTTGATGTGATATCTGTACCAGTTTCTGGTAGACTGTCAGATCTTTGGTCTATGTAAGTACGAATAAGGGACTTTTAGGGTCTAGGGGCAGCTGCCGTTCAGCAAGGGTGCCATTGTCATCTATATGTAGGATGCCCATCTCCGTTGACATGCAGGTTCAGGCTAGGGTATCTATAGGGTGAGTTTTATTGAAGTACAGTGGGTACGGAAAGCATTCAGACCCCTTTACATCTTTCACTCTTTGTTTCATTGCAGCCATTTGGTAAATTCTAAAAAGTTCATTTTTTTCTCATTAAAGTACACTCTGCACCCCATGTTGACTGAAAAAAAACAGAAATGTAGAAATTTTTTCAAATTTATTAAAAAAGAAAAACTGAAATATCACATGGTCATAAGTATTCAGACCCTTTGCTCATATTTAAGTCACATGCTGTCCATTTCCTTGTGATCCTCCTTGAGATGGTTCTACTCTTTCATTGGAGTCCAGCTGTGTTTAATTAAACTGATAGGACTTGATTTGGAAAGGCACACACCTATCTACGTAAGACCTCACAGCTCACAGTGCATGTCAGACCCTTTGCTCAGTATTGAGTAGAAGCCCCCTTTTGAGCTAGTTCATCCATGAGTCTTCTTGGGAATGATGCAACAAGTTTTTCACACCTGGATTTGGGGTTCATCTGCCATTCTTCCTTGCAGATCCTCTCCAGTTCTGTCAGGTTGGATGGTGAACGTTGGTGGACAGCCATTTTCAGGTCTCTCCAGAGATGTTCAATTGGGTTTAGGTCAGGGCTCTGGCTGGGCCAGTCAAGAATGGTCACAGAGTTGTTCTGAAGCCACTCCTTTGTTATTTTAACTGTGTGCTTAGGGTCATTGTCTTGTTGGAAGGTGAACCTTCGGCCAAGTCTGAGGTCCAGAGCACTCTGGAAGAGGTTTTCATCCAGGATATCTGTATACTTGGCCGCATTCATGTTTCTTTCAATTGCAACCAGCCGTCCTGTCCCTGCAGCTGAAAAACACCCCCATGATGCTGCCACCACCATGTTTCACTGTTGGGATTGTATTGGGCAGGTGACGAGCAGTGCCTTGTTTTCTCCACACATACCGCTTAGAATTATCACCAAAAAGTTCTATCTTCGTCTCATCAGACCAAAGAATCTTATTTCTCATAGACTAGGAGTCCTTCATGTGTTTTTAAGCAAACTCTGTGCGGGCTTTCATATGTGTTGCACTGAGGAGAGGCTTCCGTTGGGCCACTCTGCCATAAAGGCTCGACTTGTGGAGGGCTGCAGTGATAGTTGACTTTATGCAACTTTCTCCCATCTCTCTACTGCATCTCTGGAGTTCAGCCACAGTGATCTTGGGGTTCTTCTTTACCTCTCTCACCAAGGCTCTTCTCCCACGATTGCTCAGTTTAGCTGGACGGCCAGGTCTAGGAAGACTTCTGGTGGTCCCAAACTTCTTCCATTTAAGGATTATGGAGGCCACTGTGTTCTTAGGACCCTTGACTAATGCAGAAATTCTTTTGTAAACTTGGCCAGATCTGTGCCTTGCCACAATTCTGTCTCTAAGCTCCTTGGGCAGTGTCAGGATGCCAGGTTTAATTTTACTTTGCCAATAGTTTTTCCCTTAGCCAAGATGGCTTCCATTGCCTCACTGGGGTCATGTGTTTCCTGCCTGTGGACCTACTTAAACTGCATGTGTTGCAATCATGCCTTGCCTGAGTATTGTGTGCTTGTAGCTTGCTACTCACCTGTGCTAGCCCTCTGAATAGAGTCTTGCTGACCTTGTGTTTACTCCTAGTCATCCGCTGAAAGGATTGCTGCCTGAATCCTCTGCTAAGGGGACTTCTGCTGAAAGGAACCGCTGGCTGTTGTTCACTCACGCTGGGATCTCTGAACTTTTGTCTTCCTGAAGCAAACTTCTCCTGGATCTCTACACCTCTGGTATAGTCACCATCTTGCTCTGTGTTTAAATACCCGGCTCCAGCTCTGCTTAAGACATCGCTGTTTCCTCCGCTGCACCTCCTGCATTCTTCAATATCCAGATCCATATTCCAGTTTGTCTTCTCTTCTGCACTACGTGAGTCCACAATCAACTGAGGAATGCCTACGTCTGCTTACTATCCTTATTTCTGTTTGCATATTACTGTACCTAAGTAAACTTGGACTATCGTTAACGTTTACATACCCTAATAGTAATGAAGGCCGTGCCTTACAGATTAGGTTCTAAGAAGTGTTGTTTGGAATGAACTTACCTTCATAAACTGTTTGCTGTGATCTTTTGCACTTGAGTTTAAAATAGACTTTCACACTACTCTTGTCTCAGTCTCTGCTTTTGGCCCACGCCATTGGACTTCAGGGTATCTACTAACATCGTAACAGGCAGTTCCTTTGAGCTCATGATTCTCATTTGGTCTGACATGCACTGTGAGCTGTGAGGTCTTATATAGATAGGTGTGTGCCTTTCCAAATCAAGTCCTATCAGTTTAATTAAACACAGCTGGACTCCAATGAAAGAGTAGAACCATCTCAAGGAGGATCACAAGGAAATGGACAGCATGTGACTTAAATATGAGCAAAGGGTCTGAATACTTATGACCATGTGATATTTCAGTTTTCCTTTTTTAATAAATTTGCAAAAATTTCTACATTTCTGTTTTTTTCAGTCAAGATGGGGTGCACAGTGTACTTTAATGAGAAAAAAAAAAGAACTTTTTAGAATTTACCAAATGGCTGCAATGAAACAAAGAGTGAAAAATGTAAAGGGGTCTGAATGCTTTCCGTACCCACTGTATATAGTACTCAATGGGTGTGGCCTGCCTCTGATTGAGAAGTGCCTCTTCCCGCAGTCTGAATAAGGGTCTATCATTAGGGGTGTGACTAATTTGTTTTCACTTAGGGTGATATATGTCCCGCTTTTAATGAGATTTAATAACATTTGTATTTTAGGGTTTCTATTATAATTCTGGGATTTCCTAATTTGTTTATAGAATTTTTGAATTGCATAACACATAGGATAAGGATAATAGGTTTAGTATATGAGATAGGAAATAGTTATTGATAGAACTAGTGCAGTGGATGGGCACTAGTGTTAATAAAAAGAGGGGCACTTCCTGATAGTGTGCGCCATGTCCCATGATTTGGGAATCTTACAGACCATATTGCACTATCATTAACCCCTTCCCGACCCGTTTCACACCGTCTGTGACATGGAATTCAGTTCGTTCCCGACCCGTGTCACAGCGTCTGTGACATGGAGGGATCGCTCCCCTGCAGTGCCTGCGAGCAGGGTCGCTCAGGTGTCACAGTTGCTACTGCAACTCTGACACCTGTAGTTGACCCCACAGGTGGTGGATTAACCCTCCCGTGCCTAAAACCCCCCCAATTGGCAGTTTCACTTTCACTTTAGTGAAACTGACAATCGGAATTAATTAAATATTTCACCAATGGAAATTGGTGAAATATTTACTATCTGGGCATGGATTGATGCATATAGCATGAGCCATTGGCTGGGGGGAGTGTCACCTCTGTCCCCCCCTCCCCCCAGATCTGATTGGGGGGCTAGCGTCACATGGACACTAGCCCCAATCAGATGTGGAGGGAGTTGTTCACGATGGCTGAAACTCCCCAGCTCCATCCCGTCCCTGGATCGTCTGCTGCCGCCGTGGATCGTCCTGCTGCCGCCGCCATGGATTGTCCTGCTGCCGCCGCCGTGGATCGTCCTGCTGCCGCCGCCGCCGTGGATCGTCTGCTGCCGCCGCTGATCCGCCACCGCTGATCCGCAGCAGGTAGTATTGCCCCCACTTCCCCCCGACCCCCCCCACCTCCACTACCCCCTCCCAATTTTTTACCTGCACCCCGACCTCCGCTCCCAATATCTTCCACGTCTTCATCCACCGGCTGCTGCTCTCCTTCTGACAGCCGGTGGACTGTGATCACAGGCAGCAGCAGGCTCAGTGTAAATGCCCTGCGCCTGTGATCACACCCACCATCCCCCAGTCCCAGTGATCTCACCCACCATCTCCCCCTCCCAGTGATCACCCCCCCTCCCAATGATCACCCCCTCCCAATGATCACCCCCTCTCCCCAGTGAACACCCCCCCTCCCAATCATCACCCCCTCCCCCCAGTGATCACCCCCCCATCCGAGTGATCACCCTCCTGCTGCTGCCAGCTACTGCCTGCCGGCTCCTACCCCCGCTTGCTGCTGTTGGCTCCTGCCCCCCTTTCTGCCCCCTTTTGCCCCAGTGATCACCCCCCCCTGCTGCTGCTGGCTCTTCCATCTCCTCAGCCCCCTCCTGCTCCCCGTGTGCCTGAGCGTGCCCCCTCCTGCGCCGCGTGTGCCTGAGCGTGCCCCCTCCTGCGCCGCGTGTGCCTGAGTGTGCCCCCTCCTGCGCCCCGTGTGCCTAAACATTGAAGCTCCCCCACAAGTGACCCCATTTTGGAAACTAGACCCCCCAAGGCACCTATCTAGATGCATAGTGAGCATTTGGTACCCCCAGGTGCTTCACAAATTGTTTCATAAAAATGAAAAAGTGGAAAAAAAATATACTTTTTCATTTTTACGGATTAATTTGTGAATCACCTGGGGGTTCAAAATGCTCACCACCCATCTAGATAAGTTCCCTGGGGGGTATAGTTTCCAAAATGGGGTCACTTGTTGGAGAGCTCCAATGTTTAGACACACAGGGGCACTCCAAACGCAACATGGTGTCCGCTAACAATTTGAGCTGATTTTCCATTCAATTTGTTAGCAGACACCATGTCGCGTTTGGAGAGCCCCTGTGTGCCTAAACATTGGAGCTCCCCCACAAGTGACCCCATTTTGGAAACTAGACCCCCCAAGGCACCTATCTAGATGCATAATGAGCACTTGGAACCCCCAGGTGCTTCACAAATGTTGATGATTATGGCTTACAGCGAATGAAAACACAAAAGTCATTAACTCAGTAAATTAAAATAATTAACAAAAAACACCTGCAAAGACTACCTAAGCATTTAAAAAGGTCCCTTAGTCTGTTTCAGTAGGCTCCACAATCTTGGTGAAGACTGCTGACTTGACAGATGTCCAGAAGGCAGTCATTGACACACTCCACAAGGTCCCAGAGTTCCAATTTTCATTTGAAATCAAGGTCCCAGAGTCTGGAAGAAGAGTGGAGAAGCCACAATCCAAGCTGCTTGAGGTCTAGTGTGAAGTTTCCACAATCAGTGATGGTTTGGGGAGCCGTGTCATCTGCTGGTGTAGGTCCACTGTGTTTTTTCAACACCAAAGTCAGCACAGCCGTCTACCAGGAAATTTTAGAGCACTTCATGCTTCCCTCCGCCACAGTATCATAGCTACCAGGGGGGCAAAGGGGGCGGTGGCCCCGGGCCCCGCGCTCTTAGGGGGCCCATCCAGGGCTACGCCAGTGTAACTGTATCTGGCATGCCCCTGGTGCCAGCATCGGGCCCCACCGCCTGTCACCGCCGCAAGTTTACTGATGAGAGAGGGAGCGCGGATCTCTCTCCCATTAGTCCCTTCTGTGTCTGACGTCTCTGACATCATCACTTGGCGCCCGGCCCACTGTGCTGAAGATGTGTGCGGGCTGGGTGCTCTGAGCAGTGAGGGAACCAGGAGGAGAGGTGAGTACTGTTTATTTATTTTTTGCCGGGAGGGGGGCGGCATTATATTACAGACTCTGCCTATGGGAAGGGGGAGGTGCATTATACTACAGACTCTGCCTATGGGGGAGCATTATCCTAAAGACTCTGCCCACAGAGAGGGGGGGGCATTATACTAAAGACTCTGCCTATGGGGAGGGGGGGCATTATACTACAGACTGTCTATGGGGAGGGGGGGAGCATTATACTAAAGACTCTCTCTATGGGGGGGCATTATACTACAGGCTCTGCCTATGGGGGGCATTATACTACAGACTCTGTTTATGAGCAGGGGAGAGCAGTATACTACAGACTCTGCCTATGGGGGGGACATTGTACTACAGACTCTGCCTATAAGAGGGGGAGCATTATACTATGGACTCTGCCTATGAGATGGGGGGGCATTATACCACAGACTCTGCCTATGAGGAGGGGGGGCCCATTCTACTACAGACTCTGCCTATGAGATGGGGGGGCATTATACTACAGATTCTGCCTATGAGGAGGGGGGGGCATTATACTACAGACTCTGTCTATGAGGAGGGGGGAGCATTATACTACAGACTCTGCCTATGGGGGGGGCATTATACTGCAGACAATGCCTATGGGGGGGCATTATACTACAGACTCTGCCTATGAGGAGGGGGGGAGCATTATACTACAGACTCTGCCTATGGGGGGAGCATTATACTACAGACTCTGTCAATGGGGGGAGCATTTTACTACAGACTCTGCCTATGGGGGCGCATTATACTATACGAAGGACTATGGGGAGTGCATTATACTATATTGAGGACTATCTGGTGCATTATACTATATGTACTCTATTTATACAGTGTGGGAGATAATGTGGGTTTTTTGAACAGTGTGGGGGCCATCATACAGTGTGGGAGATAATGTGGGATCTTTGTATGGTGTGGAGGCCATCATACAGTGTTGGAGCCATCAGCTTGGGGGCTACTAAGGGGTCAGTATACTGTGTGGGGGTACTATACAGAGAGGGGGAATTATATCGTGAATAGGAGAACATCATACTGGTTAGAACGGAGCTCTACATGGGGGGAGACTCAGGACATTATTAAATCTTAGGTGGGCACTTATTGTTATAGGGGAACTCAGGTTATCGTGACTGTCGAAGGGGCACTATTACTTTCTAGGGGGCACAATGCGGGCACTGTTTTCTAGGACACTTGCACACGGCATTACTTTATTTTAGAGGTTTGTTTTACCATCTAGAGGGCACACAGTAGGTGCAGTAATAGGGACACATTTTGCAGCAGAGGCTCAGTATTGGGGTATCAGCAGGATGAGAAGTTTGTGCAGGTTGGGGATAGATGTGGTCAGTGCCTGAAATGTAAGGAGTCAAATGTGTCTTTGTTGTGATCTCTGCATACCTGAGACTCTGAGTCCTGGCTGGAGAAGTTGTTGTGTCGGTCTGGGCCAGAAGGAAAAGACGGGAAAAGTGAACAATTTAATCAGAAAGAACGTCCGCTGTAAGGTACTATATATAACTGAGCTGTGATCTCTTATATGTTCTGCAGGACTGGCATCTATCAATATATGTCACCATATGGCGGTAATATCAGTGCTGGTCTTTGTATAGAGATTATTTTTAGTAACAGCGCGGTCATCTGCTGAGATTTTCCTACATCCACTATCTGGGTGCGCCGCTATAGTTGTAATCAGGGTTACCTGGTTAGAGGCCCACTCAGAAGTTTCGGCCCCCTGAACCAAAACCTTAGCTACGCCAAGCTTTTTGGAGATGGAAATTTCATTTTCCAGCAGCACTTGGCCCCTGTCCACACTGACAAAAGTACTAATACCTGGTTTAAAACAACAGTATCACTGTGCTTGATTGGCCAGCAAACTCGCCTGACCTTAACCCCATAAAGAATCTATGGGGTATTGTCAAGAGGAAAATGAGAGACACCAGACCCAACAATGCAGACGAGCTGAAGGCTTCTATCAAAGCCACCTGGGCTTCCATAACCCCTCAGCAGTGCCACAGGCTGATCCCTCCATGCCACATTGCCGCATTGATGCAGTAATTGAGGTAAAAGGAGCCCCGACCAAGTATTGAGGGCATTTATTGAACATACATTTCAGTAGGATAACATTTTGGATTTTGAAAACATTTTTCAAGCTGTTGTTATAAGGTATTCTAATTAATTGAAATAATGACTTTTGAGTTTTCATTGGCTGTAAGCCATAATCATCAACATTAACAGAAATAAACACTTGAAATAGATCACTCTGTGTGTAATGGCTCTATATAATATATGAGTTTCACTTTTTGTATTGAAGAACTGAAATAAATTAACTTTTCTGGTGATATTCTAATTTTGTGAGATGCACCTGTAGATGGGCTTGGCTGCACCCTGAATAAAAATAGCATGTAAAAAATATATATGATATATATGAGGTATTGGTCGATATTTTGGCCAAAATATACAAGCTCGCAACCTGCTCAAGGGTCCTCATACTTGCGAGTCCCTACACTAACATTAAAAGCAAAGTCACAAAAACAAGGAATTAAAGTTCCCACCAAAATTCAAGAATTAACACAGCAAATACAGCAACAATAATTACAAGGATGCAGCAAACCCATATAATGAAGAAGTCAGCAACACAGGTGCAAAATATTGATGAGACAACCACTCACAACCTACCAATTCATGGAGGGGGTGATAGCTTAGTATTAAAACTGCACACAAATAAGCCTTGTATAGGGCACTGGTCACACATAGGTAGTGCACAATGTCTGGCTTACAGCCTATTAGTGAAGCCCAAACTATTAGATTAGGCAGGCTGCCCAGCACTTTTTAAGTGCACCCCATGAAGACAGACACCCTAGTTTACAAGGCCAACATTGATGGGTCTGGCTGCACCCTGAATAAAAATAACGTGCAAAAAATATATATGATATATATGAGGTATTAGTAAATATTTTGGCAAAAATACACAAGCTCGCAACCCGCGTCAAGGGTCCTCATACTTGCGAGTCCCTACACTAACATTAAAAGCAAAGACAAATTTAAATTCCCACCAAAATTCAAGAATTAACACAGCAAGAAAAGGGCAACAGTGTTTACCTGCCTAGGTCTCAGTACTAATCATACCATATAATAACGATGACAGCACAGGTGCAAAATACTGATGTGACAACCACTCACATATTACCAATTAATGGAGGGGGGTGATTACATAGTATTAAACTGCACACAAAATTATATGGGATTGCTACATCCTAATAGTGCATTAGTTCTGAGATCTGGGCAGGTAAATGCTATATTAATAATTGATTTTTTGGGGAAAGTTAAATTCTCTTTTGTTGGCTTTACTTTTAATGTAACTGAAATAAACAAAAGCTTTTTACCTAAACATTAGGATCTGTGTAGAGCCATCAGCTCAAAAAGGCTTCCTCGGAGAGACTTGGCATAAGCAGCTCAAAAGGAATCCTGACCTTTACCATTACACCCCTGTACAGGAATGGAGACTAACCAAATGCTCTGGGTTGCATCTACAGAGTAGCTGCTGGCCAGAGGAGCGAGCTTGAGGCTATAACTCTAACTAAAGCTTTTTTATTACTAAATAATGGGTTCTGTCTAAGGCAATTGGCTCAAAAAGGCTTCCTCGGACAGACTTGGTGCAAGCTACTCCATTCTGCAGATCCCAATGGAACCCTGGCCTTTACCATTACACCCCTGTACAGGGATAGATACTTACCATAGGCCCAGGGCTGCATCTACAGAGTAGCTGCTGGCCGGAGGAGCGAGCTTGAGGCTATAGTGGTTGATTCAACTCTAACTAAAGCTTTTTTTTCCCTAAATACTGGGATCTGTTTAAAGCTGTTGGGTCAAAAAGACTTCCTCGGACAGACTTGGCGCAAGCTACTCCATTCTGCAGATCCCAAGGGAACCCTGGTTTTCACCATTACACCCCTGTACAGGGATAGATACTTACCATAGGCCCAGGGTTGCATCTACAGAGTAGCTGCTGGCTGGAGGAGTGCGCTTGAGGCTTGAGTAGTTGAATCAATCCTAACTAAAGAAAAACCTATGTAATGCCACTTTCTTGTTAGGACCTGTCTGAGGCCTATGGCTCTAAAAAGCTTCTTTGGAAAGACTTGGCAAAAGCCAGTCTATCCTACAGGTTCCAAAGGAACTCTTGCCTTCACTCTTACAGCCCTGTACAGCGATAAAGACTTATTACAGGGCCTTGATTGCATCTACATAGTAGATGCTGACTGGAGGGGCAAACTTATGGCTAGAATGGTTCAGTCAACCCTAACTATTGCTACTTTCTTAAATTTTAAGATATTTCTGAGGCCGTTGACTCAAACAGGCTTCTTTGGACAGACTTGGCTCAAAACACACCATTTCTAATGGTTCCAAATGAACCCTGGGCTTTACCCTTGAACCTCAATACAGGGACAGTTTCATAGTTTTAAGGTTGAAAGACACAGGTCCATCAAGTTCAACCTAAAAGCTAATGTGTTGATCCAGAGGAAGGCAAAAACCCCATGAGGCAGATGCTAATTGCCCCATATTAGGGGAAAAATTCCTTCCCGACTCCACATATGGCAATCAGACTAGTTCCCTGGATCAACGTCCCATAACAAAATCTAGTACGGATAACCTGTAATTTTATATTATTCAAGAAAGGCACACACATGCCCTCCTTGAATTTTTTTTAGAAAATTAAGTATTTCAAGTTCATGTGGTAGACAGTTTCATAACCTCATTGCTCACACAATATAAATTTGCCAACTAACTTCCTTTAGACAAAGTGAATTAGGATCTTTATGCTAGAGTAATTGAATTAAGTCTAACTGAAATAGATTAATGCTTTTTTCCTAAATGTTGAAATTTGTTTAAATGCATCAGCTCAAAAAGGCTTTCTTGGACAGACTTGGCGCAAGCTACTCCATTCTGCAGATCCCAAGGGAACCCTGGCCTTTACCATTACACCCCTGTACAGGGATAGATACTTACCATAGGCCCAGGGCTGCATCTACAGAGTAGCTGCTGGCCGGAGGAGCGAGCTTGAGGCTATAGTGGTTGATTCAACTCTAACTAAAGCTTTTTTTTCCTAAATACTGGGATCTGTTTAAGGCTGTTGGCTCAAACAGACTTCCTCGGACAGACTTGGCGCAATCTACTCCATTCTGCAGATCCCAAGGGAACCCTGGTTTTCACCATTACACCCCTGTACAGGGATAGATATTTACCATAGGCCCAGGTTTGCATCTACAGAGCAGCTGCTGGCCGGTGGAGTGCGCTTGAAGCTTGAGTAGTTGAATCAATCCTAACTAAAGAAAAACCTATGTAATGCCACTTTCTTGTTAGGACCTGCCTGAGGCCTATGTCTCAAAAAAGCTTCTTTGGAAAGACTTGGCAAAAGCCAGTCTATCCTACAGGTTCCAAAGGAACTCTGGCCTTCACTCTTACAGCCCTGTACAGCGATAAAGACTTATTACAGGGCCTTGATTGCATCTACATAGTAGATGCTGACTAGAGGGGCAGACTTAAGGCTAGAATGGTTCAGCCAACCCTAACTATTGCTACTTTCTTAAATGTTAGGATATTTCTGAGGCCGATGGCTCAAACAGGCTTCCTTGGACAGACTGGGCGCCAAACACACCATTTTACTTTTGGCAGTGTGGACATTGGCCAAGTCCTGCTGGAAAATGACATTTCCATCTCCAAAAAGCTTGTCGGCAGAGGGAAGCATGAAGTGCTCTACAATGTCCTGGTAGACGGGTGCGCTGACTTTGGTCTTGCTAAAGCACAGTCGACCTACACCAGCAGATGACATGGCTCCCCAAACCATCACTGATTGTGGAAACTTCACACGAGACCTCAAGCAGCTTGGATTGTGGCCTCTCCACTCTTCCTCCAGACTCTGGGACCTTGATTTCCAAATTAAATGCAAAATTTACTTTCATCGGAAAACAACACCTTGGACCACTGAGCAACAGTCCAGGTGTTTTTCTCCTTGGCCCAGGTAAGATGCTTCTGGCGTTGTCTATTGGTGATGAGTGGCTTGACACAAGGAATGTGACACTTGTAGCCCATGTCTTGGATACGTCTGTGTGTGGTGGCTCTTGAAGCAATGACTCCAGCAGCAGTCCACTCCTTGTGAATCTTCCCCAAATGTTTGAATGGCCCTTCCTTAATAATCTTTTCAAGGCTGCGGTTATCCCGGTTGCTTGTGCACCTCTTCCTACCACACTTTTTCTTTCCACTCAACTTTCCATAAATATGCTTGGATACAGCACTCTGTTAACAGCCAGCTTCTTTAGCAATGACCTTTTGTGGTTTACACTCCTTGTGGAGTGCGTCAATGACTGCCTTCTGGACATCTGTCAAGTCAGCAGTCTTCCCCATGATTGTGGAGCCTACTGAAACAGACAAAGGGACCTTTTTAAATGCGTAAGAAGCCTTTGCAGGTGTTTTTTGCTAATTATTCTAATTTACTGAGATAATGACTTTGTGTTTTCATTGGCTGTAAGCCATCATTATCAACATTAACAGAAATAAACACTTGAAATAGATCACTCTGTAATGACTCTGTATAATATATGAGTTTCACTTTTTGGATTGAAGAACTGAAATAAATTAACTTTTTGATGATATTCTAATTTTGTGAGAAGCACCTGTATGTTTGATGCATCTCATTAGCTAAGCTCAACCTCTTCCTTGCTTCACCTCAATTTGAGCCATAAATTGTGATATTTCATTTTGGTGCATTTTATGACTCCTTTTTGTCACACTTTTCTCATAACTATTTTTTTTATAACTGAGGGAAAATAACAAAATCTTATTTGTTGTACTCAAGTTTTCACAGAAACATCTGATAAAGTGTTGACTTATTTTTCTGAGTTAAACTCTTCCTTTTGGCCCTCTATATATTTGAGTTTGACAGCCCTGATGTAGATGGATGATGATGTGGCAAGAAGGGGCAGAGGGGCAGAGCCTCCTGGCTCTCAGCTTCGCTCTCCACTGCTCACAGGAGACAGCAGTTACTTCACAAATGTAACTGATAGAAAAGATGTCACGTAAGAGGGGGTCAGGGGAGCGATGTGCTGCAGGAGGGGGAAGATTAGCCAGGGGAGTGGTATGCTGCAGGAAGGGGAGGGGATTAGGCAGGGGTGCGATGTGCTGCAGGAAGGGGAGGGGATTAGGCAGGGGTGCGATGTGCTGCAGGAGGGGGAAGATTAGCCAGGGGAGCGATGTGCTGCAGGGAGAGGAGGATTATGCAGGGAAGTGATGTAATGCAGGAGGAGAGGATTAGGCAGGGAGCGCTGTGCTTAAGCGGGGGAGCGATGTGCTGCAGGAAGAGCAATATTAGGCAGGGTAGTGATGTAATGCAGGAGGAGAGGATTAGGCAGGGAGGGATGTGTTGCCGGGGGGAGGGGAGTAATATGCTGCAGAAGAAGGAGGATTAGGCAGGGGAGTGATATAATGCAGGAGGAGGAGAATTAGGCGGGGATGGAGAGATGTGCTGCAGGAAGGTGAGGAGATTAGGCAGGAGTGCGATGTGCTGCAGAAAGGGGAGGGGATTAGGCAGGGGTGCAATGTGCTGCAGAAAGGTGAGGTGATTAGGCAGGGGTGCGATGTGCTGCAGGAAGGGGAGGGGATTACGCAGGGGTGCAATGTGCTGCAGGAGCGGGAGGCTTAGGCAGGGGAGCGATGTGCTGCAGGAAGAGGTGGCTTATGCAGGGGAGTGATGTAATGCAAGAGGAGGGGATTAGGCAGGGAGTGCTGTGCTTAAGCGGGGGAACGATGTGCTGCAGGAAGAGCAATATTAGGCAGCGGAGTGATGTAATGCAGGAGGAGAGGACTAGGCAGGGAGAGATGTGTTGCCGGAGGGAGGGGAGTAATATGCTGCAGAAGAAGGAGGATTAGGCAGGGGAGTGATATAATGCAGGAGGGGGAGAATTAGGCGGGGATGGAGAGATGTGCTGCAGGAAGGTGAGGGGATTAGGCAGGGGTGCGATGTGCTGCAGAAAGGGGAGGGGATTAGGCAGGGGTGCAATGTGCTGCAGAATGGTGAGGGGATTAGGCAGGGGTGCGATGTGCTGCAGGAAGGGGAGGGGATTAGGCAGGGGTGCAATGTGCTGCAGGAGGGGGAGGCTTAGGCAGGGGAGCGATGTGCTGCAAGAAAAGGAGGATTAGGCAGGGGACTGATGAAATGCAGGAGAGAGGGGATTAGGCAGGAAGCGATGTGCTACAGGAGAGGGAGAATTAGGCAGGGTAGCAATGTGATGCAGGAGGAGGATTAAGCAGTTAGAGATGTGCTGCAGAAATAACCAGTATATAGATGAGTGGAGCGATGTACTGCAGCACGGTGCTGAGAGGAGTGGTATACTGCAGTCAGTGGCTGTATAGGCAGACAGCGAAATGTTGCTGGAGGGGATTAGACAGGAGAGCGATGTGCTCCATGAGGAGAAGGCTTAGGCAGGAGATGGATGAGCTGCAGGAGGTGGAGGATTAGGCGGTGAGCGATGTGCTGCAGGAGGGGGAGGATTAGGCAGGTGAGCGATGTGCTGCAGGAGGGGGAGGATTAGGCAGGGAGCGATATGCTGCAGGAGATGGAGGATTTGGCAGTGGGCGATGTGGTGCAAGAGGGGATTTTGCAGTGGGTGATGTGGTGCAGGAAGGGGAAGATTTAGAAAAGGCACAATGTGCTGCAAGGAGGGGAGGATTAGACGGGAGCAATGTGCCGCAAGAGGGGGAGGTTTAGACAGTGGAGCGATGTGCTGCAGTAGGTGGAGGATTTGGCTGTGGGCGATGTGGTGTAAGAGGGGATTTTGCAGTGGGCAATGTGGTGCAGGAAGGGGGAGATTTAGAAAAGGCATAATGTGCTGCAAGGAGGGGAGGATTAGACGGGAGCAATGTGCCGCAAGAGGGGGAGGTTTAGACAGTGGAGCGATGTGCTGCAGTAGGTGGAGGATTTGGCTGTGGGCGATGTGGTGTAAGAGGGGATTTTGCAGTGGGCAATGTGGTGCAGGAAGGGGGAGATTTAGAAAGGGAACAATGTGCTGCAAGGAGGGGAGGATTAGACGGGACCAATGTGCCGCAAGAGGGGGAGGTTTAGACAGGGGAGCGATCTGCTGCAGGAGTGGGAGAATTAAGCGGTGAGAAATATGCTGCAGGACGGGGAGGGTTAGGCAGGGGAGCAATGTGCTGCAGGTGAAAGCAGAATCTGTGACTACAGCCCAGTGTTTAAGGTTTATTGGAGCCTGTCTTTTATATATTTTATTGTTTTTTTTTCTGACAAAACTGCATAACATCTGACATGAAGTCCGCTTAGCAGTCACTGTCCCTGTAGATTGTTACTGTCCAGGTTCACCGCTGTCTCTTTTTGTTTTTAGTGCCAATCTGACAGCAGTGAAGGTTCCGCTGATAATGGCGGTCGGGTTCCGAATAGAATGTTCATGTCTGTTCTCATTGTAGTAACATCACGGAATATGCTAATTTCTTCTGACCACACCCGATGACTGAATAAAGGCGCCTCACCCACTTGTCTATGTCATCACTTTGTGGTGTCACAATGATCTAAGGCAGAGGTCCCCAACCGCCGGTCCGCGGTCCAGGACCGGGCCGTTGGGGTTTTTCAGCCGGTCCGCGGCGCCGCTGACAGCTAGCTCCGCGGCCCTGCGCCTGGTCAGAGCTCGCTCTGTGTGGATTTATAATGTTTTCTGCCATAGCCGTGACAGCTCGCAGCTCCTGGCAGAGAACATTATGCAGGACGGGGTGGGGCGTCGGGCGGGTCTTAGTGACGCGGCCCTCCACAGCACAGCATGGTGTGTTCCTGACGGGGTGGGGCGGCAGGCTCTCCTCACTGACACGCCCCCGGCAGAACATGATATGTGGGGCGTGCTGGGGCAGCAGACTGGCTTCAGTGACGCGGCTCCCGGTACCGGTGTTCAGTGTGTATACACTGACGCTCAATGTACAATGCTGCTACTTAGCAGCGCTGTACACCGAGGTCCCGCCAGCATCCTCCCCATACAGCTCCACCCCTCCATAACCCCACCCCCATATGACCAAAGCCCCGCCCCCACCCCCACCGGGCCATGGAAAACTGGTCTTCCTTATAGCCGGTCCCTGGTGCAAAAAAGGTTGGGGACCTCTGATCTAAGGGGGTAAAAAAACGCTCCTGGCAGCTTTACAGTCATTCGTCCCTTCGTGTTAAAGGAGCAGGATGATAGAGCCGCACCATGCCAGCCAGAAGAAAAGAAAGTGGAGCCCTTCAAGATGATGAAGCAAGAAAGCAGACTGTGGAAGGCCATCCAGGACCAAGAGCATCATGAGGGCCTGGTAACGTATACTACACAACTGTTCTGTATATGCTCATGCCATGTAAACCTATGGTGGCCGATTCATCAAGGCTGGTGGATTTCTATACCAGCATTCATGAAGCGCCTATTGGAGGAACGTGCACCAAATTCATTAAAAAGACTAAACCTCTTAATGAACTTGACTCATCCTTAAAGGGGTTGTTCCCTTTCAATAAATGAATGTCCCTAGCTGCAGGTCATTTAATTAAAAAAAAGAGGTTCCACCATCTCAGAGCTGCAGCAGCTCAGTGCGCTCAGCTGGGCAGTCCGTCTGATTACATTTGTTGGCTGCGGCAGTATTGAGGTGATGTCTGTCCAAGGAAGCCTGTTTGAGCCAACGGCCTCAGAAATATCCTAACATTTAAGAAAGTAGCAATAGTTAGGGTTGGCTGAACCATTCTAACCTTAAGTTTGCCCCTCCAGTCAGCATCTACTATGTAGATGCAATCAAGGTCCTGTAATAAGTCTTTATCGCTGTACAGGGCTGTAAGAGTGAAGGCCAGAGTTCCTTTGGATCCTGTAGGATAGACTGGCTTTTGCCAAGTCTTTCCAAAGAAGCTTTTTTAAGCCATAGGCCTCAGACAGGTCCTAACAAGAAAGTGGCATTACATAGGTTTTTCTTTAGTTAGGATTGATTCAACTACTCAAGCCTCAAGCGCACTCCTCCGGCCAGCAGCTACTCTGTAGATGCAACCCGGGGCCTATGGCAAGTATCTATCCCTGTACAGGGGTGTAATGGTAAAAACCAGGGTTCCCTTGGGATCTGCAGAATGGAGTAGCTTGCACCAAGTCTGACCGAGGAAGTCTGTTTGAGCCAACAGCCTTAAACAGATCCCAGTATTTAGGAAAAAAAAGCTTTAGTTATAGTTGAATCAACCACTATAGCCTCAAGCTCGCTCCTCCGGCCAGCAGCTACTCTGTAGATGCAGCCCTGGGCCTATGGTAAGTATCTATCCCTGTACAGGGGTGTAATGGTAAAGGCCAGGGTTCCCTTGGGATCTGCAGAATGTAGTAGCTTGTGCCAAGTCTGTCCGAGAAAGCCTTTTTGAGCTGATGGATTTAAACAAATTTCAACATTTAGGAAAAAAGCATTAATCTATTTCAGTTAGAGTTAATTCAGTTACTCTAGCATAAAGATCCTAATTCACTTTGTCTAAAGGAAGTTAGTTGGCAAATTTTTATTGTGTGAGCAATGAGGTTATGAAACTGTCTACCACATGAACTTGAAATACCTAATTTTCAAAAAAAAATTCAAGGAGGGCATATGTGTGCCTTTCTTGAATAATATAAAATTGCAGGTTATCCGTACTAGATTTTGTTATGGGATGTTGATCCTGGGAACTAGTCTGATTGCCATATGTGGAGTCGGGAAGGAATTTTTCCCCTAATATGGGGCAATTAGCATCTGCCTCATGGGGTTTTTGCCTTCCTCTGGATCAACACATTAGCTTTTAGGTTGAACTTGATGGACTTGTGTCTTTCAACCTTAAAAATATGAAACTGTCCCTGTATTGAGGTTCAAGGGTGAAGCCCAGGGTTCATTTGGAACCATCAGAAATGGTGTGTTTTGCGTCCAGTCTGTCCAAGGAAGCCTGTTTGGGCCAAAGGCCTCAGAAATATCCTAACATTTAAGAAAGTAGCAATAGTTAGGGTTGGCTGAACCATTCTAGCCTTAAGATTGCCCCTCCAGTCAGCATCTACTATGTAGATGCAATCAAGGTCCTGTAATAAGTCTTTATCGCTGTACAGGGCTGTAAGAGTGAAGGTCAGAGTTCCTTTGGAACCTGTAGGATAGACTGGCTTTTGCCAAGCCTTTCCAAAGAAGCTTTTTTGAGCCATAGGCCTCAGACAGGTCCTAACAAGAAAGTGGCATTACATAGGTTTTTCTTTAGTTAGGATTGATTCAATTACTCAAGCCTCAAGTGCACTCCTCCGGCCAGCAGCTACTCTGTAGATGCAACCCTGGGCCTATGGTAAGTATCTATCCCTGTACAGGGGTGTAATGGTAAAAACCAGGGTTCCCTTGGGATCTGCAGAATGGAGTAGCTAGCGCCAAGTCTGTCCGAGGAAGTCTGTTTGAGCCAACAGCCTTAAACAGATCCCAGTATTTAGGAAAAAAAAGCTTTAGTTAGAGTGGAATCAACCACTATAGCCTCAAGCTCGCTCCTCCGGCCAGCAGCTACTCTGTAGATGCAGCCCTGGGCCTATGGTAAGTATCTATCCCTGTACAGGGGTGTAATGTTAAAGGCCAGGGTTCCCTTGGGATCTGCAGAATGGAGTAGCTTGCGCCAAGTCTGTCCGAGAAAGCCTTTTTGAGCTGATGGATTTAAACAAATTTCAACATTTAGGAAAAAAGCATTAATCTATTTCAGTTAGAGTTAATTCAATTACTCTAGCACAAAGATCCTAATTCACTTTGTCTAAAGGAAGTTAGTTGGCAAATTTTTATTGTGTGAGCAATGAGGTTATGAAACTCTCTACCACATGAACTTGAAATACTTAATTTTCTAAAAAAAATTCAAGGAGGGCATGTGTGTGCCTTTCTTGAATAATATAAAATTGCAGGTTATCCGTACTAGATTTTGTTATGGGACGTTGATCCAGGGAACTAGTCTGATTGCCATATGTGGAGTCGGGAAGGAATTTTTCCCCTAATATGGGGCAATTAGCATCTGCCTCATGGGGTTTTTGCCTTCCTCTGGATCAACACATTAGCTTTTAGGTTGAACTTGATGGACTTGTGTCTTTCAACCTTAAAACTATGAAACTGTCCCTGTATTGAGGTTCAAGGGTGAAGCCCAGGGTTCATTTGGAACCATCAGAAATGGTGTGTTTTGCGCCCAGTCTGTCCGAGGAAGCCTGTTTGAGCCAATGGCCTCAGAATTATCCTAACATTTAAGAAAGTAGCAATAGTTAGGGTTGGCTGAACCATTCTAGCCTTAAGTTTGCCCCTCCAGTCAGCATCTACTATGTAGATGCAATCAAGGCCCTGTAATAAGTCTTTATCGCTGTACAGGGCTGTAAGAGTGAAGGCCAGAGTTCCTTTGGATCCTGTAGGATAGACTGGCTTTTGCCAAGTCTTTCCAAAGAAGCTTTTTTAAGCCATAGGCCTCAGACAGGTCCTAACAAGAAAGTGGCATTACATAGGTTTTTCTTTAGTTAGGATTGATTCAACTACTCAAGCCTCAAGCGCACTCCTCCGGCCAGCAGCTACTCTGTAGATGCAACCCGGGGCCTATGGTAAGTATCTATCCCTGTACAGGGGTGTAATGGTAAAAACCAGGGTTCCCTTGGGATCTGCAGAATGGAGTAGCTTGCACCAAGTCTGACCGAGGAAGTCTGTTTGAGCCAACAGCCTTAAACAGATCCCAGTATTTAGGAAAAAAAAGCTTTAGTTATAGTTGAATCAACCACTATAGCCTCAAGCTCGCTCCTCCGGCCAGCAGCTACTCTGTAGATGCAGCCCTGGGCCTATGGTAAGTATCTATCCCTGTACAGGGGTGTAATGGTAAAGGCCAGGGTTCCCTTGGGATCTGCAGAATGGAGTAGCTTGTGCCAAGTCTGTCCGAGAAAGCCTTTTTGAGCTGATGGATTTAAACAAATTTCAACATTTAGGAAAAAAGCATTAATCTATTTCAGTTAGAGTTAATTCAATTACTCTAGCATAAAGATCCTAATTCACTTTGTCTAAAGGAAGTTAGTTGGCAAATTTTTATTGTGTGAGCAATGAGGTTATGAAACTGTCTACCACATGAACTTGAAATACTTAATTTTCTAAAAAAAATTCAAGGAGGGCATATGTGTGCCTTTCTTGAATAATATAAAATTGCAGGTTATCCGTACTAGATTTTGTTATGGGATGTTGATCCTGGGAACTAGTCTGATTGCCATATGTGGAGTCGGGAAGGAATTTTTCCCCTAATATGGGGCAATTAGCATCTGCCTCATGGGGTTTTTGCCTTCCTCTGGATCAACACATTAGCTTTTAGGTTGAACTTGATGGACTTATGTCTTTCAACCTTAAAACTATGAAACTGTCCCTGTATTGAGGTTCAAGGGTGAAGCCCAGGGTTCATTTGGAACCATCAGAAATGGTGTGTTTTGCGCCCAGTCTGTCCGAGGAAGCCTGTTTGAGCCAACGTCCTCAGAAATATCTTAACATTTAAGAAAGTAGCAATAGTTAGGGTTGGCTGAACCATTCTAGCCTTAAGTTTGCCCCTCCAGTCAGCATCTACTATGTAGATGCAATCAAGGCCCTGTAATAAGTCTTTATCACTGTACAGGGTTGTAAGAGTGAAGGCTAGAGTTCCTTTGGAACCTGTAGGATAGACTGGCTTTTGCCAAGTCTTTCCAAAGAAGCTTTTATGAGCCATAGGCCTCAGACAGGTCCTAACAAGAAAGTGTCATTAGATAGGTTTTTCTTTAGTTAGGATTGATTCAACTACTCAAGCCTCAAGCGCACTCCTCCGGCCAGCAGCTACTCTGTAGATGCAACCCTGGGCCTATGGTAAGTATCTATCCCTGTACAGGGGTGTAATGGTAAAAACCAGGGTTCCCTTGGGATCTGCAGAATGGAGTAGCTTGCGCCAAGTCTGTCCGAGGAAGTCTGTTTGAGCCAACAGCCTTAAACAGATCCCATTATTTAGGAAAAAAAGCTTTAGTTAGAGTTCAATCAACCACTATAGCCTCAAGCTCGCTCCTCCGGCCAGCAGCTACTCTGTAGATGCAGTCCTGGGCCTATGGTAAGTATCTATCCATGTACAGGCGTGTAATGGTAAAGGCCAGGGTTCCCTTGGGATCTGCAGAATGGAGTAGCTTGCGCCAAGTCTGTCCGAGAAAGCCTTTTTGAGCTGATGGATTTAAACAAATTTCAACATTTAGGAAAAAAACATTAATCTATTTCAGTTAGAGTTAATTCAATTACTCTAGCATCAAGATCCTAATTCACTTTGTCTAAAGGAAGTTAGTTGGCAAATTTTTATTGTGTGAGCAATGAGGTTATGAAACTGTCTACCACATGAACTTGAAATACTTAATTTTCTAAAAAAAAATTCAAGGAGGGCATGTGTGTGCCTTTCTTGAATAATATAAAATTGCAGGTTATCCGTACTAGATTTTGTTATGGGATGTTGATCCTGGGAACTAGTCTGATTGCCATATGTGGAGTCGGGAAGGAATTTTTCCCCTAATATGGGGCAATTAGCATCTACCTCATGGGGTTTTTGCCTTCCTCTGGATTAACACATTAGCTTTTAGGTTGAACTTGATGGACTTGTGTCTTTCAACCTTAAAACTATGAAACTGTCCCTGTATTGAGGTTCAAGGGTGAAGCCCAGGGTTCATTTGGAACCATCAGAAATGGTGTGTTTTGCGCCCAGTCTGTCCGAGGAAGCCTGTTTGAGCCAACGGCCTCAGAAATATCTTAACATTTAAGAAAGTAGCAATAGTTAGGGTTGGCTGAACCATTCTAGACTTAAGTTTGCCCCTCCAGTCAGCATCTACTATGTAGATGCAATTAAGGCCCTGTAATAAGTCTTTATCGCTGTACAGGGCTGGAAGAGTGAAGGCCAGAGTTCCTTTGGAACCTGTAGGATGGACTGGCTTTTGCCAAGTCTTTCCAAAGAAGTTTTTTGAGCCATAGGCCTCAGAGAGGTCCTAACAAGAAAAAGGCATTAGATAGGTTTTTCTTTAGTTAGGATTGATTCAACTACTCAAGCCTCAAGCGCACTCCTCGGGCCAGCAGCTACTCTGTAGATGCAACCCTGGGCCTATGGTAAGTATCTATCCCTGTACAGGGGTGTAATGGTAAAAACCAGGGTTCCCTTGGGATCTGCAGAATGGAGTAGCTTGCGCCAAGTCTGTCCGAGGAAGTCTGTTTGAGCCAACAGCCTTAAACAGATCCCAGTATTTAGAAAAAAAAAGCTTTAGTTAGAGTTGAATCAACCACTATAGCCTCAAGCTCGCTCCTCCGGCCAGCTGCTACTCTGTAGATGCAGCCCTGGGCCTATGGTAAGTATCTATCCCTGTACAGGGGTGTAATGGTAAAGGCTAGGGTTCCCTTGGGATCTGCAGAATGGAGTAGCTTGCGCCAAGCCTGTCCGAGAAAGCCTTTTTGAGCTGATGGATTTAAACAAATTTCAACATTTAGGAAAAAAGCATTAATCTATTTCAGTTAGAGTTAATTCAATTACTCTAGCATAAAGATCCTAATTCACTTTGTCTAAAGGAAGTTAGTTGGCAAATTTTTATTGTGTGAGCAATGAGGTTATGGAACTCTCTACCACATGAACTTGAAATACTTAATTTTCTAAAAAAAATTCAAGGAGGGCATGTGTGTGCCTTTCTTGAATAATATAAAATTGCAGGTTATCCGTACTAGATTTTGTTATGGGACGTTTATCCAGGGACCTAGTCTGATTGCCATATGTGGAGTCGGGAAGGAATTTTTCCCCTAATATGGAGCAATTAGCATCTGCCTCATGGGTTTTTTGCCTTCCTCTGGATCAACACATTAGCTTTAAGGTTGAACTTGATGGACTTGTGTCTTTCAACCTTAAAACTATGAAACTGTCCCTGTATTGAGGTTCAAGGGTGAAGCCCAGGGTTCATTTGGAACCATCAGAAATGGTGTGTTTTGCGCCAAGTCTGTCCAAGGAAGCCTGTTTGAGCCAACGGCCTTAGACAGAACCCATCATTTTGTAATAAAAAAGCTGTAGTTAGAGTTATAGCCTCAAGCTCGCTCCTCTGGCCAGCAGCTACTCTGTAGATGCAACCCTGAGCATGTAGTAAGTCTCCATTCCAGTACAGGGGTGTAATGGTAAAAGTCAGGGTTCCTTTTGACCTGCTTATGCCAAGTCTGTCCGAGGAAGCCTTTTTGAGCTGATGGCTCTACACAGATCCTAATGTTTAGGAAAAAAGCTTTTGTTTATTTCAGTTAGATTAAAAGTAAAGCCAACAAAAGAGAATTTAACTTTCCCACAAAAATCAATTATTAATATAGCATTTACCTGCCCAGATCTCAGAACTAATGCACTATTAGTATGTAGCAATCCCATATAATTTTGTGTGCAGTTTTAATACTATGTAATCACCCCCCTCCATTAATTGGTAATATGTGAGTGGTTGTCGCATCAGTATTTTGCACCTGTGTTGCTGTCATCGTTATTATATGGTATGATTAGTACTGAGACCTAGGCAGGTAAACACTGTTGCCCTTTTTTTGCTGTGATAATTCTTGAATTTTGGTGGGAATTTAAATTTGTCTTTGCTTTTAATGTTAGTGTAGGGACTCGCAAGTATGAGGACCCTTGACGCGGGTTGCGAGCTTGTGTATTTTGGCCAAAATATTTACTAATACCTCATATATATCATATATAATTTTTGCACGTTATTTTTATTCAGCGTGCAGCCAGACCCATCAATGTTGGCCTTGTAAACTAGGGTGTCTGTCTTCATGGGGTGCACTTAAAAAGTGCTCGGCAGCCCACCTAATCTAATAGTTTCGGCTTCACTAATAGGCTGTAAGCCAGACATTGTGCACTACCTGTGTGTGACCAGTGCCCTATACAAGGCTTATTTGTGTGCAGTTTTAATACTGAGCAATCACCCCCTCCATGAATTGGTAGGTTGTGAGTGGTTGTCTCATCAATATTTTGCACCTGTGTTGCTGACTTCTTCATTATATGGGTTTGCTGCATCCTTGTAATTATTGTTGCTGTATTTGCGGTGTTAATTCTTGAATTTTGGTGGGAACTTTAATTCCTTGTTTTTGTGACTTTGCTTTTAATGTTAGTGTAGGGACTCGCAAGTATGAGGACCCTTGAGCAGGTTGCGAGCTTGTATATTTTGGCCAAAATATCGACCAATACCTCATATATATCATATATATTTTTTACATGCTATTTTTATTCAGGGTGCAGCCAAGCCCATCTACAGGTGCATCTCACAAAATTAGAATATCACCAGAAAAGTTAATTTATTTCATTTCTTCAGTACAAAAAGTGAAACTCTTATATTATGTAGAGCCATTACAAACAGAGTGATCTATTTCAAGTGTTTATTTCTGTTAATGTTGATGATTATGGCTTACAGCCAATGAAAACTCAAAAGTCATTATTTCAATTAATTAGAATACCTTATAACAACAGCTTGAAAAATGTTTTTAAAATCCAAAATGTTATCCTACTGAAATGTATGTTCAATAAATGCCCTCAATACTTGGTCGGGGATCCTTTTACATCAATTACTGCATCAATGCGGCAATGTGGCATGGAGGGATCAGCCTGTGGCACTGCTGAGGGGTTATGGAAGCCCAGGTGGCTTTGATAGAAGCCTTCAGCTCGTCTGCATTGTTGGGTCTGGTGTCTCTCATTTTCCTCTTGACAATACCCCATAGATTCTTTATGGGGTTAAGGTCAGGCCAGTTTGCTGCCAATCAAGCACAGTGATACTGTTGTGTTTAAACCAGGTATTAGTACATTTGTCAGTGTGGACAGGGGCCAAGTCCTGCTGGAAAATGAAATTTCCATCTCCAAAAAGCTTGGCGTAGCTAAGGTTTTGGTTCAGGGGGCCGAAACTTCTGAGTGGGCCTCTAACCAGGTAACCCTGATTACAACTATAGCGGCGCACCCAGATAGTGGATGTAGGAAAACCTCAGCAGATGACCGCGCTGTTGCTAAAAATAATCTCTATACAAAGACCAGCACTGATATTACCGCCATATGGTGACATATATTGATTGATGCCAGTCCTGCAGAACATATAAGAGATCACAGCTCAGTTTTATATAGTACCTTACAGCTGACGTTCTTTCTGATTAAATTGTTCACTTTTCCCGTCTTTTCCATCTGGCCCAGACCGACACGACAACTTCTCCAGCCAGGGCTCAGAGTCTCAGGTATGCAGAGATCACAACAAAGACACATTTGACTCCATACATTTCAGGCACTGACCAGATCTATCCCCAACCTGCACAAACTTCTCGTCCTGCTGATACCCCAATACTGAGCCTCTGCTGCAAAATGTGTCCCTATTACTGCACCTACTGTGTGCCCTCTAGATGGTAAAACAAACCTCTAAAATAAAGTAATGCCGTGTGCAAGTGTCCTAGAAAACAGTGCCCACATTGTGCCCCCTAGAAAGTAATAGTGCCCCTTCGACAGTCACGATAACCTGAGTTCCCCTATAACAATAAGTGCCCACCTAAGATTTAATAATGTCCTGAGTCTCCCCCCATGTAGAGCTCCGCTCTAACCAGTATGATGTTCTCTTATTCACGATATAATTCCCCCTCACTGTATAGTACCCCCACAAAGTATACTGACCCCTTAGTAGCCCCCAAGCTGATGGCTCCAACACTGTATGATGGCCTCCACACTATACAAAGACCCCACATTATCTCCCACACTGTATGATGGCCCCCACACTGTTCAAAGAACCCACATTATCTCCCACACTGTATAAATAGCCTACATATAGTATAATGCACCAGATAGTCCTCAATATAGTATAATGCACTCCCCATAGTCCTTCGTATAGTATAATGCGCCCCCATAGGCAGAGTCTGTAGTAAAATGCTCCCCCATTGACAGAGTCTGTAGTATAATGCTCCCCCCCATAGGCAAAATCTGTAGTATAATGCTCCCCCCCTTCTCATAGGCAGAGTCTGTAGTATAATGCCCCCCCCCTCCTCATAGGCAGAATCTGTAGTATAATGCCCCCCCATCTCATAGGCAGAGTCTGTAGTATAATGTGCCCCCCCTCCTCATAGGCAGAGTCTGTAGTATAATGCCCCCCCATCTCATAGGCAGCGTCTGTAGTATAATGCCCCACCTATAGGCAGAGTCTGTAGTAAAATGCACCCCCCATAGGCAGAGTCTGTAGATTAATGCTCCCCCTCTTATAGGCAGAGTCTGTAGTACAATGTCCCCCCCCATAGGCAGAGTCTGTAGTATACTGCTCTCCCCTGATCATAAACAGAGTCTGTAGTATAATGCCCCCCATAGGCAGAGTCTGTAGTATAATGCCCCCCCGTAGACAGAGTCTTTAGTATAATGCTCCCCCCTCCCCATAGACAGTCTGTAGTATAATGCCCCCCCTCCCCATAGGCAGAGTCTTTAGTATAATGCCCCCCCTCTCTGTGGGCAGAGTCTTTAGGATAATGCTCCCCCATAGGCAGAGTCTGTAGTATAATGCACCTCCCCCTTCCCATAGGCAGAGTCTGTAATATAATGCCGCCCCCCTCCCGGCAAAAAATAAATAAACAGTACTCATCTCTCCTCCTGGTTCCCTCACTGCTCAGAGCACCCAGCCCGCACACATCTTCAGCACAGCGGGCCGGGCACCAAGTGATGATGTCAGAGACGTCAGTCACAGAAGGGACTAATGGGAGAGAGATCCGCGCTCCCTCTCATCAGTAAACTTGCGGCGGTGACGGGCGGTGGGGCCCGATGCTGGCACCAGGGGCATGCCAGATACAGTTACACTGGCGTAGCCCTGGATGGGCCCCCTAAGAGCGAGGGGCCCGGGGCCACCGCCCCCTTTGCCCCCCTGGTAGCTATGATACTGTGGCGGAGGGAAGCATGAAGTGCTCTAAAATTTCCTGGTAGACGGCTGCGCTGACTTTAGTGTTGAAAAAACACAGTGGATCTAGACCAGCAGATGACACGGCTCCCCAAACCATCACTGATTGTGGAAACTTCACACTAGACCTCAAGCAGCTTGGATTGTGGCCTCTCCACTCTTCTTCCAGACTCTGGGACCTTGATTTCAAATGAAAATTGGAACTCTGGGACCTTGTGGAGTGTGTCAATGACTGCCTTCTGGACATCTGTCAAGTCAGCAGTCTTCACCATGATTGTGGAGCCTACTGAAACAGACTAAGGGGCCTTTTTAAATGCTTAGGAAGTCTTTGCAGGTGTTTTTTGTTAATTATTTTAATTTACTGAGTTAATGACTTTTGTGTTTTCATTGGCTGTAAGCCATAATCATCAACATTAACAGAAATAAACACTAGAAATAGATTACTGTGTTTGTAATGACTCTATATAATATATGAGGTTCACTTTTTGCATTGAAGAACTGAAATAAATTAACTTTTTGATGATATTCTAATTTTGTGAGATGCACCTATATGTTATGGCCTTGTAAATTAGAGTGTCTATCTTCATGGGGTGCACTTAAATAGTGCTGGGCAGCCCGTGTTCTGGCCTCATCTGCGAATTTAGCTATCCAGGGAATCTAGTCACTTTATGTGTATATCAGTTCTGACATTATGTTGCTTGCATTTGAATCCTGTCTATTTTTTATTGTTTGATAACTGCACTGTCTGCTAGTGATTTAATGTATTTGCTCTAGTTTCAATTTGCAATGCATTATGGGAAAGTTCCAAGAGCATTGTGAGACAGTTCTTGTTGCATTGTGGTCCTGTTCTTGTCACAGTTTGGGCAGCGACCATTATTTCCTCTTCTCTTCTGATCGAGAAGTTCCCTTATCACTCATCTTGTAAAGTGGCACAGAGCGGTAGTCGTGACTGAACGTCTGTCTGATTTCGCTCTGGCACTTTACAGACAATGGGTGTCCCAGTCCCAGTGTGCTCTAGGGTGTGGGGTGCAGCACACTCTCTTGTAGGCCGCAGGCCTCCACTGCCTTCAGGCTTCTGTCCTCAGAAGCCGCCGCACACAATTTAGGGGACACAAAGTTCTTTGTAACAGTCAAACATATACTTGACAGTTCAAGTTCATCAGGTGGGTACAGATGGGATAAGGCACAGCAATTCACATTATCCTCCTTCTTAGCATAACTCCTCTTCAGCCCTGTTGCTAGCTCATCCTGTATTTCTCGTCCACCTCTACAGTGCACCCGGGACTGGCCTTCAACTTCCATCTATGCAGGTCCCTGTCCATCTTCCTTTGTACTTCAGAGCACACAAAGTGTCCGGCAGCTCCTATGCCAGACCTTAGGCTCTGGACCTGACTGGAGCGACTGCTCTGGATCCCAGTAATGCCTCCCACTGCCTGGAACAAGTGACACATGCTGCCCCTAGCAGCCCACCGCACCTGAACTTGACCTTCACTATGCACTTCACTAACTCTCACTGAACTCACACTATTCTGACTCCATGACTAAGCTGCAAGCATAGGGCGCTGTGAGACACCGTTTCTAGGCTGTCTCTTTACCGTACTCACACATAGTGATGTCTTCAGATAGTTTAACTCGACTGCAAGAAGCACATTGTTGAAGATTCAGAAGAAGATTTATTTTCTAGCAGAATACTCGATGATGTGCAAATGTACAGCAGGTAAAAAGACTTTTTTAGAAACGGGCTGGAAGCACATAAGCTTCTAACATGGCTGAAGATGGTGAATGAGGAAGAAGAATGGAGAAGAAGGGAGGGGTTACTGATGTTTCACCCTGGCCTGGATGCCACAAAATGTAATAAAGCTGTGTCTGAGAGCAAGGGGGAGGTTCTCTAGTCAGGGGAACATTAGCATGCAGTACCTCCTTTCTCAGGCCAGTAGGGGGAGCAGGCTGCCCCTATAAAAGCTGGTGCTGGGGGCAGGGTTAGAAAGAACTGGATGGCCTGTCTCAGCACTGAGACGTGTCCCAGAGTGGAGCAGGGACAGAAAGTTGATTGCACCTAAGAGGAAGTGTGGCAGTAGGAGAGCCACCAGCCAGAGACGAGAGGCGAAGAGAGCCTGTCTTGGCAAATCAGAGACTGACCTTACCAGACTTTGGTGTCTGAGGCTGGAAGGATTCCACATCCCCCAGCAGAGAACCAGTCCGCAAGGAACTGTATATTCCTTGGCCTAAGAAGCCTGGAGGCCCTGCCACAACCGAAGGGACCAGTAAAGCCGTACAAGGCTGGGAGCAGAAAGGAACCCACGTCGCAGGCCATACAGGCGAGAATACACGGAAAGCTCGGAAACGTGGGCTGTTACCCTATCAGGAGAAGATAGCCAGAAGGAGCGCAGAAAGCACGGTAGGCCTACACCCTCACCCTGACCAGGGCCAATTTCCCCGTTGCTCTCAGACATCCAGGTCCCCCTCCTAGCTGGGACTGCTTATGGGTCAATTTACCTGTTCTAGTAAAGACCCTGGACTGCAACCTGTTGTCTGTGTGCTCCTTGCTTCTCCAGCACTATCAGCACTGGGACCCTCACTACCATCACTCCCACCATCCATTATACTGCCCTGGGGACGCACTCTTCCCGTGGGGAGTCACACTACCCTAGCTGCACACCTCATCAGCCCCAGCGGTCTGCATGCAGCGGCGGTTCCTAATAACCGCAATCCACGGGTGGCGTAGTCGGACATTATCAGCAGAACGTAGCAGACTACCATTGGCCTGACCACCCTGAGCCATGGAACCGGGTCGCCACTACTACTCCCATCGTCCCCCCTATTGCCCGGATCCGAGTGCCCCACAGCCCAGGGGGCGAGTCAGCTTTGGCGTAGTCGGCAGGATTTCGTGCCCGCAACCACCGGGTACTGCGTGCCTGAAAAAGACTTTTGTAACTTACCTGTGGCGAAGTTTCCCGCCGTCCGGTGTCGTTTCCCGCCATCCGGAGCCGATTCCCGCCATCAGACGCCATCTTGGACCGTTTCCTGCCGTCTTCTGCCGTCTTCCCGCCATCCGCAGCTGTTTCCCGCCATCGGACGCCATCTTCAGGACGCCGCGCGGGAAGAAGAGGGGCGTGGACGTCAAAACCGCCCGAGATCCGAAGCTCCGCCCCACGCACCGACGCTGCGCAAGGTCCTGGAAGGGAGAGAGAGCGACGCTGACGTCATCAGGACGCGACGCCAGGTCCTCGTCCATAGCAGCAGCAGCGGAGCCGCGGCCTACAGAAGAGGATCGTCGGAAGGTAGGCCACTCTTGACTAGGGGGGAGGAAGATGTCGGACACAGAGGCGCCCACTACCACCAACGCAGCTGCAGCAGCGGTGATGCCCTATTCCCTGCCCTACATCCCTGGAGCGGCCTGGCTGCCCAAATATTCAGGGGAGCCCCATGCCCTAACTGACTTCAAGGAAAGGCTATACAGTTTTTTCCAGGTTTACCCCCTGACAGAGGAACAGAAGGTCAGCATACTAACAGGGCAGTTAACTGGCGCAGCCCAAAGGGAGGTAAAATCATGGCCCACTGAGGAGAAAAGGACTGTGAAGGGTATTCTGTCCCGGCTGCGGGGTACCTTTGACACACGTACCTCCGCTGAAATTAAAATGAGGTTCTATGGATGTAAGCAGCGGGCACAGGACAGCATCAGAGACTATGCCCTAAATCTGCAGGAAGCCTTGAGGGCTATTCAACAAACTGACCCTGGCAGTGTGCAGGAAACGGATAAGCTGCTAACAGAAGAATTCATAGAAGGTCTGCTGTCTAGCGCCCACAGGGCCCAACTGAGCCTCATGTTCTTTCAGAACCCCGACTTGACCTTTGCCCAATTTAAGGACAGGGCCATAAGGGTGCTCCGTGAATCTGCAACCAGTGGCGCTATAAACCCCCGGCGCCCTGCTCTCACCAACCACCAGGAGGCGGCGCCCTCCTCTATGGATCCCGTGGGGGCTGATACACAGGCCCTGAACCAAGCCCCGTCGAAAGACCTGCACCACCAAGTCCAGGAGCGTCGCGGCGTTGACCAGGACCGTCCAGGCGTTGCAAGTGGACCCGTCAAGACCCATCGAGCTGGCTTCAAGTCCGGAGGATGTCCCGTGGCGTCGACAGAGGAGGATCCCGTCATTCCGAGGGAGGCCCACAGACCGCTATGCAGAGGATGGACAGCCCATTTGCCGTCGATGCAATCAGCCCGGACACATTTCCAGGTACTGTAATTTAAACGGGTCCAACCTGGGGCAGAGGGCCAACCCCCAGACATAAGATCACCAGGCCCTTACAATTGGCGTAATAAGTACGTTGGGGGGCGCCCGGTTTTACCCGTGGTGCTGGACGGTATCCCCATGAGCGCCTTGCTGGATACTGGGTCACAAGTAACCACTATCCCTTATGTACTTTTTAAGCAGTATTGGACTGATGCTGATATCACACGGTATCCAGACAGTAACTTGAGCATCATCGCCAGTAATGGCTTACCCGTGCCGCAGATGGGGTTCAAGGAGATGACCATTAAAATTGGTAAAGTTGAACTACCGGCACAGGGAGTGATTATTGTGGACATTGACCGTCGTGAAAGTCACCCTAAAATAACTGTGGGTACTAACGTAATTGAAAATTGTCTTTCAGAGGTAATTGTGATCTTACAACAGGTGGCGGTGAATGCTAGTTCCAGCCAACAGAGAGTCCTCAACAAGGAAATAAAAGCCCTGATGAGACGGCAGCAGGTAGAACTGTCTGGTGGTGAGATCGGTAGCGTAAGAATGAGTGACCCATTCCCCATTTCCATGCCTCCCAAAAGTGAAATGATGATCTGGTGTCGGACTGCAATTGGGTTGAGAGGTAGAGACTACCAAGCCATGGTAGAACCCGTGTACTCAGACAGCAGGCCCACCATTTTGACAGCCCGGGGGGTGGTTGATGTCCGTCATGGGAGGGTGCCCATCCGCATCCTCAACATTGGGGAGAGGGAAGTACACTTACCCAGGTACGCTACACTCGCCAAACTGTTTGTCGTCGAACACAAAGCTATCAGGGCCGTGGAACCCTTGCCTCCATCTCCACAGGCGGAGGGTAATGGCTCCCAGAAACAAAAGGAGGACTGGTGCCAGAAACTCCATGTGGGTGCTGACTCCACTCCCCTGCACCAAAAACAAGGAGTCTACCGGGTGGTACAGGAGTACGAGAGAGTCTTTAGTAAGCACCCGCTGGACTTCGGCAGAGTAAAGGGGATAGAACACCACATCCCCACAGGGAGCCACCCACCAATAAAAGAGAGACACAGGCCTGTACCCCCTGCAAACTACCAGAACGCAAAGGGCATGCTAAGAGAGATGAAAGAAGCTGGGGTCATTAGAGACAGCTGTAGCCCCTGGGCAGCCCCCTTGGTTCTGGTCAAAAAGAAAGACGGCACCATGAGAATGTGCGTCGACTATAGACAAATCAACCGTATCACCCACAAAGACGCATATCCGATGCCTACAATAGAGGAGTCTTTAGCCGCACTAAAATCAGCTAACTTCTTTTCTACTTTGGACCTTACTAGCGGGTACTGGCAGGTTCCTGTGGCAGAGGCTGACAAGGAGAAGACCGCCTTCACCACCCCGATGGGACTGAGTGAGTTCAACTGTATGCCTTTCGGGCTCTGCAACGCACCAGGGACCTTCCAGCGGCTGATGGAATGCTGTCTAGGGCACCGAAACTTCGAGACGGTCCTCCTTTACCTGGACGACTTGATCGTCTATTCGAAAACCTACGAGGACCATCTAAAGCACCTGGCCGAGGTGTTCGAAGCCCTGGCAGGCTACGGCCTGAAGGTGAAACCATCGAAGTGTCACCTGCTGAAACCAAAGGTCCAGTACCTAGGGCACGTGGTAAGTGCGGAAGGAGTAGCCCCCGACCCTGACAAGGTCACGGCAATCAAGAGCTGGCCAAGCCCCTCGAACATCAAGGAGGTGAGACAGTTTCTCGGGTTGGTAGGCTACTACCGAAGGTTCATCCCCGGGTCCACTAAGATGGCAGCTCCTATGCAGGACCTCCTAATCGGACAGTCTAATCCAGAAGTCAAAAGCCACCCTTCAAGTGGGATAAACCGGAAGAGGAGTCCTTCCGCCAGTTGAAGATGGCCCTCACGGGGGATGAGATCCTGGCCTACCCTGATTATGGCCAGCCTTTTATTCTCCACACGGACGCCAGTAATGTGGGACTGGGAGCTGTACTGTCCCAAAACCAACAGGGCAGAGAACGGGTGATCGCATACGCCAGCCGGAAGCTGAGGCCCACCGAGAGGAACCCAGAGAATTACAGCTCCTTCAAGCTAGAATTCTTGGCGGTAGTGTGGGCCGTGACGGAACGCTTCAAGCATTACCTGGCCTCCGCAAAGTTCACCGTGTACATGGACAACAACCCGTTGACACACCTGGACAATGCAAGACTGGGTGCCCTAGAACAGCGGTGGATGGCCCGTCTCTCCAACTATGACTTCGTGATCAAGTACCGGGCCGGCAAAACCAATGCCAATGCTGACGCCCTATCGAGGATGCCTCACTTACCTGAAGGTGACGAAGACCCAGAAGAGCTGGAGGAGGTAGAACTCCCCGCGTTTCACCGTTATGGAGCCGCTCAATACTCCCACCGTGTGAAGGAGGAGGATCTGACAACCGTGATGATAAATCCCCTACCTCACCACAGATGGGCCGAGACCCAAGATAGTGACCCTGCCATCCGCCTGGTGAAAGATCTGCTGACCCAGGAAGACGCCCGCATGGATCCGGATGCTCCAGAGGAAGCCAAGCAGCTGTGGAAGGAGAAGAGCAAGCTGTTCCTCTACGAAGGCAAGTTGTGCAGAAGGATTGTCAACCACCGGACGCATGAGCTGACCTGGCAAGTCGTGGTCCCAAGGCGAGATGCAGCTATGGTCCTGGGGGCTTACCATGACAGAGCGGGGCACTTCGGTTGGAAGAAACTGGAGTTCCTGCTAAGAGGAAGGTTCTTTTGGGTCGGCATGAGAGGAGCTGTAGAAAAGTGGTGCAGAGACTGTGGCCCTTGTCACCTGAGGAGGAAGGACCGCACCAGCCAGAAGACACCCTTGAGGCCCATCGTCACCACGCAGCCTCTTGAGCTGGTAGCTCTGGACCACGTCAAATTGGCTCCAAGCCGGTCTGGATACATCTATGCCCTGACAATCGTGGACCACTATTCCCGTTTTCTAGTGGTGGTCCCGGTAAAGGACTTGACAGCCCAAACAGCGGCCAGAGCCTTCCAGCAATATTTCTGCCGTCCACACGGGTATCCGGAACAGGTCCTGACAGACCAGGGTCCAGCGTTCGAGGCTGAAATCTTCCAGGAGTTCTGCAACCTCTATGGCTGTAAGAAGATTCGTATAATGCCTTACCACCCCCAAACTAACGGGATGCGTGAGAAGATGAACAATATAGTCATTGATCTCCTGAAGACGTTGCCCCTGGAGGAACGCAGCCTGTGGCCAGAAAAACTGCCAGACCTGATAGACTTATACAATGACATCCCGGTGAATGCTACCAACTGCACCCCGGCTTACCTGATGCGAGCTAGACCAGGTAAGCTGCCCGTAGACCTGGAGATGGGAGTCCTAATACCTGAGGACACCTCCCCGGATGCGAACTGGGATACGGAAAGGCAACTGCAGTACAAGAAGGTACAGGAGAGTGTGGAGAAGAGCCTGGCCCAGGTGAGAGAAAGGCAAGAAAAACTCTTCAACCAACACGCCCCTGCTGGTCCCCTAGAACCTGGTGAGCAAGTCCTGAAGCGGAAGAGAAGGCTACATAAGTTGGACGACCAGTGGGAAAGGAAACCCTACACCGTACTGCAGTCTGACCACGACAACCCAAAGGTGTGCATAATCACCAAGGACGGAGGAGAAACCACTAGTGTCGTCTCCAGAGACCACCTCAAAAGATGCCCCGAGCAACTCCGTAGTGCAGAAGAGGATCAGAGTGACCTTGAACCCGCAGAGGACAAGGAAGAAATGATCAGCACCGTTCTCGGAGAGTTCCCTCAGTCCTGGACTCGCATAAATGATGCCATAGTGGTACCCGTCCTGCATTTCCTGCAACCGGCCCAGCAACAGCCAACACCAGAGCCGGAAGGTGAAGAGGAGCAAGCGGTTCCAGAGGCAGAAGAGCCTGTACCAGCAGCCCAGGAGAGTCAACCCTCTGCTGACAGTGAGCCTGCCATGCCTGCGGTAAGCCAAAGGACCCGCAGACAGCTGCCTGCCCTACCTGTACACCCAGCTGGTAGCTGTACCCCTAACGCTAGTGGGGAAAGCCAGGTTGGTCCACCACCAGACAGTGGGTTAAGGAGGTCAACCAGGAGCACAAAGGGGCTGATACCCGCTCGCTGGAGAATATAGAGTGTACTAAAATTGTAAATAACCTTGTTGCCAAATGTTGAAATGTTTGCCAAAGTTACCTGCATGTTTATTAATAGTGTGTTTCAGTTTCTTGCAGCTACCGTAAGGACTCAAAGGTTATGGACTTTTTATAACCGGGACCTTGTATGGACTGCATTCGGAGCCTAACCCAGGAATGAACTAAGACTGTAAAGGACTTGGGGTAGGACAGACCCCCACCTGGTTAAGGCTCCCCGTTGTATTGGTGATATGGACACCCGGTCACAGGCCACACTGTGACCTTAAGAACTCAATTTGTGCGTCGTCTGTCTATTAATGTTTTATGGTTATGCATATTGTCTTTGTTTATTGTTTAGTCCCGGAGTACTAAATTTCACTAGGGGGGAATGTGTCACCCTGGCCTGGATGCCACAAAATGTAATAAAGCTGTGTCTGAGAGCAAGGGGGAGGTTCTCTAGTCAGGGGAACATTAGCATGCAGTACCTCCTGTCTCAGGCCAGTAGGGGGAGCAGGCTGCCCCTATAAAAGCTGGTGCTGGGGGCAGGGTTAGAAAGAACTGGATGGCCTGTCTCAGCACTGAGACGTGTCCCAGAGTGGAGCAGGGACAGAAAGTTGATTGCACCTAAGAGGAAGTGTGGCAGTAGGAGAGCCACCAGCCAGAGACGAGAGGCGAAGAGAGCCTGTCTTGGCAAATCAGAGACTGACCTTACCAGACTTTGGTGTCTGAGGCTGGAAGGATTCCACATCCCCCAGCAGAGAACCAGTCCGCAAGGGACTGTATATTCCTTGGCCTAAGAAGCCTGGAGGCCCTGCCACAACCGAAGGGACCAGTAAAGCCGTACAAAGCTGGGAGCAGAAAGGAACCCACGTCGCAGGTGTAGCACCCTGAGGATTCGGCTGCTACAGGGGTGTTGCACCTCAACCCAGAGGTGTGATATTCCACTCCCGGGTAAGGATGGAGTGTGGAACTGAGCTCAGTTAGCTGCATGCACTACACACATCCCATTTCCGAGGAACAGACCGACGGTACTCCCACCAGTTTATGTGCAGGTACGACAGTGTCTGTTCCTGGCTGGAGTGGGAGGGGGGTGGAACATCCCAGTAGTGTAGGGGCAGATAGGGGGAGCAGTCTGGGTAGTGCTAGGAGCTCATTGGGTGCTGGTCACCTGAGCTCACACATAGAGGGAGTATATAAGGTGGGAACCATCTTAGATCAGGGTCAGTCTGTGAGACGTCAGTCTTTTGTAGAGGTTTGGTCAGTCTGAGAGAGCCTGAGAAGCAGAGAGAGAGGAGAAAGAAGGACCCAGAAGGGGGAGAAGAGGGAACTCCAAGAACCCAAAATTAGATCAGAGGGTGAAGAGTTGGCAACAGGGTACCGGATCCCAAGCTGGTGGAGGCTACAGCACACCTTAGCCAGAGACCGGAGGTCGTGGGCAGGATCTGCCACGACCACCCACTAAATCCACCCGGAAGGCAAACCAAGAATAGGGTCAGGGAACCCAGAGACAAGGGTTTACCAACAAGAGGCCCGAGGGAGCCGGACTTAGGTGGATCCCTGGTGGGGAAGGCCAGAGAGAAGGACAAGTCAGAAAGGGAGCTCAGGACCACGCTCCAGAATCACCTGGGGGTTGGCCGAGTCCAAGACCTGGTGGACGCAGCACGGCTCGGGCGGTCACTTAAGGCCAGAGTGACCACAAGAACAGCAGTAAGTAAAAACCCTGAACTGCACAGCCCGGCTCGGAGTCTTCTTAACATCCACACTGCACCACCACTACCACCATCCTCTACACCTGACCCCCTGAGGCTATACCCCTCCCGTTGGGGGTTATACTACCAGAGCTGCACAAGCACCACCAGCCTCAGCGGACCCTGCTGCAGCGGCGGCCGTATTGACCGCAAATCAACGGGTGGCGTAGTCGACACAAAGAACACTAATAACATCTGTAAGGACTGCCACACACTGAGCTTGACACCCTGGGCACGGACCGGGTCACCGCCACTCGGAGACTACAACCCCCATCTGATCCGGCTCCGGGTATCCCCCAAACAACACTGGCCCAGGGGGCGCGTCAACTTTGGCGTAGTCGGCAGGATAACGTTCCCGCAACAACCGGGTACTGCGTGCCTGAAGAAAAGTTCACCGTTACCTCAAAAAGAAGTCTCCTGCCGGTTCCGGAGGGTCCCCGCCAACGGACCCCATCACAGGTCGTTTCCCGCCGGTTGTCCGCCATTTGCAGCTTTTTCCCGCCATCCATGGAGTTTCCCGCCACTGGGGGACGATTCCCGCCATTTCCGAGGATTTCCCGCCTTGGAGGAGCGGACGCCATTGTGGGCGTGCCGGAGGGTGGCGGGGGGCCGCCTCCCATCGTGGGCCAGGTCGAAGAATGGCGCCAAAAGCGGAAACCGCGCCCACCAACAGAGACTGTGATGCTGGAAGTGTCCATCAGCGTGAGAGAACTGCCTCTGGAACTGAAGTTGCCCCGGGACCACCCTCAATGTGGGCGGAGATAGAACAAGAGAATGAAGATGGGTGCAGCCTGGAGGAGTCTGGAGAGAGCGAACCCGGAGACAAGACGTCTGGAGGAGAGTCCAGAGAGAGCGTACCCGGAGATGGAGGGAGAGACAGGCAGCACCGACCCAGTGGTCAGGAGCCTGCTGCAAGCAACAACCCCACTAGGCTTAGTGGAGATCCTGGCACAGCTCCCCCGAGACCGGGAGTGTGCACAGACCGCGCTGGAGGGCCTCGCACGGAGGATGGCCCGGGTGCAGCGGGAGACGTTGGCGGAGTGGAGCCGAGAGATGGCCCAGCAGACCGGAACCCGTCAGCGGAGCACGCCGCCCGAGACGAGGAGACAGACCGCCTCTGAGGATGGCGCAGGAGGAATGAAGGCAGGAGACGGCGCCGAGAAGGGAGCTGAACGGACGGAGGCAGGTAAAGGGGACGTCTCTACCCCGAGCCGAGAAACCGTGTACCTGCCCCAGCTCCCCGTCGCAGAGCCTGAAGTTCCCCCTGCTGTGCCCGTCGCTGCATCGTCACCGCCGCAGACTAGGCCTCAAGCAGTAACCGTGGCCGCGACCCCTGTGACGTCACGCGTTTCGACCCTGAGCGCGGCAAAGCAGGAAATACCATCGGCCTGGTCGCAAGGCCTAGTACCTCCGGGCGCCGCAATACCAACAGCGCCCCCTACCTCCGCGGAGCCACCGGCCTGGTCGCAGGGCCGAGTAACCCAGGGCGCCGCCGTTCTTACGGTGCCCTTTGCCTTTAGGGTGCCCCAAGCCTGGTCGCAAGGCCTGGTCGACCCGGGCGCCGCTACCATCAACGCGCCCTCAACATCTAGAGTGCCGCACCTGGGTGAAGACCTGTTCGCCCAGCATACGTGCCCGGATGGGCAGCCCTTTGTATGGCCCCAGGAGTATATTCAGCTGGAACTCCAGAGAGCAAGGCCCATGTGCGAGCCCCTGATTCCGGCTCCGAAGCCCGTAAGGAGGACCTCGCCCCCACTGGAGGAGATCCAGTTCGAGTGGGACCCCACCGGAGAAGACCTCATGGGGTTCACTCAGGAGACTCGGGCGGCCGCAGCGGAGCGTGCAGAGTGCTGCCGGCAGCAGCTCGAGGTCTTCGAGAGGGAGCGGAGAGAGAGGCGGGTCCGGGAACAGCAAATGCAGATAAGGAGCGCGGAGCAGAAGAGCCGGACCAGGAGGAAACCCTGTGCAGCTCATGGTCCCCGTGCCACCGGGACTGTGATAAAATTCAATATGCAGCACGGATGGGGCTTTATTAGAGACCATCAGACCCCCGGCGACGTCTTTGTAACCCGCAGAGACGTAGAAAGCCATCTGCCGGAGGGACACAGAGGTCATGACCTGTACGTAGGGGACGAGGTCACCTTCACCCGGCACAAGTGTGCCAAAGGACCCTGCGCCCTCCATGTGCATCGCCTGACGGAGGAGGAGCTGCGGTGTGAGGAGGAGCAAGAGGACCCGGACGGGTCTGAAGAATCTAAAGAAGGAGCAGGAGGACGCCGTCGTTGAAGTACGGTATATATGAAACAAGAGGGGATTGTAGGGAGAGAAAATAGGAAGCGCAGGCTTCTAAGTGTAGTAGTTAGATTCCAAGGGTATATACTCAGTATAAATCCACTCACCTATTTGGTATCTTGAGGTAAAGCATGTAAATCCAATCAGTGGATCACTCCATTCCTCTTTCCATTCAGTTTGCTGCAGAAATCTGGGAGCTGATGAGAGCACTGGACAGAGCTTTCATAGGCAATACCACTTTGTAAATGTTTTTTCCCAGCAATATGCGCTCCTGAAGGATGATGATGGAACTTGATATTTGGATTCAAAGAATTTTTATTTCAAACTAAAATACAACCGGTTTCGACTTCTTAGAGTCTTCCTCAGGTATAACATCATGCATATAAACAGATCTATCTACACACTTTTTATAGCAGATATCCTTGCTTGTCATTTTGGGTGGAGACTGAAAGATCTGTTTTTCAGACACACCCAGATACTCAGATATGCAGGATTTTGCACTCTGAGGAATCTAACAAAACCCATATACTAAATGACTTTCATACAGTTTAAAAAAAAAAAAAAAAAAAATTTTTACACACAAATTTTTTCTTTTTTTTTTTTTTCTTTTTCTCCTTTCCTTCCTTCCTTCACACAGAAAGTATTTTCTTTTCTAAAAACACTATAAATATAATTATAATTTTACCATATATAAAATGTCTTCTAAAATGTTATTGAACATACTAAAAGTTTGATTTCATACAGAAATGTAAAATCCTGCAAAAATGTACATTATGACAAAATTTAAAACCTTTTCTTTCTTCATATTAAAACCATTATCAAATACAATTTAGTAGAAAAAAAAAAAAAAAAAAATATATATATATATATATATATATATATATATATACATACACATACACATATATATATATATACACATACATACATACATACATACACATATATACACATACATGCACACATGCATATATACACACGAAAAAATATATATACATATGCATGCACATGCATACCTGTCGACATTTGCATGTCAAATACCCTCTATAATATCATTTAATCCATCTGGGTATAATGTACCCAGAGGGAAGATCCAATATGATTCTTTCCGGTTTAAATTTTGTACCCTATTAGTACAATTCTCAGGTATTTGCTCCAACGGGGTCACGGAAATATTAAATATTTTATTATGCTTCAAACATAAGTGCCGAGATAAGCTCTGTTTTAAAAACCCATTTTTGGTATTGTGCCTGTGGCCATTCATACGGGATCGGAGGGACTGGATGGTCCGACCCACGTATTGCAGGCCACAGGTACAGGTAATGACATATATTACAAAATCACTATCACATGTTAATTTTTGTGTGATTGCTATAGTTTCACCCGTACTGTACGATGTAATGTACTGAGTCATATGATTGATGATTTTGCAGGTACAACATTTTCGGGAGCCACATCGATGGACCCCCGATTTGAAAGCATCCGTTTTATTTGTCCTAGTTTTTTCTTTTTTCTTAATACATTCCTGTTCCCCATCTTTGGTCATTCTGAGATTACTAGGGGCAATTATACCCTTCACTGTTTGGCCCCTACGAAAGGTAATATTGGGTCTATCTGGTAGAAGTTTTTTCAAAAATGTATCCTTTTTCAACAAGTACCAGTATTTATTTAAAATGTTTCTTATCTCCGTATTACTACGATTGAAAGCGGTAATAAAGTTATACTGCCACCCATCTTTTTTTCTTTCCTTATTCTTATTAATTATCTGCTTGGGCTTTTCTCCTCCTTCCTTCGTTATCCCCTCCTCCACATCCTTATTTTTGTTATTCTCTCTAGATAAGCACTCCTGCTGAGTTCTTGCTAGATTAGTTCTGTATGCTGCCATAATTAATCGTTTTGGATATTTCTTATCTGTAAACCTATTGATCAGAATTTTTGATTGTTCCACATAATCTTCCTTATTTGTATTATTTCTCCTAATTCGACGAAATTGGCTATAAGGAATGTTTTGCTTCCATTTTTGATGGTGTGCGCTCCGAAAATCAAGGAAGCCATTAGTATCAGTTTTCTTAAAGTACGTTTTAGTGCTGATTTTTTTATTTTTATGGGATATTTCTAAATCGAGGAAATTTATTTTTTCTTTATTGACCTGTGCAGAAAACGTGATCCCCCAGTCATTCCTATTTAATGTCGTGATGAATTCTCGAGCTTCAACCTCAGTACCTTTCCAAAAAATGATTAGATCGTCAATATAGCGACGATAATATAATATGTTGTTACAGTGGGGGTGCTGACACAAGGGCGATGAGGACTCGAAGCATCCCATGAAAAGATTTGCAAAACTTGGGGCTACCCGAGTCCCCATCGCTGTGCCAAGCCGCTGTATATACAATTGCCCCTGGAAAGTGAAAAGGTTATGTTCCAATATAAATTTTAGACCCATTATTAAAAATCGTCTCTGATTTTCTGGCATATCTACTATCCCATTCAAATAATGTGAAACTGAATTGATTCCCAATATGTGTTCAATATTGGAGTAGAGAGCATGTACGTCTAAGGTTATGAACATGTAATCTTCTTCCCATGCAAAATGTTCACATTCTTTTATTAATTGACTGGAGTCTAGGAGAAAAGAGGGTAATTTTCTAACTAGATCCTGTAAGTGCAGATCGATGTAATGTGACAGTTGACTGGTTAGTGACCCTATACCCGAAATAATCGGTCGTCCGGGAGGTTTCACAGGGTCTTTATGCACCTTTGGCAGGTGATAAAAGAGGGCTGTATTTGGATTTTTGTTAGTCAGGAATCGTTTTTCCCTTTTATTTATGATGTCTTGTTTGAAGGCAGTGTCTATCAACCTATGATATTCTTCAATATGTTTTTTGGAAGGGTCAACATCTAATTTTGTCATAATGTACATTTTTGCAGGATTTTACATTTCTGTATGAAATCAAACTTTTAGTATGTTCAATAACATTTTAGAAGACATTTTATATATGGTAAAATTATAATTATATTTATAGTGTTTTTAGAAAAGAAAATACTTTCTGTGTGAAGGAAGGAAGGAAAGGAGAAAAAAAAAAAAAAAAAAAAAAAGAAAAAATTTGTGTGTAAAAAATTTTTTTTTTTTTTTTTTAAACTGTATGAAAGTCATTTAGTATATGGGTTTTGTTAGATTCCTCAGAGTGCAAAATCCTGCATATCTGAGTATCTGGGTGTGTCTGAAAAACAGATCTTTCAGTCTCCACCCAAAATGACAAGCAGGGATATCTGCTATAAAATGTGTGTAGATAGATCTGTTTAGATGCATGATGTTATACCTGAGGAAGACTCAAAGAAGTCGAAACCGGTTGTATTTTAGTTTGAAATAAAAATTCTTTGAATCCGAATATCAAGTTCCATCATCATCCTTCAGGAGCGCATATTGCTGGGAAAAAACATTTACAAAGTGAATCCAGACGAGGAAATGATCTGCACTGATGCCCAGAATCTTTATGAGTCGGATCCAGGACCAGACGCAGAAGGTTCTGACCATAATGTAGACCCTCATTCCCAAACTGTAACTCCTGTTGGTGGAGACAATGAGGAAGACGATGATGAGACTCAAATACCTGATTGGAGCGACAACTTTAGTTTTTTGTCAGGGCAGGAACAGGTTGGCTCTGAGGACGACGGGTGTGATAACGCACAGGGTGATGATGATGAGGTTGGAGATCCCACTTACTGTCAACCCACAGTCAGCCAAGAGATGAGGTCATCAGAGGAGGTGGAGGAAGATGCTAGTGACGACGAGGTCAGGTTGCGCCTTCCTGGACAGAGACGTAGTACTGGAAGCACGTCAACAACTGCATCCTCAAACACAACTCTGCCTCTCACCACAAGTCGTGGTGGCTCTTCAGGTCGCATGGGTGCTACGCCTTGCATAGCCTGGGCATTTTTTCAGATCGATAAAGATGACCCAACTCGTGTTATCTGTAACATTTGTCAGCAAAAGCTAAGTAGAGGCCAAAAAATACATAGTTTGAGTACATCATGCATGAACCGGCACATGGACATGAAGCATAAGTTGCAGTGGGAAGCTCAGTGTGCTACAATGCGGCCTAGCCGGCCGGGCCAACCACCGTCTGCCATATCTTGTGCATCCGCGGCCTCTTCATCCTCTGTGACTGGGGGGACAGCAGTCACACCTGTTTTGGGGCGCAGACCTGCCACCTCTTTACCCGCAACAGCCAGCGTGATTGGCAGGTCATCATTTTCTTTGGAGGTGGTAACACCAGCTGGTGTTGAGCGCTGTCCGACATCGATAGCACCACCTTTGGATCAAGGCAACCTAACATGTCCGCCTGCATCTTCCTCACAGACCGGCAGTTTGCCGGGGACACCCTTATCAACCCCGTCTAAGCACAATAGCCAGCCCTCGGTCCCTCAGATGTGGACAAGTAAAAGACCATTTCCTCCTAGCCATGAGAAAGCTAAGAGGTTGAATTTCACCATCTGCAAGCTCTTGGCTACAGAAATGCTGCCTTTCCGCCTGGTGGACACAGAGGATTTTCGAGACCTTATGTCCGTCGCAGTGCCCCAGTACCAGATGCCCAGTCGGCACTACTTCTCAAAGAAAGGTGTTCCTGCGCTCCACCAGCATGTCGCACACAACATCACCGCTTCTTTGAGAAACTCTGTGTGTGACAGGGTGCATTTCACCACAGACACTTGGACGAGTAGGCATGGACAGGGGCGTTACATGTCGCTGACTGGGCACTGGGTAACTATGGTGACAGCAGGACAAGGGGCTGCTGTCCAAGTCTTGCCGTCCCCACGAGTTGTGCGTCAATCCTCTTTATGTCAAAGTTCCTCCACTGCTTCTGCCTCCTCAACCTCCTCTCGGTCTTCCACCTGCACCCAAAGCCTGTCTGGTCATGCCACAAGCTTTCTAACTGCGCAGAAGGGATCCTGCACACCTCCTTACTATCCTGGCAGTAGGGCTCAACGTCATCAGGCGGTTTTTACTTTGAAATGTCTGGGAAATGTGAGTCACACAGCTGAGGAGTTGTGGTCAGCTCTGGAGAACCAATTTCATGAATGGTTGTCTCCACTGGACCTGAAACCAGGGAAGGCCGTGTGCGACAATGCTGCAAACCTGGGTGCGGCCCTTCGCCGGTGCAATGTCACACACGTGCCTTGTATGGCTCACGTGTTGAACCTGGTTGTCCAGCAATTTTTAGCCCACTATCCCAGACTAGATGGCCTTCTGCAGAGGGCACGGTCGCTGTGTGCTCACTTCCGCCGTTCGCATCCCACAGCTCAGCGACTTACATCTCTACAGAAGTCGTTGGGCCTGCCACTTCACCGGCTAAAATGCGATGTGCCTACCCGGTGGAATTCAACTCTGCACATGTTGCAGCGACTGTGGCAGCACCGACAAGCCCTGGTGCAATACGTTCTGACGTATAGCCTGGGCCAACGAGATCCAGAGGTGGGGCAAATCACGCTGGAGGAGTGGTCTCAGATCAGGGACCTATGCACCCTTCTGCACAGTTTTGAAATGGCGACGAAGATGTTTAGTGCTGACGATGCCATTATCAGCATGACTATTCCGGTGATTTACATGCTGGAGCACATGTTAAACAGAATTCGGAGTCAGGTGGTGGCACAAGAGGAGGTGGAGGAAGTAGAGGAGGAGGAGTTGTATGCGGAAGGGCTAACATCTGCAAGGTCCAGACGGTCGGCAGCACCAAGGTGGCAGGCATGTGAGGGTGGGGGAGATGGTTTTACCAGGGCGCATAGTAGCAGCCAAACTAGTGAGGAAGGTGCAGGAGCCCAGGAAGAAGTGGAGGACGAACTGATGGAAGACTCATCAGATGAGGGAGACCTTGATCACATTTCTGTTGTGCGAGGTTGGGGGGAGAGGACAGAGGAAGGAAGCATGATTGTTACCTCGCCACCAACACAACAGGGACTTGGTGCTCCTGGATGCGCAACACACATGAGTGCCTTCTTGCTGCAGTACCTGCAACATGACCCTCGAATTGTGAGAATTAGAAATAATCCTGACTACTGGGTTGCCACACTGTTAGATCCCCGGTACAAAAGTAAATTTGCAGAAATTATTCCTGCCATAGAAAGGGATGCACGCATGCAGGAGTATCAGCAGAGACTGTTGCAGAATCTTACATGTGCTTTTCCACAAAACACCAGTGGTGCACGTAGTGAATCTCACAGTTCCAACTTGCCAACCGTGGGACCGTCAAGTGTTCAGCACTCAAACCGTAACAGAACCACAGTATCTGCTGGTAACATCAATTTTGCGGAATCATTTCACCACTTTTTTAGCCCATCCTTTGCAAGGCCACAGGAGACAAGAAGTCTGACACATAGTCAACGCCTAGAGACGATGGTACAGGAGTATCTCCAAGTAAACATTGAAGCCATGACTGTGTCACTGGACCCTTGCTCTTTTTGGGCTTCCAATCTGGATAAATGGCCGGAGCTAGCCACTTACGCCTTGGAGATCTTGTCATGCCCCGCAGCCAGCGTTCTCTCTGAACGTATGTTCAGCGCTGCTGTTGGTGTGCTGACAGATAAGCGCACGCGGCTCTCCACTGATAATGTAGACAGACTCACGTTCATAAAGATGAACAAATCATGGATCTGAAACGACTTTTCTACCCCTGTGTCATCCTGGGGAGAGTAAAAGCTTGATGATTGGTTAAAATCACCCTACCAACCGTTTTAAGCTTTCAAATTACTAATCATGTTTATCTGTATCTTGGCTGGAAAATAATTTGGGCTTTGTAGCAGTGTGCAGAACTGATTCTATTAGGCCATCTATAATAAGCTCCACCAGATTTAAAATTACTAATCATGTTTATCTGTATCTTGACTGGAAAATAATTTGGGCTTTGTAGCAGTGTGCAGCACTGATCCTATTAGGCCATCTATACTAAGCTCCACCAGATTTAAAATTAATAATAATTTTTAGCTGCATCTAGCCCGGAAAATAATTTTGGGGCTCTGAGATGCGCAAGACACATAAGTGCCTTCTTGCTGCACTACCTGCAACATGACCCTCATATTGTCAGAATTCGAAGTAATCATGACTACTGGGTTGCCACACTCTTAGATCCCCCAAACTTTTCGATCAACCTTTTCATTTTAATAAAGACCAAAAAACTGGTCATTTTTGAAATTATAAGCATTAGCAGGTTATTAGAAACTGAAATCAAACAGTTTTCAACTCAAAACTTTATTCTAGGTGATGTTACATTTTCACATAGGACCCCTTGTTCGAAAGGAGCTTCTGAACTCTCTCGTCCATTGAATTTGTCAGGTTTTGGATGGTTTCTGCTTCAATTGTTTTGCATGAGGACAGAATACCCTCCCAGAGCTGTTGCTTAGATGTGAACTGCCTCCCGCCATCATAGACACTCCTTTTGATGATGCTCCAGAGGTTCTGAATGGGGTAGAGGTCAGGGGAGCATGGGGGTCACACCATAAGTTTGTCCCCTTTTATGCCCATATCAGCCAGAGATGCAGATGTTTTATGTGCAGCATGAGATGGTGCATTATCATGCAAAAAAATGATCTTGCTGTGAAATACACGGTTCTTCTTCTTGAACCATGGCAGGAAGTGCTGTTTGAGAAAATCCACATACATTATGGAGTTCATCTTTAGCGCCTTCAGGGATCCTAAAGGGGCCGACAATCTCTCTCCCCATGATTCCAGCCCAAAACATTACTCCACCTCCTCCTTGTTGGCGCTGTAGCCGTGTTTGCGTGGGGTGTCCATCAACCAGCCATCCTCCACTCTATCTGACTCGCCCCCTGGGCCGTGTGCTGCTGCTGCTGTGCAGGGGGAATACCCGGAGCCGGATCGCTGGGGGTTGTAGTTCTCTGTGGCGGTGACCCGGTCCGTGCCCAGGGTGGTCAAACCAGTGGCAGTCTATTTGTATTGTAATAAGTGTCCGACTACGCCACCCGTGGATTGCGGTCAGTGGGGACCGCCGCTGCACTGCAGACCGCTGAGGCTGATGTTGTTTGTGCAGCTGAGTATGGGATGACTCCCCACGGGAGGAGTATTGCCTCAGGGCAGCTAGTGTGGATAATGATGGGAGTGATGGTGCGAGTGTCCCAGTACTGATGGTGCTGGTGCGGCGATGAAACACAGAGACTTGTGGTGCAGTTTCCAAAGCTTTATTCACTGTTGTTGTTCAGATCACTTCGGCCAGCAGTGACCGCCCGAGCCGTGCTGCGTCCACCAGGTGAGGGACTCGGTCAACTCCCAGGCAATTCCAGAGTGCGGTTCAGAGCTCCCCTCTCTTCCTTTCTACTGGCCGTCCCCACCAGTGACCCACCTTTGTCCAGCTTCCTCGGGCCTTCTGTTGGTGAAACCTCTCTCCGGTTTCCCTGACCCTATGCGGTATGCCTTTCTGGTGGATGTAGTGAGGGGTCGCACCAAAATGTGGTGACAACCTCCGGTTTTGGCTGAGGATTAGTCGCCTCCACCAATTCGGGTTCCGGTACCCTGCTCTGCCAACCCTTCACCCAGTATCTCCTCTGGGAATATGGGGTTCCTTCTGCCTTCGTGTCTCTGGGCCTTTCTCTGTGTTCCTCGCCTCCTTTCTCCTTCTGTTTCAGTTCCTTTCTTACTCTCCTTGCTGTTCCTTCTCTTCTCTCCCTCTCTGCTGTCTCAGGCCTCTACTCCAGGCCTGGCTCTGGAGCTGGGCCCAGACTGAGCCACAGCTCCCTGTCAGCCCTCTCTGGCTGAGCTCCTCTCTGAACTGACCACTGATCTAAGATGGTGCCCACCTTATATACCTCCTTCTATGTGTGAGCCCAGGTGACTAGCAACCAATGGGCTCCTATCTATGCCCAGAAACCCACCCCTATCTGCTCCTACACCACTGGGTTTTCCTCCCCCTCCCCACTCCAGCCAGGAACAGAAGCTGTCGTGCCTGCACTCTGTCTAGTGGGAGCACCGTTGGTCTGTTCCTCGGAAATGGGGTGTGTGTGGTGCATGCAGCCTACTGAGCCCCGGTCCACACTCCATCCTTACCCGGGAGTGGAATATCACACCTCTGGTTCGAGGTGCAATACCCCTGTAGCAGCCGAGTCCTCGGGGTGCTACACATCCATCTGGACCATCGAGCGCTGCACGGCACTCATCCGTGAACAAAACAGTTTTGAAATCAGTCTTCATGTAATGTTTGGCCCACTGGAGCCGTTTCTGCTTGTGTGAAGTGGATAGAGGAGGTCGACAGGATGGCGTATGCACAGCTGCAAACCTCTGAAGGACCCTGCATCTTGTTGTTCGGGTGACGTTGGAGGCACCAGCAGCTTCAAAAACTTGTCTGCTGCTATGACAAGGCTTTTTTGCCGCTGCTCTTTTAACCTGACGTAATTGCCTGTAGGAAAGAGTCCTCAATTTGCCCTTATCAGCACGCACACGTGTGTACTGTGAATCAGCTACATACTTCTTGATTGCCAAGACACTTCATCCTGATCATCGCACAATGTTGATTGTAGTCATGCCTTGACCTAAACACTCCACAATTTGTTGCTTCTCAGCAGCCGACACATCCTTTTTCTTTCCCATTTTGGCAGAAAATGTAGGCTGCTTAATAATGTGAGACAGCCTTCTTAAGTAGTCTTGCCTTTCATTGGACACACCTGCCAAACTAATTAGCACAGGTGTCTGCAATTGCTTACAGTGATATAAAGAGCCCTGACACACATCACCATCAATGAGTTTAACTGACAAACAAACAAATTCTTCCCTTATCACTCCTAAACACTTTTTGCATAATAATTTGGAATGCAGTGTACATGTGCTTTTCCACAAAACACCAGTGGTTCACGTAGTGAATCTTACAGTTCTAACTTGCCAACCGTGGTCTGTATGGAGTTGTTCAATAAAGGGCCCAAAATTAAGATAACATAGATGGGAGAGGTCTCTATGAATAGGAATTCCTAAGTATTTGATACCCTGTGAGGGCCAGGCAAAGGGAAAGTTGGACTGGATGGAATCCTATATGGATTTGGGGAGGGAGACATCGAGGGCCTCAGACTTCGCTGCATTGATTTTAAAATTTGACCATGTAACAAAGTGATCTATTTCAGCCATAACAGCATGGATGGATATATGTGATTGAGTGATATATACTAGGACATCATCAGCAAATAGAGAGCACTTGTACTCGGTGCCTCCCACCTCAATCCACCTAATATTGGGGTTATGGCGAATTGATGAGAGCAGGTGCTCCGTCACTAGGATGTATAAGAGAGGGGACAGAGGACATCCCTGCCTTGTCCCATTGGTGATTGTGAAAGGTGATGAAAATGTTCTGATGCACCCCCTGGGCCTTGGGATACCCAGAGCCGGACCCTTTTTGGTGGATGCTGGTGGTTATAGTCTTCGTGGCGGCGACCCGGTTCCGTGGCTCAGGGTGGTCAAACCAGTGGCGGAACTATTTATGTGGTTTTGATGTTTAAATGTCCGACTACGCCACCCGTGGATTGCGGTCAGAGTGAACCGCCGCTGCAGGGCAGACCGCTGAGGCTGGTGTTGTGGGTGCAGCAGAGCGTAGCATAACTCCCCACGGGAGGAGTATAGCCTCAGGGCAGTGTATGCGGAGGATGGGGTTGATGGTGCAGGGCAGCAGCAGTAACGACACGGAGTCAGTGATGCAGTCCAGGGCCTTTACTCACAGTTCTTATTATCCAGACCACGTCTGCAGGTAACGGCTGCCCACGTCGTACTGTGCTCACCAGGTGAGGGGCTCAGACAACTCCCAGATAACTTTGGAGCGCTTCACAGGACCCCCTTTGTGTGTCCTTTGTCTGGCCTTTCTTACCAACCCTTCTGTCCGGCTGCCTCGGGCCTCCTCTTGGTAAACTTGGCGCCAGTTTCCCTGACCCTATGTGGTGCCTTCCTAGCGGGTGTAGCGAGGGGCTGCGCCACATAAAATGTCACAGCCTCCGGTTTCTAGCTGAGGGTCATTTCCTGCCTCCACTAGTTTCGGGGACCGGTCTCCCCCTTTGGCCTGACCCCTCCACGCAGGTGGATTCGGGCGTGCGGTGGCGACTCACCCGTCTGCACCCCTGGGATCCCTTCATTCCTCGTTCCTGGAGCCTTCTCCGCTCCTCTTCCTTCCTTCTCCCTCTTCCAGGTCTGGGCCTCTGTTACTAGGCCCGCCTCCGGAGCAGAGCTCATGCAGAGCCCCTGCTCCCTGCCACTTCTGCTCAGACTTCTCTGCACTGAACTAAGATGGTGCCCACCTTTTATACTCCCTTCTCAATGCACCCAGGAACTGCTTCCTCCCTGCTCCTGCACTACAGGGTTCCCTTTCCTCAGTGTTCCCTCCCCCCACTCCAGCCAGGGACAGGGACTGTCGTGCCCATCTCAAAGGCATATTGGTCGCCCTGCCCCACGGCAATGTGGTGTAATGCATGCAGGTGTCGGGTCCTGATCCACACTCCATCCTTACCTGAGAGTGAAATATCACACCTCTGGGTGAGGTGCAATACCTCTGTAGCAACCGAGCCCTCAGGGTGCTACAGTTCCATTTATCTTCAGCCTAGGTGACGTATTGTGATACAGGGCCGTGATTTTGGCTATAAAAGGGTCCCCTAGACCCCTACCCCAAGCTTTTTAAGAGAATCATATATGGCGTGCCAGGAGACTCTATGGAATGCTTTCTCAGCATCCAACGAGAGTATCTACTTACAAATTTTTAACTGCATCTAGCCCAGGAAATACTTTGTGCCTAGTAGCAGTGTCTGCTAGTCAGCGGATTATCCCGGCTGTTAAGCAAGCTACACCACCTGTAGTTTGGACACTTAATTTTTTCAAAGGAAATGCTTCGGGACCACGGGATACTTAGTGAAGAGCATCAGGAGGCACCCCAAGGCATAGGGGCTGGGACTGGCACTAGGATGCCTTGCGGTGGACAGCCGAGCTCGATCCTTATAAAAGCTTTTTAACTGCAGCAGCTTTAGTGGACGCTACTGGAGCTGGAATTACGCGGCTGCTGGCATGAGACTTGCCCTCCAATAGATCCTTGTAAATGGATTTAAAGTGTATTCATTCAAATTAGAGGGACAATTTAAATTAAAAAGCTTAGAGCTGCCTCCACCACAGGGGGGCTCTCTCGACCCACCAGCGGACAGGCACCAGTATTGGGAGAGGGGGGCTGGCCGTCAGGGTTCACCGCGGCTCTGGCACAAACCCGGCGACACGGAGGTGGCACGGGCAGGAGCGGACTGGCCGTCTCGGCTTCTCACTTTTTGGATTTTAGAAGCGCATGACATGCCTATATCTGTGTCTCCCCCTCCTTTTACTCCTCCACCTCTTTTCTTTTCGCATGACTATATGTACTTGTCACTTTTCCATGTGTTAGTTGTGTCTTCTGAGCAGTTTGTCAGCTTTTGGACACCTTTGAAGGTGTTTTCTATGTGTTTCTATGTGTTTTTGTTTGCCTGCCATTGGTTTTAACGGTGTTCGAAGGTGTTCGACGAACAGTTCGACGAACAGTTCGGCGAACACACGGGTGTTCGACGAACCGAACCGAACTCGAACACTACGGGGGTGGCTCAACACTATTACTGACCCAAAGTCCTAGCATTAGACAGATGTAACAGATCGGATAGTAATGTTTCAGTTCTGAGACCTGCACCTGACTGACCCTGCGATGCATTATCGGTACCCCAGATGGGAATACCCATTTAATATTAGGGCTCAGTTTTTAGGATAGAGCACACTATTGTTTGTTGTTATTGAATTTATGGAAATACGTCTTTATTATTATGGTTCATTTCCTTAGATTGTGTGCAAAACTGTTTGTTGTTTTAATATGTTTTCTGACCTCACAAAATGACCTTATTTTCATTGTATTAATTGGTTATACGTTTTGTCTTTGTTTTGTTACATTATAATTTTGCACTTTACATAATTGACCAAAGGATTTAACTAAATGACTCTTATGAAAAATAGATTTAATTAGCGAAATGTTTAGTGGGAATGTTTTACAAAACTTTTATGTTAAGGGCATTGACCATGCTCTGGTTATTCTTAACCAATGTGTGTGTGAGATGAATAAAAGGTCCTTAATGCAGAAATTCAACATAGAAATATAGTCTATTTCCCATATTTCATATTTAGTGCCGAAGTTCAAGAAAGACCATAATACTAAGTGCCTTATCATCATCTCAAACACATTGGTAAAGAATAACCAGAAAATGGCCAATCCTTTTAATCATAGTTTAACGTTTTGGACGAATTTACTTTAAAGTTTGTCACCCCTTATATCATAAATAATAAATAAACAGAAATTGCTTTTCTAATAGAATAACACGTCCAGAAGAGATTCCTTTTCAGCAGTCACCTCATTATCATAGCCAGCAGGATTACAATGAGAGATAACAGAATCCACCATTCACATTAGGTCGTGTCACAGCTCACCTCTTCCCCTTTCCTGCACAATGACATCTGCATGTCACTAAACATGAGAACATGTATAGAAAACTCTCCCTAGGAATTAGAGTCCCCTATTTTGTCTTGTGATATATATACATCCATATGTCTATTGTTCATATCTCCAAACAGGCAAGAAAGCAGATTTCCATAAATGTACAGAAAACAGGATACAATAATCTGAAGTCAGAAATACAGATTATAAAAAAATTATCACAATCTGGTTTCAATTAGTTTAAAAAATGTACGTGACTCATTCCCTTAAAGAAAAAGAAGCAAAATATACCTAAAAAGAATATTGGATAGTTTAAGAAATGTTTAATAGGTTAGAGTAGAGTAGGGCCCTGCCAAAAGAGTCTACCTTGTCGTGGTGGCAGGCTTAAAAAATCTTTTGGCCAAAACAAAAGCTGATGGCTGTGTATGTGAAATGGTGTTCGATGGCAGGGACTGACCGGTACAGCAGATGAGCACGGCAGGCAGGCTGACGGGTGATCCGGGTAGGCGGACTGGCAGACACAGCAGGTAACAAGCAGGAGCCTCCAGATAGGCTGGCTGGTAGGCACGGCAGGTAACAGGCAGGTGCTTCCAGGTAAGCAGGTGGGCAAGGCCCATAGACAGACTGGCGGGCTGGAGAGTAGACAAGCTGGCGGACTGGACCAGTAGTCAGGCTGGCGGGCTGGACTTGTAGTCAGGCTGGCGGGCTGGACTTGTAGTCAGGCTGGCGGGCTGGACTTGTAGTCAGGCTGGCGGGCTGGACTTGTAGTCAGGCTGGCGGGCTGGACTGGTAGTGAGGCTGGCAGCGGGACCTGAGGGCTGAAGCAGAGTTTAACACACAAAGCTACAACCTTGCATGGGCACCTCCATCTTGGAGGAGGTGCCTTTTATATGAGAGGTCCTCCGGTCATTGGCCGGGGACTCCTTAGGACGGTGTGCGCGGCCCCTTTAAGAGGGCGCCCTAAGCACAATGCCCGGGAAGCTGCGCGCCGGCAGAAGCAGGAGCGCCGGAGGACGCCGGGCGGGGAGCGCGGCGGTAAGAGGGACGGCGTCTCTGCCTGTCAAGGCGCAGAGACACCGATACTACAGAGTATTGTCATGACAAGCACTGGGGTGTTCAGAAAACCTCAAGCTGTCGTGACAACCCTTTGGCACCCCACAATCATGATGCAGGGACAGTTAGAACAGTGTGCCCCACCTGGACCAGTCACTGTAAATTCTGCCATCACAGATTGTTAGCGGCATATAACAGGTTAACGGCCACTTCCCTCCACTCAGAACTGTTAGAGGCAGATGATGGCTGAATAACGCAGCCATCATTTGTCGGCTCAGTTCCCAAGTCCACATCAAAGAACGGGACCTGGGATTTGTGTTATTTTTTTCTATAAACCGTTTTGTTTTTTACTTTTTTTACTTTAGTCCCTTTACAGAACGTGAACCTGGTTGAGCTTTATTGCACGATGCTGCGCGGCATGATTTACAATTGCAGCTGTGGGGGCCATTGTGTAGAGTTGGTTGACTAAAAGAGCCCCCTACCTTTATTTGACAACCTAGATGCCACTGATACTATAGGTTGCGGCATCAAAGGCGTTAATTAAAGATAACAGCTAGGATCACAGACATTGACTGCTCAGTTCCTGCGGGAGCCCCTCAGTGATCCAGCTGGAATGGTGCCAGCACCGGAGGTGAGTATAGCTCCTATTATTTTACTTTGTGGAAACATAGTGATTGAGAAGGGTTGGTCCTAGTAGTGAACATCAGAGAGAGACTTGCGGCCTAGCCGGAAAACCCAGTGATCCCCGCTAGGGCCAGAGCTTCATAGAGAACTTACATGGAAACTCACACGACTGGGCACACCACCTTTGTGAAGAGAACATTAACGTTAAATAGTGAAAGACTTTCTCTGCTATCCCAAGCTTACTGATATTAGTTCTACTGTTGATTTGCCTTGTTACTAACACTTTACAGTTTAAAGTACCGTATATTCCGGCGTATAAGACGACCTGGTGTATAAGACGACCCCCCTACTTTCCTGTTAAAATATCGAGTTTAGGATATATTCACCGTATAAGACTACCCCTTTTCCAACGCATACCAAACACCGGTAAAAATTAAAAAAAAACAGATTTGAATTTAACATGGTCCTTTTTTTAATTTAAATTCTTATGACATGCAGGTATATAGCAGGAAAACTGTCACTCATAAACATATTAAAATAGGGGGGACCCCACGTCATTTTTTGGGGGGGTCCCCCATTCTAATAGCTAGTAAAGGCTAGGTATTCAGCTGGGGGCTGATATTAGTAGCCTGGGAAGCTCCGTGGGTATTACCCTCTTCCCAGACTTCAAACATCTGCCCCAGCCGTCTGCTTAACCTCCGCTAGAGACTATAATGATGGTGGATCCCACGCCAATTTTCTTTTTAAAAAATCCTTTATTTTAACACTAAATGTCAATTGAGGGGTTAATAAAGATGCAGTCCCTAAATTATTAATTTTGTAATTCATTTTTCCCAAAAATGTTGACTTGGGGCTTCGCCATATTTTTGTGTCCAGCCAGGTACAGCAGGCAGGAACGGGCTGCACCCAACCACCAGCTGCCTATTTGTACCTGGCCGGACACAACAATATAGGGAAGCCCTTTTTTTTTAAATTATTTCATGAAATAATTAAAAAAAAAAATACGTGGGGCTTCGCCCTATTTTTGTGTCCAGCCAGGTACAACTAGGCAGCTGGGGGCTGGAATCCGCAGCGCAGGGAGGCCCAAGCTTTCTGGGTCCCCCCCGCTGCAAATTGCAGTCCGCAGCCACCCCGGAAAATGGCGCGTTCATAGAAGCGCCATCTTCTGGCGCTGTACCCAACTCATCCAGGGCCCTGGTGCGGTGGCTCACTGGGTAATAAAGGGGTTAGGGCCAGCTTGGCATTATCAGCTGGCCCTAAGCCCGAAATTCATGGGGTCACGCCAATATTAGACATGACCACCATGAATTTCTAGTAAAGTAATTAAAAAAAACACAACACCCAGAATAAAGTCCTTTAATTGAAATAAAGACACAATTTTTTAATGTTCTAAATTAAACCATACTTACCATCACGCCCATTCCAGCTGAAGCCAACGATCTCCTGCAATAAAAGTAAAATAATAAAGCAACCTCATCCTTACCTCTCCATGGTTCCCAGGACCGGTCCAGCTCTGCTACATTCACATGACAGGCTGCACCGCAGCAGAACGCTGCCGTTCAGCTTGCCATGCGGCAGACACTGAGAAGCGCAGGCATGCTTGTGCTCCTCAGTGTCTGACTGTGACGGCATCCAGATGAGCCGAGATCATGTCCAATGAACTCGGCTCACCTCATGCACGCCACTGACAGCGTGGGAAAATTCTCCTGCTCCCCGCATGCGCAGTAGAAGTTTCCCACGCTGTCAGTGACGGACGTCCAGGAGGTGAGCTGAGTTCATTGTCGGCTCATCTGGATGCCGTCACAGTCAGACACTGAGGAGCGCAAGCATGCCTGCGCTTCTCAGTGTCTGCGGGATGACAGGCTGGATGGCAGCGTTCTGCTGCGGTCCAGCCTGTCATCTCGATGTAGCAGAGCTGGAGCTGTCCTGGGAACCATGGAAAGGTAAGGATGAGGTTGCTTTATTATTTTATTTTTATTACAGGAGATCGTTGGCTTCAGCTGGAATGGGCGTGATGGTAAGTATGGTTTAATTTAGAACAATAAAGATTTGTGTCTTTATTTCAATTAAAGGACTTTATTCTGGGTGTTTGTGTTTTTTTTAACTTTGACTATGGGGTTAGTAATGGGGGTGTCTTATAGACGCCTCTCCATTACTAACCTGGGCTTGATGTCAGCTGGCATTATAAGCTGACATCAACCCCAGCCCTATTACCCCCTGCCACCGCTACAGGGCAGTGGGAAGAGCGAGGCTAAGTGCCAGAATTGGCGCATCCTATGGATGCGCCATTTCTGGGGCGGCTGACGGCTGGTGTTTCTAGCCTGAGAGGGGGCCAATATTCATGGCACCCTTCCTGGGCTATTAATATCAGCCTCCAGCTGTCTGCCTAGCCTTTGCTAGCTATTAAAATAGGGGGGACCCCACGTCATTTTTTTGGGATCCCCCATTTTAATAGCTAGTAAAGGCTATGTATTCAGCTGGGGGCTGATATTAGTAGCCTGGGAAGCTCCGTGGGTATTACCCCCTTCCCAGGCTTCAAACATCTGCCCCAGCCGTCTGCTTAACCTCCGCTAGAGACTAAAATTAAGGGGAACCCCACGCCAATTTTTTTTTTAATAAATCCGTTATTTTAACACTAGATGACAAGTACAGTAACCAGCACTGTCCCTGTACTTCATATATATGTGACTGACATGTTTCTATCTATCTAATCTATGTGTGAAGCTCTATTCTGTCTGTTATAAATTGTCGGGTACCGCTGCTGAATTGCCGGCCGGCTTTTTTAAAGAGACGGTGCATGAAAACACTAATATTTGTTTTAATAAATCCTTTACACTAAATGACAAGTACAGTAAGCAACACTGTCACTGTACTTCTTATATATGTGACTGACATGTTTCTATCTATCTAATCTATGTGTGATGCTCTATTCTTTCTATTCTAAATTGTCGGGTGCCGGCTTATGCCGCTGCTGAATTGCCGGCTTTTCATATATTGTCACAGAAGCGATGCGAACTTCCCTGCTCCGGACACAGCGCAGCGCTTCTGTGACAAGTGAAAGCTGTCGGCACAGAAGCCCTGCGCTGTGTCCGGAGCTGGGAATACGCAGCGATGTGTCAGTTTCAGCAAAGAAGCGCTGACTGTCTGGACCTACCGCCGCCGTATTTTAACTCCCTCCACCTTATATTAACTCCGACATGGCAGGGATACGGCCACGGCAGCTTATTAACACCCCCAGAGTATCCCCGCATGTCAATTTCTGAAAGTTCAAAAGCATTACCGGCGTATAAGACGACCCCAGACTAGACAGAAGATTTTTCAGTCTTCAAAAGTCGTCTTATACGCCGGAATATACGGTATATACCGTATATACTCGAGTATAAGCCAACTTTTTCAGCACACTGAACTCATCATCTTTCCTTCATCTCGCATATCTTCCCCACCTGATCTTTCTATCACAATAAATGACATCACACTTTCCCTTGTCCCCGGAGTAACCCTTGACTCTGCCCTGTCCTTCAAGCCCCACATCCAAGCTCTTGCCACCTCCTGTGGCCTCCAGCTCAAAAGTATTCCCAGAATCCATCCTTTCCTCAACCCTCAATCTACTAAACTGCTTGTTCATGCCCTCATCATCTCCCGCCTCGACTACTGCAACACCCTCCTCTGTGGCCTACCTGCTAACACTCTCGCACCCCTCCAGTCCATCCTCAACTCTGCTGCTCGACTAGTTCATCTCTCGCCTCACTAGAGCAAATGGTGCATTGGGAGTGGGGGTGGGGAGAGCTAATGGTAAATTGGGAGTGGGGAGAGCAAATGGTCAATTGGGAGGGAGCGGTAGTGAGAGCTAATGGTGAATTGGGAGTGTGGAGAGCACATGATGAATTGGGGGTGGGAAGAGCAAATGGTGAATTGGGAATAGGGGTGGGGAGAACTAATGGTGAATGGAGCAAATAGTGAGTGGGGGGTGGGGAGAGCAAACGTTGAATTGGAAGTGGGGGGTAGAGAGCAGATGGTGAATTAGGAGTGCGGGTGGGGAGAGCAAATGGTGAATTGGGAGTGGAGGGTGGGGAGAGCAAATGGTGAATTGGGAGTGGAGGGTGGGGAGAGCAAATGGTGAATTGGGAGTGGAGGGTGGGGAGAACAAATGGTGAATTGGGAGTGGGGAGAGCAAATGATGAGTTGGGAGAGCAAATGGGGAGTGGGGATGGGGGGAGCAAATGGTGAATTGGGAGTGGGGGTGGGGAGAGCTAGTGGTGAATTGGGAGTGGGGAGAGCTAATGGTGAATTTGGAGTGGGGAGAGCTAATGTTGAATGGGGGGTGGGGAGAGCTAATGGTGAATTGGGAGTGGGGGAGAGCAAATAATGAATTGGGAGTGGGGTAGAGCAAATGATGAATTGGGAGTGGGGGAGAATAAATGATTATGAATACAGGTTGGGAGAGAGCACGAACATGACATAATGAATTGGAGTGGAGGGGTTCATGTAAATATAATGAATTGGGGGAGCGGGAGGTACAGAGTGGGGGGTGTTGAGGATGCAGGAGTGTGACTGGTAATGAATTGGGAAAGAGTACAGGTGCTATTTAATTTATATATTTATTGGGTGGAGAAAGTGGCTATTTACAGTTAGTGGGGGGGCCGTGGTGGATTACAATTTGTATTTGGAATGGTGGGTTGCATAATAACTAATTATATATTAATGGTGGGTGCACATCTGTATTCAACTGCGTAATGTTGAAATTGGGGAATGTGCTCTAGATAACTGTGTGCTATTTTATGCAGAGACGAGTCCTGGCTGGAAGAAGTGAGGTCGGTCTGTGCTGGATGAAAGTGAAAAAAAGCGAAGATGAAGGACTTCAACTAGAGACGTCACTTGTGAGTCAGTGTGTTCTCTGTACAATGACACTATATACTAATGTACAGAGCTCCTGTGTATGTCACTGGTGATCACTAGATTACCTGTACACTATACACTATATGCAGAGCTCCTGTGTATAATGTCACTGGTGATCACTGTATTACCTGTACACTATATACACAGCTCCTATGTATAATGTCACTGGTGATCACTGTATTACCTGTACACTGACACTATATACAGAGCTCCTGTGTATAATGTCACTGGTGATCACTGTACACCGTCTACTATGTAGAGAGCTCCTGTGTATAATGGCACTTATGGTAATATTAGTATTTTTTTTTTTTTATTAATGATCAGTATTGTATTATTTGGTCACTATGTGGTGGTAATATGTGGTCCGGTCATGGTGTGGCGGTATTTGTCCCTTACACTGTGTGCAGAATTATTAGGCAAGTTGTATTTTAGAGGATTATTTTTATTATTGATCAACAACTATGTTCTCAATCAACCCAAAAGACTCATAAATATCCAAGCTTAATATTTTTGGAAGTTGGAGTGTTTTTTTTTTAGATTTGGCTATCTTAGGAGGATATCTGTGTGTGCAGGTAACTATTACTGTGCAGAATTATTAGGCAACTTAATAAAAACCAAATATAATCCTATCTCACTTGTTTATTTTCACCAGGTAAACCAATATCAGTGCACAAAATTTAGAAATAAACATTTCTGACATGCAAAAACAAAAACCCCAAAAATTTGTGATCATTATAGCCACCTTTCTTTATGATGACACTCAACAGCCTTCCATCCATAGATTCTGTCAGTTTCTTGATCTGTTTTCGATCAACATTGCGTGCAGCAGCCACCACAGCCTCCCAGACACTGTTCCGAGAGGTGTACTGTTTTCACTCCCTGTAGATCTCACATTTTATGATGGACCACAGGTTCTCTATGGGGTTCAGATCAGATGAACAAGGGGGCCATGTCATTATTTTTTCTTCTTTTAGACCTTTACTGGCCAGCCACACTGTGGAGTAGTTGGATGCATGTGATGGAGCATTGTCCTGCATTTAAATCATGTTTTCTTGAACGATACCGACTTCTTCCTGTACCACTGCTTGAAGAAGTTGTCTTCCAGAAAGTGGCAGTAGGTCTGGGAGTTGAGCTTCACTCCATCCTCAACCCGAAAAGGTCCCATAAGTTCATCTTTGATTATACCAGCCCATACCAGTACCCCACCTCCACCTTGCTGGCGTCTGAGTCGGAGTGGAGCTCTCTGCCCTTTGCTGATCCAGCCTCTGGCCCATCCATCTGGCCCATCAGGAGTCACTCTCATTTCATCAGTACATAAAACCTTTGAAAAATCAGCCTTAAGATATTTCTTGGCCCATTCTTGACATTTTATCTTATGTTTCTTGTTCAAAGGTGGTCGTTTTTCAGCCTTCCTTACCTTGGCCATGTCCCTGAGTATCGCACACCTTGTGCTTTTTGATACTCCAGTAACGTTGCAGCTCTGAAATATGGCAAAGCTGGTGGCGAATGGCATCTTGGCAGCTTCACGCTTGATTTTCCTCAATTCATGGGCAGTTATTTTGCGCCTTTTTTGGCCAACACGCTTCTTGCGACCCTGTTGGCTATTTGCCATGAAATGCTTGATTGTTCGGTGATCACGCTTCAAAAGTTTGGAAATTTCAAGACTGCTGCATCCCTCTGCAAAACATCTCACAATTTTGGACTTTTCAGAGCCCGTCAAATCTCTCTTCTGACCCATTTTGCCAAAGGAAAGGAAGTTGCCTAATAATTAAGCACACCTTATATAGGGTGTTGATGTCATTAGTCAACACCTCTCCTCATTACAGAGATGCACATCACCAGATTTACTTAATTGGTAGTTGGCTCTCAAACTTATGCAGCTTGGAATAGGACAACATGTATAAAAAGTATCATGTGATCAAAATACTTATTTGCCTAATAATTCTGCACACAGTGTATATGTGGTATTATTTGGTGACCATTTGGTGGTAATATGTGGTCTGGCCATGGTGTGGTGGTATACCTTGTATGTGGTATTATTTGGTGACTATGTGATGGTAAATTGTGGTCCGGCTATGGTGTGATGGTTTTTGTTCCTTGAATGTGATATTATTAGTCATTTTAAAAAATTTATGTGACACATTCCTTTAAAGAAAAAGAAATAAAAATATACCTAAAAAGAGTATTGGATATTTTAAGAAAGGTTTAATAGGTTAGAGTAAAGTAGGGCCCAGCCAAAAGAGTCTAACTTGTCGTGGTGGTTGATTAAAAAAATCTTTTGGCCAAAACAAAAGTTGCTGGCTATGTATATGATATATGGTTGAGTGGAAACTGTAAATCTGTGATTGGTGAGGGCGTGGTGCAGAAGTGGAGTTTTTCCAAGATTGGGTGGTGGGACTGTGGAAGTTTCGAGGGGTGGAGGTGGAGCTGGGGTGGAGCCTGGGCGGAGTCTCAAGGGAGCTTGAAAATGTTGCCAATATTGGGCCCTGAAATTCCTGGTGGCAGCCCTCTATCTATCTATCTGTCTATCTAAATAGCAAAGTAAGGCTATGTGTGTTGTGATCTGCAAGAAGAAATAAGGAAAGATAGGGGAAAGCTGTCCGTACAGTAAGACTAAGCTGAATCCCTATGATGTAGCGGGGTGCCTGTTCCTAGTGAACAGACCCACCTTTTTCTTCGGCTAGTCTGAACGAAGACCTATAGGATTAAGGAAGGGTTCCTAAAGAACTAAGGACTGGGACAAAAATGGGACACTTCCTAAACAGAAATTGTTGTAGAACACAAAAGACAAATTGACAAAAAGTACTAGAGGTCCAAGAGGACCAAGCAAACTGACAGAGCTAGGCACCGAAGCACCAGGCTAGCAAAACAGTCAAACAACACTGAAGTCCAGCAAAGCCAGAAGGGCAGAGCTGGAATGTATATGCAGATGGTCACGTGACCGCAAAACACAAGATAGCAAAAACTAACAGGAGGGTTCTAACAGTACCCCCTATTCTATGAGGATCCTCCGGATCCTCCAGGCCCAGGCCTATCAGGAAAGCTCCTGTGGAAAGCTTTAACAAGCCTAGGAGCAGAGACATCATCCGTCCTTACCCAGGAGTTGTCTTCGGGACCGAAACCCTTCCAGGAGACAAGATACTGTAATTTCCCTCTATGCCATCTAGAATTCAAAATACGAGAAATTTCATATTCGCCGTCTTCCACCACAGGAGGAACTGTGACAGTGGCGTCCCTATTAGATACGTCAGCCTTTTTCAAGAAGGAAACATGAAACACAGGATTAATCTTCCAGGAAGTAGGGACATCCAACCTAACAGCAGACGGGTTAACAACCTGAAGCACTTTAAATGGACCCACAAACTTAGGACCCAGTTTTTTAGAGGGAATCCTCAAACGCAGGTTCTTCAAGGACAACCAAACCATTTCACCCACCGTAAACAAAACCTCTTTACGTTTCCTGTCAAAATACTTCTTGGACTTTTTGTTAGCCTCTTGAAGGTTACAACGTACATTAGTCCAAACTCTCTCTAAATCACCGGAAAAATTCTCCTCCTCCGGCACCGCCGACCCCAATTTGGAGAAAGAACCAAAAGACGGATGTCTCCCAGTACAACAAAAAAAAAGGAGAACACCCAGCAGAGGAGGATGTATGACTGTTAAGAGCAAATTCTGCGAGAGGCAGAAACTCCGACCACACCTCTTGATTGTCCGCCACAAAGCAACGCAAAAACTGCTCAACATCCTGGTTCTTTCTTTCAGTCTGTCCATTAGACTCAGGATGATAACCAGACGAAAATGACAAATGGACTCCCAACCTGTCACAAAAAGCACGCCAAAAGCGAGCCACAAACTGAGGTCCTCTATCAGAAACAATATCCGTGGGAACGCCATGGAGCTTGACAATCTCCTTAACAAATGCCTTAGCGAGTGTCTTGGTGCAGGGCAACTTAATGAATGGAACCAAATGACACATCTTACTAAAACCGTCCACGACCACCCAGATGACAGTAAAACCCTCGGACACAGGAAGATCAGTAATAAAATCCATAGTGAGATGCGTCCAAGGCACACTAGGAACCTCCAGAAGGCAAAGCAACCCCGCAGCAGGAGTATGTGAAGCCTTTGACCTAGCGCACACAGTACACTGACGCACCCACTTGATGACTTCCTTCTGCCATCCAGGCCACCAAAAACTGCGACTGATCAGTCTCTTAGTCTCCGAAATTCCTGGATGACCTGCCAACAGAGACTCATGACACTCCACAAACAAATCTCTCCTAAAGGCTCCAGGCACGAACAACCTCCCATGGGGAGTGTTAGATGGAGCATCTTCTTGAGCTTTCAGAATCCCATTCTCCAAAACGGAGTCCAAAGCCGCCACCACAACTCCTTTCTGTAAAATGCTCTCCTCCTCTCGGCACCGACCGTAGGAGAGAAGCTGCGAGATAAAGCATTGGCTTTAACATTCTTAGTACCAGGGAAATAGGTAACAGAAAAATGAAACCGAGAAAAAAAAAGTGCCCACCTAGCTTGACGGGCATTCAAGCGCTTGGCAGCATCCAGATAAATCAAATTCTTATGATCTGTGAAAACCTGAATAGGAAATCTAGCGCCTTCCAAAAAATGACGCCAATGTTCAAACGCGAGTTTAATAGCCAGCAGCTCCCGATTTCCAACATCATAATTCAGTTCGGTTTCCGAATTTTTTTTCGAAAAGAAGGCACAAGGATGTACTCCACCCTTGTTCTCCTGAGACAAAACTGCTCCGACCCCCACCGATGAAGCATCGACCTCGACCAAAAAAGGCTTGGTCTCATCAGGCTGCATAAGGATAGGGGCAGAACTGAACCTCTCTTTGAGATACTCAAAAACTTCAATGGCCTCAGTAGTCCACTGGGCCGTATTCGCACCTTTCCTGGTGAGATCGGTTAGAGGTTTAACAATTACAGAAAAATTCTTAATGAATTTCCTGTAATAATTGGCAAAACCCAAAAATCTCTGTATAGATTTCAAACCAATAGGCAGGCCTAGGCCATTCCTGCACAGCCTGAACCTTCACAGGGTCCATCTCAAAGCCATCGCTGGAGACAATGTAGGCCAAAAAACTAATTTTCTGCACAGCGAACTCACATTTCTCCAGATTAGCAAAGAGTGAAATATCACCCAATAACTGCAAAACTTCACGTACACTCTGCGAATGGGACTCCAGATCTGGTGAATAAATCAAAATGTCATCGAAATACACAACCACATTCTTACCAATCAGAGGTCTCAGGATGTCATTAATAGGGTTCTGAAAAAATGCAGGTGCATTGGTAAGACCAAAAGGCATCACCAGATTCTCAAAATGACCTACCGGAGTGTTAAAAGCAGTTTTCCATTCATCACCCTCCTTCACACGTAACAAATTGTATGCCCCCCGGAGATCAATTTTGGAGAACCACTTGTCTCCCACTAACTGGTTAAACAAGTCAGGAATTAATGGTAATGAGTAGGAATTGCGTACGGTAATCTTATTAATTTCACGAAAATCCAGACATGGACATAAACCGCCGTCCTTTTTTTTAACAAAGAAGAATCCGACTGCCACAGGCGACTTAGAAGGTCTAATGTGACCAGCAACCAGGCTAGTCTCTTTGTACTCCTCCAAGGCCTTTCTTTCAGGGATAGTCAGATTAAACAAGCGACTTTTGGGAAGAGTAGCACCCAGAACAAACTCAATGGCGCAATCATAATCCCTATGAGGAGGTAAAACTTGCGACTCCTCCAAAAAAACCCTCCAAAAATCTTGAATAGGTACAGGTAATTCCACTTTTTCCACAGCCGCAGAGCGACCATTACAACATTTATCATAGCACTTCGGACTCCAAGACTTAATCACATTAGTAGACCAGTCCAATAAAGGATTGTGCAGTTTTAACCAAGGCAATCCTAGAACAACTGGAGAGGGTAAATTATCCAAAACAACCAAGTCCAAAATTTCTTGGTGAACTCCATTGATAGTGAGAGAAAATGCAGCAACCTTGTGAGTAATACATTTCAAAGGAGTGTTATCAATTGCAACCACAGAAATAAGTGATGACAAAGGTTTTGATTTCAATTTAAGGTTTTCCAAAAACCCTTTATCAATCACATTAAGTGCTGAACCACAATCCACAAATACCTGAAATTCAATCAAATCTCCCTGCAGAGTAGTACTCCCAGAAAGAAATACTCCTGCAGAGCATAAACAAGCTATACGAGCGTAACTGACCTTTTTTTTTTCTTTACTTAAACGACGCTCACAATACTTAATCAAATGGTCACCTTTACCACAATAAAGACACAATCCCTCGGCGAATCTCCGGTCTTTTTCCTGAGAGTGGAGTGACATCTCCCCAACCTCCATCGGTTCCCCGCCGTCAGTGAAGATTTTCTGGGGACTAGGACCTGACATTACAGGAGTCTTTACGTCATTGAGCCTGCACCTCAGTCTCCTGTCTATACGAACAGCTAACTGCATAGCCTCCTGCAGAGTCTCAGGTGCAGGGAATGCAATTAGCAAATCCTTAACCCTTTCACTCAGACCAGCAAGAAATAAACATCTAAGCACCGAATCATTCCACTTAACTTCTGAAGCCCATCTCCTGATGTGTGTGCAATAATTTTCAACATCATCAGACCCCTGATTCAAACGTCTAAGTTCTGATTCAGCAGATGAGATTCGATCAGGATCGTCATATAATAGCCCCATAGCAGAAAAAAATTCTTCAACAGAACTTAAACACGGATCATTAGGCTGGAGAGAAAAGGCCCAACCCTGTGGTTCTTTGCGCAAAAGTGACATAATAAAACCAATGCGCTGTGATTCATTCCCAGAGGATCTTGGTCTCAAACGAAAATATAACAAATAAGCATTTTTAAAGGAAAAAAATCTTGCTGTTTACCATAAAAAACATCAGGCAGTCCTACCTTCGGTTCCACAAAATGCGCTCCAGGACAGCTACTCACGTGTTGCTGAAGCTCGGCCACCTCCAGAGACAATCCTTGCAGGCGTTGAGCCAACTCCTGGACGGAAACCATACTGATCCCTGAATTTCTTTCCTTTTAGTTTTTTTTTTGGGCTGGACTTACTGTTGTGATCTGCAACAAGAACTAAGGAAAGATAGGGGAAAGCTGTCCCTACAGTAAGACTAAGCTGAATCCCTACGATGTAGCGGGCTGCCTGTTCCTAGTGAACAGACCCACCTTCGTCCTCGGCTAGTCTGAACGAAGACCTATAGAATTAAGGGAGGGGTCCCTAAAGCACTAAGGGTTGGGACAAAAATGGGACACCTCCTAAACAGAAATTGTTGTAGAACACAAAAGACAAACTGACAAAAAGTACTAAAGGTCCAAGAGTACCAAGCAAAATGACAGAGATAGGCACCGAAGCACCAGGCTAGCAAAACAGTCAAACAACACTGAAGTCCAGCAAAGCCAGAAGGGCGGAGCTGGAATATATAGGCAGATCGTCACGTGACCGCAAAACACAAGATAGCAAAACTAACAGGAGGGTTCTAACAATGTGTCCATAATGCAGAAATGCTCCGGATTTTTCCTGAGCATTTCTGCATCTCCCCTGGCAGAAAGAACGCATGCGGATTGTACATGCGGATTGTACATGCGTTTTTCCTACCAGGGACATGCGGATGTGAAGCGTTCTTCACATGCATTTCCGCATGCGGGTTGACAAGTGCTTTCCAAGCGATTTTAGCATCACTTGGAAAGTGCTTGACAACTTGGTCACACTATATAAATCCATGCAACCAGCATGGATTTATATAGTGTGACCCAAGAGAATGTCAAAAAATAAATATTTACTTACCTTCCGATGGCCCCCGGTGTCTAGCTTCACCGTCCCGGCTGCCGGCAGATCATGTTACACTGAAGGACCTGCCGACGTCAGTGTCGCGTGACCCGTCACATGACTATGACGTCAGCGCAATTCCTTCAGTCCATCGAACTGCCGGCATGAGAGGAGGAGCGCATCGGGGGCCGCCAGAAGGTAAAAAATAAATATATACTTATTTTATTCATTTTTTTTTACAGTTTTCTATGGTACAAGGGTCCGGAGGAGAGTCTCCTCTTCTCTAGACCTGGGTACGATCCACACATTAGAACGCATGGAATGCGCATCTACATATACAGTGATGCGTAATCCATGCGATCTAATGCAAGTCAATGGCGGCGAAAACGCAGCACTTCCGCAAAATAATTGGTAGTGCTGCGTTTTTTTCCGCAATGATATTCCGCAGCGGAAATTTCCGCAGCATGTGCACAGCACATGCGGATTATCATTGGGGAACATGGCAGGCCTTCTACCATGCGTTCTTTAAGCGTTTCTGCAGCGTTTTTGCCGCTGCGGAAAAGTTTAAAAATGCATCGTGGGCACACATCCTTATGGAGACCAATCTCTGTGATGGGGGAAGGGCACTAAAATAGTGTATGTCCTACACAACAAACTACCTGCTTGAAGACTGAAGACCGGGACACAGAGCCACCGAATACAAGAGACACAAGCAGTGTCTGACTGGTGCCAGAGACCCCCACTGTCCAACTTTAGGGCCCCACTTCTCAACTACATGCAAATGTGACATTATCCTCAATCACAAATTTATATAACAATGAACTGGGTAGATTGGTAAATGAATAAGATGCTGCCTTTGTCTGCACATAGTGAGTAAAGTTTATTGTGCCAAGTACTGCTCATATAAGAGGGTGGTGGCCACTCTGCACAGGGGTCCACTGGAGGATTCTCCTGTTCTCCTGTCGGCCAGTCCAAGCCTGAGCACAGAGCTGGCACAAAAATGCTCCCATCCCATCCAAAGTTCTGGCCAGAAGTGGTCTTCAAGGAAGAATTGTAATCAAAAACAATATCTTAGTCATAGAAACAAGGGTGCAGAAAAATGTCAGCCTTGGCTATGGACTAATGAGCAAAAATGTGAAATATTTGCCGTTCACAGAAGACAGTTAGTTTGTCAAAGGGCTGGAGAGTGGAACAATATAGAGGGTCTGCAAGCAACAATGAAGTATGGTGAAGGTGTAAGGGACGAGACAAGCGGTTCCTCGTTGTGTGCACATATTACTGATTCAGCTGATGGCACCTTCAGACTATGTTCTGCCACAGTTGGTGAGACACTGGGACTCTTTAACTCCGCAAAGAAGAAGACAGACATGTTTACGAAAATAAAGTCATTTACTAGGTCTGGAAAAAATGTACAATGGGTAGCAGGAATAATGCTTTAAACTTTCATCTGTATAGTATGACAGAGGTTCACACTTGATGGTTGAGGACGGTGGCGCAATACTTGTGTAGAACACTGCAAATGAACAACAAGCTCCACCGAGGGCCTTCATATTCCCAGTACAGGGCTACATGGGTCGATGTATTGCGCTGTGACCATTGTACCAGCCTGGCTGATCCCATATTTTTTCACAAAGACCTCCAGGTCTGGCTAACACTGAGACTAGCTTTAAAATGATTTATTTTTCAGTGGGTGCCCCAACTTGCCTTTGGTATGGAGTACTGCTGCCACTGTTACTTGAATGCTGAAATGTATTCCCTAGTATGTCTGCTCTTCGCACACATAAAATTATGGCTAGATCCGATTGAAGTTGTCCTTTCTTCTCTGCAGCTCTACTCAGACTCTCTATTAAAACAGGAACTAACTCCTGGTGCCCACTTACTCCTCCCCAAACTATGGGCTGGCCCTACAGTTAACCATGTCCACCCCTGTACAGAGGAAAACTGGAGCCTACATAAGGATAAAACACATAAAACCACAGGTCACACTAACTATACAGTCAGGAGTCTTCAGAGAGGGTGTTCAGACATCTTCTACACCATTACAGAGGGACCTAGCATATTTGGAACTCCAGTTCAACAAATGGAGTTGGGGATTTGGTCATCATTAATGGTGTCTTCAATGCAGAGAAATATAGCAGATAATTATTAGTGTTGAGCAAGTATGTTCTGTTAACCCTTTTGGCGAGTATGCTCGTGCCGAGCACCGAGTATTTACAGTTGCTCAGTGTTATGTTTGAATCACTCCCATGTGCATGATTTGCGACTGTTTGGACAACTTTAATACATTTGAGGAATGTGTAAAAAATAGACATTCCTTACATGTACTAAAGCTGTCAAACAGTCGCAAATCATGCATACGGGAGTGATTCAAACATAACACCGAGCAGCTGTAGCTACTCGGTGCTCGGCCAAAGCATACTCGGCGAAAGGGTTAACAGAACATACTTGCTCAACACTAATAATTATCCATCATGCAATACCATCAGTTAAGCGTCTGACTGGCTCTAAATTTATTATTCAGCAGTGTAATGCGCTAACGCAGAAAGACCCAGCAAGACTGGCACCAAACCAGCAAATCCGCAGGGACAGACGCACTTGGCACAAGCTGCCCAGCTAGGTGAGCTCTTTAGGACTGGGAACACTTTTCACTCAGCTCCCAGTGATGGAAGGGGGACTTTGGCAGAGCCTTCCCAGGCCCACTGTCACCAGCCAGCTGGTGTCTGGTGACACGTCCGGTGCCTAGTCAAGAACCGGGTGGGTACCTCTGTAAGAACACCTAGGAAAAATTAAAAGGGAAAGAGAAGACTCCTAAGACAAAACGCTGGAAAGATAACAACTAATAATGATAGCACCCCTCACCACCACAGCACATTGAAACTGTAATAAACAGCAAAGGACTGAGCAGGGAACAGGGTTAAATAGCCCACCTAATGATCAGGTGTTGAATACCTCCCAATCATCCCAAGACAACCACTCCCTGCTAACTTGCACAGCAGCTTGGACCCAATCCCACCACTGCCTAGTGCCAGACACCGCAGTATCGTGTGTTGCCTGGCAACCGGGGGAACACAGCATCCCATGTTAACCGGGCATTATATCAGTGGGAGATACGGCGTCCCGCGTCCTCACAAATCCTACTACTCCAGAGCGCAATGCTCCATACGATTGAGACGGTTTTCCTGCATGCGTAGTAGCTTCGCCTGCAGAGTCAGGACAATGGTGGCCCCTGCGACCGGAGTAGCGTAGCACTGGACTTGATCCATTCCCAGGTGGGAGCACAGAACCACAATACCTAACAAGTAGGACAATGACCCCAAACATAAAGCCAATGTGACTAAGTACTATCTACAGTATAAAAAAGAACAACGAACCTGGAAGTGATGATATGGCCCCCACAGAACACTGATCTCAAAATCATCAAGTCTGTCTTGGATTACATAGAGAGACAGAAGTATTTTTGTCCAAGCCTACATCCACAGATCTGTGGTTATTTTTTAGTGAGCCAAGATATTGGGAACAGTCTCCCTGTTGAGGTCCTTTACAAAACTGTATGCAAGTGTACCTGATGCTTTGATGTTGTTTTGCAGCAGTTTTCCATACCTGCTTAAAAATATTGCACAGTACTGTATGTACCCATTTGACTGACTGGTTATAGCTGCATGCAGTGGCGTAACTGGAGTCTTATGGGCCCAAGTGCAAGATCTGGACCGGCCCCCCCTTCCATCTTGAATAAATTACTATATTATATTATATATATCTGGAGGGTGGGGAGAGTACATGGTGAAATGGAAGTGGTGGGTGGGGAGAGTATATGCTGAATGGGGGGGGTGAGGAGAGCAAATGATGAATTGGGAGTGGGTGGGGAGAGCAAATGATGAAATGGGGGTGGGGAGAGCAAATGGTGAATTGGGAGTGGGGAGAGCAAATGGTGAATTGGGAGTGGGGGTGAGGAGAGCAAATGGTGCATTGGGAGTGGGGGTGGGGAGAGCTAATGGTAAGTTGGGAGTGGGGAGAGCAAATGGTCAATTGGGAGGGAGCGGTAGTGAGAGCTAATGGTGAATTTGGGAGTGTGGAGAGCACATGATGAATTGGGGGTGGGAAGAGCAAATGGTGAATTGGGAATAGGGGGTGGGGAGAACTAATGGTGAATGGAGCAAATAGTGAGTGGGGGGTGGGGAGAGCAAACATTGAATTGGAAGTGGGGGTAAAGAGCAGATGGTGAATTAGGAGTGCGGGTGGGGAGAGCAAATGGTGAATTGCGAGTGGGGGGTGGGGAGAGCACATGGTGAATTGGGGGTGGGGAGAGCAGATAATGATCTGGAGGGTGGGGAGAGTACATGGTGAATTGGAAGTGGGGGTGGGGAGAGCATATGCTGAATGGGGGGGGTGAGGAGAGCAAATAATGAATTGGGAGTGGGTGAGGAGAGCAAATGATGAATTGGGAGTGGGTGGGGAGAGCAAATGATTAATTGAGAGAGGTGAGTGGGGAGAGTAAATGATGAAGTTGGGGTGGGGAGAGCAAATGGTGAATTGGGGTGGGGAGAGTAAATGGTGAATTGGGAGTGGGGGGTGAGGAGAGCACATGGTGCATTGGGAGTGGAGGTGGGGAGAGCTAATGGTAAATTGGGAGTGGGGAGAGCAAATGGTCAATTGGGAGGGAGCGGTAGTGAGAGCTAATGGTGAATTGGGAGTGTGGAGAGCACATGATGAATTGGGGGTGGGAAGAGCAAATGGTGAATTGGGAATAGGGGGTGGGGAGAACTAATGGTGAATGGAGCAAATAGTGAGTGGGGGGTGGGGAGAGCAAACGTTGAATTGGAAGTGGGGGGTAGAGAGCAGATGGTGAATTAGGAGTGCGGGTGGGGAGAGCAAATGGTGAATTGGGAGTGGAGGGTGGGGAGAGCAAATGGCAAATTGGGAGTGGAGGGTGGGGAGAACAAATGGTGAACTGGGAGTGGGGAGAGCAAATGATGAGTTGGGAGTGGGGGTGGGGAGAGCAAATGGGGAGTGGGGGTGGGGGGAGCAAATGGTGAATTGGGAGTAGGGGTGGGGAGAGGTAGTGGTGAATTGGGAGTGGGGAGAGCTAATGGTGAATTGGGAGTGGGGGAGAGCAAATAATGAATTGGGAGTGGGGGAGAGCAAATGATGAATTGGGAGTGGGGGAGAATAAATGATTATGAATAGAGGTTGGGAGAGAGCACGAATATGACATAATGAATTGGAGTGGAGGGGTTCATGTAAATATAATGAATTGGGGGAGCGGGAGGTACAGAGTGGGGGGTGTTGAGGATGCAGGAGTGTGACTGGTAATGAATTGGGAAAGAGTACAGGTGCTATTTAATTTATATATTTATTGGGTGGAGAAAGTGGCTATTTACAGTTAGTGGGGGGGCCGTGGTGGATTACAATTTGTATTTGCTTCGTTTTTGCCACTGCGGAAAAGCTTAAACAACGCATCGTGGGCACACAGCCTTATGGAGACCAATCTCTGTGATGGGGGAAGGGCACTAAAATAGTGTATGTCCTACACAACAAACTACCTGATAGAAGACTGAAGACGACACAGAGCCACCGAATACAAGAGACACAAGCAGTGTCTGACTGGTGCCAGGGGCCCCCACTATCCAACTCTAGGGCCCCACTTCTCAACTACATGCAAATGTGACATTATCCTCAATCACAAATTTATATAACAATGAACTGGGTAGATTGGTAAATGAATAAGATGCTGCCTTTATCTGCACATAGTGAGTAAAGTATATTGTGCCAAGTGCTGCTCATATAAGAGGGTGGTCTGCACAGGGGCCCACTGGAGGATTCTCCTGTTCTCCTGTCGGCCAGTCCAAGCCTGAGCACAGAGCTGGCACAAAAATGCTCCCATCCCATCCAAAGTTCTGGCCAGAAGTGGTCTTCATGGAAGAATTGTAATCAAAAACAATATCTTAGTCATAGAAACAAGGGTGCCGAAAAATGTCAGCCTTGGCTATGGACTAATGAGCAAAAATGTGAAATATTTGCCGGTCACAGAAGACAGTTAGTTTGTCAAAGGGCTGGAGAGTGGAACAATATAGAGGGTCTGCAAGCAACAATGAAGTATGGTGAAGGTGTAAGGGACGAGACAAGGGGTTCCTCGTTGTGTGCACATATTACTGATTCAGCTGATGGCACCTTCAGACTATGTTCTGCCACAGTTGGTGAGACACTGGGACTCTTTAACTCCACAAAGAAGAAGACAGACATGTTTACGAAAATAAACTCTCATTTACTAGGTCTGGAAAAAATGTACAATGGGTAGCAGGAATAATGCTTTAAACTTTCATCTGTATAGTATGACAGAGGTTCACACTTGATGGTTGAGGACGGTGGCGCAATACTTGTGTAGAACACTGCAAATGAACAACAAGCTCCACCGAGGGCCTTCATATTCCCAGTACAGGGCTACATGGGTCGATGTATTGCGCTGTGACCATTGTACCAGCCTGGCTGATCCCATATTTTTTCACAAAGACCTCCAGGTCTGGCTAACACTGAGACTAGCTTTAAAATGATTTATTTTTCAGTGGGTGCCCCAACTTGCCTTTGGTATGGAGTACTGCTGCCACTGTTACTTGAATGCTGAAATGTATTCCCTAGTATGTCTGCTCTTCGCACACATAAAATTATGGCTAGATCCGATTGAAGTTGTCCTTTCTTCTCTGCAGCTCTACTCAGACTCTCTATTAAAACAGGAACTAACTCCTGGTGCCCACTTACTCCTCCCCAAACTATGGGCTGGCCCTACAGTTAACCATGTCCACCCCTGTACAGAGGAAAACTGGAGCCTACATAAGGATAAAACACATAAAACCACAGGTCACACTAACTATACAGTCAGGAGTCTTCAGAGAGGGTGTTCAGACATCTTCTACACCATTACAGAGGGACCTAGCATATTTGGAACTCCAGTTCAACAAATGGAGTTGGGGATTTGGTCATCATTAATGGTGTCTTCAATGCAGAGAAATATAGCAGATAATTATTAGTGTTGAGCAAGTATGTTCTGTTAACCCTTTTGGCGAGTATGCTCGTGCCGAGCACCGAGTATTTACAGTTGCTCAGTGTTATGTTTGAATCACTCCCATGTGCATGATTTGCGACTGTTTGGACAACTTTAATACATTTGAGGAATGTGTAAAAAATAGACATTCCTTACATGTACTAAAGCTGTCAAACAGTCGCAAATCATGCATACGGGAGTGATTCAAACATAACACCGAGCAGCTGTAGCTACTCGGTGCTCGGCCAAAGCATACTCGGCGAAAGGGTTAACAGAACATACTCGCTCAACACTAATAATTATCCATCATGCAATACCATCAGTTAAGCGTCTGACTGGCTCTAAATTTATTATTCAGCAGTGTAATGCGCTAACGCAGAAAGACCCAGCAAGACTGGCACCAAACCAGCAAATCCGCAGGGACAGACGCACTTGGCACAAGCTGCCCAGCTAGGTGAGCTCTTTAGGACTGGGAACACTTTTCACTCAGCTCCCAGTGATGGAAGGGGGACTTTGGCAGAGCCTTCCCAGGCCCACTGTCACCAGCCAGCTGGTGTCTGGTGACACGGCCGGTGCCTAGTCAAGAACCGGGTGGGTACCTCTGTAAGAACACCTAGGAAAAATTAAAAGGGAAAGAGAAGACTCCTAAGACAAAACGCTGGAAAGATAACAACTAATAATGATAGCACCCCTCACCACCACAGCACATTGAAACTGTAATAAACAGCAAAGGACTGAGCAGGGGACAGGGTTAAATAGCCCACCTAATGATCAGGTGTTGAATACCTCCCAATCATCCCAAGACAACCACTCCCTGCTAACTTGCACAGCAGCTTGGACCCAATCCCACCACTGCCTAGTGCCAGACACCGCAGTATCGTGTGTTGCCTGGCAACCGGGGGAACACAGCATCCCATGTTAACCGGGCATTATATCAGTGGGAGATACGGCGTCCCGCGTCCTCACAAATCCTACTACTCCAGAGCGCAATGCTCCATACGATTGAGACGGTTTTCCTGCATGCATAGTAGCTTCGCTTGCAGAGTCAGGACAATGGTGGCCCCTGCGACCAGAGTAGCGTAGCACTGGACTTGATCCATTCCCAGGTGGGAGCACAGAACCACAATACCTAACAAGTAGGACAATGACCCCAAACATAAAGCCAATGTGACTAAGTACTATCTACAGTATAAAAAAGAACAACGAACCTGGAAGTGATGATATGGCCCCCACAGAACACTGATCTCAAAATCATCAAGTCTGTCTTGGATTACATAGAGAGACAGAAGTATTTTTGTCCAAGCCTACATCCACAGATCTGTGGTTATTTTTTAGTGAGCCAAGATATTGGGAACAGTCTCCCTGTTGAGGTCCTTTACAAAACTGTATGCAAGTGTACCTGATGCTTTGATGTTGTTTTGCAGCAGTTTTCCATACCTGCTTAAAAATATTGCACAGTACTGTATGTACCCATTTGACTGACTGGTTATAGCTGCATGCAGTGGCGTAACTAGAGTCTTATGGGCCCAAGTGCAAGATCTGGACCGGGTCCCCCTTCCATCTTGAATAAATTATTATATTATATATATATGCGCGTCCTCCATCCTGGTACATACCGCATATCACTCATCCTGGTATATATGTCCCTCATCCTGGCCCCATACTGGTATCTATATCGCCCATTCTAGTATATGTCCCTTATCCCGGGCCCATTCTGGTATATACAGTATATCCCTCATCCTGGTACATTTTCCCCATTCTACTACTGTTCTTTAATGTATAGAAGAAAATAAACTATGCTCATCAGGGGCGTACATAAAAGTCAAGCGGCTCCATAGAAGAAGTATAATGGACATCTCATAGTCCTTTATATTGTATAATGCATCCCATAGGCCTCCATATAATTCAATGCACAGCCCATAGTCATCCATATTAGCATAATACACAGCCCATATCCTTCATATAAAATAATACACATCCATTAGTCCTCCATAAAGTATAATGTACAGCCCATAGTCATCCATGTAGTATAGTGCACCCCATAGTCATCCATAAATTATAATGCACAATTCATAGTCATTCATAACGTATAATGCACAGCCCATAGTCATACATGTACTATAATGCAGCCCCATAGTCATCCATAAAGTATAATGCATCTCCATAGTCATCCATGTAGTAGCGTGGCACCTCTGAGGGTTCGGTCGCCACAGAGGTACTGCACCTCACCCAGAGGTGTGGTGTCTCCCTTCTCTCAGGTAAGGAGGAAGTGCTGCACGGAACCTCAACACCTACATCCAACACTACACTACCCCAGGCCAGCAGGAGGGGCAAGAGGCAATGTAGTTTTCTGCTGAGCCCTGACCCTGGAAGGGGTGGGGGGAACCCAAAGTTAGGGGAAAACAGTAGTGGGTGTGGGTGGAGGAAGTAGTTTATGGGAGCACTCATACAGTAGATATATAAAAGGGTAGTTGAGGAGTGTGGTTCAGAGGAACAGTCTGGGAGCAGAGTCTCTGTAGGAGCTCTGCTCCACTACAAGGGCCCAGGACTGAGGCCCAGGAGGGGAGAGGGGAGTAAGCTCTGTTCTGTAGAAGGGATCCTAGGGGAGTACGGCGAGTGCAGGCGGCACCCGTACACACCGAACCTGCCAAGTGTCAGGAGGATCTAGGCCGCAAGAAGTGGACCGGCCCCTGGCCCAGTTCTGCAGCTTCAGGCCTTGGCTGGAAAAACCGGATGCTTCTGACTTCTATAGCCAGGAGCCAATTCCCCACTTCAATCCAAGTAGGGTCAAGCAGGTCTGTGCAACTCCGACAGACAGGGGGGACCTCGCAGCCACCCGAACAGGATTCACAGTGGGAAGCGCAGGGGAGGAGGGAGTAAGACCCAACGTGAAGTCGGTCTAGAGAGGTACATAAGAAAGTGGGGTTCTGCCAGGTACACCCGAGCTGCCTGAGAAAGGACTGAACCCCTGCCCGGTGAACGCGGCGCGACGCGGGAGGCTTGCACCAGTACAGTGCACCTGTGGACTGTCTAAGAACTGTGAGTAAATCTTGGATGACTGCACTGAGCTGCCTCCGCTCCTACTTTCGCCGGTGCCATTTCCATCCCTGCTCTACAACGCCCAGCGCACCTCCATTTATTCTACACTGCCCTGAGGCCTGTTCCACCTGTGGGGAGCCATTCCATCTCAAGCTGCCCTATCATCTGCCTCAGAGGACTGTTGCAGCGCTGGTGATCCTCACCAGACACCACAGGTGGCGTCACGACAAATCCCCTATAAATATCCCCTTTTTGCACTGACCGCCCTGGGTCACGGCAACGGGCCAGCCACCGTGATCTCTCCCCCGAAAGCTGCCGAGTACCCCACGGCCCTGGGGGCGAGTCACTAACATGACCACTGATTTAAAATAAATCAATAAATACTCACCTGCCCCTCTCTCTCCCGCCGTGCAGCGTTCTCTTGTAAAGCCGGCAGCTGACTTTGGCAGGCGACAGGAGTGTATGACGTCACTGCCATGCTCGCCTTCACATGCATGCCGACGTCAGCTGCTGGCCTCTGATAGGCCATCAGCATGTATTGTCGCCAGGGGCTCTCTGGCACAAAGAATTGGCCCATGATTGGCAATCTATATTGGCTCAGATTCATTAAAGGGGTGGTCCAAAACCAAATTTTATTTTACTCCTAAATCTCTAGCTATTTAATGTCATAATCTGATCTTTTTTCTAATATACTTTAATTTAAAATCCCCTATCCTTCCCTCACTACTCTGATTTATTTATATTACTTTCTCTTTGATGATGAAACGAATGGTCATCAGGGGGCAGAGGCTACAGTCATTGCCACAGCCTTTGCCCACTCCCTGAAATGAAGCGTCATTAGTGGCCTCCGTTTCGGGGGCTGGGCTAGTCCCTGCTTTACCGAGCATGTGTTGGTTGTCAGTTCTGATATATGCTCAGTAGATTCCTGTCACTGTGCACTGTTCTTCTTCTCACCCATTAGTATGGGTGAAATCTGCAGCAAAAACTCTGAAAGAATTGACATGCTGCAGATTTAAATCTGTAAGGAAAAAATAAGCAACATGTGCATGAGACTTCAGGATTCTCTTTCACTCTGCTGACATCCGGAAACCCTTCAGGTTTTGTGACAAATCTGTGCAGAAAAATCTGCCACAATCTGCAACGTCTGCACAGGCCCTCACACATACAGGATAATATATGATTTATACGACTGACTGATTTGATATACTGTTATACATTATACACATTGTATGTATATACAGATATATGACAGTGTGTATAATGTATAACAGCTGATGTCTGTATTATTCTTTATACTATAGTGTAAACACTAAGAGAGTACACATATGGATATTAATAAAAGAATTACGTTATGTTATTATGTATTGTAAGATGGCAGCCGGACAGGTCCTTGAGGGGAGATATGCGTTACCAAGGTTAGTAGCTTCGGTGATATAAACCCAGAGAGAGTTAATTGGGCGTATCAGGGCTGGTTTTTATGAGCAGTCATTAGAGTTGGGAAGGATTGGCTGCTCACATATCCCCACCCCAGGACCTGTGTATAAAATGGAGACAGAGTTTCTCATTCAGTGTCTGTGGCTGGAGGTGTGGAGACCTCCAGCGTGTCTGTGCTACAGGACACTGACCGTGAGCAGGTGAACCTGCAGTATTGTATGGACTAGTTATTTTCTGTTTTGTTACTTTGTGCCGGACAAGGCTGTCTTTTGTTTACTTTGGAAGTGCGGTTTATGAGGTCTGAATAAACCTGCCTTGGACATTTTTAAAGAAACAGTATCCTGTGCCTACCTCTAACACGGCTGAGTACAATTCTCTACAGTATATATATGTATTAATATTATCTTTTTAGTTTTTCCTCACGTTCACCTTTTCCCCCCTCCCCAACCCTCCCGTCCACACCTCTCCCCTCCTTTTTTCCTTCCCTTCCCCTTTATTAATTGTTCACATGTCCCTGAAATTTTATTATTTTATACATTTTTTTTCTTTTATATATATTTTTCACCCTTTATTTATTGTTCACATGTCACTGCATTTTTATATATTTATATAAACATATTCACTATTGATTTTCACGATTTCGATATATGTATTAAAGGGGTTTTCCCACAAACAGAAGTAATTGTAATGAATGGCTGTGTCTGATGGTGTGCAGAACATGGTCTGATCATACCACATCTCCTGGGCAGGGGAGGAAGCAAAGGAGTATACAGACATTACAGCAGGGAATCACAGAGGATTCATTTTGTGAGGGACAATATTGTTTAAATCAGGCAGTGAAATGTTTTACCTCAGAAAATGAATCCTCTGCGATCCCCGGCTGTAATGTCTGTATTGTCTTTTGCTCCCCCCCTGCCCAGGAGCTGTGGTATGTTCCGTACAGGGTCAGACACAATGATTCAAATGAACTTTTGTTTGTGGGAAAACCCCTTTAACAATGACTTAGTATTTATTCCCCCTTTTTCTCCATCTATTATAATGGTTATTTTTAGTCTAATTCCTTAATCTTTGTATTGTATATGGGGACTAATATCCGTATAATATACAGTATATATTATTTATTTATCACCTGATCACACAGAATAATTTATGATATTCTTTATATTCTTATATACATGTAACACTCACTACCCCCTATTCCTGTGTATTGCTGTAATATATAACCTATACTCGCTATCCATCATTATAAATGAAGATTTTCCACTTTATCCGATATATCCACACTCAATCAGTAGATTAGATGTCTGCTGAAGAGGCGATACACATGAACGTCTCCACATCATCCTCCCCGACTGTGTCTATATGTGCCCCGTGACCCCCGATCATGTGCCTCCATCACGTGATCGCAGCGTCACAGGTCACATGTCGCCGTAGTTGCCTCGTAGCGTTGGTGCGTGTTGTGTATCGTGCCACGCCTCCTCAGCACCCATTGGTTGGTGGAGACATACCTCCATCCTGATTGGCTATAGTTGGCCGTTTAACTCTTAGCTCTTTCCGAATGATGCCACTCCCTGACGAAGACAAGAAGCCGAAACATACATCGGGTGGACGCCAATCAGGAGTGGGATCTGCATCTGCTATAGCGTGAGTACAATGCACATGTGGTCACCTTTTTTAAAAACGCTTAAAGTGGATACAAATACATATCTGTCAACAGCACATATGCCCAAGTCAGTGCACTACTCTCTACAGGATTCACACCGACCTCCAAATAATAAGGGACCAGCCCTTGTATATATACATACACAGGTGCATCTCACTAAAATAGAATATCATCAAAAAGTTACTTTATTTCAGTTCTTCAATACAAAAAAGTGAAACTCGTATAGCCATAATCATCAGCATTAACAGAAATAAACTATAGATCACTCTGTAATGACTCTATATAATATATGAGGTTCACTTTTTGCATTGAAGAGCTGAAATAAATTAACTTTTTGATGATATTCTAATTTAGTGAGAAACACCTGTATTTGTTCACATATGAGATATATAATTTATGTATATTTATACTTTGGAGGCACTTGTGTGGCGCCCCTGAGGGTTCGACCGCCACAGGAATGCTGCACTTCTTTAGTGGAGTGTAGTGTTCCTCCTCCGAGGTAAGGCCAGTGTGATAGTTGTGACCTAACCTTTTGCATCCAACACCACACTTCTCCACCAGAGGGAGCTAGTATGCACTAGGTGCTGCTCCCCTGGTTACAGGGAGACTGGGGAACACAAAGTGGTAGGAACCAGTTAGTGGGTGAGGGTGGAGGACTTACAAGTTAGTTACACTTTAGATCTAATATTTAATGAAAAGCCATTTTTGATCTTAGTCCTTTTCTGCTAGTCGTTCGTTGGTCCTAGTTAGTCAAGTCCTAGTGATCGCACTGTGCTGTCAAACTACTACGTGTTAATGTGACTTCCCTCCGGGAGCGCAGATCCTGTGTGGGCCTGCACCGGTAAGGGACACAGCCCTCGTACCCTGGCCTTGGGACGAGAGGTAGGTTGCAGACAAGGAATGTCTCAACCCGGCCAAGGACCAGGATCAAGAAGGCCCAGGAGCTGTAGAGTGTGGCTCCCCAGCAAATGGGTCCCGGGGAGGATGCAGACGGAGCGGAGTACGCCACCTGTCCTCACCTACCTGATCTATTCAGAGGGATTCCGGCTGCATGAGGGGTACCGGCCCCCGACACCCGACCTTGTACTCTATGTCCTGGACAGGAAAGCCCGGTTAGGCCCTGAGGATCCCACCGGGCATCGGATGGAGAAGAATTGCCACCCGTGCCCTAGTCCTGAGAGGAGCTCAGATGGAGACTCGGCCTATCTACACACGAACAGCCGGGAAAGGGTGAAGTCTGTAGTGCAGGAACACTCTGGTGTAGGGTCGCTACCGAACACTGGACTTTCTCGGAGGTAGTCGGACCCCCGTCCCTGGTGGCCGCAGGACTCCGCGGGGAGCAGGGAGTCGCCTTCCCGCTGTCATCTCTAAGTGAGTAAAGCCTTGGAAGTTCACCCCTATGGCCTCCGGACTGTTCATTATGCGCCATACCATGCGACGCGGTGCCCGTACTCCTCGCACTACTACCCCCCCTTCCATGCTGTCTGCCTGCCCTGAGGCCCTGCTCCGCCTGTGGGGAGCAGTGAGAACTTTGGCCGCCATGACACCGGGCCTCAGCGGACTGTAGCGGCGCTGGTGACTCTTCACCAGGCACCACAGGTGGCGTAGTCGTTAATCAGCCACTCAAGCCGGACTAGCCCACACCATCTCTTTCTAATGTGACGGCCCTGAGCACGGGTCGGGCCCGGGCCACGGCTGCATCCCACCTCTCCATCACAGGGCCCGACACCGAGTCCCCCAACACCCAGGGTAAAACACGGGCTTTAAGAGTAGAGGCGTCACACTTGCACTTTATGTAAAGTTTCTGATAATTAAACAATCATATGTACAGATATATCTAACTAATGATATGTATATATATTTTTATATACTGGATTAATTTGTGGCTTGATTCTCTGTATTATCCCTTTGCTGTTCTAATCATGATCCATTCCCACAGGTTTTAGGCTGTGTGCCCACGTAGCATTTTTCAAGCGTATATGCTGCGGAATTTCCGCAGCGTAAACGCTTGAAAAACGCATGTATATCCGCACCCCATGGTCCCCAATGGGATTCCGCAAGTTCTATGCACATGCTGCGGATTTTTCCGCAGCGTTTATGCCGCGTTCAAAAATCCGCAGCATGTCATTTAATTTTGCGTTTCCGCAAGCGGAATTGCCTTTGTCCAATGCATAAAAAACGCAAGGCAATTCCGCATGTGGAAAACGCGTGATAAACGCGTGAAAAATGCGCGATAAACGCGTGCGAAATTCCGCATGCGTTTTTCCGGGAGAGAACTTGCATTTATGCACCAGAAATTTTCTGCTTCATAAATGCAACGTGGGCACATAGCCTTAATGGTAATTCCTGTCTTGACGTCCCCTTTGCGTATAGTTAATTCCCCCCTTTTTTTGCATTTCCTCCTCTTCCACCTGGTTATCAATATAATAATTATTAGCATCACCCACATGCCTGGACTCTTCTGGTCGATGTCTCCTTTCTGCTATATACTAGAGTGGTATACTATGTGCACAGATACATGGAGAGCCATATACTTCTCAGGAGGTGCGCAGCGTCCACCTCCTCACCGCACAGCCCCACAAGCTCCTCTCCGGCAGGAAGAAGATGCATTCAGGCGGCTCCTACCACTGCAGCAGACGGCAGTGCACAAGTATACAGGGTGCAGTGTGGATGTGTCTGCACCACTGGGATGTGGCCGACCTGCATGTATACATATGCCCCTCTGCCCACCGGAGGATCGGGAAAAACCCCGGGTCCCGATGGCCCCGCCCCCTACCCCCTGAACAGAGGGGCCCCCCCGGTTCGCAGCACTGCCGATATGATTAGTGATGGGCCCTCTGCCTCCTCTGCGCAGCGACACTGCCGGCGCGTGCGCAGGAGGTCAGTCTCAGTGTGATGACGTCATCGCCCTGGGACTGCTTCCTGTGCGCGCTGTGGAGTGCGGACCCTGCGTCTCTCCAGGCAGCGGCTGCAGCTCATCTCGACGCGTCAGTATGAAACGGGGAGGGGGGAGGGGTGACTGGGAGGAAGGGATAGGGGGGAGGGGTGACTGGGAGGACCCCTGGCCGAGGCTGGCAGTAAATACTACTGGACAATGGGCATGATTATCATCAGGAAAACGTGGTCGGCGGCTGGAGGCCAGCTGAGCGCTTCTCTGACAACTGGGTTCTAGTGTCATTCTGTGCCTGCTCATCTCTGATATTTGTCTGATGGCAAAGATGTAGCAGAGCTGGAGACAGAAGATCCGTGGATTACGTCAGAGCAAGGGTTTTGTTTTTAATTAAAGATGGAGTCCCTACATGTGTTTTGTGTTTTATTTTTATTAAAAAAAAATTCTGTGTAATGTTTTTTTTTTTTTTATCTGTTTACTAGAAATTCATGGTGGCCATGTGTAGTTTGGCGTGACTCCATGAATTTCAGGCTTAGTGCCAGCTGATAATACAAAGCTGGTATTAACCCCATTATTACCCAGCGTGCCAACCCCCACCAGGGCCGTTGGAAGAGCCAGATAAAGTGCCTGGAAATGGCGCTACGATGAATGCGCCAATTCCAGGGGTGGCTGCAGGCTGCCGTTTTCAGCGTGGGGGGCCCAGAATGCTTGGGCCTTACCATGCTGAGAATCCCAGCCCCCAGCCCCCCCGATCAAAATATGGCGGGAGCCCACGCATTTTTTTTTTTAATTATTTTTTTAAATAATTTAAAAAAAACATTGGGCTTTCCTGACTTTTGATCGCCAGTCAAGGTAAAACCAGGCAGATAAAGCAGACAGCTACGGGCTGCCACCTCTATCTGCGCTGAGAATCAAAATTTCTGCAGAGCGCTATGTCATTTTTGTTTTATTATTTATTTATTTTCACACTTCTATATGTGTGACAGTCCCAACAGCTAATCACAGACGCTGACACAGAGAATGGGCGTCTGTGATTGGCTGCTTGAGTAACCTGAAAGCAGCCCATACATAGTACCATACTAGAATGTATGGGCTGATTGTACATTACTCAAACAGCCAATCACAGACGCCCATCCTCTTTGACAGCATCTGCGATTGACTGTTGGGTCTGTCACATATAGAAGTGTGAAAAGAAAATTTTAAAAATGAATTTTTGATTCTCACCGCAGATAAAGCAGACAGCTACGTACTGCCACCCCCAGCTGCCTGGCTTTACCTTGGCTGGCGATCAAAAGACAGAGAAGCCGAATATTTGTTTTAAACTTACTTAACTTTTTTTTTTCCCGCCATATGTTGATCGCCAGCCAGATAAAACCAGGCAGCTGGAGGCTGGGATTCGCAGCATGGTAAGGCCCAAGCGTTCTTGGCCCTCCACGCTGAAAATCGCAGCCCACAGCCATCCCTGAAAATGGCGCATTCATCATGGCACCATTTCCAGGTGCTTTACCCGGCTCTTCCAGCGGCCCTGGTGGTGAGTGGCACCCTGGGTAATAATAGGGTTAGTACCAGGCCAGCTTTGCCTTATCAGCCGGTACTAAGCCCGAAATTCATGGTTTCACGCCAAATTAGACATAGCCACCATCAATTTCTAGTAAACAGAAAAAAAAAAGACAGAATTTTTTTTTTTTTTTATTAAAAATAAAACACATTTAGGGACTCCATCTTTAATAAAGAAAAATCCTCACTCCCAACGTAATCCATAGGTCTTCTGTCTTCATCTCTCTTAGATCTTTGCCATAAGACAAATATGTCTGCTGACAGATGAGCAGGCACAGAATGACACTGGAGCACTGTTACTGTGTAGTGCAGTGCTATGTTTCTTTTTTTGTCATTTCATGCAGTGTAGAAATCTTGGGAAAAGTGTGGATTGTGCTCTGGAAGTGATCAGTTATAGCTAACTATATAATTTTCTGCAGAGATAAGTACTGTATAGAAGATGTGATATATCGGTCTGCAGTTAAAGAACTTCACCTAGAGACATCACTGGTGAGTACGTGTATTACCTATACACACACACACTGACACTATATACAGAGCTCCTGTGCATAATGTCACTGGTAATCACTCTATTACCTGTACACTGACACTATATACAGAGCTCCTGTGTATAATGTCACTGGTGAACACTGTATTACCTGTACACTGACACCAAACACAGAGCTCCTGTGTATAATGTCACTGGTGATCCCTGTATTTCCTGTACACTGACACTATATACAGAGCTCATATGCATAATGTCACTGGTGATCACTGTATTACCTGTACACTGACACTATATACAGAGCTCCTGTGTATAATGTCACTGGTGAACACTGTATTACCTATACACTGACACCAAACACAGAGCTCCTGTGTATAATGTCACTGGTGATCCCTGTATTTCCTGTACACTGACACTATATACAGAGCTCCTATGCATAATGTCACTGGTGATCACTATATTACCTGTACACTGACACTATATACAGAGCTTCTGTGTATGTCACTGGTGATCACTGTATTACCTCTACACTGACACTATACACAGAGCTCCTGTGTATAATGTCACTGATAATCTCTACATTATCTGTACACTGACTCTATATACAGAGCTCCTGTGTATAATGTCACTGGTGATCACTATATTACCTGTACACTGACACTATATACAGAGCTCCTGTGTATAATGTCACTGATGATCACTGTATTACCTCTACACTGACACTATACACAGAGCTCCTGTGTATAATGTCACTGATAATCTCTACATTATCTGTACACTGACTCTATATACAGAGTTTTTTTACATTTTCATTATCATTCACTATCTGGTGCCATTATGTGCCATGGTCATGGCGTGGCGGTATTTGTCCCTTGTATGTGGTATTATTCAGACAGTCACTATGTTGTGGTAATATGTGGTCTTCTCATGGTGTGGCAGTATATATACCTTGTACTTGGTAGTATTTGATCACTATGTGGTGGTATGTGTTCTGGTCATGGTGTGGCGGTATTTCTCTCTTCTATATGGTATTATTAGTCTAGGTATAGTGGATTGTTGTCAGTCATTTGTTTTTTCGGATATTAAGAATGGGAACATTCTTTATTTGCAATACATATTAAATACTTGGATGTTTAACCTCTCCCTGTGTTGTGACTACTACACAGCAGCAGAGATTTATTGGTTAATAAAGTTGATTCATTTTGAAAGAGTTTGTGGACTTATGTTATTCCTATATACGGTAACTGCATGGTGCTTGTGGGCCCCAAGATTGATTTTTTCCTGGTGGGCCCCAGGTACTCCAGTCCGGCGCTGGTGCCAGACAGTTACCTCCTCATCTGTCCTGCTGCCGGCTGGGAGTCCTGTACAGTGCAGCATGTAGTGTGATGTGAATGCCACACTATGGAGACGCTGCTCCTACTACTGCCAAGTGAGGATCTCACCTCGCCAGTATGGTGCCCTCAGGAGCTCCCACAGGGCATCACAGGCCTTAGTATGAAGCAATACCACAAGTCTTCTAGTATTGCTTCATACTAAGGCCTGTGATGCCCTGTGGGAGCTCCCTGAGGGCACCATACTGTGGAGCTGAGAGCCTCACCTCATGGGGCCCCATGATCTCTATGTACGATCCCTGACTGGGCCCCATGATCTCTATGTACACCGCTGACTGGGCCCCATGATCTCTATGTACGCCGCTGACTGGGCCCCATGATCTCTATGTACACCGCTGACTGGGCCCCATGATCTCTATGTATGCCGCTGACTGGGCCCCATGATCTCTATGTACGCCGCTGACTGGGCCTCATGATCTCTATGTACACCCCTAACCTGATTGGCCCCATGATCTCTATGTACGCCGCTGACTGGGCCCCATGATCTCTATGTACGCCGCTGACTGGGCCCCATGATCTCTATGTACGCCGCTGACTGGGCCCCATGATCTCTATGTACTCCGCTGACTGGGCCCCATGATCTCTATGTACGCCACTGACTGGGCCTCATGATCTCTATGTACACCCCTAACCTGATTGGCCCCATGATCTCTATGTACGCCGCTGACTGGGCCCCATGATCTCTATGTACGCCGCTGACTGGGCCCCATGATCTCTATGTACACCCCTAACCTGATTGGCCCCATGATTTCTGTATACGCCCCTGACTGGACCACATGATTTCTATGTACGATCCCTGACTGGGCCCCATAATCTCTGATCTCTCATGATTTTTTTTTTTATTAAAGATGGAGTCCCTAAATGTATTTTGTGTTTTATTTTTACTGTGTAGTGCGGCACTATGTTGCATTTTGTCATTTCATGCAGTGTAGAAATCTTGGGAAAAGTGTGGCTTGTGCTCTGGAAGTGATCAGTTATAGCTAACTATGTTATTTTCTGCAGAGATAAGTCCTGCATAGAAGATGTGATATATCGGTCTGCAGATAAAGAACTTCACCTAGAGACATCACTGGTGAGTATGTGTATTACCTATACACACACACACTGACACTATATACAGAGCTCCTGTGTATAATGTCACTGGTGATCACTATATTACCTGTACACTGACACTATATACAGAGCTCCTGTGCATAATGTCACTGGTGATCACTGTATTACCTGTACACTGACACTATATACAGAGCTCCTGTGTATAATGTCACTGGTGAACACTGTATTACCTGTACACTATATACAGAGCTCCTGTGTATAATATCAATGGTGATCATTGCATTACCTGTACACTGACACTATATACAGAGCTTCTGTGTATAATGTCACTGGTGATGACTGTATAACCTGTACACTATATACAGAGCTCCTGTGCATAATGTCACTGGTGATCACTGTATAACCTGTACACTGACCCAATATACTGAGCTTTTTTACATTTTTATTATTTTAGCATTATTTGTCACTATGTGGTGGCATTATGTGCTTTGGTCATGACATGACGATACTTGTCCCTTGTATGTGGTATTATTCAGTCACTATGTGGTGGTAATATGTGGTCTCATGGTGTGTCAGTATTTATACCTTGTATCTGGTAGCATTTGATCACTATGTGGTGGTATTATGTGCTTTGGTCATGGTGTGGCGGTATTTGTGCATTGTATGTGGCATTATTTGGGCACTATGTGGTGGTAATATGTGATCTGGTCACGGTGTGGTGGTATTTCTGCCTTCTATCTGGTAATATTGGTCTTGGTAGAGTGGATTGTGGTTGGTCATTTGTTTTATCTGATATCAATAAGGGGAAACCTCTTTATTTCCAATAGATATTAAATATTTGGATGTTTAACCCCTCCCTGCCCTGTGACTATTACACAGCAGCAGAGATGCAGTTACAGAGGTTCACCAGAGAAAGCAAGTTGGCATTTGGTGAGATTTTCACCTCTGTATTTATAAGACAAAACCAGGAGTGGGTGAGAAATGCATAAAACATGACCTCGGATTGCTCCACTCCTGGATTTGTCTTATAAATACAGAGGTAAAAATCTCACCAAATACTCAAAGTGCCACAATCTTCTGACAGTGCGGATTCCACCAATAAATAAGTGATCACCTTCCCAACCTGTGCATCGCTGAGAACTTGTTTTCACCAATAAAAACCCTTTAATGCAAACTACAGTAATTGTACATCGCATTTCTGGTGAGCGCACAGTGATGGGCAGGAGCCGCCAGTATAATGGGTATAACAGCTAACAGGTATTTGCAAATAGCTGAAGGGTGGGTGGGCCCCTGGAGTCAATGTCCCTGGTGGGCCCCAGACACCCCAGCCCCTGATTTGTCACGCACGGACCCGAAGCGACTGTGCACTGCGATACACACATCCTGTTGAAATTTCTGCTGGCGTTTACAAGCCCCAACCCCCCTGGGCCCGGTCGCAGTGACTGCCACTGCGACCGGGGACATTACGCCCCTGGCTACATGAATCATATGTCCCATTTTGGTGCTCCTCACCATTTCCATGCCACAGTCATGCATGCTTCTCTATCACCATAGCATGCTGCAAACAATCAGGATGGCTTCTGCTACATCTCTATATAAAAAGATAGTACATCTGTATTTCTATGATACGTAGAGTGGATGGAAATCATACATCTTGCTAATATTTATTATATTACATTCATCTGATGCTCTGTAGTAACAATGTAAATTAAATTGGCGACTTAGTGCAGTTCTATTACTATTAGTAAATGTGGCACCTTGTGTTCCACAGAATATCTGAATATTACCTGAATATTTAATCTCAGCTAATGTTCATTTATCTCTTAAATATCATTGGTCAGATGCTGATCACATGACCAGTGGTGGTGCATGCATGATGATTCCATATGAAGTGCACTGAGTGACAGTTGGAAGTGACAGTTGGAATTGACCAACAACAGTGGAGGAGATGTCGGCTAACTCTAAGCAAAGCAATAATATGGATATAAAAGAGGAGGAGATTGTGGTGAGGAGAAAAGGAGTGAAGAGACTAAGACCTTCCCATGACACATCTGATGATGAGAGGAAGTCTTCAGTCAACAGGACAAAACCACCAGTCCAGAAGAAAGAAGAAGTAGAGGAGAACGTGGTGAGGAGAGAAGGAGCGAAGAGACTAAGACCTTCCCATGACACATCTGATGATGAGAGGAAGTCTTCAGTCAACAGGACAAAACAACCAGTCCAGAAGAAAGAAGAAGTGGAAGAAAAGGAGAAGGTAGAAAGTCAGAAGATGGGAGCCAAGAAGAGAGGAGCCATCTTCATCTCATCAGGGGACAAAAAGGAGAAGAAAAGAAGAAGGATTACATTAGGACAGAAACCCATGGATCTAAAGCAGAAGGCTGAAGAAGCTGAAGGAAGCAGCGGTGTTCGGCCAACCGGCTCCAAAAGCACAGTCTCTGATACCATCAAGAGGAGATTATTATTCCATCAAGTGCTTGGCCGGGGATGCTATGGAACGGTCCTGCTGGCGGAAGATTCATCTACCCACAAACATTTTGCTGTTAAGATCATCTGCAAAAGAGCCCTGCTTGCTGACGGTGATGAGCGTGTGATGGTGGAACGACGGGTTTTACAGCTGGCATCAGGGAGCCCCTTCCTTGTCCACGCAGACTTTGCATTCCAGACCAAGGTACAGTATTGATTGCTGGATATTAGGAAATGTCACACGTACCACACACTGCTCTGCCTCATGGACCCCACTGATATCATCTTACATTTCAATATAGCATGTCCCAAGGTAACCGCAGACAATAAGATGAATGTGATGACTATACACATGGGATATTGTGGCCCCTACTGTAATCAATAACATTTATGGCGGGGCTTGGTACATTGGGAATCATTTATTAAAACAGCCTTTTTACTTATCCCAGCCAATCACAGAACAGCTTTTACTTTTCCAGGTCAGTTAAAACAACCTTAGCTGAGCTCTAATTGGTTAGTATGGGTAACTAGTTCTCTAGTGAGCAGATTTATTAATGAGGCCCAATGTACCCTGCTTTATAAATGATTGAAAATATTAGATGTCATCATAGAGGTCAATGAACTGTAGAAAATCACTTGCCCGGACCTCATGTTTCTAATTGGGTGACTGGTAATATTTGTATCATTTGCAGCATTAGCTGGGCATTATCTTGTTGTAGGCATCATCGCCATGTAGTAGTCTCTAGCTCATTTCTTTGACACTGTAGAATTTTACATATTATTATCTTGTATAGACATGGGATTTCAGAATAGATTTAATGTATTTGTTATTTTTTGTTATTTCCTGGATGACATTGTATTTTGTGTATACCATGTGGGGGACCCTGTGTACACTATATGTCAGGGCTATTGACTTTTGTGCACTTTATATACAATTTGAGAATGTGTTAATATTTTTGTATACAAGTATTATCTGTATCTTAAAGGCTTTTTTTAATTAATGTTGGGACATTTTTATGCACGTGCATCTACTTGTTTTTCATTGCCATGTTTTCTGTGTATAAATATACTGGAATAAAGTACAAAATCCACTGTCTTGGAGTGAAATTTCTTCTAACCTCACCAACTAATGAAAAAGATGGTATCATATTGACCAGGGGCGAGGTGGGCCAGAGGGGCACATGCCCTCCAAGCCGGTGGCCAAGCAGCTGCTTCTTTACAGACTGCAGGGCGGCCCTGTATCTTTCATTGTGTACATGTGCCAGCTGGGCATCTGCAGCCCAGAACAGCCGGCACAGGCCACGTTCTTATGCCTGCCGGAGAGAAGCTTCAGCCGCTGAGCAGTACGAGAGGGCAGACATCTTTGATTCTTGTAAGGCCACGACCCCACTATCAGTATTTGGTCAGTATTCGGTCAGTATTTTTTCACAGGAGTGGGAGACGAAACCAGGAGTTGGTGATAAATGCAGAATTGGTGACTTGTTTCTATTATACCTTTTCTCTGATTGTTACTGACCTGGTTTTGGTTCCCACCCCTGAGAAAATATACTGACCAAATACTGATAGTGGGGCCGTGGCCTTAGCCTGAGCTCCGGATAGTGGTCAGGACAGGAGATTTATACTTTTTGTAGAGTGTGGAAGTGGCAGGACGCTGCTCACCTCCTGACAAGTCCAGGGTCAGATCCTGAATGTTATCTATGGTCGCTCTGCTGAGGATCAGAAAGATTTATTGTAGCAGATGGACCCTTCAAGCAGGTTGGGGTCGTGCTGTCAGTGTGAGATCATCGGCTCTCGATCTGTATGAATGTTCAAATCACATCGGACCTGAGATCGAGACACTTCAGACCTTACTATACAGACCCCTGCCCCAGACTGATCCTGCACCAGCTACAGGGCCAGAACCGGCATAACCACCCATTGCACCAGGGCAAGTGCCAGGGCCCTGGGCAAGAGGGGGGCCCCACTCACAGTTGGGGACACTGGAACGCTATTGGGCCTGTGAGTTGGGGGGGCCCGGTGTAACCCCCCCGTGCTTTACGGTGTTTGAAATACTCACCTCTCGTCATACCCTGCTGGCCGCAGGTCCAGTCTCCTCTGCGTCTTCTGACTCTGTCACGTCTCAGTGTTGAAGAGACAGGACCTGTAGCCAGCAGGGTATGAGGAGAGGTGAGTATTTTATTATTTATTTTTTATGTATGGAGCCCATTCTCTATGGAGCATTATATGGGGCCCATTCTCTATGGAGCATTATATGGGGCCCATTCTTTATGGAGCATTATATGGGGCCCATTCTCTATGGTGCATTATATGGTGCCCATTCTCTATGGAGCATTATATGGGGCCCATTCTCTATGGAGCATTATATGGGGCCCATTATTCTGTATGGCATATTACATGACGCCCATTATTCTTCATGGAGTAATATATGGGGTCAATTATGGTGTAATGAGCATTATATGGGGTTCATTATTCTGTATAGAGCATTATATGGGGCCTATTATTCTGTATGGAACATTATATGGGGTCCATTATTCAGTATGGAGCCCATTCTATATAGAGAACTATGTGGTGCCCATAATACTGTATGGAGTGCTATGTAGTGCCCATAATACTGTATGGAGGACTATGTGGTGCTCATACTACTGTATGGAGGACTATAATGTACAGTCTAAAATGAAAACTTTTGAATCCCCCCATGACACGCCCCATGCACTGTGAGGATTCGCCGGTTTCTGAGCTATTATGGAATTTACAATAGATATCACTCATGTAATGTAAGAAGTACCGTATTTTTCGGACTATAAGATGCACCGGACCATAAGACGCACCTAGGTTTGAGAGGAGGAAAATAAAAATAAAAAAATTTAAGCCAAAAATGTGTTCCTGATGCACTTTTAAGGGGGAGGGGGTCTTCTGCTGACACTGGTATAGGGGTAATGTCCCCCAATTCTGACAATATCCCCCATCCTGGTATATATGCCCCCCCCCTTCCTTTTATACGTGGTCCCCATCCCCATCCTGGTATGCATGGCACCCCTCATCCCTATCCCGGTATGCATGGCACCCCTCATCCCTATCCCGGTATGCATGGCACCCCTCATCCCTGTCCCGGTATGCATGGCACCCCTCATCCCTGTCCCGGTATGCATGGCACCCCTCATCCCTGTCCCGGTATGCATGGCACCCCTCATCCCTGTATGCATGACACCCCTCATCCTTATCCTGGTATAGTGGTATGCATGGCACCCCTCATCCCTGTCCTGGTATAGTGGTATGCATGGCACCCCTCATCCCTGTCCTGGTATGTATGGCACCTCTAATCCCCATCATGCTGCACATGGCCCCCTCAGCGTTACCCTGGTATGTATGGCCTCCTCATCCCCCATCCTGGTATGCATGGCTCTCTCATCCCCAATCCTGGTATGCATGACTCTCTCATCCCCAATCCTGGTACATATGGCCTCCTCATCCCCCAATCCTGGTATGCATGGTTCCCTCATCCCCCAATCCTGGTATGCATGGTTCCCTCATCCCCCAATCCTGGTATGCATGGTCCCCTCATCCCCCAATCCAGGTATGCATGGTCCCCTCATCCCCCAATCCAGGTATGCATGGTACCCCTCATCCCTATTCTGGTATGCATAGAACCCCACTTTCCTATCCTTGTATGCATGGTATCCCTCACCCCCCAATCCTGGTATGTATGGCACCACTCACCCCCCAATCCTGGTATGTATGGCACCCCTCACCCCCAATCCTGGTTTTCATGGTTCAGTCACCCCCCCAAATCCTGGTATGTATGGCACCCCTCACCCCCCAATCCTGGTATGTATGGCATCCATCACCCCCCAATCCTGGTTTTCATGGTTCAGTCACCCCCCAAATCCTGGTATGCATTGTACCCCTCATCCCCCAATCCTGGTATGCATGGTTCCCTCACACCCCTTTCCTGGTATGTATGGTACCCCTCACCCCCCATTCCTGGTATGTATGGCACCACTCACCCCCCAATCCTGGTATGTATGGCACCCCTCACCCCCAATCCTGGTTTTCATGGTTCAGTCACCCCCCAAATCCTGGTATGTATGGCACCCCTCACCCCCCAATCCTGGTATATATGACACCCCTCACCCCCCAATCCTGGTATGTATGGCACCCCTCACCCCCCAATCCTGGTTTTCATGGTTCAGTCAGCCCCCAAATCCTGGTATGCATTGTACCCCTCACACCCCTTTCCTGGTATGTATGGTACCCTTCACACCCCATTGCTGGTATGTATGGCACCCCTCATCCCTTTCACGGTGCACAGATACAAAAAAATAAACACATACTCACCTTTCTTCCCTGTGCTCCAGCGCTTCTGTATCCTGTTCTGCCGGGGAGCAGTGCGGCGCCAGAGTACGCGTGTGCCCATACCGTGCTGTTCAACGCCATTTTGCTGAAGACACACTGCAAATATGTCTTCAGTAAAATGGCGCCGGATAGAGCTATGCATATGTGCCGATTCCAACGCCTTCACTCCTGCCTTGGTCTCCGGCGAGAAGAGAAGCACCGCTGCAACGCTCCTCCCGGTCAGGTAAGTATAGCGCCGGAGATCGCGGTATGTGTTCAGTGTCTACGCATACCGCAATCTCCGGCGCCATACACACTCCTCTTACCTGTAACGTAATGGGTTCTTCTGTCTAGAGCCAGACTGCGCAGGCATGTAGCGCTTGCCAAGTCTTTAAAGGCTTCAGACAGAGGGAGGCTTGTAGTGTTATATTATATATACAGTACAGACCAAAAGTTTATTTAAAGATTTTTCTGTATTTTCATGACTCTGAAAATTGTACATTCACACTGAAGGCATCAAAAGTATGAATTAACACATGTGGAATTATATACTTAACAAAAAAGTGTGAAACAACTGAAAATATGTCTTATATTCTAGGTTCTTCAAAGTAGCCACCTTTTGCTTTGATGACTGCTTTGCACACTCTTGGCATTCTCTTGATGAGCTTCAAGAGGGAGTCACCGGAAATGGTCTTCCAACAATCTTGAAGGAGTTCCCAGAGATGCTTAGCACTTGTTGGCCTTTTTACCTTCACTCTGCGGTCCAGCTCACCCCAAACCATCTCGATTGGGTTCAGGTCTGGTGACTGTGGAGGCCAGGTCATCTGGCGTAGCCCCCCATCACTCTCCTTCTTGGTCAAATAGCCCTTACACAGCCTGGAGGTGTGTTTGGGGTCATTGTCCTGTTGAAAAATAAATGATGGTCCAACTAAACGCAAACCGGATGGAATAGCATGCCGCTGCAAGATGCTGTGGTAGCCATGCTGGTTCAGTATGCCTTAAATTTAGAATAAATCCCCAACAGTGTCACCAGCAAAGCACCCCCACACCATCACACCTCCTCCTCCATGCTTCACGGTGGGAACCAGGCATGTAGAGTCCATGCGTTCACCTTTTCTGCGTCGCACAAAAACACAGTGGTTGGAACCAAAGATCTCAAATTTGGACTTATCAGACCAAAGCACAGATTTCCACTGGTCTAATGTCCATTCCTTGTGTTCCTTATCCCAAACAAGTCTCTTCTGCTTGTTGTCTGTCCTTAGCAGTGGTTTCCTAGCAGCTATTTTACCATGAAGGCCTGCTGCACAAAGTCTCCTCTTAACAGTTGTTGTAGAGATGTGTCTGCTGCTAGAACTCTGTGTGGCATTGACCTGGTCTCTAATCTGAGCTGCTGTTAACCTGCGATTTCTGAGGCTGGTGACTCGGATAAACTTATCCTCAGAAGCAGAGGTGACTCTTGGTCTTCCTTTCCTGGGGCGGTCCTCATGTGAGCCAGTTTCTTTGTTTTCTTGATGGGTTTTGCAACTGCACTTGGGGATACATTCAAAGTTTTCCCAATTTTTCGGACTGACAGACCTTCATTTCTTAAAGTAATGATGGCCACTCGTTTTTCTTTACTTAGAATTTGTATTATGGTAAGAAAAAAGCAGCTAACAGTCTATTCAGTAGGACTATCAGCTGTGTATCCAGCTGATTTCTGCACAACACAACTGATGGTCCCAACCCCATTTATAAGGTAAGAAATCCCACTTACTAAACCTGACAGGGCACACCTGTGAAGTGAAAACCATTTCCGGTGACTACCTCTTGAAGCTCATCAAGAGAATGCCAAGAGTGTGCAAAGCAGTCATCAAAGCAAAAGGTGGCTACTTTGAAGAACCTAGAATATAAGACATATTTTCAGTTGTTTCACACTTTTTTGTTAAGTATATGATTCCACATGTGTTAATTCATAGTTTTGATGCCTTCAGTGTGAATGTACAATATTCATAGTTATGAAGATACAGAAAAAGCTTTAAATGAGAAGGTGTGTCCAAACTTTTGGTCTGTACTGTATATATATATGTGACTACTATGTCTCTATAAATGTGATACTCATGTGTTTGTGATCCTCCATTGCTATACTCTGTATGATTGTCTTTTAATTTTTGCAATATTTAATAGAGATTTATTTTAGCGGCAATAAGCGCCTATTGTTTCATTTTGGTGGTATCTATAGTTTTGGTGTTGCCTGTAGTGATAAAGTCTTGGATTACTCATGCTCCTTATGTTGGTAGTCATATATATGACAGTGTATCTACTGTAAAACATCTGATGTCTGTATCACAGTATTTGATATACCAGTCACATATTATTGGCTGGCAAATTTTAGCCTGGGGGGCAAGCACAATGCAGCGGCCCATGAGTGTCGCGGCCATCCTTAGGCTTGAGTTTCATGTAGCACCTGATGAGTATAGCATGTGTGCGACCAAGGTACATCTGCTAACAACCCATTTCATAAAGATCACAGCTTTTTTCAGCTGTAGTGGTAGAAATTAATTACAAATGGTTCACTTATTGTTAATGGCTGCACAGTTTTTGCAAAAGCATGCGGCCATTACCAAGAAACAAGCAATTTGCACTTAATATCTAATCATATAGTGGAAAAACAGTAGTTAAATGATTGGCAGTCAGCTCCTGTGCTTGGTTTGCACAGTCATGCTGAAAGAGTCCTATTAAAAGCCTAACTATAGCTTCCAAATTAGTTTTACATGTTGGATAAACCCTTTATTTGTCCTGCTTATTCTTTTCTTTTAAACATCTTTTTATTAAGGTTTTTTTTAAAGAAGGTTAACAATTGAACAAAGAAAAGTCACATTGTTAATGAAACAAATCAAAGATAACGATATCACATAGATTATAAGAGCAGAAATTGACCAGACTGCATAAATTTCAGCCAAACATTGACACGTTTCGGAAGAGAGAAAAAATATAAGAGAGAGGTTCAATTCTTTTGAACATGTCGTAGTACAAAATTGGGGTCAAATAACATGTTATCATATTCAAGAAGGTTTATTGTGATATCCTGGAAATAAAAACTTCAGAAGAGAAAAAGAAAAAAAAACCTGGAGAAGGGGGGAAGGTTGAAAGGGAAGTGGGATGAACGGGGAGATGAGATGGAGGGGGGGGGACTACAAAGATATAGATGATGGGGGGGGGGGGGAGTTGGGATTAGAATGGTCTAGCGATCTGAGTATTTTAGGTTAGTATTGTGCGGTCTGTAATATATTTGTGCCAGGGACGCCATATCAACGAGAATTGTTTATGCCTTTTTTCATCCCAACTAGCCAATTCTTCTAGCCTGTATACTTGTTCAACCTTCATTTCCCAGAGTGAGATATTTGGGGTCTTCGCAGATTTCCATAAGGATGTCACAAGTAACTTAGCCGAGGCCAGGAGCTGTCTAAGAAGGGTTAATTTTATTTTAGGGAAGTTATCTAGGAACAGAAACAGAAGGCAGATCTCCGGCGAGGTCAAGAGTTGCAAGTTTAAAATTGTATTAATACTTTGAATTATTTTTGTCCAGAAGGGCTTAATCAATGTACAGTTCCACCACATGTGGAGCATAGTGCCCACATCAGAAGAGCATCTCCAGCAGTTAGGATCAAGTCCTTTGTAACATTTCTGAAGTTTTGATGGAGTCATATACCACCTGGAGAGAACTTTATAGCCATTCTCTTGTACTCTAACACATCTAGAGGAGACTTTAGGTGCTAGTAGTCATCTTTTAATTTCAGATGGGGTGAAAGGCCTATTCAGATCCTGTTCCCACTTCATTACATATGGCAGTTTCTTAGGGGTTCTGGCTAGGCATAATTGTTTTTGTAGAGCTGATAACGTTCTTTTTTGGGTTTTTTTTGCAGCTATAAGTTTTTCAAAATCAGTCATTTCCCTAATATAATTTGGAGTTTTAAAGACTAGTTTTAAGTTAGACATAAATTTCTGGTACATAAAGGGGTGAAAAGAGATAGTATCTAGCATTTGATTGAGTTCTGCCAAGCAGGGCATGACCCCATTATCTGTAATTTTTTGGAGTGGTGTTATCAAGTTGCGAATTGAGTTGTGTATTGTGGCATTATGGGCTGGAGAAAGGAGAGAACTAGGTCTGTAACTTGTAGGAGAGGGGAGGGAAACGGGGAGCATATTTGTCTTATATGGGGATTGGACCAGATTTTAAAAGTAGTGGCGGTGAAAGGGTTTTTAATTGATGTATACCTAGTACTACTTGAGGGCGTGAGGATGAGCTGTCTAAGGGGGAATTTAAGGATTGTTTCTTCTACTTTAATCCATTGCTTCTGTGGTGGGAGCCTGATCCATCCACGACTCTTTGGAGATGAGTGGCTTGTTGAAGTATCTTTAGATCTGGCAGATCTATACCTCCTTCAGAGTGTGGGAGGGATAATATTTGTAAGGGAAGTCTGGGTTTTTGGTTGTGCCACAGAAAACGGCTGAGGAGTTTTCGTATGTCAATGAAAAAAGAATTAGGTAGGTGGATTGGAAGGGCTTGCACTAGATAAGTTATTTTTGGCCATATCATACATTTAAGGAGATTTTTCCTACCCAACCAGGAGATGTATGAGATATTCCAGTTGGGGGTAAGTTTCTGGATTTTCTGCAATAGCGGTGGGAAGTTTAACTTATAAAGTTCTTGTAGGTTTGGAGAAATCTCAACTCCCAAGAAACGTATTGATGGGGGGGACCAGGTAAAGGGGGACCCGATTGCCATTTGTGTTTTTTGTGGTTCTGGGATATTTATATTTAAGACTTGAGATTTGCTAAGATTCACCTTAAAATTTGATAGTGCACCGTATTCCTTGAGTAATGTCAGGATAACTGGGACAGATATTCTCGGGTTAGAGGTCATGATCAGTAGATCGTCTGCGTATGCTGCGATTTTATGTTCAGTACCAGCTGATTTGATGCCAACGATCCTCCCCTCCTCTCTGAGCTTTTGTAGTAAAGGTTCTAGTGTAAGAATAAAAAGGAGAGGGGAAAGCAGGCATCCCTGCCTGGTGCCGTTAGAAATATTAAAAGATGAAGACATAACATGAGAGAGGATTAGATACACTGCTCAGCAGACAGTATCACACCGGATAGGATTAGATACACAGCTCAGCAGACAGTATCACACAGGAGAGGATTAGATACACTGCTCAGCAGACAGTATCACACAGGAGAGGATTAGATACATAGCTCAGCAGACAGTATCACACAGGAGAGGATTAGATACACAGCTCAGCAGACAGTATCACACAGGAGATGATTAGATACACAGCTCAGCAGACAGTATCACACAGGAGAGGATTAGATACACAGCTCAGCAGACAGTATCACACAGGAGAGGATTAGATACACAGCTCAGCAGACAGTATCACACAGGAGATGATTAGATACACAGCTCAGCAGACAGTATCACACCGGATAGGATTAGATACACAGCTCAGCAGACAGTATCACACAGGAGAGGATTAGATACACTGCTCAGCAGACAGTATCACACAGGAGAGGATTAGATACATAGCTCAGCAGACAGTATCACACAGGAGAGGATTAGATACACAGCTCAGCAGACAGTATCACACAGGAGATGATTAGATACACAGCTCAGCAGACAGTATCACACAGGAGAGGATTAGATACACAGCTCAGCAGACAGTATCACACAGGAGAGGATTAGATACACAGCTCAGCAGACAGTATCACACAGGAGATGATTAGATACACAGCTCAGCAGACAGTATCACACAGGAGAGGATTAGATACACAGCTCAGCAGACAGTATCACACCGGATAGGATTAGATACACAGCTCAGCAGACATTATCACACAGGAGGGGATTAGATACACAGCTCAGCAGACAGTATCACACAGGAGAGGATTAGATACACAGCTCAGCAGACAGTATCACACAGGAGAGGATTAGATACACAGCTCAGCAGACAGTATCACACAGGAGAGGATTAGATACACAGCTCAGCAGACAGTATCACACAGGAGATGATTAGATACACAGCTCAGCAGACAGTATCACACAGGACAGGATTAGATACACGGCTCAGCAGACAGTATCACACAGGAGAGGATTAGATACACAGCTCAGCAGACAGTATCACACAGGAGAGGATTAGATACACAGCTCAGCAGACAGTATCACACAGGACAGGATTAGATACACAGCTCAGCAGACAGTATCACACAGGAGAGGATTAGATACACAGCTCAGCAGACAGTATCACACAGGAGATGATTAGATACACAGCTCAGCAGACAGTATCACACAGGAGAGGATTAGATACACAGCTCAGCAGACAGTATCACACCGGATAGGATTAGATACACAGCTCAGCAGACATTATCACACAGGAGGGGATTAGATACACAGCTCAGCAGACAGTATCACACAGGAGAGGATTAGATACACAGCTCAGCAGACAGTATCACACAGGAGAGGATTAGATACACAGCTCAGCAGACAGTATCACACCGGATAGGATTAGATACACAGCTCAGCAGACAGTATCACACCGGATAGGATTAGATACACAGCTCAGCAGACATTATCACACAGGAGGGGATTAGATACACAGCTCAGCAGACAGTATCACACAGGAGAGGATTAGATACACAGCTCAGCAGACAGTATCACACCGGATAGGATTAGATACACAGCTCAGCAGACAGTATCACACAGGATAGGATTAGATACACAGCTCAGCAGACAGTATAACACAGGATAGGATTAGATACACAGCTCAGCAGACAGTATCACACAGGATAGGATTAGATACACAGCTCAGCAGACAGTATCACACAGAATAGGATTAGATACACAGCTCAGCAGACAGTATCACACCGGATAGGATTAGATACACAGCTCAGCAGACAGTATCACACAGGATAGGATTAGATACACAGCTCAGCAGACAGTATCACACCGGATAGGATTAGATACACAGCTCAGCAGACAGTATCACACCGGATAGGATTAGATACACAGCTCAGCAGACAGTATCACACCGGATAGGATTAGATACACAGCTCAGCAGACAGTATCACACCGGATAGGATTAGATACACAGCTCAGCAGACAGAATCACACCGGATAGGATTAGATACACAGCTCAGCAGACAGTATCACACCGAATAGGATTAGATACACAGCTCAGCAGACAGTATCACACCGAATAGGATTAGATACACAGCTCAGCAGACAGTATCACACAGGAGAAGATTAGATACACAGCTCAGCAGACAGTATCACACAGGAGAGGATTAGAAACACTGCTCAGCAGACAGTATCACACAGGAGAGGATTAGATACAATGCTCAGCAGACAGAATCACACAGGAGAGGATTAGATACACGGCTCAGCAGATGGTATCACACAGGAGAGGATTAGAGATACAGCTCAGCAGACAGTATCACACAGGAGAGGATTAGATACACGGCTCAGCAGACAGTATGACACAGGAGAGGATTAGATACACGGCTCAGCAGACAGTATCACACAGGAGAGGATTAGATACACAGCTCAGCAGACAGTATCACACAGGAGAGGATTAGATACACGGCTCAGCAGACAGTATGACACAGGAGAGGATTAGATACACGGCTCAGCAGACAGTATCATACAGGGTAGGATTAGATACACAGCTCAGCAGACAGTATCACACCGGATAGGATTAGATACACAGCTCAGCAGACAGTATCACACTGGATAGGATTAGATACACAGCTCAGCAGACAGTATCAGACCGAATAGGATTAGATACACAGCTCAGCAGACAGTATCACACCGAATAGGATTAGATACACAGCTCAGCAGACAGTATCACACAGGAGAAGATTAGATACACGGCTCAGCAGACAGTATCACACAGGAGAGGATTAGATACACAGCTCAGCAGACAGTATCACACAGGAGAGGAATAGATACACGGCTCAGCAGACAGTATCACACAGGATAGGTTTAGATACACAGCTCAGCAGACAGTATCACACAGGATAGGATTAGATACACAGCTCAGCAGACAGTATCACACAGGAGGGGATTAGATACACAGCTCAGCAGACAGTATCACACAGGAGAGGATTAGATACACGGCTCAGCAGACAGTATGACACAGGAGAGGATTAGATACACGGCTCAGCAGACAGTATCATACAGGGTAGGATTAGATACACAGCTCAGCAGACAGTATCACACAGGAGTGGATTAGATACACGGCTCAGCAGATAGTATCACACCGGATAGGATTAGATACACAGCTCAGCAGACAGTATCACACCGGATAGGATTAGATACACAGCTCAGCAGACAGTATCACACAGGAGGGGATTAGATACACAGCTCAGCAGACAGTATCACACAGGAGAGGATTAGATACACAGCTCAGCAGACAGTATCACACAGGAGAGGATTAGATACACAGCTCAGCAGACAGTATCACACAGGAGAAGATTAGATACACTGCTCAGCAGACAGTATCACACAGGAGAGGATTAGATACACAGCTCAGCAGACAGTATCACACCGGATAGGATTAGATACACAGCTCAGCAGACAGTATCACACAGGATAGGATTAGATACACAGCTCAGCAGACAGTATCACACAGGATAGGATTAGATACACAGCTCAGCAGACAGTATCACACAGGATAGGATTAGATACACAGCTCAGCAGACAGTATCACACAGGATAGGATTAGATACACAGCTCAGCAGACAGTATCACACCGGATAGGATTAGATACACAGCTCAGCAGACAGTATCACACAGGATAGGATTAGATACACAGCTCAGCAGACAGTATCACACCGGATAGGATTAGATACACAGCTCAGCAGACAGTATCACACCGGATAGGATTAGATACACAGCTCAGCAGACAGTATCACACCGGATAGGATTAGATACACAGCTCAGCAGACAGTATCACACCGGATAGGATTAGATACACAGCTCAGCAGACAGAATCACACCGGATAGGATTAGATACACAGCTCAGCAGACAGTATCACACCGAATAGGATTAGATACACAGCTCAGCAGACAGTATCACACCGAATAGGATTAGATACACAGCTCAGCAGACAGTATCACACAGGAGAAGATTAGATACACAGCTCAGCAGACAGTATCACACAGGAGAGGATTAGAAACACTGCTCAGCAGACAGTATCACACAGGAGAGGATTAGATACAATGCTCAGCAGACAGAATCACACAGGAGAGGATTAGATACACGGCTCAGCAGATGGTATCACACAGGAGAGGATTAGAGATACAGCTCAGCAGACAGTATCACACAGGAGAGGATTAGATACACGGCTCAGCAGACAGTATGACACAGGAGAGGATTAGATACACGGCTCAGCAGACAGTATCACACAGGAGAGGATTAGATACACAGCTCAGCAGACAGTATCACACAGGAGAGGATTAGATACACGGCTCAGCAGACAGTATGACACAGGAGAGGATTAGATACACGGCTCAGCAGACAGTATCATACAGGGTAGGATTAGATACACAGCTCAGCAGACAGTATCACACCGGATAGGATTAGATACACAGCTCAGCAGACAGTATCACACTGGATAGGATTAGATACACAGCTCAGCAGACAGTATCAGACCGAATAGGATTAGATACACAGCTCAGCAGACAGTATCACACCGAATAGGATTAGATACACAGCTCAGCAGACAGTATCACACAGGAGAAGATTAGATACACGGCTCAGCAGACAGTATCACACAGGAGAGGATTAGATACACAGCTCAGCAGACAGTATCACACAGGAGAGGAATAGATACACGGCTCAGCAGACAGTATCACACAGGATAGGTTTAGATACACAGCTCAGCAGACAGTATCACACAGGATAGGATTAGATACACAGCTCAGCAGACAGTATCACACAGGAGGGGATTAGATACACAGCTCAGCAGACAGTATCACACAGGAGAGGATTAGATACACGGCTCAGCAGACAGTATGACACAGGAGAGGATTAGATACACGGCTCAGCAGACAGTATCATACAGGGTAGGATTAGATACACAGCTCAGCAGACAGTATCACACAGGAGTGGATTAGATACACGGCTCAGCAGATAGTATCACACCGGATAGGATTAGATACACAGCTCAGCAGACAGTATCACACCGGATAGGATTAGATACACAGCTCAGCAGACAGTATCACACCGAATAGGATTAGATACACAGCTCAGCAGACAGTATCACACGGAATAGGATTAGATACACAGCTCAGCAGACAGAATCACACAGGAGAAGATTAGATACACAGCTCAGCAGACAGTATCACACAGGAGAAGATTAGATACACAGCTCAGCAGACAGTATCACACAGGAGAGGATTAGATACACAGCTCAGCAGACAGTATCACACAGGAGAGGATTAGATACAATGCTCAGTAGACAGTATCACACAGGAGAGGATTAGATACACGGCTCAGCAGACAGTATCACACAGGAGAGGATTAGATACACGGCTCAGCAGACAGTATCACACAGGAGAGGATTAGATACACGGCTCAGCAGATGGTATCACACAGGAGAGGATTAGAGATACAGCTCAGCAGACAGTATGACACAGGAGAGGATTAGATACACGGCTCAGCAGACAGTATGACACAGGAGAGGATTAGATACACGGCTCAGCAGACAGTATCACACAGGAGAGGATTAGATACATAGCTCAGCAGACAGTATCACACAGGAGAGGATTAGATACACGGCTCAGCAGACAGTATGACACAGGAGAGGATTAGATACACGGCTCAGCAGACAGTATCATACAGGGTAGGATTAGATACACAACTCAGCAGACAGTATCACACAGGAGAGGATTAGATACACGGCTCAGCAGATAGTATCACACAGGATAGGATTAGATACACAGCTCAGCAGACAGTATCACACAGGACAGGATTAGATACACAGCTCAGCAGACATTATCACACAGGAGAGGATTAGATACACAGCTCAGCAGACAGTATCACACAGGACAGGATTAGATACACAGCTCAGCAGACATTATCACACAGGAGGGGATTAGATACATACACAGCTCAGCAGACAGTATCACACAGGACAGGATTAGATACATAGCTCAGCAGACGGTATCACACAGGAGAGGATTAGATACACGGCTCAGCAGACAGTATCACACAGGAGGGGATTAGATACACAGCTCAGCAGACAGTATCACACAGTATAAGATTAGATACACAGCTCAGCAGACAGTACCACACAGTATAAGATTAGATACACTGCTCAGCAGACAGTATCACACAGGAGAGGATTAGATACACAGCTCAGCAGACAGTATCAAACAGGAGGGGATTAGATACACAGCTCAGAAGACAGTATCACACAGTATAAGATTAGATACACTGCTCAGCAGATTATCACAGCATAGGATTAGATACACAGCTCAGCAGACAGTATCACACCGGATAGGATTAGATACACAGCTCAGCAGACAGTATCGCAGAGGAGAGGATTAGATACACAGCTCAGCAGACGGTATCGCACAGGAGAGGATTAGATACACAGCTCAGCAGACAGTATCACACAGGAGATGATTAGATACACAGCTCAGCAGACAGTATCACACAGGAGAGGATTAGATACACAGCTCAGCAGACAGTATCGCAGAGGAGAGGATTAGATACACAGCTCAGCAGACGGTATCGCACAGGAGAGGATTAGATACACGGCTCCACAGACAGTATCACACAGGAGAGGATTAGATACATAGCTCAGCAGATGGTATCACACAGGAAAGGATTAGATACACGTCTCAGCAGACAGTATCACACAGGATAGGATTAGATGCACAGCTCAGCAGACAGTATCACACAGGAGAGGATTAGATACACAGCTCAGCTTACAGTATCACATAGGACAGGATTAGATACACAGTTCATCAGACAGTATCACACAGGAGTGGATTAGATACACGGCTCAGCAGACAGTATCACGAAAGATAGGATTAGATACACAGTTCATCAGACAGTATCACACAGGAGACGATTAGATACACAGCTCAGCAGACAGTATCACACATTACATGATTAGATACACAGCTCAGCAGACAGTATCACACAGGATGGGATTAGATACACGGCTCAGCAGACAGTATCACACAGGAGAGGATTAGATACACAGCTCAGCAGACAGTAACGCACAGGAGAGGATTAGATACACAGCTCAGCACACAGTATCACACAGGAGAGGATTAGATACACGGCTCAGCAGACAGTATCACACAGGAGAGGATTAGATACACAGCTCAGCAGACAGTATCACACAGGATAGGATTAGATACACTGCTCTGCAGATAGTATCACACAGGATAGGATTAGATACACGGCTTAGCAGACAGTATCACACAGGAGAGGATTAGATACACGGCTCAGCAGACAGTATCACATAGGATAGGATTAGACACACAGCTCAGCAGACAGTATCACACAGGAGAGGATTAGATACATAGCTCAGCAGACGGTATCACACAGGACAGGTTTAGATATACAGCTCAGCAGACAGTATCACACAGTAGGGGATTAGATACACAGCTCAGCAGACAGTACCACACAGTATAAGATTAGATACACTGCTCAGCAGACAGTATCACACAGGAGAGGATTAGATACACAGCTCAGCAGACAGTATCACACAGGAGGGGATTAGATACACAGCTCAACAGACAGTATCACACAGTATAAGATTAGATACACTGCTCAGCAGACTATCACACAGCATAGGATTAGATACACGGCTCAGCAGACAGTATCACACAGGAGAGGATTAGATACACAGCTCAGCAGACAGTATCACACAGGAGGGGATTAGATACACAGCTCAGGAGACAGTATCACACTGTATAAGATTAGATACACTGCTCAGCAGACAGTATCACACAGGAGAGGATTAGATACACAGCTCAGCAGACAGTATCACACAGGATAGGATTAGATACACAGCTCAGCAGACAGTATCACACCGGATAGGATTAGATACACTGCTCAGCAGACAGTATCACACAGGAGAGGATTAGATACACAGCTCAGCAGACAGTACCACACCGGATAGGATTAGATACACAGCTCAGCAGACAGTATCACACCGGATAGGATTAGATACACAGCTCAGCAGACAGTATCACACCGGATAGGATTAGATACACAGCTCAGCAGACAGTATCACACCGGATAGGATTAGATACACAGCTCAGCAGACAGTATCACACCGAATAGGATTAGATACACAGCTCAGCAGACAGTATCACACCGAATAGGATTAGATACACAGCTCAGCAGACAGTATCACACAGGAGAAGATTAGATACACAGCTCAGCAGACAGTATCACACAGGAGAGGATTAGTTACAAGGCTCAGCAGATGGTATCACACAGGAGAGGATTAGATACACGGCTCAGCAGACAGTATCACACAGGAGAGGATTAGATACACGGCTCAGCAGATGGTATCACACAGGAGAGGATTAGAGATACAGCTCAGCAGACAGTATCACACAGGAGAGGATTAGATACACGGCTCAGCAGACAGTATGACACAGGAGAGGATTAGATACACGGCTCAGCAGACAGTATCACACAGGAGAGGATTAGATACACAGCTCAGCAGACAGTATCACACAGGAGAGGATTAGATACACGGCTCAGCAGACAGTATCACACAGGTGAGGATTAGATACACAGCTCAGCAGACAGTATCACACAGGAGAGGATTAGATACACGGCTCAGCAGACAGTATGACACAGGAGAGGATTAGATACACAGCTCAGCAGACAGTATCATACAGGGTAGAATTAGATACACAGCTCAGCAGACAGTATCACACCGGATAGGATTAGATACACAGCTCAGCAGACAGTATCACACTGGATAGGATTAGATACACAGCTCAGCAGACAGTATCACACCGAATAGGATTAGATACACAGCTCAGCAGACAGTATCACACCGAATAGGATTAGATACACAGCTCAGCAGACAGTATCACACAGGAGAAGATGAGATACACGGCTCAGCAGACAGTATCACACAGGAGAGGATTAGATACACAGCTCAGCAGACAGTATCACACAGGAGAGGATTAGATACACTGCTCAGCAGACAGTATGACACAGGAGAGGATTAGATACACGGCTCAGCAGACAGTATCATACAGGGTAGGATTAGATACACAGCTCAGCAGACAGTATCACACAGGAGTGGATTAGATACACGGCTCAGCAGATAGTATCACACCGGATAGGATTAGATACACAGCTCAGCAGACAGTATCACACCGGATAGGATTAGATACACAGCTCAGCAGACAGTATCACACCGAATAGGATTAGATGCACAGCTCAGCAGACAGTATCACACCGAATAGGATTAGATACACAGCTCAGCAGACAGTATCACACAGGAGAAGATTAGATACACAGCTCAGCAGACAGTATCACACAGGAGAAGATTAGATACACAGCTCAGCAGACAGTATCACACAGGAGAGGATTAGATACACGGCTCAGCACACAGTATCACACAGGAGAGGATTAGAAACACTGCTCAGCAGACAGTATCACACAGGAGAGGATTAGATACAATGCTCAGTAGACAGTATCACACAGGAGAGGATTAGATACACGGCTCAGCAGACAGTATCACACAGGAGAGGATTAGATACACGGCTCAGCAGACAGTATCACACAGGAGAGGATTAGATACACGGCTCAGCAGATGGTATCACACAGGAGAGGATTAGAGATACAGCTCATCAGACAGTATCACACAGGAGAGGATTAGATACACGGCTCAGCAGACAGTATGACACAGGAGAGGATTAGATACACGGCTCAGCAGACAGTATCACACAGGAGAGGATTAGATACATAGCTCAGCAGACAGTATCACACAGGAGAGGATTAGATACACGGCTCATCAGACAGTATGACACAGGAGAGGATTAGATACACGGCTCAGCAGACAGTATCACACAGGAGAGGATTAGATACACAGCTCAGCAGACAGTATCACACAGGAGAGGATTAGATACACGGCTCAGCAGACAGTATCACACAGGAGAGGATTAGATACACAGCTCAGCAGACAGTATCACACAGGAGAGGATTAGATATACGGCTCAGCAGACAGTATGACACAGGAGAGGATTAGATACACGGCTCAGCAGACAGTATCATACAGGGTAGAATTAGATACACAGCTCAGCAGACAGTATCACACCGGATAGGATTAGATACACAGCTCAGCAGACAGTATCACACTGGATAGGATTAGATACACAGCTCAGCAGACAGTATCACACCGAATAGGATTAGATACACAGCTCAGCAGACAGTATCACACCGAATAGGATTAGATACACAGCTCAGCAGACAGTATCACACAGGAGAAGATTAGATACACGGCTCAGCAGACAGTATCACACAGGAGAGGATTAGATACACAGCTCAGCAGACAGTATCACACAGGAGAGGATTAGATACACGGCTCAGCAGACAGTATGACACAGGAGAGGATTAGATACACGGCTCAGCAGACAGTATCATACAGGGTAGGATTAGATACACAGCTCAGCAGACAGTATCACACAGGAGTGGATTAGATACACGGCTCAGCAGATAGTATCACACCGGATAGGATTAGATACACAGCTCAGCAGACAGTATCACACCGGATAGGATTAGATACACAGCTCAGCAGACAGTATCACACCGAATAGGATTAGATACACAGCTCAGCAGACAGTATCACACCGAATAGGATTAGATACACAGCTCAGCAGACAGTATCACACAGGAGAAGATTAGATACACAGCTCAGCAGACAGTATCACACAGGAGAAGATTAGATACACAGCTCAGCAGACAGTATCACACAGGAGAGGATTAGATACACGGCTCAGCACACAGTATCACACAGGAGAGGATTAGAAACACTGCTCAGCAGACAGTATCACACAGGAGAGGATTAGATACAATGCTCAGCACACAGTATCACACAGGAGAGGATTAGAAACAATGCTCAGTAGACAGTATCACACAGGAGAGGATTAGATACACAGCTCAGCAGACAGTATCACACAGGAGAGGATTAGATACACGGCTCAGCAGACAGTATGACACAGGAGAGGATTAGATACACGGCTCAGCAGACAGTATCACACAGGAGAGGATTAGATACATAGCTCAGCAGACAGTATCACACAGGAGAGGATTAGATACACTGCTCAGCAGACAGTATGACACAGGAGAGGATTAGATACACGGCTCAGCAGACAGTATCATACAGGGTAGGATTAGATACACAACTCAGCAGACAGTATCACACAGGAGAGGATTAGATACACGGCTCAGCAGATAGTATCACACAGGATAGGATTAGATACACAGCTCAGCAGACAGTATCACACAGGACAGGATTAGATACACAGCTCAGCAGACATTATCACACAGGAGGGGATTAGATACATACACAGCTCAGCAGACAGTATCACACAGGACAGGATTAGATACATAGCTCAACAGACGGTATCACACAGGAGAGGATTAGATACACGGCTCAGCAGACAGTATCACACAGGAGGGGATTAGATACACAGCTCAGGAGACAGTATCACACAGTATAAGATTAGATACACTGCTCAGCAGACAGTATCACACAGGATAGGATTAGATACACAGCTCAGCAGACAGTATCACACCGGATAGGATTAGATACACTGCTCAGCAGACAGTATCACACAGGAGAGGATTAGATACACAGCTCAGCAGACAGTACCACACAGGATAGGATTAGATACACAGCTCAGCAGACAGTATCACACCGGATAGGATTAGATACACTGCTCAGCAGACAGTATCACACAGGAGAGGATTAGATACACAGCTCAGCAGACAGTACCACACCGGATAGGATTAGATACACAGCTCAGCAGACAGTATCACACCGGATAGGATTAGATACACAGCTCAGCAGACAGTATCACACCGGATAGGATTAGATACACAGCTCAGCAGACAGTATCACACCGAATAGGATTAGATACACAGCTCAGCAGACAGTATCACACCGAATAGGATTAGATACACAGCTCAGCAGACAGTATCACACAAGAGAAGATTAGATACACAGCTCAGCAGACAGTATCACACAGGAGAGGATTAGTTACAAGGCTCAGCAGATGGTATCACACAGGAGAGGATTAGATACACGGCTCAGCAGACAGTATCACACAGGAGAGGATTAGATACACGGCTCAGCAGACAGTATCACACCGGATAGGATTAGATACACTGCTCAGCAGACAGTATCACACAGGAGAGGATTAGATACACAGCTCAGCAGACAGTACCACACCGGATAGGATTAGATACACAGCTCAGCAGACAGTATCACACCGGATAGGATTAGATACACAGCTCAGCAGACAGTATCACACCGGATAGGATTAGATACACAGCTCAGCAGACAGTATCACACCGAATAGGATTAGATACACAGCTCAGCAGACAGTATCACACCGAATAGGATTAGATACACAGCTCAGCAGACAGTATCACACAAGAGAAGATTAGATACACAGCTCAGCAGACAGTATCACACAGGAGAGGATTAGTTACAAGGCTCAGCAGATGGTATCACACAGGAGAGGATTAGATACACGGCTCAGCAGACAGTATCACACAGGAGAGGATTAGAGATACAGCTCAGCAGACAGTATCACACAGGAGAGGATTAAATACACGGCTCAGCAGACAGTATCACACAGGATAGGATTAGATACACGGCTCAGCAGACAGTATCACACAGGAGAGGATTAGATACACAGCTCAGCAGACAGTATGACACAGGAGAGGATTAGATACACGGCTCAGCAGACAGTATCACACAGGAGAGGATTAGATGCACAGCTCAGCAGACAGTATCACACAGGAGAGGATTAGATACACAGCTCAGCTTACAGTATCACATAGGACAGGATTAGATACACAGTTCATCAGACAGTATCACACAGGAGTGGATTAGATACACGGCTCAGCAGACAGTATCACGAAAGATAGGATTAGATACACAGTTCATCAGACAGTATCACACAGGAGACGATTAGATACACAGCTCAGCAGACAGTATCACACATTACATGATTAGATACACAGCTCAGCAGACAGTATCACACAGGATGGGATTAGATACAAGGCTCAGCAGACAGTATCACACAGGAGAGGATTAGATACACAGCTCAGCAGACAGTAACGCACAGGAGAGGATTAGATACACAGCTCAGCACACAGTATCACACAGGAGAGGATTAGATACACGGCTCAGCAGACAGTATCGCACAGGAGAGGATTAGATACACAGCTCAGCAGACAGTATCACACAGGATAGGATTAGATACACTGCTCTGCAGATAGTATCACACAGGATAGGATTAGATACACGGCTTAGCAGACAGTATCACACAGGAGAGGATTAGATACATGGCTCAGCAGACAGTATCACACAGGATAGGATTAGACACACAGCTCAGCAGACAGTATCACACAGGAGAGGATTAGATACATAGCTCAGCAGACGGTATCACACAGGACAGGTTTAGATATACAGCTCAGCAGACAGTATCACACAGTAGGGGATTAGATACACAGCTCAGCAGACAGTACCACACAGTATAAGATTAGATACACTGCTCAGCAGACAGTATCACACAGGAGAGGATTAGATACACAGCTCAGCAGACAGTATCACACAGGAGGGGATTAGATACACAGCTCAGCAGACAGTATCACACAGTATAAGATTAGATACACTGCTCAGCAGACTATCACACAGCATAGGATTAGATACACGGCTTAGCAGACAGTATCACACAGGAGAGGATTAGATACACGGCTCAGCAGACAGTATCACACAGGATAGGATTAGACACACAGCTCAGCAGACAGTATCACACAGGAGGGGATTAGATACACAGCTCAGGAGACAGTATCACACAGGAGGGGATTAGATACACAGCTCAGGAGACAGTATCACACAGTATAAGATTAGATACACTGCTCAGCAGACAGTATCACACAGGAGAGGATTAGATACACAGCTCAGCAGACAGTATCACACAGGAGAGGATTAGATACACAGCTCAGCAGACAGTATCACACCGGATAGGATTAGATACACAGCTCAGCAGACAGTATCACACCGGATAGGATTAGATACACAGCTCAGCAGACAGTATCACACCGGATAGGATTAGATACACAGCTCAGCAGACAGTATCACACCGGATAGGATTAGATACACAGCTCAGCAGACAGTATCACACCGGATAGGATTAGATACACAGCTCAGCAGATAGTATCACACCGAATAGGATTAGATACACAGCTCAGCAGACAGTATCACACCGAATAGGATTAGATACACAGCTCAGCAGACAGTATCACACAGGAGAAGATTAGATACACAGCTCAGCAGACAGTATCACACAGGAGAGGATTAGTTACAAGGCTCAGCAGATGGTATCACACAGGAGAGGATTAGATACACGGCTCAGCAGACAGTATGACACAGGAGAGGATTAGATACACGGCTCAGCAGACAGTATCACACAGGAGAGGATTAGATACACAGCTCAGCAGACAGTATCACACAGGAGAGGATTAGATACACGGCTCAGCAGACAGTATCACACAGGAGAGGATTAGATACACAGCTCAGCAGACAGTATCACACAGGACAGGATTAGATACACGGCTCAGCAGACAGTATGACACAGGAGAGGATTAGATACACGGCTCAGCAGACAGTATCATACAGGGTAGAATTAGATACACAGCTCAGCAGACAGTATCACACCGGATAGGATTAGATACACAGCTCAGCAGACAGTATCACACTGGATAGGATTAGATACACAGCTCAGCAGACAGTATCACACCGAATAGGATTAGATACACAGCTCAGCAGACAGTATCACACCGAATAGGATTAGATACACAGCTCAGCAGACAGTATCACACAGGAGAAGATTAGATACACGGCTCAGCAGACAGTATCACACAGGATAGGATTAGATACACAGCTCAGCAGACAGTATCACACAGGAGACGATTAGATACACGGCTCAGCAGACAGTATGACACAGGAGAGGATTAGATACACGGCTCAGCAGACAGTATCATACAGGGTAGGATTAGATACACAGCTCAGCAGACAGTATCACACAGGAGTGGATTAGATACACGGCTCAGCAGATAGTATCACACCGGATAGGATTAGATACACAGCTCAGCAGACAGTATCACACCGGATAGGATTAGATACACAGCTCAGCAGACAGTATCACACCGAATAGGATTAGATACACAGCTCAGCAGACAGTATCACACCGAATAGGATTAGATACACAGCTCAGCAGACAGTATCACACAGGAGAAGATTAGATACACAGCTCAGCAGACAGTATCACACAGGAGAAGATTAGATACACAGCTCAGCAGACAGTATCACACAGGAGAGGATTAGATACACGGCTCAGCACACAGTATCACACAGGAGAGGATTAGAAACACTGCTCAGCAGACAGTATCACACAGGAGAGGATTAGATACAATGCTCAGTAGACAGTATCACACAGGAGAGGATTAGATACACGGCTCAGCAGACAGTATCACACAGGAGAGGATTAGATACACGGCTCAGCAGACAGTATCACACAGGAGAGGATTAGATACACGGCTCAGCAGATGGTATCACACAGGAGAGGATTAGAGATACAGCTCAGCAGACAGTATCACACAGGAGAGGATTAGATACACGGCTCAGCAGACAGTATGACACAGGAGAGGATTAGATACACGGCTCAGTAGACAGTATCACACAGGAGAGGATTAGATACATAGCTCAGCAGACAGTATCACACAGGAGAGGATTAGATACACGGCTCAGCAGACAGTATGACACAGGAGAGGATTAGATACACAGCTCAGCAGACAGTATCATACAGGGTAGGATTAGATACACAACTCAGCAGACAGTATCACACAGGAGAGGATTAGATACACGGCTCAGCAGATAGTATCACACAGGATAGGATTAGATACACAGCTCAGCAGACAGTATCACACAGGACAGGATTAGATACACAGCTCAGCAGACATTATCACACAGGAGAGGATTAGATACACAGCTCAGCAGACATTATCACACAGGAGGGGATTAGATACATACACAGCTCAACAGACAGTATCACACAGGACAGGATTAGATACATAGCTCAGCAGACGGTATCACACAGGAGAGGATTAGATACACGGCTCAGCAGACAGTATCACACAGGAGGGGATTATATACACAGCTCAGCAGACAGTATCACACAGGAGAGGATTAGATACACAGCTCAGCAGACAGTATCAAACAGGAGGGGATTAGATACACAGCTCAGAAGACAGTATCACACAGTATAAGATTAGATACACTGCTCAGCAGATTATCACAGCATAGGATTAGATACACGGCTCAGCAGACAGTATCACACAGGAGAGGATTAGATACACAGCTCAGCAGACAGTATCACACAGGAGAGGATTAGATACACAGCTCAGCAGACAGTATCACACAGTATAAGATTAGATACACTGCTCAGCAGACAGTATCACACAGGAGAGGATTAGATACACAGCTCAGCAGACAGTATCGCACAGGAGAGGATTAGATACACAGCTCAGCAGACGGTATCTCACAGGAGAGGATTAGATACACGGCTCCACAGACAGTATCACACAGGAGAGGATTAGATACACAGCTCAGCAGATGGTATCACACAGGAAAGGATTAGATACATAGCTCAGCAGATGGTATCACACAGGAAAGGATTAGATACACGTCTCAGCAGACAGTATCACACAGGATAGGATTAGATGCACAGCTCAGCAGACAGTATCACACAGGAGAGGATTAGATACACAGCTCAGCAGATAGTATCACACAGGAGGGGATTAGATACACAGCTCAGCAGACAGTATCACATAGGACAGGATTAGATACACAGTTCATCAGACAGTATCACACAGGAGTGGATTAGATACACGGCTCAGCAGACAGTATCACGAAAGATAGGATTAGATACACAGTTCATCAGACAGTATCACACAGGAGACGATTAGATACACAGCTCAGCAGACAGTATCACACATTACATGAATAGATACACAGCTCAGCAGACAGTATCACACAGGATGGGATTAGATACACGGCTCAGCAGACAGTATCACACTGGAGAGGATTAGATACACAGCTCAGCAGACAGTAACGCACAGGAGAGGATTAGATACACAGCTCAGCACACAGTATCACACAGGAGAGGATTAGATACACGGCTCAGCAGACAGTATCACGAAAGATAGGATTAGATACACAGTTCATCAGACAGTATCACACAGGTGACGATTAGATACACAGCTCAGCAGACAGTATCACACATTACATGATTAGATACACAGCTCAGCAGACAGTATCACACAGGATGGGATTAGATACACGGCTCAGCAGACAATATCACACAGGAGAGGATTAGATACACGGCTCAGCAGACAGTATCACACAGGAGAGGATTAGATACACAGCTCAGCAGACAGTATCACACAGGATAGGATTAGATACACTGCTCTGCAGATAGTATCACACAGGATAGGATTAGATACACGGCTTAGCAGACAGTATCACACAGGAGAGTATTAGATACACAGCTCAGCAGACAGTTTCACACAGTATGGGATTAGATACACAGCTCAGCAGACAGTACCAGACAGTATAAGATTAGATACACTGCTCAGCAGACAGTATCACACAGGAGAGGATTAGATACACAGCTCAGCAGACAGTATCACACAGGAGGGGATTAGATACACAGCTCAGCAGACAGTATCACACAGGAGAGGATTAGATACACTGCTCAGCAGACTATCACACAGCATAAGATTAGATACACGGCTTAGCAGACAGTATCACACAGGAGAGGATTAGATACACGGCTCAGCAGACAGTATCACACAGGATAGGATTAGACACACAGCTCAGCAGACAGTATCACACAGGAGGGGATTAGATACACAGCTCAGGAGACAGTATCACACAGTATAAGATTAGATACACTGCTCAGCAGACAGTATCACACAGGAGAGGATTAGATACACAGCTCAGCAGACAGTATCGCACAGGAAAGGATTAGACACACTGCTCAGCAGACGGTATCGCACAGGAGAGGATTAGATACACGGCTCAGCAGACAGTATCATACAGGAGAGGATTAGATACACAGCTCAGCAGACAGTATCACACCGGATAGGATTAGATACACAGCTCAGCAGACAGTATCACACTGGATAGGATTAGATACACAGCTCAGCAGACAGTATCACACCGAATAGGATTAGATACATAGCTCAGCAGACAGTATCACACCGAATAGGATTAGATACACAGCTCAGCGGACAGTATCACACAGGAGAAGATTAGATACACGGCTTAGCAGACAGTATCACACAGGAGAGGATTAGATACACGGCTCAGCAGACAGTATCACACAGGATAGGATTAGACACACAGCTCAGCAGACAGTATCACACAGGAGAGGATTAGATACATAGCTCAGCAGACGGTATCACACAGGACAGGTTTAGATATACAGCTCAGCAGACAGTATCACACAGTAGGGGATTAGATACACAGCTCAGCAGACAGTATCACACAGGAGGGGATTAGATACACAGCTCAGGAGACAGTATCACACAGGAGGGGATTAGATACACAGCTCAGGAGACAGTATCACACAGTATAAGATTAGATACACTGCTCAGCAGACAGTATCACACAGGAGAGGATTAGATACACAGCTCAGCAGACAGTATCACACAGGATAGGATTAGATACACAGCTCAGCAGACAGTATCACACCGGATAGGATTAGATACACAGCTCAGCAGACAGTATCACACCGGATAGGATTAGATACACAGCTCAGCAGACAGTATCACACCGGATAGGATTAGATACACAGCTCAGCAGACAGTATCACACCGGATAGGATTAGATACACAGCTCAGCAGACAGTATCACACCGGATAGGATTAGATACACAGCTCAGCAGACAGTATCACACCGAATAGGATTAGATACACAGCTCAGCAGACAGTATCACACCGAATAGGATTTTATACACAGCTCAGCAGACAGTATCACACAGGAGAAGATTAGATACACAGCTCAGCAGACAGTATCACACAGGAGAGGATTAGTTACAAGGCTCAGCAGATGGTATCACACAGGAGAGGATTAGATACACGGCTCAGCAGACAGTATGACACAGGAGAGGATTAGATACACGGCTCAGCAGACAGTATCACACAGGAGAGGATTAGATACACAGCTCAGCAGACAGTATCACACAGGAGAGGATTAGATACACGGCTCAGCAGACAGTATCACACAGGAGAGGATTAGATACACAGCTCAGCAGACAGTATCACACAGGAGAGGATTAGATACACGGCTCAGCAGACAGTATGACACAGGAGAGGATTAGATACACGGCTCAGCAGACAGTATCATACAGGGTAGAATTAGATACACAGCTCAGCAGACAGTATCACACAGGAGAGGATTAGATACACGGCTCAGCAGACAGTATGACACAGGAGAGAATTAGATACACGGCTCAGCAGACAGTATCATACAGGGTAGGATTAGATACACAGCTCAGCAGACAGTATCACACAGGAGTGGATTAGATACACGGCTCAGCAGATAGTATCACACCGGATAGGATTAGATACACAGCTCAGCAGACAGTATCACACCGGATAGGATTAGATACACAGCTCAGCAGACAGTATCACACCGAATAGGATTAGATACACAGCTCAGCAGACAGTATCACACCGAATAGGATTAGATACACAGCTCAGCAGACAGTATCACACAGGAGAAGATTAGATACACAGCTCAGCAGACAGTATCACACAGGAGAAGATTAGATACACAGCTCAGCAGACAGTATCACACAGGAGAGGATTAGATACACGGCTCAGCACACAGTATCACACAGGAGAGGATTAGAAACACTGCTCAGCAGACAGTATCACACAGGAGAGGATTAGATACAATGCTCAGTAGACAGTATCACACAGGAGAGGATTAGATACACGGCTCAGCAGACAGTATCACACAGGAGAGGATTAGATACACGGCTCAGCAGACAGTATCACACAGGAGAGGATTAGATACACGGCTCAGCAGATGGTATCACACAGGAGAGGATTAGAGATACAGCTCAGCAGACAGTATCACACAGGAGAGGATTAGATACACGGCTCAGCAGACAGTATGACACAGGAGAGGATTAGATACACGGCTCAGCAGACAGTATCACACAGGAGAGGATTAGATACATAGCTCAGCAGACAGTATCACACAGGAGAGGATTAGATACACGGCTCAGCAGACAGTATGACACAGGAGAGGATTAGATACACAGCTCAGCAGACAGTATCATACAGGGTAGGATTAGATACACAACTCAGCAGACAGTATCACACAGGAGAGGATTAGATACACGGCTCAGCAGATAGTATCACACAGGATAGGATTAGATACACAGCTCAGCAGACAGTATCACACAGGACAGGATTAGATACACAGCTCAGCAGACATTATCACACAGGAGAGGATTAGATACACAGCTCAGCAGACATTATCACACAGGAGGGGATTAGATACATACACAGCTCAGCAGACAGTATCACACAGGACAGGATTAGATACATAGCTCAGCAGACGGTATCACACAGGAGAGGATTAGATACACGGCTCAGCAGACAGTATCACACAGGAGGGGATTAGATACACAGCTCAGCAGACAGTACCACACAGTATAAGATTAGATACACTGCTCAGCAGACAGTATCACACAGGAGAGGATTAGATACACAGCTCAGCAGACAGTATCAAACAGGAGGGGATTAGATACACAGCTCAGAAGACAGTATCACACAGTATAAGATTAGATACACTGCTCAGCAGATTATCACAGCATAGGATTAGATACACGGCTCAGCAGACAGTATCACACAGGAGAGGATTAGATACACAGCTCAGCAGACAGTATCACACAGGAGAGGATTAGATACACAGCTCAGCAGACAGTATCACACAGGATAGGATTAGATACACAGCTCAGCAGACAGTATCGCACAGGAGAGGATTAGATACACAGCTCAGCAGACGGTATCTCACAGGAGAGGATTAGATACACGGCTCCACAGACAGTATCACACAGGAGAGGATTAGATACACAGCTCAGCAGATGGTATCACACAGGAAAGGATTAGATACATAGCTCAGCAGATGGTATCACACAGGAAAGGATTAGATACACGTCTCAGCAGACAGTATCACACAGGATAGGATTAGATGCACAGCTCAGCAGACAGTATCACACAGGAGAGGATTAGATACACAGCTCAGCAGATAGTATCACACAGGAGGGGATTAGATACACAGCTCAGCAGACAGTATCACATAGGACAGGATTAGATACACAGTTCATCAGACAGTATCACACAGGAGTGGATTAGATACACGGCTCAGCAGACAGTATCACGAAAGATAGGATTAGATACACAGTTCATCAGACAGTATCACACAGGAGACGATTAGATACACAGCTCAGCAGACAGTATCACACAGGATGGGATTAGATACACGGCTCAGCAGACAGTATCACACTGGAGAGGATTAGATACACAGCTCAGCAGACAGTAACGCACAGGAGAGGATTAGATACACAGCTCAGCACACAGTATCACACAGGAGAGGATTAGATACACGGCTCAGCAGACAGTATCACGAAAGATAGGATTAGATACACAGTTCATCAGACAGTATCACACAGGTGACGATTAGATACACAGCTCAGCAGACAGTATCACACATTACATGATTAGATACACAGCTCAGCAGACAGTATCACACAGGATGGGATTAGATACACGGCTCAGCAGACAATATCACACAGGAGAGGATTAGATACACAGCTCAGCACACAGTATCACACAGGAGAGGATTAGATACACGGCTCAGCAGACAGTATCACACAGGAGAGGATTAGATACACAGCTCAGCAGACAGTATCACACAGGATAGGATTAGATACACTGCTCTGCAGATAGTATCACACAGGATAGGATTAGATACACGGCTTAGCAGACAGTATCACACAGGAGAGTATTAGATACATAGCTCAGCAGACGGTATCACACAGGACAGGTTTAGATATACAGCTCAGCAGACAGTTTCACACAGTAGGGGATTAGATACACAGCTCAGCAGACAGTACCAGACAGTATAAGATTAGATACACTGCTCAGCAGACAGTATCACACAGGAGAGGATTAGATACACAGCTCAGCAGACAGTATCACACAGGAGGGGATTAGATACACAGCTCAGCAGACAGTATCACACAGGAGAGGATTAGATACACGGCTCAGCAGACAGTATCACACAGGATAGGATTAGACACACAGCTCAGCAGACAGTATCACACAGGAGGGGATTAGATACACAGCTCAGGAGACAGTATCACACAGTATAAGATTAGATACACTGCTCAGCAGACAGTATCACACAGGAGAGGATTAGATACACAGCTCAGCAGACAGTATCGCACAGGAAAGGATTAGACACACTGCTCAGCAGACGGTATCGCACAGGAGAGGATTAGATACACGGCTCAGCAGACAGTATCATACAGGAGAGGATTAGATACACAGCTCAGCAGACAGTATCACACCGGATAGGATTAGATACACAGCTCAGCAGACAGTATCACACTGGATAGGATTAGATACACAGCTCAGCAGACAGTATCACACCGAATAGGATTAGATACACAGCTCAGCAGACAGTATCACACCGAATAGGATTAGATACACAGCTCAGCGGACAGTATCACACAGGAGAAGATTAGATACACGGCTCAGCAGACAGTATCACACAGGAGAGGATTAGATACACAGTTCAGCAGACAGTATCACACAGGAGAGGATTAGATACACGGCTCAGCAGACAGTATGACACAGGAGAGGATTAGATACACGGCTCAGCAGACAGTATCATACAGGGTAGGATGAGATACACAGCTCAGCAGACAGTATCACACAGGAGTGGATTAGATACACGGCTCAGCAGATAGTATCACACCGGATAGGATTAGATACACAGCTCAGCAGACAGTATCACACCGAATAGGATTAGATACACAGCTCAGCAGACAGTATCACACCGAATAGGATTAGATACACAGCTCAGCAGACAGTATCACACAGGAGAAGATTAGATACACAGCTCAGCAGACAGTATCACACAGGAGAAGATTAGATACACAGCTCAGCAGACAGTATCACACAGGAGAGGATTAGATACACGGCTCAGCACACAGTATCACACAGGAGAGGATTAGAAACACTGCTCAGTAGACAGTATCACACAGGAGAGGATTAGATACACGGCTCAGCAGACAGTATCACACAGGAGAGGATTAGATACACGGCTCAGCAGATGGTATCACACAGGAGAGGATTAGAGATACAGCTCAGCAGACAGTATCACACAGGAGAGGATTAGATACACGGCTCAGCAGACAGTATGACACAGGAGAGGATTAGATACACGGCTCAGCAGACAGTATCATACAGGGTAGGATTAGATACACAACTCAGCAGACAGTATCACACAGGAGAGGATTAGATACACGGCTCAGCAGATAGTATCACACAGGATAGGATTAGATACACAGCTCAGCAGACAGTATCACACAGGACAGGATTAGATACACAGCTCAGCAGACATTATCACACAGGAGAGGATTAGATACACAGCTCAGCAGACATTATCACACAGGAGGGGATTAGATACATAGCTCAGCAGACGGTATCAGACAGGAGAGGATTAGATACACGGCTCAGCAGACAGTATCACACAGGAGGGGATTAGATACACAGCTCAGCAGACAGTACCACACAGTATAAGATTAGATACACGGCTCAGCAGACAGTATCACACAGGACAGGATTAGATACATAGCTCAGCAGACGGTATCACACAGGAGAGGATTAGATACACGGCTCAGCAGACAGTATCACACAGGAGAGGATTAGATACACAGCTCAGCAGACAGTATCAAACAGGAGGGGATTAGATACACAGCTCAGAAGACAGTATCACACAGTATAAGATTAGATACACTGCTCAGCAGATTATCACAGCATAGGATTAGATACACGGCTCAGCAGACAGTATCACACAGGAGATGATTAGATACACAGCTCAGCAGACAGTATCACACAGGAGAGGATTAGATACACAGCTCAGCAGACAGTATCACACAGTATAACATTAGATACACTGCTCAGCAGACAGTATCACACAGGAGAGGATTAGATACACAGCTCAGCAGACAGTATCGCACAGGAGAGGATTAGATACACAGCTCAGTAGACGGTATCGCACAGGAGAGGATTAGATACACGGCTCCACAGACAGTATCACACAGGAGAGGATTAGATACACAGCTCAGCAGATGGTATCACACAGGAAAGGATTAGATACATAGCTCAGCAGATGGTATCACACAGGAAAGGATTAGATACACGTCTCAGCAGACAGTATCACACAGGATAGGATTAGATGCACAGCTCAGCAGACAGTATCACACAGGAGAGGATTAGATACACAGCTCAGCTTACAGTATCACATAGGACAGGATTAGATACACAGTTCATCAGACAGTATCACACAGGAGTGGATTAGATACACGGCTCAGCAGACAGTATCACGAAAGATAGGATTAGATACACAGTTCATCAGACAGTATCACACAGGTGACGATTAGATACACAGCTCAGCAGACAGTATCACACATTACATGATTAGATACACAGCTCAGCAGACAGTATCACACAGGATGGGATTAGATACACGGCTCAGCAGACAGTATCACACAGGAGAGGATTAGATACACAGCTCAGCAGACAGTAATGCACAGAAGAGGATTAGATACACAGCTCAGCACACAGTATCACACAGGAGAGGATTAGATACACGGCTCAGCAGACAGTATCACACAGGAGAGGATTAGATACACAGCTCAGCAGACAGTATCACACAGGATAGGATTAGATACACGGCTTAGCAGACAGTATCACACAGGAGAGGATTAGATACACGGCTCAGCAGACAGTATCACACAGGATAGGATTAGACACACAGCTCAGCAGACAGTATCACACAGGAGAGGATTAGATACATAGCTCAGCAGACGGTATCACACAGGACAGGTTTAGATATACAGCTCAGCAGACAGTATCACACAGTAGGGGATTAGATACACAGCTCAGCAGACAGTACCACACAGTATAAGATTAGATACACTGCTCAGCAGACAGTATCACACAGGAGAGGATTAGATACACAGCTCAGCAGACAGTATCACACAGGAGGGGATTAGATACACGGCTCAGCAGACAGTATCACACAGGAGGGGATTAGATACACGGCTCAGCAGACAGTATTACACAGGATAGGATTAGATACACAGCTCAGCAGACAGTATCACACAGTATAAGATTAGATACACTGCTCAGCAGACTATCACACAGCATAGGATTAGATACACGGCTTAGCAGACAGTATCACACAGGAGAGGATTAGATACACGGCTCAGCAGACAGTATCACACAGGATAGGATTAGACACACAGCTCAGCAGACAGTATCTCACAGGAGGGGATTAGATACACAGCTCAGGAGACAGTATCACACAGTATAAGATTAGATACACTGCTCAGCAGACAGTATCACACAGAAGAGGATTAGATACACAGCTCAGCAGACGGTATCGCACAGGAGAGGATTAGATACACGGCTCAGCAGACAGTATCGCACAGGAGAGGATTAGATACACAGCTCAGCAGACAGTATCACACAGGAAAGGATTAGATACATAGCTCAGCAGACGGTATCACACAGGACAGGATTAGATGCACAGCTCAGCAGACAGTATCACACAGGAGAGGATTAGATACACAGTTCATCAGACAGTATCACACAGGAGTGGATTAGATACACGGCTCAGCAGACAGTATCGCACAGGGCGGGATTAGATATATGACACAGCAGACAGTATCACACAGGAGAGGATTAGATACACAGCTCAGCAGACAGTATCCCACAGGAGAGGATTAGATACACAGCTCAGCAGACAGTAACGCACAGGAGTGGATTAGATACACAGCTCAGCACACAGTATCACACAGGAGAGGATTAGATACACGGCTCAGCAGACAGTATCACACAGGAGAGGATTTGATACACAGCTCAGCAGACAGTATCACACAGGATAGGATTAGATACACTGCTCAGCAGATGGTATTACACAGGATAGGATTAGATACACAGCTCAGCAGACATTATCACACAGGAGATGATTAGATACACAGCATAGGATTAGATGCACAGCTCAGCAGACAGTATCACACAGCATAGGATTAGATACACTTCTCAGAAGACAGAATCACACAGGAGGGGATTAGATACACAGCTCAGCAGACAGTATCACAGGATAAGATTAGATACACTGCTCAGCAGACGGTATCACACAGGACAGGATTAGATGCATAGCTCAGCAGACGGTATCACACAGGACAAGATTAGATACACAGCTCAGCAGACAGTATCACAAAGGAGAGGATTAGATAAACAGCTCAGCAGACAGTATCACACAGGAGAGGATTAGATACACAGCTCAGCAGACAGTATCACACAGGAGAGGATTAGATACACAGTTCATCAGACAGTATCACACAGGAGTGGATTAGATACACGGCTCAGCAGACAGTATCGCACAGGGTGGGATTAGATACACGACTCAGCAGATGGTATCACACAAGATAGGATTAGATACACAGTTCATCAGACAGTATCACACAGGATAGGATAAGATACACATCTCAGCACACAGTATCACACAGGAGAGGATTAGATACACGGCTCAGCAGACAGAGTCACACAGGAGTGGATTAGATACACAGCTCATCAGACAGTATCACACAGGAGAGGATTAGATACACAGCTCAGCAGACAGTATCACACCGGATAGGATTAGATACACTGCTCTGCAGATAGTATTACACAGGAGAGGATTAGATACACAGCTAAGCAGACAGTATCACACAGGAGAGGATTAGATACACAGCTCAGCAGACAGTATCACACAGGAGAGGATTAGATACACAGCTCAGCTGACAGTATCACACAGGATAGGATTAGATACACGGCTCAGCAGACATTATCACACAGGAGATGATTAGATACACAGCATAGGATTAGATGCACAGCTCAGCAGACAGTATCACACAGCATAGGATTAGATACACTTCTCAGCAGACAGAATCACACAGGAGGGGATTAGATACACAGCTCAGCAGACAGTATCACAGGATAAGATTAGATACACTGCTCAGCAGACGGTATCACACAGGACAGGATTAGATGCATAGCTCAGCAGACGGTATCACACAGGACAAGATTAGATACACAGCTCAGCAGACAGTATCACAAAGGAGAGGATTAGATAAACAGCTCAGCAGACAGTATCACACAGGAGAGGATTAGATACACAGCTCAGCAGACAGTATCACACAGGAGAGGATTAGATACACAGTTCATCAGACAGTATCACACAGGAGTGGATTAGATACACGGCTCAGCAGACAGTATCGCACAGGGCGGGATTAGATACACGACTCAGCAGATGGTATCACACAAGATAGGATTAGATACACAGTTCATCAGACAGTATCACACAGGATAGGATAAGATACACATCTCAGCACACAGTATCACACAGGAGAGGATTAGATACACGGCTCAGCAGACAGAGTCACACAGGAGTGGATTAGATACACAGCTCATCAGACAGTATCACACAGGAGAGGATTAGATACACAGCTCAGCAGACAGTATCACACCGGATAGGATTAGATACACTGCTCTGCAGATAGTATTACACAGGAGAGGATTAGATACACAGCTAAGCAGACAGTATCACACAGGAGAGGATTAGATACACAGCTCAGCAGACAGTATCACACAGGAGAGGATTAGATACACAGCTCAGCTGACAGTATCACACAGGAGAGGATTAGATACACAGCTCAGCAGACAGTATCACACAGGAGAGGATTAGATACACAGCTCAGCAGACAGTATCACACAGGAGAGGATTAGAAACACAGTTCATCAGACAGTATCACACAGGAGAGGATTAGATACACAGCTCAGCAGACAGTATCACACAGCATAGGATTAGATACACAGCTCAGCAGACAGTATCACACAGCATAGGATTAGATACACAGCTCAGCAGACTGTATCACACGGGTGGATTAGATACACGGCTCAGCAGACAGTATCACACAGGATAGGATTAGATACACAGTTCATCAGACAGTATCACACAGGAGAGGATTAGATACACAGCTCAGCAGACAGTATCACACAGGAGAGGATTAGATACACAGCTCATCAGACAGTATCACACAGAGGATCACATACACAGCTCAGCACACAGTATCACACAGGAAAGGATTAGATACACAGCTCAGCAGAGAGTATCGCACAGGAGAGGATTAGATACACAGCTCAGCAGCCGGTATCACACAGGAGAGGATTAGATACACTGCTCAGCAGACGGTATCACACAGGAGAGGATTAGATACACGGTTGAGCAGACAGTATCACACAGGGTAGGATTAGAGATACAGCTCAGCAGACAGTATCACACAGCATAGGATTAGATACACAGCTCAGCACACAGTATCACACAGCATAGGATTAGATACACAGCTCAGCAGCCGGTATCACACAGGAGAGGATTAGATACACGGATCAGCAGATGGTATCAAACAGGATGGAATTAGATACACTGCTCAGCAGACAGTATCACACAGGACAGGATTAGATACACAGCTCAGCTGACAATATCACACAGGAGAGGATTAGATACACAGCTCACCTGACAGTATCACACAGTAGAGGATTATATACATGGCTCAGCAGACAGTATCACACAGGATAGGCTTAGATACACAGCTCAGCAGGCAGTATCACACAGGAAAGGATTAGATACACAGCTCAGCAAACAGTATCACACAGGAGAGGATTAGATACATAGCTCAGCAGACAGTATCACACAGGAGAGGATTAGATACACGGCTCAGCAGACGGTATCACACAGGAGAGGATTAGCTACACAGCTCAGCAGACAGTATCACACAGGAAAGGATTAGATACACAGCTCAGCAGATGGTATCACACAGGATAGGATTAGATACACAACTCAGCTGACAGTATCACACAGCACAGGATTAGATACAAAGCTCAGCAGATAGTATCACACAGGAGTGGATTAGATACACGGCTCAGCAGACAGTTTCGCACAGGGCGGGATTAGATACACAGCTCAGCAGACAGCATCACACAGGATAGGATTAGATACACAGTTCATCAGACAGTATCACACAGGAGTGGATTAGATACACGGCTCAGCAGACAGTGTCGCACAGGGCGGGATTAGATACACAGCTCAGCAGACAGTATCACACAGGAGTGGATTAGATCCACGGCTCAGCAGACAGTATCGCACAGGGCGGGATTAGATACACTGCTCAGCAGATAGTATCACACAGGAGAGGATTAGATGCACAGCTCAGCAGACAGTATCACACAGGAGAGGATTAGATACACGGCTCATCAGACAGTATCGCACAGGAGAGGATTAGATACATAGCTCATCAGACAGTATCACACAGGACAGGATTAGATACACAGCTCAGCAGACAGTATCACACAGGAGAGGATTAGATACATAGCTCATCAGACAGTATCACACAGGACAGGATTAGATACACGGCTCAGCAGACAGTATCACACAGGAGAGGATTAGATACACAGCTCAGCTGACAGTATCACACAGGAGAGGATTAGATACACAGCTCAGCAGACAGTATCGCACAGGAGAGGATTAGATACATAGCTCATCAGACAGTATCACACAGGACAGGATTAGATACACAGCTCAGCAGGCAGTATCACACAGGAGAGGATTAGATACACAGCTCAGCTGACAGTATCACACAGGAGAGGATTAGATACACAGCTCAGCAGACAGTATCGCACAGGAGAGGATTAGATACACAGCTCAGCAGCCGGTATCACACAGGAGAGGATTAGATACACTGCTCAGCAGACGGTATCACACAGGAGAGGATTAGATACACGGTTGAGCAGACAGTATCACACAGGGTAGGATTAGAGATACAGCTCAGCAGACAGTATCACACAGCATATGATTAGATACACAGCTCAGCAGACAGTATCACACAGGAGAGGATTAGATACACGGCTCAGCAGACGGTATCACACAGCATAGGATTAGATACACAGCACAGCAGTCAGTATCACACAGGAGAGGATTTGATACACAGCTCAGCAGACAGTATCACACAGGAGAGGATTAGATACACGGCTCAGCAGACAGTATCACACAGGAGAGGATTAGATACACTGCTCAGCAGATAGTATCACACAGGATAGGATTAGATGCACAGCTCAGCAGACAGTATCACACAGGAGAGGATTAGATACACGGCTCAGCAGACAGTATCACACAGGAGAGGATTAGATACACGGCTCAGCAGACAGTATCACACAGGAGAGGATTAGATACACGGCTCAGCAGACAGTATCACACAGGAGATGATTAGATACACAGCTCAGCAGACAGTATCACACAGGAGAGGATTAGATACATTGCTCAGCAGACAGTATCACACAGGAGAGGATTAGATACATAGCTCAGCAGACAGTATCACACAGGAGAGGATTAGATACACAGCTCAGCAGACAGTATCACACAGGAAAGGATTAGATACACAGCTCAGCAGATGGTATCACACAGGATAGGATTAGATACACAACTCAGCTGACAGTATCACACAGCACAGGATTAGATACAAAGCTCAGCAGATAGTATCACACAGGAGTGGATTAGATACACGGCTCAGCAGACAGTATCGCACAGGGCGGGATTAGATACACAGCTCAGCAGACAGTATCACACAGGAGTGGATTAGATCCACGGCTCAGCAGACAGTATCGCACAGGGCGGGATTAGATACACTGCTCAGCAGATAGTATCACACAGGAGAGGATTAGATGCACAGCTCAGCAGACAGTATCACACAGGAGAGGATTAGATACACGGCTCATCAGACAGTATCGCACAGGAGAGGATAAGATACATAGCTCATCAGACAGTATCACACAGGACAGGATTAGATACACAGCTCAGCAGACAGTATCACACAGGAGAGGATTAGATACATAGCTCATCAGACAGTATCACACAGGACAGGATTAGATACACGGCTCAGCAGACAGTATCACACAGGAGAGGATTAGATACACAGCTCAGCTGACAGTATCACACAGGAGAGGATTAGATACACAGCTCAGCAGACAGTATCGCACAGGAGAGGATTAGATACATAGCTCATCAGACAGTATCACACAGGACAGGATTAGATACACAGCTCAGCAGGCAGTATCACACAGGAGAGGATTAGATACACAGCTCAGCTGACAGTATCACACAGGAGAGGATTAGATACACAGCTCAGCAGACAGTATCGCACAGGAGAGGATTAGATACACAGCTCAGCAGCCGGTATCACACAGGAGAGGATTAGATACACTGCTCAGCAGACGGTATCACACAGGAGAGGATTAGATACACGGTTGAGCAGACAGTATCACACAGGGTAGGATTAGAGATACAGCTCAGCAGACAGTATCACACAGCATATGATTAGATACACAGCTCAGCAGACAGTATCACACAGGAGAGGATTAGATACACGGCTCAGCAGACGGTATCACACAGCATAGGATTAGATACACAGCACAGCAGTCAGTATCACACAGGAGAGGATTTGATACACAGCTCAGCAGACAGTATCACACAGGAGAGGATTAGATACACGGCTCAGCAGACAGTATCACACAGGAGAGGATTAGATACACTGCTCAGCAGATAGTATCACACAGGATAGGATTAGATGCACAGCTCAGCAGACAGTATCACACAGGAGAGGATTAGATACACGGCTCAGCAGACAGTATCACACAGGAGAGGATTAGATACACGGCTCAGCAGACAGTATCACACAGGAGAGGATTAGATACACGGCTCAGCAGACAGTATCACACAGGAGATGATTAGATACACAGCTCAGCAGACAGTATCACACAGGAGAGGATTAGATACATTGCTCAGCAGACAGTATCACACAGGAGAGGATTAGATACATAGCTCAGCAGACAGTATCACACAGGAGAGGATTAGATACACAGCTCAGCAGACAGTATCACACAGGAAAGGATTAGATACACAGCTCAGCAGATGGTATCACACAGGATAGGATTAGATACACAACTCAGCTGACAGTATCACACAGCACAGGATTAGATACAAAGCTCAGCAGATAGTATCACACAGGAGTGGATTAGATACACGGCTCAGCAGACAGTATCGCACAGGGCGGGATTAGATACACGGCTCAGCAGACAGTATCACACAGGATAGGATTAGATACACAGTTCATCAGACAGTATCACACAGGAGTGGATTAGATACACGGCTCAGCAGACAGTATCGCACAGGGCGGTATTAGATACACAGCTCAGCAGGCAGTATCATACAGGAGTGGATTAGATACACTGCTCAGCAGATAGTATCACACAGGATAGGATTAGATGCACAGCTCAGCAGACAGTATCACAGAGGAGGGGATTAGATACACAGCTCAGCAGAGAATATCGCACAGGAGAGGATTAGATACATAGCTCAGCGGACTGTATCACACAGGACAGGATTAGATACACCGCTCAGCAGACAGTATCACACAGGAGAGGATTAGATACACGGCTCAGCAGACATTATCACACAGGAGAGGATTAGATACACGGCTCAGCAGACAGTATCGCACAGGGCGGGATTAGATACACGGCTCAGCAGACAGTATCACACAGGATAGGATTAGATACACTGCTCAGCAGATAGTATCACACAGGATAGGATTAGATGCACAGCTCAGCAGACAGTATCACACAGGAGAGGATTAGATACACGGCTCAGCAGACAGTATCGCACAGGGCGGGATTACATACACGGCTCAGCAGATAGTATCACACAGGATAGGATTAGATACACTGCTCAGCAGATAGTATCACACAGGATAGGATTAGATGCACAGCTCAGCAGACAGTATCACACAGGAGGGGATTAGATACACAGCTCAGCAGAGAATATCGCACAGGAGAGGATTAGATACATAGCTCAGCGGACTGTATCACACAGGACAGGATTAGATACTCAGCTCAGCAGACAGTATCACACAGGAGAGGATTAGATACACGGCTCAGCAGACATTATCACACAGGAGAGGATTAGATACACAGCTCAGCAGATGGTATCACACAGGAAAGGATTAGATACACAGCTCAGCAGACAGTATCACAAAGGATAGGATTAGATACACAGCTCAGCAGCTGGTATCACACAGGAGGTTTAGATACACTGCTCAGCAGATGGTATCACACAGGATATGATTAGATACAGGGCTCAGCAGACAGTATCACACAGGAGAGGATTAGTTACACGGCTCAGCAGATGGTATCACACAGGATAGGATTAGATACACAGTTCAGCAGACAGTATCACACAGGAGAAGATTAGATACACTGCTCAGCAGACAGTATCACACAGCATAGGATTAGATACACAGCTCAGCAGACAGTATCACACAGGAGAGGATTTGATACACAGCTCAGCAGACAGTATCACACAGGAGAGGATTAGATACACAGCTCAGCAGATGGTATCACACAGGATAGGATTAGATACACTGCTCAGCAGACAGTATCACACAGGGCAGGATTACATACACGGTTCAGCAGACAGTATCACACAGGGTAGGATTAGATACACGGCTCAGCAGACAGTATCACACAGGAGAGGATTAGATACACAGCTCAGCAGACAGTATCACACAGGAGAGGATTAGATACACAGCTCAGCAGAGAATATCGCACAGGAGAGGATTAGATCCATAGCTCAGCGGACTGTATCACACAGGACAGGATTAGATACACAGCTCAGCAGACAGTATCACACAGGAGAGGATTAGATACACGGCTCAGCAGACATTATCACACAGGAGAGGATTAGATACACAGCTCAGCAGATGGTATCACACAGGAAAGGATTAGATACACAGCTCAGCAGACAGTATCACAAAGGATAGGATTAGATACACAGCTCAGCAGACAGTATCACACAGGAGAGGATTAGATACACGGCTCAGCAGCTGGTATCACACAGGATAGGTTTAGATACACTGCTCAGCAGATGGTATCACACAGGATATGATTAGATACAGGGCTCAGCAGACAGTATCACACAGGAGAGGATTAGTTACACGGCTCAGCAGATGGTATCACACAGGATAGGATTAGATACACAGCTCAGCAGACAGTATCACACAGGAGAGGATTTGATACACAGCTCAGCAGACAGTATCACACAGGAGAGGATTAGATACACAGCTCAGCAGATGGTATCACACAGGATAGGATTAGATACACTGCTCAGCAGACAGTATCACACAAGGCAGGATTACATACACGATTCAGCAGACAGTATCACACAGGATAGGATTAGATACACGGCTCAGCAGACAGTATCACACAGGAGACGATTAGATACACAGCTCAGCAGACAGTATCACACATTACATGATTAGATACACAGCTCAGCAGACAGTATCACACAGGATGGGATTAGATACACGGCTCAGCAGACAGTATCACACAGGAGAGGATTAGATACACAGCTCAGCAGACAGTAAAGCACAGGAGAGGATTAGATACACAGCTCAGCACACAGTATCACACAGGAGAGGATTAGATACACGGCTCAGCAGACAGTATCACACAGGAGAGGATTAGATACACAGCTCAGCAGACAGTATCACACAGGAGAGGATTAGATACACAGCTCAGCAGACAGTATCACACAGGAGAGGATTAGATACATAGCTCAGCAGACGGTATCACACAGGACAGGTTTAGATATACAGCTCAGCAGACAGTATCACACAGTAGGGGATTAGATACACAGCTCAGCAGACAGTACCACACAGTATAAGATTAGATACACAGCTCAGCAGACAGCATCACACAGGAGAGGATTAGATACATAGCTCAGCAGACGGTATCACACAGGACAGGTTTAGATATACAGCTCAGCAGACAGTATCACACAGTAGGGGATTAGATACACAGCTCAGCAGACAGTACCACACAGTATAAGATTAGATACACTGCTCAGCAGACAGTATCACACAGGAGAGGATTAGATGCACAGCTCAGCAGACAGTATCACACAGGAGAGGATTAGATACACAGCTCAGCAGACAGTATCACACAGTATAAGATTAGATACACTGCTCAGCAGACTATCACACAGCATAGGATTAGATACACGGCTTAGCAGACAGTATCACACAGGAGAGGATTAGATACACGGCTCAGCAGACAGTATCACACAGGATAGGATTAGACACACAGCTCAGCAGACAGTATCACACAGGAGGGGATTAGATACACAGCTCAGGAGACAGTATCACACAGTATAAGATTAGATACACAGCTCAGCAGACAGTATCACACAGGAGAGGATTAGATACACAGCTCAGCAGACAGTATCGCACAGGAAAGGATTAGACACACTGCTCAGCAGACGGTATCGCACAGGAGAGGATTAGATACACGGCTCAGCAGACAGTATCATACAGGGTAGGATTAGATACACAGCTCAGCAGACAGTATCACAGCGGATAGGATTAGATACACAGCTCAGCAGACAGTATCACACTGGATAGGATTAGATACACAGCTCAGCAGACAGTATCACACCGAATAGGATTAGATACACAGCTCAGCAGACAGTATCACACCGAATAGGATTAGATACACAGCTCAGCAGACAGTATCACACAGGAGAAGATTAGATACACGGCTCAGCAGACAGTATCACACAGGAGAGGATTAGATACACAGTTCAGCAGACAGTATCACACAGGAGAGGATTAGATACACGGCTCAGCAGACAGTATGACACAGGAGAGGATTAGATACACGGCTCAGCAGACAGTATCATACAGGGTAGGATTAGATACACAGCTCAGCAGACAGTATCACACAGGAGTGGATTAGATAAACGTCTCAGCAGATAGTATCACACCGGATAGGATTAGATACACAGCTCAGCAGACAGTATCACACCGGATAGGATTAGATACACAGCTCAGCAGACAGTATCACACCGAATAGGATTAGATACACAGCTCAGCAGACAGTATCACACCGAATAGGATTAGATACACAGCTCAGCAGACAGTATCACACAGGAGAAGATTAGATACACAGCTCAGCAGACAGTATCACACAGGAGAGGATTAGATACAATGCTCAGTAGACAGTATCACACAGGAGACGATTAGATACACGGCTCAGCAGACAGTATCACACAGGATAGAATTAGATACACTGCTCAGCAGACAGTATCACACAGGGCAGGATTAGATGCACGGTTCAGCAGACAGTATCACACAGGGTTGGATTAGATACACGGCTCAGCAGACAGTATCACACAGGAGAGGATTAGATACACAGCTCAGCAGACAGTATCACACAGGAGAGGATTAGATACACGGCTCAGCAGATAGTATCACACAGGAGAGGATTAGATACACTGCTCAGCAGATAGTATCACACAGGAGAGGATTAGATGCACAGCTCAGCAGACAGTATCACACAGGAGAGGATTAGATACACGGCTCATCAGACAGTATCGCACAGGAGAGGATTAGATACATAGCTCATCAGACAGTATCACACAGGACAGGATTAGATACACAGCTCAGCAGACAGTATCACACAGGAGAGGATTAGATACATAGCTCATCAGACAGTATCACACAGGACAGGATTAGATACACGGCTCAGCAGACAGTATCACACAGGAGAGGATTAGATACACAGCTCAGCTGACAGTATCACACAGGAGAGGATTAGATACACAGCTCAGCAGACAGTATCGCACAGGAGAGGATTAGATACATAGCTCATCAGACAGTATCACACAGGACAGGATTAGATACACAGCTCAGCAGACAGTATCACACAGGAGAGGATTAGATACACAGCTCAGCTGACAGTATCACACAGGAGAGGATTAGATACACAGCTCAGCAGACAGTATCGCACAGGAGAGGATTAGATACACAGCTCAGCAGCCGGTATCACACAGGAGAGGATTAGATACACTGCTCAGCAGACGGTATCACACAGGAGAGGATTAGATACACGGTTGAGCAGACAGTATCACACAGGGTAGGATTAGAGATACAGCTCAGCAGACAGTATCACACAGCATATGATTAGATACACAGCTCAGCAGACAGTATCACACAGGAGAGGATTAGATACACGGCTCAGCAGACGGTATCACACAGCATAGGATTAGATACACAGCACAGCAGTCAGTATCGCACAGGATAGGATTAGATACACGGCTCAGCAGATGGTATCACACAGGAGAGTATTAGATACACAGCTCAGCTGACAATATCACACAGGAGAGGATTAAATACATGGCTCAGCAGACAGTATCACACAGGATAGGCTTAGATACACGGCTCAGCAGATGGTATCACACAGGAGAGTATTAGACACACAGCTCAGCAGGCAGTATCACACAGGAAAGGATTAGATACACAGCTCAGCAGACAGTATCACACAGGAGAGGATTAGATACATTGCTCAGCAGACAGTATCACACAGGAGAGGATTAGATACATAGCTCAGCAGACAGTATCACACAGGAGAGGATTAGATACACAGCTCAGCAGACAGTATCACACAGGAAAGGATTAGATACACAGCTCAGCAGATGGTATCACACAGGATAGGATTAGATACACAACTCAGCTGACAGTATCACACAGCACAGGATTAGATACAAAGCTCAGCAGATAGTATCACACAGGAGTGGATTAGATACACGGCTCAGCAGACAGTATCGCACAGGGCGGGATTAGATACACGGCTCAGCAGACAGTATCACACAGGATAGGATTAGATACACAGTTCATCAGACAGTATCACACAGGAGTGGATTAGATACACGGCTCAGCAGACAGTATCGCACAGGGCGGTATTAGATACACAGCTCAGCAGGCAGTATCATACAGGAGTGGATTAGATACACTGCTCAGCAGATAGTATCACACAGGATAGGATTAGATGCACAGCTCAGCAGACAGTATCACAGAGGAGGGGATTAGATACACAGCTCAGCAGAGAATATCGCACAGGAGAGGATTAGATACATAGCTCAGCGGACAGTATCACACAGGAGAGGATTAGATACACGGCTCAGCAGACATTATCACACAGGAGAGGATTAGATACACGGCTCAGCAGACATTATCACACAGGAGAGGATTAGATACACGGCTCAGCAGACAGTATCGCACAGGGCGGGATTAGATACACGGCTCAGCAGACAGTATCACACAGGATAGGATTAGATACACTGCTCAGCAGATAGTATCACACAGGATAGGATTAGATGCACAGCTCAGCAGACAGTATCACACAGGAGAGGATTAGATACACAGCTCAGCAGACAGTATCACACAGGAGAGGATTAGATACACTGCTCAGCAGATAGTATCACACAGGATAGGATTAGATGCACAGCTCAGCAGACAGTATCACACAGGAGGGGATTAGATACACAGCTCAGCAGAGAATATCGCACAGGAGAGGATTAGATACATAGCTCAGCGGACTGTATCACACAGGACAGGATTAGATACTCAGCTCAGCAGACAGTATCACACAGGAGAGGATTAGATACACGGCTCAGCAGACATTATCACACAGGAGAGGATTAGATACACAGCTCAGCAGATGGTATCACACAGGAAAGGATTAGATACACAGCTCAGCAGACAGTATCACAAAGGATAGGATTAGATACACAGCTCAGCAGCTGGTATCACACAGGAGGTTTAGATACACTGCTCAGCAGATGGTATCACACAGGATATGATTAGATACAGGGCTCAGCAGACAGTATCACACAGGAGAGGATTAGTTACACGGCTCAGCAGATGGTATCACACAGGATAGGATTAGATACACAGTTCAGCAGACAGTATCACACAGGATAGGATTAGATACACTGCTCAGCAGACAGTATCACACAGGAGAAGATTAGATACACTGCTCAGCAAACAGTATCACACAGCATAGGATTAGATACACAGCTCAGCAGACAGTATCACACAGGAGAGGATTTGATACACAGCTCAGCAGACAGTATCACACAGGAGAGGATTAGATACACAGCTCAGCAGATGGTATCACACAGGATAGGATTAGATACACTGCTCAGCAGACAGTATCACACAGGGCAGGATTACATACACGGTTCAGCAGACAGTATCACACAGGGTAGGATTAGATACACGGCTCAGCAGACAGTATCACACAGGAGAGGATTAGATACACAGCTCAGCAGACAGTATCACACAGGAGAGGATTAGATACACAGCTCAGCAGAGAATATCGCACAGGAGAGGATTAGATCCATAGCTCAGCAGACAGTATCACACAGGAGAGGATTAGATACACAGCTCAGCAGATGGTATCACACAGGATAGGATTAGATACACTGCTCAGCAGACAGTATCACACAGGGCAGGATTACATACACGGTTCAGCAGACAGTATCACACAGGGTAGGATTAGATACACGGCTCAGCAGACAGTATCACACAGGAGAGGATTAGATACACAGTTCATCAGACAGTATCACACAGGATAGGATAAGATACACATCTCAGCACACAGTATCACACAGGAGAGGATTAGATACACGGCTCAGCAGACAGAGTCACACAGGAGTGGATTAGATACACAGCTCATCAGACAGTATCACACAGGAGAGGATTAGATACACAGCTCAGCAGACAGTATCACACCGGATAGGATTAGATACACTGCTCTGCAGATAGTATTACACAGGAGAGGATTAGATACACAGCTAAGCAGACAGTATCACACAGGAGAGGATTAGATACACAGCTCAGCAGACAGTATCACACAGGAGAGGATTAGATACACAGCTCAGCTGACAGTATCACACAGGAGAGGATTAGATACACAGCTCAGCAGACAGTATCACACAGGAGAGGATTAGATACACAGCTCAGCAGACAGTATCACACAGGAGAGGATTAGAAACACAGTTCATCAGACAGTATCACACAGGAGAGGATTAGATACACAGCTCAGCAGACAGTATCACACAGCATAGGATTAGATACACAGCTCAGCAGACAGTATCACACAGCATAGGATTAGATACACAGCTCAGCAGACTGTATCACACGGGTGGATTAGATACACGGCTCAGCAGACAGTATCACACAGGATAGGATTAGATACACAGTTCATCAGACAGTATCACACAGGAGAGGATTAGATACACAGCTCAGCAGACAGTATCACACAGGAGAGGATTAGATACACAGCTCATCAGACAGTATCACACAGAGGATCACATACACAGCTCAGCACACAGTATCACACAGGAAAGGATTAGATACACAGCTCAGCAGAGAGTATCGCACAGGAGAGGATTAGATACACAGCTCAGCAGCCGGTATCACACAGGAGAGGATTAGATACACTGCTCAGCAGACGGTATCACACAGGAGAGGATTAGATACACGGTTGAGCAGACAGTATCACACAGGGTAGGATTAGAGATACAGCTCAGCAGACAGTATCACACAGCATAGGATTAGATACACAGCTCAGCACACAGTATCACACAGCATAGGATTAGATACACAGCTCAGCAGCCGGTATCACACAGGAGAGGATTAGATACACGGATCAGCAGATGGTATCAAACAGGATGGAATTAGATACACTGCTCAGCAGACAGTATCACACAGGACAGGATTAGATACACAGCTCAGCTGACAATATCACACAGGAGAGGATTAGATACACAGCTCACCTGACAGTATCACACAGTAGAGGATTATATACATGGCTCAGCAGACAGTATCACACAGGATAGGCTTAGATACACAGCTCAGCAGGCAGTATCACACAGGAAAGGATTAGATACACAGCTCAGCAAACAGTATCACACAGGAGAGGATTAGATACATAGCTCAGCAGACAGTATCACACAGGAGAGGATTAGATACACGGCTCAGCAGACGGTATCACACAGGAGAGGATTAGCTACACAGCTCAGCAGACAGTATCACACAGGAAAGGATTAGATACACAGCTCAGCAGATGGTATCACACAGGATAGGATTAGATACACAACTCAGCTGACAGTATCACACAGCACAGGATTAGATACAAAGCTCAGCAGATAGTATCACACAGGAGTGGATTAGATACACGGCTCAGCAGACAGTTTCGCACAGGGCGGGATTAGATACACAGCTCAGCAGACAGCATCACACAGGATAGGATTAGATACACAGTTCATCAGACAGTATCACACAGGAGTGGATTAGATACACGGCTCAGCAGACAGTGTCGCACAGGGCGGGATTAGATACACAGCTCAGCAGACAGTATCACACAGGAGTGGATTAGATCCACGGCTCAGCAGACAGTATCGCACAGGGCGGGATTAGATACACTGCTCAGCAGATAGTATCACACAGGAGAGGATTAGATGCACAGCTCAGCAGACAGTATCACACAGGAGAGGATTAGATACACGGCTCATCAGACAGTATCGCACAGGAGAGGATTAGATACATAGCTCATCAGACAGTATCACACAGGACAGGATTAGATACACAGCTCAGCAGACAGTATCACACAGGAGAGGATTAGATACATAGCTCATCAGACAGTATCACACAGGACAGGATTAGATACACGGCTCAGCAGACAGTATCACACAGGAGAGGATTAGATACACAGCTCAGCTGACAGTATCACACAGGAGAGGATTAGATACACAGCTCAGCAGACAGTATCGCACAGGAGAGGATTAGATACATAGCTCATCAGACAGTATCACACAGGACAGGATTAGATACACAGCTCAGCAGGCAGTATCACACAGGAGAGGATTAGATACACAGCTCAGCTGACAGTATCACACAGGAGAGGATTAGATACACAGCTCAGCAGACAGTATCGCACAGGAGAGGATTAGATACACAGCTCAGCAGCCGGTATCACACAGGAGAGGATTAGATACACTGCTCAGCAGACGGTATCACACAGGAGAGGATTAGATACACGGTTGAGCAGACAGTATCACACAGGGTAGGATTAGAGATACAGCTCAGCAGACAGTATCACACAGCATATGATTAGATACACAGTTCAGCAGACAGTATCACACAGGAGAGGATTAGATACACGGCTCAGCAGACGGTATCACACAGCATAGGATTAGATACACAGCACAGCAGTCAGTATCACACAGGAGAGGATTTGATACACAGCTCAGCAGACAGTATCACACAGGAGAGGATTAGATACACGGCTCAGCAGACAGTATCACACAGGAGAGGATTAGATACACTGCTCAGCAGATAGTATCACACAGGATAGGATTAGATGCACAGCTCAGCAGACAGTATCACACAGGAGAGGATTAGATACACGGCTCAGCAGACAGTATCACACAGGAGAGGATTAGATACACGGCTCAGCAGACAGTATCACACAGGAGAGGATTAGATACACGGCTCAGCAGACAGTATCACACAGGAGATGATTAGATACACAGCTCAGCAGACAGTATCACACAGGAGAGGATTAGATACATTGCTCAGCAGACAGTATCACACAGGAGAGGATTAGATACATAGCTCAGCAGACAGTATCACACAGGAGAGGATTAGATACACAGCTCAGCAGACAGTATCACACAGGAAAGGATTAGATACACAGCTCAGCAGATGGTATCACACAGGATAGGATTAGATACACAACTCAGCTGACAGTATCACACAGCACAGGATTAGATACAAAGCTCAGCAGATAGTATCACACAGGAGTGGATTAGATACACGGCTCAGCAGACAGTATCGCACAGGGCGGGATTAGATACACAGCTCAGCAGACAGTATCACACAGGAGTGGATTAGATCCACGGCTCAGCAGACAGTATCGCACAGGGCGGGATTAGATACACTGCTCAGCAGATAGTATCACACAGGAGAGGATTAGATGCACAGCTCAGCAGACAGTATCACACAGGAGAGGATTAGATACACGGCTCATCAGACAGTATCGCACAGGAGAGGATAAGATACATAGCTCATCAGACAGTATCACACAGGACAGGATTAGATACACAGCTCAGCAGACAGTATCACACAGGAGAGGATTAGATACATAGCTCATCAGACAGTATCACACAGGACAGGATTAGATACACGGCTCAGCAGACAGTATCACACAGGAGAGGATTAGATACACAGCTCAGCTGACAGTATCACACAGGAGAGGATTAGATACACAGCTCAGCAGACAGTATCGCACAGGAGAGGATTAGATACATAGCTCATCAGACAGTATCACACAGGACAGGATTAGATACACAGCTCAGCAGGCAGTATCACACAGGAGAGGATTAGATACACAGCTCAGCTGACAGTATCACACAGGAGAGGATTAGATACACAGCTCAGCAGACAGTATCGCACAGGAGAGGATTAGATACACAGCTCAGCAGCCGGTATCACACAGGAGAGGATTAGATACACTGCTCAGCAGACGGTATCACACAGGAGAGGATTAGATACACGGTTGAGCAGACAGTATCACACAGGGTAGGATTAGAGATACAGCTCAGCAGACAGTATCACACAGCATATGATTAGATACACAGCTCAGCAGACAGTATCACACAGGAGAGGATTAGATACACGGCTCAGCAGACGGTATCACACAGCATAGGATTAGATACACAGCACAGCAGTCAGTATCACACAGGAGAGGATTTGATACACAGCTCAGCAGACAGTATCACACAGGAGAGGATTAGATACACGGCTCAGCAGACAGTATCACACAGGAGAGGATTAGATACACTGCTCAGCAGATAGTATCACACAGGATAGGATTAGATGCACAGCTCAGCAGACAGTATCACACAGGAGAGGATTAGATACACGGCTCAGCAGACAGTATCACACAGGAGAGGATTAGATACACGGCTCAGCAGACAGTATCACACAGGAGAGGATTAGATACACGGCTCAGCAGACAGTATCACACAGGAGATGATTAGATACACAGCTCAGCAGACAGTATCACACAGGAGAGGATTAGATACATTGCTCAGCAGACAGTATCACACAGGAGAGGATTAGATACATAGCTCAGCAGACAGTATCACACAGGAGAGGATTAGATACACAGCTCAGCAGACAGTATCACACAGGAAAGGATTAGATACACAGCTCAGCAGATGGTATCACACAGGATAGGATTAGATACACAACTCAGCTGACAGTATCACACAGCACAGGATTAGATACAAAGCTCAGCAGATAGTATCACACAGGAGTGGATTAGATACACGGCTCAGCAGACAGTATCGCACAGGGCGGGATTAGATACACGGCTCAGCAGACAGTATCACACAGGATAGGATTAGATACACAGTTCATCAGACAGTATCACACAGGAGTGGATTAGATACACGGCTCAGCAGACAGTATCGCACAGGGCGGTATTAGATACACAGCTCAGCAGGCAGTATCATACAGGAGTGGATTAGATACACTGCTCAGCAGATAGTATCACACAGGATAGGATTAGATGCACAGCTCAGCAGACAGTATCACAGAGGAGGGGATTAGATACACAGCTCAGCAGAGAATATCGCACAGGAGAGGATTAGATACATAGCTCAGCGGACTGTATCACACAGGACAGGATTAGATACACCGCTCAGCAGACAGTATCACACAGGAGAGGATTAGATACACGGCTCAGCAGACATTATCACACAGGAGAGGATTAGATACACGGCTCAGCAGACAGTATCGCACAGGGCGGGATTAGATACACGGCTCAGCAGACAGTATCACACAGGATAGGATTAGATACACTGCTCAGCAGATAGTATCACACAGGATAGGATTAGATGCACAGCTCAGCAGACAGTATCACACAGGAGAGGATTAGATACACGGCTCAGCAGACAGTATCGCACAGGGCGGGATTACATACACGGCTCAGCAGATAGTATCACACAGGATAGGATTAGATACACTGCTCAGCAGATAGTATCACACAGGATAGGATTAGATGCACAGCTCAGCAGACAGTATCACACAGGAGGGGATTAGATACACAGCTCAGCAGAGAATATCGCACAGGAGAGGATTAGATACATAGCTCAGCGGACTGTATCACACAGGACAGGATTAGATACTCAGCTCAGCAGACAGTATCACACAGGAGAGGATTAGATACACGGCTCAGCAGACATTATCACACAGGAGAGGATTAGATACACAGCTCAGCAGATGGTATCACACAGGAAAGGATTAGATACACAGCTCAGCAGACAGTATCACAAAGGATAGGATTAGATACACAGCTCAGCAGCTGGTATCACACAGGAGGTTTAGATACACTGCTCAGCAGATGGTATCACACAGGATATGATTAGATACAGGGCTCAGCAGACAGTATCACACAGGAGAGGATTAGTTACACGGCTCAGCAGATGGTATCACACAGGATAGGATTAGATACACAGTTCAGCAGACAGTATCACACAGGAGAAGATTAGATACACTGCTCAGCAGACAGTATCACACAGCATAGGATTAGATACACAGCTCAGCAGACAGTATCACACAGGAGAGGATTTGATACACAGCTCAGCAGACAGTATCACACAGGAGAGGATTAGATACACAGCTCAGCAGATGGTATCACACAGGATAGGATTAGATACACTGCTCAGCAGACAGTATCACACAGGGCAGGATTACATACACGGTTCAGCAGACAGTATCACACAGGGTAGGATTAGATACACGGCTCAGCAGACAGTATCACACAGGAGAGGATTAGATACACAGCTCAGCAGACAGTATCACACAGGAGAGGATTAGATACACAGCTCAGCAGAGAATATCGCACAGGAGAGGATTAGATCCATAGCTCAGCGGACTGTATCACACAGGACAGGATTAGATACACAGCTCAGCAGACAGTATCACACAGGAGAGGATTAGATACACGGCTCAGCAGACATTATCACACAGGAGAGGATTAGATACACAGCTCAGCAGATGGTATCACACAGGAAAGGATTAGATACACAGCTCAGCAGACAGTATCACAAAGGATAGGATTAGATACACAGCTCAGCAGACAGTATCACACAGGAGAGGATTAGATACACGGCTCAGCAGCTGGTATCACACAGGATAGGTTTAGATACACTGCTCAGCAGATGGTATCACACAGGATATGATTAGATACAGGGCTCAGCAGACAGTATCACACAGGAGAGGATTAGTTACACGGCTCAGCAGATGGTATCACACAGGATAGGATTAGATACACAGCTCAGCAGACAGTATCACACAGGAGAGGATTTGATACACAGCTCAGCAGACAGTATCACACAGGAGAGGATTAGATACACAGCTCAGCAGATGGTATCACACAGGATAGGATTAGATACACTGCTCAGCAGACAGTATCACACAAGGCAGGATTACATACACGATTCAGCAGACAGTATCACACAGGATAGGATTAGATACACGGCTCAGCAGACAGTATCACACAGGAGACGATTAGATACACAGCTCAGCAGACAGTATCACACATTACATGATTAGATACACAGCTCAGCAGACAGTATCACACAGGATGGGATTAGATACACGGCTCAGCAGACAGTATCACACAGGAGAGGATTAGATACACAGCTCAGCAGACAGTAAAGCACAGGAGAGGATTAGATACACAGCTCAGCACACAGTATCACACAGGAGAGGATTAGATACACGGCTCAGCAGACAGTATCACACAGGAGAGGATTAGATACACAGCTCAGCAGACAGTATCACACAGGAGAGGATTAGATACACAGCTCAGCAGACAGTATCACACAGGAGAGGATTAGATACATAGCTCAGCAGACGGTATCACACAGGACAGGTTTAGATATACAGCTCAGCAGACAGTATCACACAGTAGGGGATTAGATACACAGCTCAGCAGACAGTACCACACAGTATAAGATTAGATACACAGCTCAGCAGACAGCATCACACAGGAGAGGATTAGATACATAGCTCAGCAGACGGTATCACACAGGACAGGTTTAGATATACAGCTCAGCAGACAGTATCACACAGTAGGGGATTAGATACACAGCTCAGCAGACAGTACCACACAGTATAAGATTAGATACACTGCTCAGCAGACAGTATCACACAGGAGAGGATTAGATGCACAGCTCAGCAGACAGTATCACACAGGAGAGGATTAGATACACAGCTCAGCAGACAGTATCACACAGTATAAGATTAGATACACTGCTCAGCAGACTATCACACAGCATAGGATTAGATACACGGCTTAGCAGACAGTATCACACAGGAGAGGATTAGATACACGGCTCAGCAGACAGTATCACACAGGATAGGATTAGACACACAGCTCAGCAGACAGTATCACACAGGAGGGGATTAGATACACAGCTCAGGAGACAGTATCACACAGTATAAGATTAGATACACAGCTCAGCAGACAGTATCACACAGGAGAGGATTAGATACACAGCTCAGCAGACAGTATCGCACAGGAAAGGATTAGACACACTGCTCAGCAGACGGTATCGCACAGGAGAGGATTAGATACACGGCTCAGCAGACAGTATCATACAGGGTAGGATTAGATACACAGCTCAGCAGACAGTATCACAGCGGATAGGATTAGATACACAGCTCAGCAGACAGTATCACACTGGATAGGATTAGATACACAGCTCAGCAGACAGTATCACACCGAATAGGATTAGATACACAGCTCAGCAGACAGTATCACACCGAATAGGATTAGATACACAGCTCAGCAGACAGTATCACACAGGAGAAGATTAGATACACGGCTCAGCAGACAGTATCACACAGGAGAGGATTAGATACACAGTTCAGCAGACAGTATCACACAGGAGAGGATTAGATACACGGCTCAGCAGACAGTATGACACAGGAGAGGATTAGATACACGGCTCAGCAGACAGTATCATACAGGGTAGGATTAGATACACAGCTCAGCAGACAGTATCACACAGGAGTGGATTAGATAAACGTCTCAGCAGATAGTATCACACCGGATAGGATTAGATACACAGCTCAGCAGACAGTATCACACCGGATAGGATTAGATACACAGCTCAGCAGACAGTATCACACCGAATAGGATTAGATACACAGCTCAGCAGACAGTATCACACCGAATAGGATTAGATACACAGCTCAGCAGACAGTATCACACAGGAGAAGATTAGATACACAGCTCAGCAGACAGTATCACACAGGAGAGGATTAGATACAATGCTCAGTAGACAGTATCACACAGGAGACGATTAGATACACGGCTCAGCAGACAGTATCACACAGGATAGAATTAGATACACTGCTCAGCAGACAGTATCACACAGGGCAGGATTAGATGCACGGTTCAGCAGACAGTATCACACAGGGTTGGATTAGATACACGGCTCAGCAGACAGTATCACACAGGAGAGGATTAGATACACAGCTCAGCAGACAGTATCACACAGGAGAGGATTAGATACACGGCTCAGCAGATAGTATCACACAGGAGAGGATTAGATACACTGCTCAGCAGATAGTATCACACAGGAGAGGATTAGATGCACAGCTCAGCAGACAGTATCACACAGGAGAGGATTAGATACACGGCTCATCAGACAGTATCGCACAGGAGAGGATTAGATACATAGCTCATCAGACAGTATCACACAGGACAGGATTAGATACACAGCTCAGCAGACAGTATCACACAGGAGAGGATTAGATACATAGCTCATCAGACAGTATCACACAGGACAGGATTAGATACACGGCTCAGCAGACAGTATCACACAGGAGAGGATTAGATACACAGCTCAGCTGACAGTATCACACAGGAGAGGATTAGATACACAGCTCAGCAGACAGTATCGCACAGGAGAGGATTAGATACATAGCTCATCAGACAGTATCACACAGGACAGGATTAGATACACAGCTCAGCAGACAGTATCACACAGGAGAGGATTAGATACACAGCTCAGCTGACAGTATCACACAGGAGAGGATTAGATACACAGCTCAGCAGACAGTATCGCACAGGAGAGGATTAGATACACAGCTCAGCAGCCGGTATCACACAGGAGAGGATTAGATACACTGCTCAGCAGACGGTATCACACAGGAGAGGATTAGATACACGGTTGAGCAGACAGTATCACACAGGGTAGGATTAGAGATACAGCTCAGCAGACAGTATCACACAGCATATGATTAGATACACAGCTCAGCAGACAGTATCACACAGGAGAGGATTAGATACACGGCTCAGCAGACGGTATCACACAGCATAGGATTAGATACACAGCACAGCAGTCAGTATCGCACAGGATAGGATTAGATACACGGCTCAGCAGATGGTATCACACAGGAGAGTATTAGATACACAGCTCAGCTGACAATATCACACAGGAGAGGATTAGATACACGGCTCAGCAGACAGTATCACACAGGATAGGCTTAGATACACGGCTCAGCAGATGGTATCACACAGGAGAGTATTAGACACACAGCTCAGCAGGCAGTATCACACAGGAAAGGATTAGATACACAGCTCAGCAGACAGTATCACACAGGAGAGGATTAGATACATTGCTCAGCAGACAGTATCACACAGGAGAGGATTAGATACATAGCTCAGCAGACAGTATCACACAGGAGAGGATTAGATACACAGCTCAGCAGACAGTATCACACAGGAAAGGATTAGATACACAGCTCAGCAGATGGTATCACACAGGATAGGATTAGATACACAACTCAGCTGACAGTATCACACAGCACAGGATTAGATACAAAGCTCAGCAGATAGTATCACACAGGAGTGGATTAGATACACGGCTCAGCAGACAGTATCGCACAGGGCGGGATTAGATACACGGCTCAGCAGACAGTATCACACAGGATAGGATTAGATACACAGTTCATCAGACAGTATCACACAGGAGTGGATTAGATACACGGCTCAGCAGACAGTATCGCACAGGGCGGTATTAGATACACAGCTCAGCAGGCAGTATCATACAGGAGTGGATTAGATACACTGCTCAGCAGATAGTATCACACAGGATAGGATTAGATGCACAGCTCAGCAGACAGTATCACAGAGGAGGGGATTAGATACACAGCTCAGCAGAGAATATCGCACAGGAGAGGATTAGATACATAGCTCAGCGGACAGTATCACACAGGAGAGGATTAGATACACGGCTCAGCAGACATTATCACACAGGAGAGGATTAGATACACGGCTCAGCAGACATTATCACACAGGAGAGGATTAGATACACGGCTCAGCAGACAGTATCGCACAGGGCGGGATTAGATACACGGCTCAGCAGACAGTATCACACAGGATAGGATTAGATACACTGCTCAGCAGATAGTATCACACAGGATAGGATTAGATGCACAGCTCAGCAGACAGTATCACACAGGAGAGGATTAGATACACAGCTCAGCAGACAGTATCACACAGGAGAGGATTAGATACACTGCTCAGCAGATAGTATCACACAGGATAGGATTAGATGCACAGCTCAGCAGACAGTATCACACAGGAGGGGATTAGATACACAGCTCAGCAGAGAATATCGCACAGGAGAGGATTAGATACATAGCTCAGCGGACTGTATCACACAGGACAGGATTAGATACTCAGCTCAGCAGACAGTATCACACAGGAGAGGATTAGATACACGGCTCAGCAGACATTATCACACAGGAGAGGATTAGATACACAGCTCAGCAGATGGTATCACACAGGAAAGGATTAGATACACAGCTCAGCAGACAGTATCACAAAGGATAGGATTAGATACACAGCTCAGCAGCTGGTATCACACAGGAGGTTTAGATACACTGCTCAGCAGATGGTATCACACAGGATATGATTAGATACAGGGCTCAGCAGACAGTATCACACAGGAGAGGATTAGTTACACGGCTCAGCAGATGGTATCACACAGGATAGGATTAGATACACAGTTCAGCAGACAGTATCACACAGGATAGGATTAGATACACTGCTCAGCAGACAGTATCACACAGGAGAAGATTAGATACACTGCTCAGCAAACAGTATCACACAGCATAGGATTAGATACACAGCTCAGCAGACAGTATCACACAGGAGAGGATTTGATACACAGCTCAGCAGACAGTATCACACAGGAGAGGATTAGATACACAGCTCAGCAGATGGTATCACACAGGATAGGATTAGATACACTGCTCAGCAGACAGTATCACACAGGGCAGGATTACATACACGGTTCAGCAGACAGTATCACACAGGGTAGGATTAGATACACGGCTCAGCAGACAGTATCACACAGGAGAGGATTAGATACACAGCTCAGCAGACAGTATCACACAGGAGAGGATTAGATACACAGCTCAGCAGAGAATATCGCACAGGAGAGGATTAGATCCATAGCTCAGCGGACTGTATCACACAGGAGAGGATTAGATACACAGCTCAGCAGACAGTATCACACAGGAGAGGATTAGATACACGGCTCAGCAGACATTATCACACAGGAGAGGATTAGATACACAGCTCAGCAGATGGTATCACACAGGAACGGATTAGATACACAGCTCAGCAGACAGTATCACAAAGGATAGGATTAGATACACAGCTCAGCAGACAGTATCACACAGGAGAGGATTAGATACACGGCTCAGCAGCTGGTATCACACAGGATAGGTTTAGATACACTGCTCAGCAGATGGTATCACACAGGATATGATTAGATACAGGGCTCAGCAGACAGTATCACACAGGAGAGGATTAGTTACACGGCTCAGCAGATGGTATCACACAGGATAGGATTAGATACACAGCTCAGCAGACAGTATCACACAGGAGAGGATTTGATACACAGCTCAGCAGACAGTATCACACAGGAGAGGATTAGATACACAGCTCAGCAGATGGTATCACACAGGATAGGATTAGATACACTGCTCAGCAGACAGTATCACACAAGGCAGGATTACATACACGATTCAGCAGACAGTATCACACAGGATAGGATTAGATACACAGCTCAGCAGACAGTATCACACAGGAGAGGATTAGATACACGGCTCAGCAGACAGTATCACACAGGAGAGGATTTGATACACAGCTCAGCAGACAGTATCACACACGAGAGGATTAGATACACAGCTCAGCAGATGGTATCACACAGGATAGAATTAGATACACTGCTCAGCAGACAGTATCACACAGGGCAGGATTAGATACACGGTTCAGCAGACAGTATCACACAGGGTAGGATTAGATACACGGCTCAGCAGACAGTATCACACAGGAGAGGATTAGATAGACAGCTCAGCAGACAGTATCACACAGGAGAGGATTAGATACACGGCTCAGCAGACAGTATCACACAGGAGAGGATTAGATACACTGCTCAGCAGATAGTATCACACAGGATAGGATTAGATGCACAGCTCAGCAGACAGTATCACACAGGAGAGGATTAGATACACGGCTCAGCAGACAGTATCACACAGGAGATGATTAGATACACTGCTCAGCAGACAGTATCACACAGGGCAGGATTACATACACGGTTCAGCAGACAGTATCACACAGGGTAGGATTAGATACACGGCTCAGCAGACAGTATCACACAGGAGAGGATTTGATACACAGCTCAGCAGACAGTATCACACAGGAGAGGATTAGATACACAGCTCAGCAGATGGTATCACACAGGATAGAATTAGATACACTGCTCAGCAGACAGTATCACACAGGGCAGGATTAGATACACGGTTCAGCAGACAGTATCACACAGGGTAGGATTAGATACACGGCTCAGCAGACAGTATCACACAGGAGAGGATTAGATACACAGCTCAGCAGACAGTATCACACAGGAGAGGATTAGATACACGGCTCAGCAGACAGTATCACACAGGAGAGGATTAGATACACTGCTCAGCAGATAGTATCACACAGGATAGGATTAGATGCACAGTTGAGCAGACAGTATCACACAGGAGAGGATTAGATACACGGCTCATCAGACAGTATCGCACAGGAGAGGATTAGATACATAGCTCATCAGACAGAATCACACAGGACAGGATTAGATACACAGCTCAGCAGACAGTATCACACAGGAGAGGATTAGATACATAGCTCATCAGACAGTATCACACAGTACAGGATTAGATACACGGCTCAGCAGACAGTATCACACAGGAGAGGATTAGATACACAGCTCAGCTGACAGTATCACACAGGAGAGGATTAGATACACAGCTCAGCAGACAGTATCACACAGGAGAGGATTAGATACACTGCTCAGCAGACAGTATCACACAGGAGAGGATTAGATATACAGCTCAGCAGACAGTATCGCACAGGAGAGGATTAGATACACAGCTCAGCAGACAGTATCACACAGGAGAGGATTAGATACACGGCTCCACAGACAGTATCACACAGGAGAGGATTAGATACACAGCTCAGCAGATGGTATCACACAGGAAAGGATTAGATACATAGCTCAGCAGATGGTATCACACAGGAAAGGATTAGATACACGTCTCAGCAGACAGTATCACACAGGATAGGATTAGATGCACAGCTCAGCAGACAGTATCACACAGGAGAGGATTAGATACACAGCTCAGCTTACAGTATCACATAGGACAGGATTAGATACACAGTTCATCAGACAGTATCACACAGGAGTGGATTAGATACACGGCTCAGCAGACAGTATCACGAAAGATAGGATTAGATGCACAGTTCATCAGACAGTATCACACAGGAGACGATTAGATACACAGCTCAGCAGACAGTATCACACATTACATGATTAGATACACAGCTCAGCAGACAGTATCACACAGGATGGGATTAGATACACGGCTCAGCAGACAGTATCACACAGGAGAGGATTAGATACACAGCTCAGCAGACAGTAAAGCACAGGATAGGATTAGATACACAGCTCAGCAGACAGTATCACACAGGAGAGGATTAGATACACGGCTCAGCAGACAGTATCACACAGGAGAGGATTAGATACACAGCTCAGCAGACAGTATCACACAGGAGAGGATTAGATACACAGCTCAGCAGACAGCATCACACAGGAGAGGATTAGATACACAGCTCAGCAGACAGTATCACACAGGACAGGTTTAGATATACAGCTCAGCAGACAGTATCACACAGTAGGGGATTAGATACACAGCTCAGCAGACAGTACCACACAGTATAAGATTAGATACACTGCTCAGCAGACAGTATCACACAGGAGAGGATTAGATACACAGCTCAGCAGACAGTATCACACAGGAGAGGATTAGATACACAGCTCAGCAGACAGTATCACACAGTATAAGATTAGATACACGGCTCAGCAGACAGTATCACACAGGATAGGATTAGACACACAGCTCAGCAGACAGTATCACACAGGAGGGGATTAGATACACAGCTCAGGAGACAGTATCACACAGTATAAGATTAGATACACAGCTCAGCAGACAGTATCACACAGGAGAGGATTAGATACACAGCTCAGCAGACAGTATCGCACAGGAAAGGATTAGACACACTGCTCAGCAGACGGTATCGCACAGGAGAGGATTAGATACACGGCTCAGCAGACAGTATCATACAGGGTAGGATTAGATACACAGCTCAGCAGACAGTATCACACCGGATAGGATTAGATACACAGCTCAGCAGACAGTATCACACTGGATAGGATTAGATACACAGCTCAGCAGACACTATCACACCGAATAGGATTAGATACACAGCTCAGCAGACAGTATCACACAGGAGAAGATTAGATACACGGCTCAGCAGACAGTATCACACAGGAGAGGATTAGATACAAAGTTCAGCAGACAGTATCACACAGGAGAGGATTAGATACACGGCTCAGCAGACAGTATGACACAGGAGAGGATTAGATACACGGCTCAGCAGACAGTATCATACAGGGTAGGATTAGATACACAGCTCAGCAGACAGTATCACACAGTAGTGGATTAGATAAACGGCTCAGCAGATAGTATCACACCGGATAGGATTAGATACACAGCTCAGCAGACAGTATCACACCGGATAGGATTAGATACACAGCTCAGCAGACAGTATCACACCGAATAGGATTAGATACACAGCTCAGCAGACAGTATCACACCGAATAGGATTAGATACACAGCTCAGCAGACAGTATCACACAGGAGAAGATTAGATACACAGCTCAGCAGACAGTATCACACAGGAGAAGATTAGATACACAGCTCAGCAGACAGTATCACACAGGAGAGGATTAGATACACGGCTCAGCACACAGTATCACACAGGAGAGGATTAGAAACACTGCTCAGCAGACAGTATCACACAGGAGAGGATTAGATACAATGCTCAGTAGACAGTATCACACAGGAGACGATTAGATACACGGCTCAGCAGACAGTATCACACAGGAGAGGATTAGGTACACGGCTCAGCAGATGGTATCGCACAGGAGAGGATTAGAGATACAGCTCAGCAGACAGTATCACACAGGAGAGGATTAGATACACGGCTCAGCAGACAGTATGACACAGGAGAGGATTAGATACACGGCTCAGCAGACAGTATCACACAGGAGAGGATTAGATACATAGCTCAGCAGACAGTATCACACAGGAGAGGATTAGATACACGGCTCAGCAGACAGTATGACACAGGAGAGGATTAGATACACGGCTCAGCAGACAGTATCATACAGGGTAGGATTAGATACACAACTCAGCAGACAGTATCACACAGGAGAGGATTAGATACACAGCTCAGCAGACAGTATCACACAGGAGAGGATTAGATACACAGCTCAGCAGACAGTATCACACAGGACAGGATTAGATACACAGCTCAGCAGACAGTATCACACAGGAGAGGATTAGATACACAGCTCAGCAGACAGTATCACACAGGAGGGGATTAGATACATACACAGCTCAGCAGACAGTCTCACACAGGACAGGATTAGATACATAGCTCAGCAGACGGTATCACACAGGAGAGGATTAGATACACGGCTCAGCAGACAGTATCACACAGGAGGGGATTAGATACACAGCTCAGCAGACAGTACCACACAGTATAAGATTAGATACACTGCTCAGCAGACAGTATCACACAGGAGAGGATTAGATACACAGCTCAGCAGACAGTATCAAACAGGAGGGGATTAGATACACAGCTCAGAAGACAGTATCACACAGTATAAGATTAGATACACTGCTCAACAGATTATCACAGCATAGGATTAGATACACGGCTCAGCAGACAGTATCACACAGGAGAGGATTAGATACACAGCTCAGCAGACAGTATCACACAGGAGAGGATTAGATACACAGCTCAGCAGACAGTATCACACAGTATAAGATTAGATACACTGCTCAGCAGACAGTATCACACAGGAGAGGATTAGATACACAGCTCAGCAGACAGTATGGCACAGGAGAGGATTAGATACACAGCTCAGCAGACGGTATCGCACAGGAGAGGATTAGATACACGGCTCCACAGACAGTATCACACAGGAGAGGATTAGATACACAGCTCAGCAGATGGTATCACACAGGAAAGGATTAGATACATAGCTCAGCAGATGGTATCACACAAGAAAGGATTAGATACACGTCTCAGCAGACAGTATCACACAGGATAGGATTAGATGCACAGCTCAGCAGACAGTATCACACAGGAGAGGATTAGATACACAGCTCAGCTTACAGTATCACATATTACAGGATTAGATACACAGTTCATCAGACAGTATCACACAGGAGTGGATTAGATACACGGCTCAGCAGACAGTATCACGAAAGATAGGATTAGATACACAGTTCATCAGACAGTATCACACAGGAGACGATTAGATACACAGCTCAGCAGACAGTATCACACATTACATGATTAGATACACAGCTCAGCAGACAGTATCACACAGGATGGGATTAGATACACGGCTCAGCAGACAGTATCACACAGGAGAGGATTAGATACACAGCTCAGCAGACAGTAACGCACAGGAGAGGATTAGATACACAGCTCAGCACACAGTATCACACAGGAGAGGATTAGATACACGGCTCAGCAGACAGTATCACACAGGAGAGGATTAGATACACAGCTCAGCAGACAGTATCACACAGGATAGGATTAGATACACTGCTCTGCAGATAGTATCACACAGGATAGGATTAGATACACGGCTTAGCAGACAGTATCACACAGGAGAGGATTAGATACACGGCTCAGCAGACAGTATCACACAGGATATGATTAGATACACGGCTCAGCAGACAGTATCACACAGGAGAGGATTAGATACATAGCTCAGCAGACGGTATCACACAGGACAGGTTTAGATATACAGCTCAGCAGACAGTATCACACAGTAGGGGATTAGATACACAGCTCAGAAGACAGTACCACACAGTATAAGATTAGATACACTGCTCAGCAGACAGTATCACACAGGAGAGGATTAGATACACAGCTCAGCAGACAGTATCACACAGGAGGGGATTAGATACACAGCTCAGCAGACAGTATCACACAGTATAAGATTAGATACACTGCTCAGCAGACTATCACACAGCATAGGATTAGATACACGGCTTAGCAGACAGTATCACACAGGAGAGGATTAGATACACGGCTCAGCAGACAGTATCACACAGGATAGGATTAGACACACAGCTCAGCGGACAGTATCACACAGTATAAGATTAGATACACTGCTCAGCAGACAGTATCACACAGAAGAGGATTAGATACACAGCTCAGCAGACAGTATCGCACAGGAAAGGATTAGACACACTGCTCAGCAGACGGTATCGCACAGGAGAGGATTAGATACACGGCTCAGCAGACAGTATCGCACAGGAGAGGATTAGATACACAGCTCAGCAGACAGTATCACACAGGAAAGGATTAGATACATAGCTCAGCAGACGGTATCACACAGGACAGGATTAGATGCACAGCTCAGCAGACAGTATCACACAGGAGAGGATTAGATACACAGCTCAGCTGACAGTATCACATAGGACAGGATTAGATACACAGTTCATCAGACAGTATCACACAGGAGTGGATTAGATACACGGCTCAGCAGACAGTATCGCACAGGGCGGGATTAGATATATGACACAGCAGACAGTATCACACAGGAGAGGATTAGATACACAGCTCAGCAGACAGTATCACACAGGAGAGGATTAGATACACAGCTCAGCTGACAGTATCACATAGGACAGGATTAGATACACAGTTCATCAGACAGTATCCCACAGGAGAGGATTAGATACACGGCTCAGCAGACAGTAACGCACAGGAGTGGATTAGATACACAGCTCAGCACACAGTATCACACAGGAGAGGATTAGATACACGGCTCAGCAGACAGTATCACACAGGAGAGGATTAGATACACAGCTCAGCAGACAGTATCACACAGGAGAGGATTAGATACACAGCTCAGCAGACAGTATCACACAGGATAGGATTAGATACACAGCTCAGCTGACAGTATCACACAGGATAGGATTAGATACACGGCTCAGCAGACATTATCACACAGGAGATGATTAGATACACAGCATAGGATTAGATACACAGCTCAGCAGACAGTATCACACAGCATAGGATTAGATACACTTCTCAGCAGACAGAATCACACAGGAGGGGATTAGATACACAGCTCAGCAGACAGTATCACAGGATAAGATTAGATACACTGCTCAGCAGACGGTATCACACAGGACAGGATTAGATGCATAGCTCAGCAGACGGTATCACACAGGACAAGATTAGATTCACAGCTCAGCAGACAGTATCACAAAGGAGAGGATTAGATACACAGCTCAGCAGACAGTATCACACAGGAGAGGATTAGATACACAGTTCATCAGACAGTATCACACAGGAGTGGATTAGATACACGGCTCAGCAGACAGTATCGCACAGGGCGGGATTAGATACACGACTCAGCAGATGGTATCACACAAGATAGGATTAGATACACAGTTCATCAGACAGTATCACACAGGATAGGATAAGATACACATCTCAGCACACAGTATCACACAGGAGAGGATTAGATACACGGCTCAGCAGACAGAGTCACACAGGAGAGGATTAGATACACAGCTCATCAGACAGTATCACACAGGAGAGGAGTAGATACACAGCTCAGCAGACAGTATCACACAGGAGAGGATTAGATACACAGCTCAGCAGACAGTATCACACAGGAGAGGATTAGATACACAGCTCAGCTGACAGTATCACACAGGAGAGGATTAGATACACAGCTCAGCAGACAGTATCACACAGGAGAGGATTAGATACACAGCTCATCAGACAGTATCACACAGGAGAGGATTAGATACACAGCTCAGCAGACAGTATCACACAGCATAGGATTAGATACACAGCTCAGCAGACTGTATCACACGGGTGGATTAGATACACGGCTCAGCAGACAGTATCGCACAGGGCGGGATTAGATACACAGCTCAGCAGACAGTATCACACAGGAGAGGATTAGATACACAGCTCATCAGACAGTATCACACAGGAGAGGATTAGATACACAGCTCAGCACACAGTATCACACAGGAAAGGATTAGATACACAGCTCAGCAGAGAGTATCGCACAGGAGAGGATTAGATACACAGCTCAGCAGCCGGTATCACACAGGAGAGGATTAGATACACTGCTCAGCAGACGGTATCACACAGGAGAGGATTAGATACACGGTTGAGCAGACAGTATCACACAGGGTAGGATTAGAGATACAGCTCAGCAGACAGTATCACACAGCATAGGATTAGATACACAGCTCAGCACACAGTATCACACAGCATAGGATTAGATACACAGCTCAGCAGCCGGTATCACACAGGAGAGGATTAGATTCACTGCTCAGCAGACAGTATCACACAGGACAGGATTAGATACACAGCTCAGCTGACAATATCACACAGGAGAGGATTAGATACATAGCTCAGCAGACAGTATCACACAGTAGAGGATTATATACATGGCTCAGCAGACAGTATCACACAGGATAGGCTTAGATACACAGCTCAGCAGGCAGTATCACACAGGAAAGGATTAGATACACAGCTCAGCAAACAGTATCACACAGGAGAGGATTAGATACATAGCTCAGCAGACAGTATCACACAGGAGAGGATTAGATACACGGCTCAGCAGACGGTATCACACAGGAGAGGATTAGATACACAGCTCAGCAGACAGTATCACACAGGAAAGGATTAGATACACAGCTCAGCAGATGGTATCACACAGGATAGGATTAGATACACAACTCAGCTGACAGTATCACACAGCACAGGATTAGATACAAAGCTCAGCAGATAGTATCACACAGGAGTGGATTAGATACACGGCTCAGCAGACAGTATCGCACAGGGCGGGATTAGATACACAGCTCAGCAGACAGCATCACACAGGAGAGGATTAGATACACAGCTCAGCAGACAGTATCACACAGGAGAGGATTAGATACACGGCTCAGCAGACATTATCACACAGGAGAGGATTAGATACACAGCTCAGCAGATGGTATCACACAGGAAAGGATTAGATACACAGCTCAGCAGACAGTATCACAAAGGATAGGATTAGATACACAGCTCAGCAGACAGTATCACACAGGAGAGGATTAGATACACGGCTCAGCAGCTGGTATCACACAGGATAGGTTTAGATACACTGCTCAGCAGATGGTATCACACAGGATATGATTAGATACAGGGCTCAGCAGACAGTATCACACAGGAGAGGATTAGTTACATGTCTCAGCAGATGGTATCACACAGGATAGGATTAGATACACTGCTCAGCAGACAGTATCACACCGAATAGGATTAGATACACAGCTCAGCAGACAGTATCACACAGGAGAAGATTAGATACACGGCTCAGCAGACAGTATCACACAGGAGAGGATTAGATACACAGTTCAGCAGACAGTATCACACAGGAGAGGATTAGATACACGGCTCAGCAGACAGTATGACACAGGAGAGGATTAGATACACGGCTCAGCAGACAGTATCATACAGGGTAGGATTAGATACACAGCTCAGCAGACAGTATCACACAGGAGTGGATTAGATAAACGGCTCAGCAGATAGTATCACACCGGATAGGATTAGATACACAGCTCAGCAGACAGTATCACACCGGATAGGATTAGATACACAGCTCAGCAGACAGTATCACACCGAATAGGATTAGATACACAGCTCAGCAGACAGTATCACACCGAATAGGATTAGATACACAGCTCAGCAGACAGTATCACACAGGAGAAGATTAGATACACAGCTCAGCAGACAGTATCACACAGGAGAAGATTAGATACACAGCTCAGCAGACAGTATCACACAGGAGAGGATTAGATACACGGCTCAGCACACAGTATCACACAGGAGAGGATTAGAAACACTGCTCAGCAGACAGTATCACACAGGAGAGGATTAGATACAATGCTCAGTAGACAGTATCACACAGGAGACGATTAGATACACGGCTCAGCAGACAGTATCACACAGGAGAGGATTAGATACACGGCTCAGCAGATGGTATCGCACAGGAGAGGATTAGAGATACAGCTCAGCAGACAGTATCACACAGGAGAGGATTAGATACACGGCTCAGCAGACAGTATGACACAGGAGAGGATTAGATACACGGCTCAGCAGACAGTATCACACAGGAGAGGATTAGATACATAGCTCAGCAGACAGTATCACACAGGAGAGGATTAGATACACGGCTCAGCAGACAGTATGACACAGGAGAGGATTAGATACACGGCTCAGCAGACAGTATCATACAGGAGAGGATTAGATACACAGCTCAGCAGACAGTATCACACAGGAGAGGATTAGATACACGGCTCAGCAGACAGTATGACACAGGAGAGGATTAGATACACAGCTCAGCAGACAGTATCACACAGGAGAGGATTAGATACACAACTCAGCAGACAGTATCACACAGGAGAGGATTAGATACACAGCTCAGCAGACAGTATCACACAGGAGAGGATTAGATACACAGCTCAGCAGACAGTATCACACAGGACAGGATTAGATACACAGCTCAGCAGACAGTATCACACAGGAGAGGATTAGATACACAGCTCAGCAGACAGTATCACACAGGAGGGGATTAGATACATACACAGCTCAGCAGACAGTCTCACACAGGACAGGATTAGATACATAGCTCAGCAGACGGTATCACACAGGAGAGGATTAGATACACGGCTCAGCAGACAGTATCACACAGGAGGGGATTAGATACACAGCTCAGCAGACAGTACCACACAGTATAAGATTAGATACACTGCTCAGCAGACAGTATCACACAGGAGAGGATTAGATACACAGCTCAGCAGACAGTATCAAACAGGAGGGGATTAGATACACAGCTCAGAAGACAGTATCACACAGTATAAGATTAGATACACTGCTCAACAGATTATCACAGCATAGGATTAGATACACGGCTCAGCAGACAGTATCACACAGGAGAGGATTAGATACACAGCTCAGCAGACAGTATCACACAGGAGAGGATTAGATACACAGCTCAGCAGACAGTATCACACAGTATAAGATTAGATACACTGCTCAGCAGACAGTATCACACAGGAGAGGATTAGATACACAGCTCAGCAGACAGTATGGCACAGGAGAGGATTAGATACACAGCTCAGCAGACGGTATCGCACAGGAGAGGATTAGATACACGGCTCCACAGACAGTATCACACAGGAGAGGATTAGATACACAGCTCAGCAGATGGTATCACACAGGAAAGGATTAGATACATAGCTCAGCAGATGGTATCACACAAGAAAGGATTAGATACACGTCTCAGCAGACAGTATCACACAGGATAGGATTAGATGCACAGCTCAGCAGACAGTATCACACAGGAGAGGATTAGATACACAGCTCAGCTTACAGTATCACATATTACAGGATTAGATACACAGTTCATCAGACAGTATCACACAGGAGTGGATTAGATACACGGCTCAGCAGACAGTATCACGAAAGATAGGATTAGATACACAGTTCATCAGACAGTATCACACAGGAGACGATTAGATACACAGCTCAGCAGACAGTATCACACATTACATGATTAGATACACAGCTCAGCAGACAGTATCACACAGGATGGGATTAGATACACGGCTCAGCAGACAGTATCACACAGGAGAGGATTAGATACACAGCTCAGCAGACAGTAACGCACAGGAGAGGATTAGATACACAGCTCAGCACACAGTATCACACAGGAGAGGATTAGATACACGGCTCAGCAGACAGTATCACACAGGAGAGGATTAGATACACAGCTCAGCAGACAGTATCACACAGGATAGGATTAGATACACTGCTCTGCAGATAGTATCACACAGGATAGGATTAGATACACGGCTTAGCAGACAGTATCACACAGGAGAGGATTAGATACACGGCTCAGCAGACAGTATCACACAGGATATGATTAGATACACGGCTCAGCAGACAGTATCACACAGGAGAGGATTAGATACATAGCTCAGCAGACGGTATCACACAGGACAGGTTTAGATATACAGCTCAGCAGACAGTATCACACAGTAGGGGATTAGATACACAGCTCAGCAGACCTTACCATACAGTATAAGATTAGATACACTGCTCAGCAGACAGTATCACACAGGAGAGGATTAGATACACAGCTCAGCAGACAGTATCACACAGGAGGGGATTAGATACACAGCTCAGCAGACAGTATCACACAGTATAAGATTAGATACACTGCTCAGCAGACTATCACACAGCATAGGATTAGATACACGGCTTAGCAGACAGTATCACACAGGAGAGGATTAGATACACAGCTCAGCAGACAGTATCACACAGGATAGGATTAGACACACAGCTCAGCAGACAGTATCACACAGGAGGGGATTAGATACACAGCTCAGGAGACAGTATCACACAGTATAAGATTAGATACACAGCTCAGCAGACAGTATCGCACAGGAAAGGATTAGACACACTGCTCAGCAGACGGTATCGCACAGGAGAGGATTAGATACACGGCTCAGCAGACAGTATCGCACAGGAGAGGATTAGATACACAGCTCAGCAGACAGTATCACACAGGAAAGGATTAGATACATAGCTCAGCAGACGGTATCACACAGGACAGGATTAGATGCACAGCTCAGCAGACAGTATCACACAGGAGAGGATTAGATACACAGCTCAGCTGACAGTATCACATAGGACAGGATTAGATACACAGTTCATCAGACAGTATCACACAGGAGTGGATTAGATACACGGCTCAGCAGACAGTATCGCACAGGGCGGGATTAGATATATGACACAGCAGACAGTATCACACAGGAGAGGATTAGATACACAGCTCAGCAGACAGTATCACACAGGAGAGGATTAGATACACAGCTCAGCTGACAGTATCACATAGGACAGGATTAGATACACAGTTCATCAGACAGTATCCCACAGGAGAGGATTAGATACACAGCTCAGCAGACAGTAACGCACAGGAGTGGATTAGATACACAGCTCAGCACACAGTATCACACAGGAGAGGATTAGATACACGGCTCAGCAGACAGTATCACACAGGAGAGGATTAGATACACAGCTCAGCAGACAGTATCACACAGGATAGGATTAGATACACAGCTCAGCTGACAGTATCACACAGGATAGGATTAGATACACGGCTCAGCAGACATTATCACACAGGAGATGATTAGATACACAGCATAGGATTAGATACACAGCTCAGCAGACAGTATCACACAGCATAGGATTAGATACACTTCTCAGCAGACAGAATCACACAGGAGGGGATTAGATACACAGCTCAGCAGACAGTATCACAGGATAAGATTAGATACACTGCTCAGCAGACGGTATCACACAGTATAAGATTAGATACACTGCTCAGCAGACAGTATCACACAGGAGAGGATTAGATACACAGCTCAGCAGACAGTATGGCACAGGAGAGGATTAGATACACAGCTCAGCAGACGGTATCGCACAGGAGAGGATTAGATACACGGCTCCACAGACAGTATCACACAGGAGAGGATTAGATACACAGCTCAGCAGATGGTATCACACAGGAAAGGATTAGATACATAGCTCAGCAGATGGTATCACACAAGAAAGGATTAGATACACGTCTCAGCAGACAGTATCACACAGGATAGGATTAGATGCACAGCTCAGCAGACAGTATCACACAGGAGAGGATTAGATACACAGCTCAGCTTACAGTATCACATATTACAGGATTAGATACACAGTTCATCAGACAGTATCACACAGGAGTGGATTAGATACACGGCTCAGCAGACAGTATCACGAAAGATAGGATTAGATACACAGTTCATCAGACAGTATCACACAGGAGACGATTAGATACACAGCTCAGCAGACAGTATCACACATTACATGATTAGATACACAGCTCAGCAGACAGTATCACACAGGATGGGATTAGATACACGGCTCAGCAGACAGTATCACACAGGAGAGGATTAGATACACAGCTCAGCAGACAGTAACGCACAGGAGAGGATTAGATACACAGCTCAGCACACAGTATCACACAGGAGAGGATTAGATACACGGCTCAGCAGACAGTATCACACAGGAGAGGATTAGATACACAGCTCAGCAGACAGTATCACACAGGATAGGATTAGATACACTGCTCTGCAGATAGTATCACACAGGATAGGATTAGATACACGGCTTAGCAGACAGTATCACACAGGAGAGGATTAGATACACGGCTCAGCAGACAGTATCACACAGGATATGATTAGATACACGGCTCAGCAGACAGTATCACACAGGAGAGGATTAGATACATAGCTCAGCAGACGGTATCACACAGGACAGGTTTAGATATACAGCTCAGCAGACAGTATCACACAGTAGGGGATTAGATACACAGCTCAGCAGACAGTACCACACAGTATAAGATTAGATACACTGCTCAGCAGACAGTATCACACAGGAGAGGATTAGATACACAGCTCAGCAGACAGTATCACACAGGAGGGGATTAGATACACAGCTCAGCAGACAGTATCACACAGTATAAGATTAGATACACTGCTCAGCAGACTATCACACAGCATAGGATTAGATACACGGCTTAGCAGACAGTATCACACAGGAGAGGATTAGATACACGGCTCAGCAGACAGTATCACACAGGATAGGATTAGACACACAGCTCAGCAGACAGTATCACACAGGAGGGGATTAGATACACAGCTCAGGAGACAGTATCACACAGTATAAGATTAGATACACTGCTCAGCAGACAGTATCACACAGAAGAGGATTAGATACACAGCTCAGCAGACAGTATCGCACAGGAAAGGATTAGACACACTGCTCAGCAGACGGTATCGCACAGGAGAGGATTAGATACACGGCTCAGCAGACAGTATCGCACAGGAGAGGATTAGATACACAGCTCAGCAGACAGTATCACACAGGAAAGGATTAGATACATAGCTCAGCAGACGGTATCACACAGGACAGGATTAGATGCACAGCTCAGCAGACAGTATCACACAGGAGAGGATTAGATACACAGCTCAGCTGACAGTATCACATAGGACAGGATTAGATACACAGTTCATCAGACAGTATCACACAGGAGTGGATTAGATACACGGCTCAGCAGACAGTATCGCACAGGGCGGGATTAGATATATGACACAGCAGACAGTATCACACAGGAGAGGATTAGATACACAGCTCAGCAGACAGTATCACACAGGAGAGGATTAGATACACAGCTCAGCTGACAGTATCACATAGGACAGGATTAGATACACAGTTCATCAGACAGTATCCCACAGGAGAGGATTAGATACACAGCTCAGCAGACAGTAACGCACAGGGGTGGATTAGATACACAGCTCAGCACACAGTATCACACAGGAGAGGATTAGATACACGGCTCAGCAGACAGTATCACACAGGAGAGGATTAGATACACAGCTCAGCAGACAGTATCACACAGGATAGGATTAGATACACAGCTCAGCAGACAGTATCACACAGGATAGGATTAGATACACAGCTCAGCAGACAGTATCACACAGCATAGGATTAGATACACTTCTCAGCAGACAGAATCACACAGGAGGGGATTAGATACACAGCTCAGCAGACAGTATCACAGGATAAGATTAGATACACTGCTCAGCAGACGGTATCACACAGGACAGGATTAGATGCATAGCTCAGCAGACGGTATCACACAGGACAAGATTAGATTCACAGCTCAGCAGACAGTATCACAAAGGAGAGGATTAGATACACAGCTCAGCAGACAGTATCACACAGGAGAGGATTAGATACACAGTTCATCAGACAGTATCACACAGGAGTGGATTAGATACACGGCTCAGCAGACAGTATCGCACAGGGCGGGATTAGATACACGACTCAGCAGATGGTATCACACAAGATAGGATTAGATACACAGTTCATCAGACAGTATCACACAGGATAGGATAAGATACACATCTCAGCACACAGTATCACACAGGAGAGGATTAGATACACGGCTCAGCAGACAGAGTCACACAGGAGAGGATTAGATACACAGTTCATCAGACAGTATCACACAGGATAGGATAAGATACACATCTCAGCACACAGTATCACACAGGATAGGATTAGATACACGGCTCAGCAGACAGAGTCACACAGGAGAGGATTAGATACACAGCTCATCAGACAGTATCACACAGGAGAGGAGTAGATACACAGCTCAGCAGACAGTATCACACAGGAGAGGATTAGATACACAGCTCAGCAGACAGTATCACACAGGAGAGGATTAGATACACAGCTCAGCTGACAGTATCACACAGGAGAGGATTAGATACACAGCTCAGCAGACAGTATCACACAGGAGAGGATTAGATACACAGCTCAGCAGACAGTATCACACAGGAGAGGATTAGATACACAGCTCAGCTGACAGTATCACACAGGAGAGGATTAGATACACAGCTCAGCAGACAGTATCACACAGGAGAGGATTAGATACACAGCTCATCAGACAGTATCACACAGGAGAGGATTAGATACACAGCTCAGCAGACAGTATCACACAGCATAGGATTAGATACACAGCTCAGCAGACTGTATCACACGGGTGGATTAGATACACGGCTCAGCAGACAGTATCGCACAGGGCGGGATTAGATACACGGCTCAGCAGACAGTATCACACAGGATAGGATTAGATACACAGTTCATCAGACAGTATCACACAGGAGAGGATTAGATACACAGCTCAGCAGACAGTATCACACAGGAGAGGATTAGATACACAGCTCATCAGACAGTATCACACAGAGGATCACATACACAGCTCAGCACACAGTATCACACAGGAAAGGATTAGATACACAGCTCAGCAGAGAGTATCGCACAGGAGAGGATTAGATACACAGCTCAGCAGCCGGTATCACACAGGAGAGGATTAGATACACTGCTCAGCAGACGGTATCACACAGGAGAGGATTAGATACACGGTTGAGCAGACAGTATCACACAGGGTAGGATTAGAGATACAGCTCAGCAGACAGTATCACACAGCATAGGATTAGATACACAGCTCAGCAGACAGTATCACACAGCATAGGATTAGATACACAGCTCAGCAGCCGGTATCACACAGGAGAGGATTAGATACACGGATCAGCAGATGGTATCAAACAGGATGGAATTAGATACACTGCTCAGCAGACAGTATCACACAGGACAGGATTAGATACACAGCTCAGCTGACAATATCACACAGGAGAGGATTAGATACACAGCTCACCTGACAGTATCACACAGTAGAGGATTATATACATGGCTCAGCAGACAGTATCACACAGGATAGGCTTAGATACACAGCTCAGCAGGCAGTATCACACAGGAAAGGATTAGATACACAGCTCAGCAAACAGTATCACACAGGAGAGGATTAGATACATAGCTCAGCAGACAGTATCACACAGGAGAGGATTAGATACACGGCTCAGCAGACGGTATCACACAGGAGAGGATTAGATACACAGCTCAGCAGACAGTATCACACAGGAAAGGATTAGATACACAGCTCAGCAGATGGTATCACACAGGATAGGATTAGATACACAACTCAGCTGACAGTATCACACAGGATAGGATTAGATACACAGTTCATCAGACAGTATCACACAGGAGTGGATTAGATACACGGCTCAGCAGACAGTATCGCACAGGGCGGGATTAGATACACAGCTCAGCAGACAGTATCACACAGGAGTGGATTAGATACACTGCTCAGCAGATAGTATCACACAGGATAGGATTAGATGCACAGCTCAGCAGACAGTATCACAGAGGAGGGGATTAGATACACAGCTCAGCAGAGAATATCGCACAGGAGAGGATTAGATACATAGCTCAGCGGACTGTATCACACAGGAGAGGATTAGATACACAGCTCAGCAGACAGTATCACACAGGAGAAGATTAGATACACGGCTCAGCAGACATTATCACACAGGAGAGGATTAGATACACGGCTCAGCAGACAGTATCGCACAGGGCGGGATTAGATACACAGCTCAGCAGACAGTATCACACAGGATAGGATTAGATACACTGCTCAGCAGATAGTATCACACAGGATAGGATTAGATGCACAGCTCAGCAGACAGTATCACACAGGAGAGGATTAGATACACGGCTCAGCAGACAGTATCGCACAGGGCGGGATTAGATACACGGCTCAGCAGATAGTATCACACAGGATAGGATTAGATACACTGCTCAGCAGATAGTATCACACAGGATAGGATTAGATGCACAGCTCAGCGGACAGTATCACACAGGAGGGGATTAGATACACAGCTCAGCAGAGAATATCGCACAGGAGAGGATTAGATACATAGCTCAGCGGACTGTATCACACAGGACAGGATTAGATACACAGCTCAGCAGACAGTATCACACAGGAGAGGATTAGATACACGGCTCAGCAGACATTATCACACAGGAGAGGATTAGATACACAGCTCAGCAGATGGTATCACACAGGAAAGGATTAGATACACAGCTCAGCAGACAGTATCACAAAGGATAGGATTAGATACACAGCTCAGCAGCTGGTATCACACAGGATAGGTTTAGATACACTGCTCAGCAGATGGTATCACACAGGATATGATTAGATACACGGCTCAGCAGACAGTATCACACAGGAGAGGATTAGTTACACAGCTCAGCAGACAGTATCACACAGGAGAGGATTAGATACACAGCTCAGCAGATGGTATCACACAGGATAGGATTAGATACACTGCTCAGCAGACAGTATCACACAGGGCAGGATTACATACACGGTTCAGCAGACAGTATCACACAGGGTAGGATTAGATACACAGCTCAGCAGACAGTATCACACAGGAGAGGATTAGATACACGGCTCAGCAGACATTATCACACAGGAGAGGATTAGATACACAGCTCAGCAGATGGTATCACACAGGAAAGGATTAGATACACAGCTCAGCAGACAGTATCACAAAGGATAGGATTAGATACACAGCTCAGCAGACAGTATCACACAGGAGAGGATTAGATACACGGCTCAGCAGCTGGTATCACACAGGATAGGTTTAGATACACTGCTCAGCAGATGGTATCACACAGGATATGATTAGATACAGGGCTCAGCAGACAGTATCACACAGGAGAGGATTAGTTACATGTCTCAGCAGATGGTATCACACAGGATAGGATTAGATACACTGCTCAGCAGACAGTATCACACAGGAGAGGATTAGATACACAGCTCAGCAGACAGTATCACACAGGAGAGGATTAGATACACAGCTCAGCAGATGGTATCACACAGGATAGGATTAGATACACTGCTCAGCAGACAGTATCACACAGGAGAGGATTAGATACACAGCTCAGCAGATAGTATCACACAGGATAGGATTAGATATACAGCTCAGCAGACAGTATCACACAGGAGTGGATTAGATACACAGCTCAGCAGACAGTATCACACAGGATAGGATTAGATACACAGCTCAGCAGATGGTATCACACAGGATAGGATTAGATACACTGCTCAGCTGATGGTATCACACAGGATAGGATTAGATGCACAGCTCAGTAGGCAGTATCACACAGGAGAGGATTAGATACACGGCTCAGCAGACAGTATCACACAGGAGAGGATCAGATACACAGCTCAGCTGACAGTATCACACAGGAGTGGATTAGATACAAGGCTCAACAGACAGTATCACACAGGAGAGGATTTGATACACAGCTCAGCAGACAGTATCACACAGGAGAGGATTAGATACACAGCTCAGCAGATGGTATCACACAGGATAGAATTAGATACACTGCTCAGCAGACAGTATCACACAGGGCAGGATTAGATACACGGTTCAGCAGACAGTATCACACAGGTTAGGATTAGATACACGGCTCAGCAGACAGTATCACACAGGAGAGGATTAGATACACAGCTCAGCAGACAGTATCACACAGGAGAGGATTAGATACACGGCTCAGCAGACAGTATCACACAGGAGAGGATTAGATACACTGCTCAGCAGATAGTATCACACAGGATAGGATTAGATGCACAGCTCAGCAGACAGTATCACACAGGAGAGGATTAGATACACAGCTCAGCAGACAGTATCACACAGGAGAGGATTAGATACACGGCTCAGCAGACAGTATCACACAGGAGAGGATTAGATACACTGCTCAGCAGATAGTATCACACAGGATAGGATTAGATGCACAGCTCAGCAGACAGTATCACACAGGAGAGGATTAGATACACAGCTCAGCAGACAGTATCACACAGGAGAGGATTAGATACACGGCTCAGCAGACAGTATCACACAGGAGAGGATTAGGTACACTGCTCAGCAGACAGTATCACACAGGGCAGGATTACATACACGGTTCAGCAGACAGTATCACACAGGGTAGGATTAGATACACGGCTCAGCAGACAGTATCACACAGGAGAGGATTAGATACACAGCTCAGCTGACAGTATCACACAGGAGAGGATTAGATACACAGCTCAGCTGACAGTATCACACAGGAGAGGATTAGATACACAGCTCATCAGACAGTATCACACAGGAGAGGATTAGATACACAGCTGAGCAGACAGTATCACACCGGATAGAATTAGATACACTGCTCTGCAGATAGTATTACACAGGAGAGGATTAGATACACGGCTCAGCAGACAGTATCACACAGGAGAGGATTAGATACACAGCTCAGCTGACAGTATCACAGAGGAGAGGATTAGATACACAGCTCAGCAGACAGTATCACACAGGAGAGGATTAGATACACAGCTCAGCAGACAGTATCACACAGGAGAGGATTAGAAACACAGTTCATCAGACAGTATCACACAGGAGAGGATTAGATACACAGCTCAGCAGACAGTATCACACAGCATAGGATTAGATACACAGCTCAGCAGACTGTATCACACGGGTCGATTAGATACACGGCTCAGCAGACAGTATCGCATAGGGCGGGATTAGATACACGGCTCAGCAGACAGTATCACACAGGATAGGATTAGATACACAGTTCATCAGACAGTATCACACAGGAGAGGATTAGATACACAGCTCAGCAGACAGTATCACACAGGAGAGGATTAGATACACAGCTCAGCAGACAGTATCACACAGGAGAGGATTAGAAACACAGTTCATCAGACAGTATCACACAGGAGAGGATTAGATACACAGCTCAGCAGACAGTATCACACAGCATAGGATTAGATACACAGCTCAGCAGACTGTATCACACGGGTCGATTAGATACACGGCTCAGCAGACAGTATCGCATAGGGCGGGATTAGATACACGGCTCAGCAGACAGTATCACACAGGATAGGATTAGATACACAGTTCATCAGACAGTATCACACAGGAGAGGATTAGATACACAGCTCAGCACACAGTATCACACAGGAAAGGATTAGATACACAGCTCAGCAGAGAGTATCGCACAGGAGAGGATTAGATACACAGCTCAGCAGCCGGTATCACACAGGAGAGGATTAGATACACTGCTCAGCAGACGGTATCACACAGGAGAGGATTAGATACACGGCTCAGCAGACAGTATCACACAGCATAGGATTAGATACACAGCTCAGCAGCCGGTATCACACAGGAGAGGATTAGATACACGGATCAGCAGATGGTATCTAACAGGATGGAATTAGATACACTGCTCAGCAGACAGTATCACACAGGACAGGATTAGATACACAGCTCAGCTGACAATATCACACAGGAGAGGATTAGATACACAGCTCACCTGACAGTATCACACAGTAGAGGATTATATACATGGCTCAGCAGACAGTATCACACAGGATAGGCTTAGATACACAGCTCAGCAGGCAGTATCACACAGGAAAGGATTAGATACACAGCTCAGCAAACAGTATCACACAGGAGAGGATTAGATACATAGCTCAGCAGACAGTATCACACAGGAGAGGATTAGATACACGGCTCAGCAGACGGTATCACACAGGAGAGGATTAGATACACAGCTCAGCAGACAGTATCACACAGGAAAGGATTAGATACACAGCTCAGCAGATGGTATCACACAGGATAGGATTAGATACACAACTCAGCTGACAGTATCACACAGCACAGGATTAGATACAAAGCTCAGCAGATAGTATCACACAGGAGTGGATTAGATACACAGCTCAGCAGACAGTATCACACAGGAGTGGATTAGATCAACGGCTCAGCAGACAGTATCGCACAGGGCGGGATTAGATACACGGCTCAGCAGACAGTATCACACAGGATAGGATTAGATACACTGCTCAGCAGATAGTATCACAAGGAGAGGATTAGATACACGGCTCAGCAGACAGTATCACACAGGAGAGGATTAGATACACTGCTCAGCAGATAGTATCACACAGGAGAGGATTAGATACACTGCTCAGCAGATAGTATCACACAGGAGAGGATTAGATACACAGCTCAGCAGACAGTATCACAAAGGATAGGATTAGATACACAGCTCAGCAGACAGTATCACACAGGATAGGTTTAGATACACTGCTCAGCAGATGGTATCACACAGGATATGATTAGATACAGGGCTCAGCAGACAGTATCACACAGGAGAGGATTAGTTACACGGCTCAGCAGATAGTATCACACAGTAGAGGATTAGATACACGGCTCAGCAGACAGTATCACACAGGAGAGGATTAGATACACTGCTCAGCAGATAGTATCACACAGGAGAGGATTAGATACACAGCTCAGCAGACAGTATCACAAAGGATAGGATTAGATACACAGCTCAGCAGGCAGTATCACACAGGATAGGTTTAGATACACTGCTCAGCAGATGGTATCACACAGGATATGATTAGATACAGGGCTCAGCAGACAGTATCACACAGGAGAGGATTAGTTACACGGCTCAGCAGATGGTATCACACACGATAGGATTAGATACACAGCTCAGCAGACAGTATCACACAGGGCAGGATTAGATACACGGTTCAGCAGACAGTATCACACAGGGTAGGGTTAGATACACGGCTCAGCAGACAGTATCACACAGGATATGATTAGATACACAGCTCAGCAGACAGTATCACACAGGAGAGGATTTGATACACAGCTCAGCAGACAGTATCACACAGGAGAGGATTAGATACACAGCTCAGCAGATGGTATCACACAGGATAGGATTAGATACACTGCTCAGCAGACAGTATCACACAGGGTAGGATTAGATACACGGCTCAGCAGACAGTATCACACAGGAGAGGATTTGATACACGGCTCAGCAGACAGTATCACACAGGAGAGGATTAGATACACGGCTCAGCAGACAGTATCAAACAGGAGAGGATTAGATACACAGCTCAGCAGACAGTATCACACAGGAGAAGATTAGATACACGGCTCAGCAGACAGTATCACACAGGAGAGGATTAGATACACAGCTCAGCAGACAGTATCACACAGGAGAGGATTAGATACACAGCTCAGCAGATGGTATCACACAGGATAGAATTAGATACACTGCTCAGCAGACAGTATCACACAGGGCAGGATTAGATGCACGGTTCAGCAGACAGTATCACACAGGGTTGGATTAGATACACGGCTCAGCAGACAGTATCACACAGGAGAGGATTAGATACACAGCTCAGCAGACAGTATCACACAGGAGAGGATTAGATACACGGCTCAGCAGACAGTATCACACAGGAGAGGATTAGATACACTGCTCAGCAGATAGTATCACACAGGAGAGGATTAGATGCACAGCTCAGCAGACAGTATCACACAGGAGAGGATTAGATACACGGCTCATCAGACAGTATCGCACAGGAGAGGATTAGATACATAGCTCATCAGACAGTATCACACAGGACAGGATTAGATACACAGCTCAGCAGACAATATCACACAGGAGAGGATTAGATACATAGCTCATCAGACAGTATCACACAGGACAGGATTAGATACACGGCTCAGCAGACAGTATCACACAGGAGAGGATTAGATACACAGCTCAGCTGACAGTATCACACAGGAGAGGATTAGATACACAGCTCAGCAGACAGTATCGTACAGGAGAGGAGTAGATACATAGCTCATCAGACAGTATCACACAGGACAGGATTAGATACACAGCTCAGCAGACAGTATCACACAGGAGAGGATTAGATACACAGCTCAGCTGACAGTATCACACAGGAGAGGATTAGATACACAGCTCAGCAGACAGTATCGCACAGGAGAGGATTAGATACACAGCTCAGCAGCCGGTATCACACAAGAGAGGATTAGATACACTGCTCAGCAGACGGTATCACACAGGAGAGGATTAGATACACGGTTGAGCAGACAGTATCACACAGGGTAGGATTAGAGATACAGCTCAGCAGACAGTATCACACAGCATAGGATTAGATACACAGCTCAGCAGACAGTATCACACAGCATAGGATTAGATACACAGCACAGCAGTCAGTATCACACAGGAGAGGATTTGATACACAGCTCAGCAGACAGTATCGCACAGGATAGGATTAGATACACGGCTCAGCAGATGGTATCACACAGGAGAGTATTAGATACACAGCTCAGCTGACAATATCACACAGGATAGGATTAAATACATGGCTCAGCAGACAGTATCACACAGGATAGGCTTAGATACACAGCTCACCTGACAGTATCACACAGTAGAGGATTATATACATGGCTCAGCAGACAGTATCACACAGGATAGGCTTAGATACACAGCTCAGCAGGCAGTATCACACAGGAAAGGATTAGATACACAGCTCAGCAGACAGTATCACACAGGAGAGGATTAGATACATTGCTCAGCAGACAGTATCACACAGGAGAGGATTAGATACATAGCTCAGCAGACAGTATCACACAGGAGAGGATTAGATACTCAGCTCAGCAGACAGTATCACACAGCACAAGATTAGATACAAAGCTCAGCAGATGGTATCACACAGGAGTGGATTAGATACACGGCTCAGCAGACAGTATCACACAGGAGAGGATTAGATACACAACTCAGCTGACATTATCACACAGCACAGGATTAGATACAAAGCTCAGCAGATAGTATCACTCAGGAGTGGATTAGATACACGGCTCAGCAGACAGTATCGCACAGGGCGGGATTAGATACACGGCTTAGCAGACAGTATCACACAGGATAGGATTAGATACATAGTTCATCAGACAGTATCACACAGGAGTGGATTAGATACACGGCTCAGCAGACAGTATTGCACAGGGCGGGATTAGATACACAGCTCAGCAGACAGTATCACACAGGAGTGGATTAGATACACTGCTCAGCAGATAGTATCACACAGGATAGGATTAGATGCACAGCTCAGCAGACAGTATCACAGAGGAGGGGATTAGATACACAGCTCAGCAGAGAATATCGCACAGGAGAGGATTAGATACATAGCTCAGCGGACTGTATAACACAGGACAGGATTAGATACACAGCTCAGCAGACAGTATCACACAGGAGAAGATTAGATACACGGCTCAGCAGACATTATCACACAGGAGAGGATTAGATACACGGCTCAGCAGACAGTATCGCACAGGGCGGGATTAGATACACGGCTCAGCAGACAGTATCACACAGGATAGGATTAGATACACTGCTCAGCAGATAGTATCACACAGGATAGGATTAGATGCACAGCTCAGCAGACAGTATCACACAGGAGAGGATTAGATAAACAGCTCAGCACAGAATATCGCACAGGAGAGGATTAGATACATAGCTCAGCGGACTGTATCACACAGGACAGGATTAGATACACAGCTCAGCAGACAGTATCACACAGGAGAGGATTAGATACACGGCTCAGCAGACATTATCACACAGGAGAGGATTTGATACACAGCTCAGCAGATGGTATCACACAGGAAAGGATTAGATACACTGCTCAGCAGACAGTTTCACAAAGGATAGGATTAGATACACAGCTCAGCAGCTGGTATCACACAGGATAGGTTTAGATACACTGCTCAGCAGATGGTATCACACAGGATATGATTAGATACACGGCTCAGCAGACAGTATCACACAGGAGAGGATTAGTTACACGGCTCAGCAGATGGTATCACACAGGATAGGATTAGATACACAGCTCAGCAGACAGTATCACACAGGAGAGGATTAGATACACAGCTCAGCAGATGGTATCACACAGGATAGGATTAGATACACTGCTCAGCAGACAGTATCACACAGGGCAGGATTACATACACGGTTCAGCAGACAGTATCACACAGGGTAGGATTAGATACATGGTTCAGCAGACAGTATCACACAGGAGAGGATTAGATACACAGCTCAGCAGAGAATATCGCACAGGAGAGGATTAGATACATAGCTCAGCGGAGTGTATCACACAGGACAGGATTAGATACACAGCTCAGCAGACAGTATCACACAGGAGAGGATTAGATACACGGCTCAGCAGACAGTAAAGCACAGGAGAGGATTAGATACACAGCTCAGCAGACAGTATCACACAGGAGAGGATTAGATACACAGCTCAGCAGACAGTATCACACAGGAAAGGATTAGATACACAGCTCAGCAGACAGTATCACAAAGGATAGGATTAGATACACAGCTCAGCAGACAGTATCACACAGGAGAGGATTAGATACACGGCTCAGCAGCTGGTATCACACAGGATAGGTTTAGATACACTGCTCAGCAGATGGTATCACACAGGATATGATTAGATACAGGGCTCAGCAGACAGTATCACACAGGAGAGGATTAGTTACATGGCTCAGCAGATGGTATCACACAGGATAGGATTAGATACACAGCTCAGCAGACAGTATCACACAGGAGAGGATTTGATACACAGCTCAGCAGACAGTATCACACAGGAGAGGATTAGATACACAGCTCAGCAGATGGTATCACACAGGATAGGATTAGATACACTGCTCAGCAGACAGTATCACACAGGAGAGGATTAGATACATGGCTCAGCAGACGGTATCACACAGGAGAGGATTAGATACACAGCTCAGCAGACATTATCACACAGGAGTGGATTAGATACACAGCTCAGCAGACAGTATCACACAGGAGAGGATTAGATACACAGCTCAGCAGATGGTATCACACAGGATAGGATTAGATACACTGCTCAGCTGATGGTATCACACAGGATAGGATTAGATGCACAGCTCAGTAGGCAGTATCACACAGGAGAGGATTAGATACACGGCTCAGCAGACAGTATCACACAGGAGAGGATCAGATACACAGCTCAGCTGACAGTATCACACAGGAGTGGATTAGATACACGGCTCAGCAGACAGTATCACACAGGAGAGGATTTGATACACAGCTCAGCAGACAGTATCACACAGGAGAGGATTAGATACACAGCTCAGCAGACAGTATCACACAGGAGAGGATTAGATACACTGCTCAGCAGACAGTATCACACAGGAGAGGATTAGATACACTGCTCAGCAGATGGTATCACACAGGATAGAATTAGATGCACTGCTCAGCAGACAGTATCACACAGGGCAGGATTAGATACACGGTTCAGCAGACAGTATCACACAGGGTAGGATTAGATACACGACTCAGCAGACAGTATCACACAGGAGAGGATTAGATACACAGCTCAGCAGACAGTATCACACAGGAGAGGATTAGATACACGGCTCAGCAGACAGTATCACACAGGAGAGGATTAGATACACTGCTCAGCAGATAGTATCACACAGGATAGGATTAGATGCACAGCTCAGCAGACAGTATCACACAGGAGAGGATTAGATACACGGCTCAGCAGACAGTATCACACAGGAGAGGATTAGATACACGGCTCAGCAGACAGTATCACACAGGAGAGGATTAGATACACTGCTCAGCAGACAGTATCACACAGGGCAGGATTACATACACGGTTCAGCAGACAGTATCACACAGGGTAGGATTAGATACACGGCTCAGCAGGCAGTATCACACAGGAGGGGATTTGATACACAGCTCAGCAGACAGTACCACACAGGAGAGGATTAGATACACGGCTCAGCAGACAGTATCACACAGGAGAGGATTAGATACACAGCTCAGCAGATGGTATCACACAGGATAGAATTAGATACACTGCTCAGCAGACAGTATCACACAGGGCAGGATTAGATACACGGTTCAGCAGACAGTATCACACAGGGTAGGATTAGATACACAGCTCAGCAGACAGTATCACACAGGAGAGGATTAGATACACAGCTCAGCAGACAGTATCACACAGGAGAGGATTAGATACACGGCTCAGCAGACAGTATCACACAGGAGAGGATTAGATACACTGCTCAGCAGATAGTATCACACAGGATAGGATTAGATGCACAGCTCAGCAGACAGTATCACACAGGAGAGGATTAGATACACGGCTCATCAGACAGTATCGCACAGGAGAGGATTAGATACATAGCTCATCAGACAGTATCACACAGGACAGGATTAGATACACAGCTCAGCAGACAGTATCACACAGGAGAGGATTAGATACATAGCTCATCAGACAGTATCACACAGGACAGGATTAGATACACGGCTCAGCAGACAGTATCACACAGGAGAGGATTAGATAAACAGCTCAGCTGACAGTATCACACAGGAGAGGATTAGATACACAGCTCAGCAGATAGTATCACACAGGAGAGGATTAGATACACAGCTCAGCAGATAGTATCACACAGGATAGGATTAGATATACAGCTCAGCAGACAGTATCACACAGGAGTGGATTAGATACACAGCTCAGCAGACAGTATCACACAGGATAGGATTAGATACACAGCTCAGCAGATGGTATCACACAGGATAGGATTAGATACACTGCTCAGCTGATGGTATCACACAGGATAGGATTAGATGCACAGCTCAGTAGGCAGTATCACACAGGAGAGGATTAGATACACGGCTCAGCAGACAGTATCACACAGGAGAGGATCAGATACACAGCTCAGCTGACAGTATCACACAGGAGTGGATTAGATACACGGCTCAGCAGACAGTATCGCACAGGGCGGGATTAGATACACAGCTCAGTAGGCAGTATCACACAGGAGAGGATTAGATACACAGCTCATCAGACAGTATGACACAGGAGAGGATTAGATACACAGCTCATCAGACAGTATGACACAGGAGAGGATTAGATACACAGCTCAGCAGATAGTATCACACAGGAGAGGATTAGATACACAGCTCATCAGACAGTATCACACAGGATAGGATTAGACACACAGCTCAGCAGACATTATCACACAGGATAGGATTAGATACACAGCTCAGCAGACAGTATCACACAGGAGGGGATTAGATACACAGCTCAGCAGACAGTATCACACAGGATAAGATTAGATACACTGCTCAGCAGACATTATCACACAGGAGAGGATTAGATACACAGCTCATCAGACAGTATCACACAGGATAGGATTAGACACACAGCTCAGCAGACATTATCACACAGGATAGGATTAGATACACAGCTCAGCAGACAGTATCACACAGGAGGGGATTAGATACACAGCTCAGCAGACAGTATCACACAGGATAAGATTAGATACACTGCTCAGCAGACAGTATCACACAGGAGAGGATTAGATACACAGCTCAGCAGACAGTATCACACAGGAGGGGATTAGATACACAGCTCAGCAGACAGTATCACACAGGATAAGATTAGATACACTGCTCTGCGGATAGTATCACACAGGATAGGATTAGATGCACAGCTCAGCAGACAGTATCACACAGGATTAGATACATAGCTCAGCAGACAGTATCACACAGGAGAGGATTAGATACACAGCTCAGCAGACAGTATCACACAGGAGAGGATGAGATACACAGCATAGGTTTAGATACACAGCTCAGCAGACAGTATCACACAGCATAGGATTAGATACACGGCTCAACAGACAGTATCACACAGGAGGGGATTAGATACACAGCTCAGCAGACAATATCACACAGGATAAGATTAGATACACAGCTCAGCAGACAGTATCACACAGCATAGGATTAGATACACAGCTCAGCAGACAGTATCACACAGGAGAGGATTAGATACGCAGCTCAGCAGACAGTATCTCACAGGAGAGGATTAGATACATGGCTCAGCAGACAGTATCACACAGCATAGGATTAGATACACGGCTCAGCAGACAGTATCACACAGGAGGGGATTAGATACACAGCTGAGGAGACAGTATCACACAGGAGGGGATTAGATACACTGCTCAGCATACAGTATCACACAGCATAGGATTAGATACACAGGTCAGCAGGCAGTATCACACAGTATAAGATTAGATACACAGCTCAGCAGACAGTATCACACAGCATAGGATTAGATACACGGCTCAGCAGACAGTATCACACAGGACAGGATTAGATACACAGCTCAGCAGACAGTATCACACAGGAGAGGATTAGATACACAGCTCAGCAGACAGTATCACACAGCGTAGGATTAGATACACAGCTCAGCAGACAGTATCACACAGGAGAGGATTAGATACACAGATCAGCAGACAGTATCACACAGCATAGGATTAGATACACAGCTCAGCAGACAGTATCACACAGGAGAGTATTAGATACACTGCTCAGCAGACAGTATCACACAGGAGAGTATTAGATACACAGTTCAGCAGACGGTATCACACAGGAGAGAATTAGATACACAGCTCAGCAGACAGTATCACACAGGAGAGGATTAGATACATAGCTCAGCAGACAGTATCACACAGGAGAGGATTAGATACAGAGCTCAGCAGACAGTATCACACAGGAGAGGATTAGATACATAGCTCAGCAGACAGTATCACACAGGAGAGGATTAGATACACAGCTCAGCAGACAGTATCACACAGCATAGGATTAGATACACAGCTCAGCAGACAGTATCGCACAGCATAGGATTAGATACACGGCTCAGCAGACAGTATCACACAGGACAGGATTAGATACACAGCTCAGCAGACAGTATCACACAGGAGAGGATTAGATACACAGCTCAGCAGACAGTATCACACAGCATAGGATTAGATACACGGCTCCGCAGACAGTATCACACAGGACAGGATTAGATACACAGCTCAGCAGACAGTATCACACAGGAGAGGATTAGATACACAGCTCAGCAGACAGTATCACACAGGATAGGATTAGATACACGGCTCAGCAGACAGTATCACACCGGATAGGATTAGATACACAGCTCAGCAGACAGTATCACACAGGAGAGGATTAGATACACAGATCAGCAGACAGTAGGTATCACACAGCATAGGATTAGATACACAGCTCAGCAGACAGTATCACACAGGAGTGGATTAGATACACGGCTGAGCAGACAGTATCACACAGGATAGTATTAGATACACTGCTCAGCAGACAGTATCACACAGGAGAGTATTAGATACACAGCTCAGCAGACGGTATCACACAGGAGAGAATTAGATACACAGCTCAGCAGACGGTATCACACAGGAGAGGATTAGATACACGGCTCAGCAGACAGTATCACACAGGATAGGATTAGATACACGGCTCAGCAGACAGTATCACACAGGAGAGGATTAGATACACAGCTCAGCAGACAGTATCACACAGGGGCTGATTAGATACACTGTTTAGCAGATATTATCACACAGGATAGGATTAGATGCACAGCTCAGCAGACAGTATCACACAGGACAGGATTAGATACACTGCTCAGCAGACAGTATCACTGTACAGGATTAGATACACAGCTCACCAGACAGTATCACACAGCATAGGATTAGATACACAGGTCAGCAAACAGTATCACACAGGATAGGATTAGATACACTGCTCAGCAGATGGTATCACACAGGATAGGATTAGATACACAGCTCAGCAGACAGTATCACACAGGATAGGATTAGATACACGGCTCAGCAGACAGTATCACAGGAGGGGATTAGATACACGGCTCAGTAGACAGTATCACACAGGAGAGGATTAGATACACATCATAGGATTAGATACACAGCTCAGCAGACAGTATCACACAGGAGGGGATTAGATACACAGCTCAGCAGACAGTATCACACAGGATAAGATTAGATACACTGCTCAGCAGACAGTATCACACAGGAGAGGATTAGATACACGGCTCAACACACAGTATTACACAGAGGATTAGATACACGGCTCAGCAGACAGTATCACACAGGAGAGGATTAGATACACAGCTCAGGTGACAGTATCACACAGCATAGGATTAGATACACAGCTCAGCAGACAGTATCACACAGGAGTGGATTAGATACACGGCTCAGCAGACAGTATCGCACAGGGCGGGATTAGATACACGGCTCAGCAGACAGTATCACACAGGATAGGATTAGATACACAGTTCATCAGACAGTATCACACAGGAGACGATTAGATACACAGCTCAGCAGACAGTATCACACATTAGAGGATTAGATACACAGCTCAGCAGACAGTATCACACAGGAGAGGATTAGATACACAGCTCAGCAGACAGTATCACACAGGATGGCATTAGATACACAGCTCAGCACACAGTTTCACCAGGAGAGGATTAGATACACGGCTCAGCAGACAGTATCGCACAGGAGAGGATTAGATACACAGCTCAGCAGACAGTATCACACAGCATAGGATTAGAAACACAGCTCAGCAGACAGTATCACACAGGAGTGGATTAGATACACGGCTCAGCAGACAGTATCGCACAGGGCGGGATTAGATACACGGCTCAGCAGACAGTATCACACAGGATAGGATTAGATACACATTTCACCATCACTGCGTCATAATAGCACTGCAGTATGTGGTGAGGGACTACAACTCCCAGCAAGTTTATTTCTTTTTATTTTACACGCTGCTGTTTTCCACAGTGAATTACCAGAAAGATCTGCACCAAAATCATGAAGTGCAAATTTGCTGTTGTGGATTTTCTTACGGATTCTTGCTAATTTGCTCTGATTTTCTATGGAAATCCTCCAGGAACAATCTGCCACATTTGAACAGATCTTCAGGCCTCATTCAGACATCTGTAGTTTTCTGGTACATTAAAAAAAAGGAAAAAAAACAAAACTGATTTTCATCAAAGGGATCGATCCGAATTGTATCAATGTTTGTTACTATATGCAAATAAAAAAAATATATATATATATGGATATGTGAGCTGCCCCATAGATGATAAAGGTGCGTATTATGTCTGTCAATAACATGGATGTAAAAAAACAGACGTGTGAATGAGACGTTCACCGCACAAGATCATCCAGCAATAGTGCAGCTCTGACCTGACACATCGCATTCACAGAAAGGCTCCTGATCAGCACATATGATGTCTGTGATCTATAAAGAGTCCTCCACATTGTACCCACTACATATACATTCACAATAAAGCTGCCCCCGTAACATCAACTGCCCCACACCTACCACATATAGCCAGGTCCCCGCTCCCCCACACACAGTATATAGCCAGGTCCCCGCTCCCCCACACAAAGTATATAGCCAGGTCCCCGCTCCCCCACACACAGTATATAGCCAGGTCCCCGCTCCCCCACACACAGTATATAGCCAGGTCCCCGCTCCCCCACACAAAGTATATAGCCAGGTCCCCGCTCCCCCACACAAAGTATATAGCCAGGTCCCCGCTCCCCCACACAAAGTATATAGCCAGGTCCCCGCTCCCCCACACAAAGTATATAGCCAGGTCCCCGCTACCCCACACAAAGTATATAGCCAGGTCCCCGCTCCCCCACACACAGTATATAGCCAGGTCCCCGCTCCCCCACACAAAGTATATAGCCAGGTCCCCGCTCCCCCACACAAAGTATATAGCCAGGTCCCCGCTCCCCCACACACAGTATATAGCCAGGTCCCCGCACCCCCACACACAGTATATAGCCAGGTCCCCGCTCCCCCACACAAAGTATATAGCCAGGTCCCCGCTCCCCCACACACAGTATATAGCCAGGTCCCCGCTCCCCCACACACAGTATATAGCCAGGTCCCCGCTCCCCCACACAAAGTATATAGCCAGGTCCCCGCTCCCCCACACACAGTATATAGCCAGGTCCCCGCTCCCCCACACAAAGTATATAGCCAGGTCCCCGCTCCCCCACACACAGTATATAGCCAGGTCCCCGCTCCCCCACACAAAGTATATAGCCAAGATCCCCGCTCCCCCACACAAAGTATATAGCCAGGTCCCCGCTCCCCCACACAAAGTATATAGCCAGGTCCCCGCTCCCCCACACAAAGTATATAGCCAGGTCCCCGCTCCCCCACACAAAGTATATAGCCAGGTCCCCGCTCCCCCACACACAGTATATAGCCAGGTCCCCGCACCCCACACAAAGTATATAGCCAGGTCCCCGCTCCCCCACACACAGTATATAGCCAGGTCCCCGCACCCCACAAAAAGTATATAGCCAGGTCCCCGCTCCCCCACACAAAGTATATAGCCAGGTCCCCGCACCCCACACAAAGTATATAGCCAGGTCCCCGCTCCCCCACACAAAGTATATAGCCAGGTCCCCGCTCCCCCACACAAAGTATATAGCCAGGTCCCCGCTCCCCCACACAAAGTATATAGCCAAGGTCCCCTCCTCCATGTATAGCATATTTATCCAGGTCCCCGCTCCCCCACACAAAGTATATAGCCAAGATCCCCTTCTCCATGTATAGCATATTTATCCAGGTCTCCCTCCCCCACATATAGCAAAGAGAACCAAGTCCAGCACCCCCTCCCCCACCACACAGCATACGGTATATAGACAAGTCCCCCCCACACAGCATACGGTATATAGACAAGACCCCCACACACAGCATACGGTATATAGACAAGTCCCCCACACACAGCATACGGTATATAGACAAGTCCCCCACACACAGCATACGGTATATAGACAAGTCCCCACACACAGCATACAGTATATAGACATGTCCCCCACACACAGCATACAGTATATAGACAAGTCCCCCCACACAGCATACAGTATATAGACAAGTCCCCCACACACAGCATACGGTATATAGACAAGTCCCCCACACAGCATACGGTATATAGACAAGTCCCCCACACACAGCATACAATATATAGACAAGTCCCCCACACACAGCATACAGTATATAGACAAGTCCCCCACACACAGCATACGGTATATAGACAAGTCCCCCACACAGCATACGGTATATAGACAAGTCCCCCACACACAGCATACAATATATAGACAAGTCCCCCACACACAGCATACAGTATATAGACAAGTCCCCCACACACACAGCATACAGTATATAGACAAGTCCCCCACACACACCCTACGGTATATAGACAAGTCCCCCCACACACAGCATACAGTATATAGACAAGTCCCCCACACACAGCATATGGTATATAGACAAGTCCCCCACACACACAGCATACGGTATATAGACAAGTCCCCCACACACAGCATACGGTATATAGACAAGTCCCCCCCACACAGCATACAGTATATAGACAAGTCCCCCCACACAGCATACAGTATATAGACAAGTCCCCCACACACAGCATACGGTATATAGACAAGTCCCCCCCACACAGCATACGGTATATAGACAAGTCCCCCACACACAGCATACAGTATATAGACAAGTCCCCGATACACAGCATACGGTATATAGACAAGTCCCCCACACACAGCATACGGTATATAGACAAGTCCCCCACACACAGCATACGGTATATAGACAAGTCCCCCACACACACAGCATACAGTATATAGACAAGTCCCCCACACACACCCTACGGTATATAGACAAGTCCCCCCACACACAGCATACAGTATATAGACAAGTCCCCCACACACAGCATATGGTATATAGACAAGTCCCCCACACACACAGCATACGGTATATAGACAAGTCCCCCACACACAGCATACGGTATATAGACAAGTCCCCCCCACACAGCATACAGTATATAGACAAGTCCCCCCACACAGCATACAGTATATAGACAAGTCCCCCACACACAGCATACGGTATATAGACAAGTCCCCCCCACACAGCATACGGTATATAGACAAGTCCCCCCACACACAGCATACAGTATATAGACAAGTCCCCCACACACAGCATATGGTATATAGACAAGTCCCCCACACACACAGCATACGGTATATAGACAAGTCCCCCACACACAGCATACGGTATATAGACAAGTCCCCCCCACACAGCATACAGTATATAGACAAGTCCCCCCACACAGCATACAGTATATAGACAAGTCCCCCACACACAGCATACGGTATATAGACAAGTCCCCCCCACACAGCATACGGTATATAGACAAGTCCCCCACACACAGCATACAGTATATAGACAAGTCCCCCACACACAGCATACAGTATATAGACAAGTCCCCGATACACAGCATACGGTATATAGACAAGTCCCCCACACACAGCATACGGTATATAGACAAGTCCCCCCCACACAGCATACGGTATATAGACAAGTCCCCCACACACAGCATACGGTATATAGACAAGTCCCCCCACACACAGCATACGGTATATAGACAAGTCCCCCATACACAGCATACGGTATATAGACAAGTCCCCCATACACAGCATACAGTATATAGACAAGTCCCCCACACACAGCTTACGGTATATAGACAAGTCCCCCACACACAGCATACGGTATATAGACAAGTCCCCCACACACAGCATACGGTATATAGACAAGTCCCCCACACACAGCATACGGTATATAGACAAGTCCCCCCACACACAGCATAAGGTATATAGACAAGTCCCCCATACACAGCATACAGTATATAGACAAGTCCCCCACACACAGCATACAGTATATAGACAAGTCCCCTATACACAGCATACGGTATATAGACAAGTCCCCCACACACAGCATACAGTATATAGACAAGTCCCCCACACACAGCATACAGTATATAGACAAGTCCCCCACACACAGCATACAGTATATAGACAAGTCCCCTATACACAGCATACAGTATATAGACAAGTCCCCTATACACAGCATACGGTATATAGACAAGTCCCCCACACACACCATACAGTATATAGATAAGTCCCACACACAGCATACGGTATATAGACAAGTCCCCCACACACAGCATACAGTATATAGACAAGTCCCCCACACACAGCATACGGTATATAGACAAGTCCCCCACACACAGCATACAGTATATAGACAAGTCCCCCATACACAGCATACAGTATATAGACAAGTCCCCCCACACAGCATACAGTATATAGACAAGTCCCCCATACACAGCATACAGTATATAGACAAGTCCCCCCACACAGCATACAGTATATAGACAAGTCCCCCACACACAGAATACAGTATATAGACAAGTCCCCCCACACAGCATACAGTATATAGACAAGTCCCCCCCACACAGCATACGGTATATAGACAAGTCCCCCCCACACAGCATACGGTATATAGACAAGTCCCCCCCACACAGCATACGGTATATAGACAAGTCCCCCACACACAGCATACGGTATATAGACAAGTCCCCCCACACACAGCATACAGTATATAGACAAGTCCCCCATACACAGCATACAGTATATAGACAAGTCCCCCATACACAGCATACGGTATATAGACAAGTCCCCCACACACAGCATACAGTATATAGACAAGTCCCCCACACACAGCATACAGTATATAGACAAGTCCCCCACACAGCATACAGTATATAGACAAGTCCCCCCACACAGCATACAGTATATAGACAAGTCCCCCACACACAGCATACAGTATATAGACAAGTCCCCCACACAGCATACAGTATATAGACAAGTCCCCCACACAGCATACAGTATATAGACAAGTCCCCCACACACAGCATACGGTATATAGACAAGTCCCCCCCATACGGTATATAGACATGTCAGTCCCCCCCACACAGCATACGGTATATAGACAAGTCCCCCCCACACAGCATACGGTATATAGACAAGTCCCCCACACACAGCATACAGTATATAGACAAGTCCCCCCCACACAGCATTCGGTATATAGACAAGTCCCCCCACACAGCATACAGTATATAGACAAGTCCCCCACACACAGCATATGGTATATAGACAAGTCCCCCCACACAGCATACGGTATATAGACAAGTCCCCCCCACACACAGCATACAGTATATAGACAAGTCCCCCCCACACACAGCATACAGTATATAGACAAGTCCCCCACACACAGCATACGGTATATAGACAAGTCCCCCACACAGCATACGGTATATAGACAAGTCCCCCCCACACAGCATACAGTATATAGACATGTCCCCCACACACAGCATACAGTATATAGACAAGTCCCCACACACAGCATACAGTATATAGACAAGTCCCCCACACACAGCATACGGTATATAGACAAGCCCCCCCACACACAGCATACAGTATATAGACAAGTCCCCCACACACAGCATACGGTATATAGACAAGTCCCCCCCACACAGCATACAGTATATAGACAAGTCCCCCACACACAGCATACAGTATATAGACAAGTCCCCCACACACAGCATACGGTATATAGACAAGTCCCCCACACACAGCATACGGTATATAGACAAGTCCCCCCACACACAGCATACGGTATATAGACAAGTCCCCACACACAGCATACAGTATATAGACAAGTCCCCACACACAGCATACAGTATATAGACAAGTTCCCCACACACAGCATACGGTATATAGACAAGTTCCCCACACGCAGCATACGGTATATAGACAAGTCCCCCACACACAGCATACGGTATATAGACAAGTCCCCCACACACAGCATACGGTATATAGACAAGTCCCCCTCACACAGCATACGGTATATAGACAAGTCCCCCACACACAGTATACGGTATATAGACAAGTCCCCCACACACAGCATACAGTATATAGACAAGTCCCCCACACACAGCATACAGTATATAGACAAGTCCCCCACACACAGCATACGGTATATAGACAAGTCCCCCACACACAGCATACGGTATATAGACAAGTCAAACCACACACCCCCACACACACAGCATACGATGTATAGACAAGTGCATAGCTGTGCTAGGGTAGGAGTGGGAGGAGCCTTCCTTCTCTTGTCAGTGCTGGCCCTGCAGTGGGGCCCACCGGGGAATTCCCCAGCAGGCCAGTCCGAGCCTGGTCACATGCTGACTAGAGTCTCAGACACCTCTCTGAGTAGCCCACTGATAGAAGTGGATGAGAATCTAGTCGGCATTTGACCTCAACTATTACATCATAACACCGGCTTTATCTTTTTAAAGCTTTGTAACCTTTACTCACTTTATGAATCAGCCACAGATAAAACTCAGTAAGGATGGGTTGCTACTGTGTGCAATTTGCCAGCCAGCCCAGAACAGCGGTGACCTGAGCCGACAGCAGCGACTTGAGTAGACTGTGGCCACCTGAGCCAACAGCGGCATTTATATTGCGCCATCGCCAGGAAATGGATGACAATGGCAGTCAGGGGAATGGTGAAGGCCTGCATGGCTGCCATCTTGGTACTCCTGTGAAGTTCATCCACAGTCTGAACTTAATCTTATAAACTGTATACTGCATTACTAGAGGATTACTGTATATAGAATAAGCAGTCAAGAGATCGCAGGTTCAAGTGCCCTAAGGGGACATAAAAAAAGAAAGTAAAAATGGAAAAAAAAGAAAAAGTTTTATAAAGGAAAAAAAATAAACAAAAATGTTAAATCACCCCTATTTTCCGAGGTAAAAAAAAAGAAATTAAAAAAGAAACATTTTATATTGTCATGTCTGTAAAAGTCCGACCTATCAAAGCCCAAATTATTTAAACCGCACGTTAAATAGCGGAAAAATAAATGAAGAAGCCAGAATTGCCGTATTATGGTGTCACCAAACAGTAATAAATAACCCGGTATTGTGTCACCATTTTGTGAGACCCTGCATTTGTTCCATGTTTCTGCTGATGAATCTGGGCGAGGTTCGCTTTCTGCTCGCCGACCTGCGGGGGTTATTGATGCCATTCTCTGCTGTCTACAAACTTTTCATCTCTTTTTGATGCATTTTTTGGGAGGTAAAATTACCCAAAAAGAAAAAAAAAATGGGTGTTTAGATTATCTTTGCTGTAGGGCATTTTCTGTAGGGGTTAATATATTTATGATGTGATAGATCGGACTTTTTGTCAGTGTGTCAATACTAAATAAATAAATATATATATATAATCTTTTAGTCTTGCTTTGTATTGACAAATGGAGGTAGGAAATTTCAAAGGATTTTTTATATATATATAAATTTCAATTTTAATCCTTTTCTATCACATTATTTTTTGGTCCCGTTGGGCAACTTGAATCAAAAATCCACAACTCATTGGAATTGCGACACTTAAATTCTGCGGATGTCGGGAAGGGGATAAAGAGAATAAAGTAACTTTGCAGAATGCTTCCGTTTTGTGTACACAGCTCCTGTGCTGACTTAGTGTTCTCTTTGGTTACACCACACACCCATTCTGTGTCCGGCCCCCACAGATCGCCATCTCCATATATATGGGGGGATTTCCTCATGTGACGACCCCTCTGCCGATGTATACAGATCACATGTGGCTTCACCTTCAGCTTTGATCTCCGCAGTCTTCAGTTCCGGATCCTCCAGGATGAGGGATAAATCTTTCTTGCTCTTCATTCCCCTCCGTGGCTGATACAGCAGCTCCACCGCGCCGACGTTCCCCTCATAGGGAGGAATCGCTCCGCAAAGACTGTTCTCAGCCGCAGGACGATCCGCCGGATACAGGAGGAAAGTTCTCCTCTCTGCAATGAAGGATTATTCCACTTTTCTACCATTTGTAAGATCTCTGCTTGTTGTCTGAGAATAAAATCATTCTTGTTAATATCCAGAACCTGAAAAAAATCTAATCCTGACAGCAGCGGAGCATTTATTACAATGGTATTCAGTCTAGACGATCCCCCTCCTGTCCTGACCGTTTGCTACAATGTATCAGTGCAGGGAAAATCTATCAGTTTGGACTTGGTTTCCCTTACAGAGGATTGTCCAGGCCAGACACCATTGTACCCAGTGGCGTCCCGCCAATGGCGGCAGGCCACGCGACTGCTATGGGGCCCGTGAGCTGGGGGGGCCCCATAGCAGTCGCCTGCACTGTGTACCCCCGCATCGGGTCCCCCTCCTGCACCCAGGCAAGCGGCGGGGCCCTGAGCAGGCGGGGGGCTTACTCGCCGTCGGGCATCCCAGCGCACTATGGGCCCCCCCGCCTGCTCAGGGCCCCGGCCGGCACAATACTTACCTCTTCCCGTGCCTTAGACGCTAGAATGTATGGGATCCTTGCAGGTGTGATGTCATTTCCGGGGGCGTGTTCTAGTTCAGCACCAGACGCCAGAGTCTCATGCAGAGACAGAGCTGCCGGTGAAGCTGCAGGAGGAGGTCAGTATCCTAAGCTGAGAAACAGGAGATTGTTCTATTAATTGCTGGTCTGATGTCTTTTCTTCTTCTTGTTTTTGGGGTGAGGGGGCTTGATACTTGCGAGTGAGGGATTTGGGGGGGTTAATGCTGGAGGGCAGTCTGGTGGGGTTAATTAATGCTTGTGGAGATATTAGGGGGCTCTGGGGAATAATTCAGGGATAATGCGTGCTTGTGGGGGCCTTAAGGGGATGCTGCGGGCTTGTGAGGGCTCTGGGGGGATGCTGCGGGCTTGTGGGGGCCCTAAGGGGGATTCTGCGGTCTTGTGGGGGCTCTGGGGGGGATGCAGCGAGCTTGTGGGGCCCTGGGGGGGATGCTGCGGGCTTGTGGGGGCTCTGGGGGGGATGCTGTGGGCTTGTGGGGCCCTGGGGGGGGGATACTGCTGGATTGTAGGGGCCTGGGGGGAATGCTGTGGGCTTGTGGATGCTCTGGGGGGATGCTGCGGGCTTGTGGGGCACTGGGGGGGATGCTGTGGTCTTGTGGGGGCCCTGGGGGGGATGCTGTGGGGCCCTGGGGGGATGCTGTGGGCTTGTGGGGTCCCTTGGGGGGATACTGCGGGCTTGTGGGTGCTCTGGGGGGGATGCTGCGGGCTTGTGGGGCCCTGGGGGGGATGCTGTGGGCTTGTGGGTGCTCTGGGGGGGATGCTGTGGGCTTGTGGGTGCTCTGGGGGGGATGCTGCGGGCTTGTGGGTGCTCCGGGGTGGATGCTGCGGGCTTGTGGAGCCCTGGGGGGGATGCTGCGGGCTTGTGGGGCCCTGGGGGGGATGCTGTGGGCTTGTGGGTGCTCTGGGGCGGATGCTGCGGGCTTGTGGGGCCCTGGGGGGGATGCTGTGGGCTTGTGGGGCCCTGGGGGGGATGCTGTGGGCTTGTGGGGGCTCTGGGGGGGATGTTGCAGGCTTTTGGGGGCTCTGGGGGGGTGCAGCAGGCTTGTGGGGGCCCCGGGGGGATGCAGCAGGCTTGTGGGGGCTCTGTATGGGGTCCAGCCTGCATATGGCATTACATGGGGACCAACCAGTATTCTCTATGGTGAATTATATGGGATCCAGTATTTTGTATGGAGCATTATATGGGGCTCATAATACTGTATGGAGGACTATGTGATGCCTATAATATTGTATGGAGGACTTAGTGGTGCCATAACACTGTATGGAGGACTATACTGTCCGGTCTACACTGTGCGCTGTGAGGATTCACCGGTTTCTGAGCTATTGTAGAATTTACAATAGATATCACTCATGAAATGTAAGAAGTCAGTGAAATGTTTGGCATTGTACTATATCTATATCTATAATTTCTCTGCTGTATCTGTGTATCATGAATGGTTGGATGTGTTAAAGGGGCCACTGAGACTCTTTCGCCCGGGGCCCACGAAAACCTGGAGAAGGGAGCATCATGTGACACTCCCTCTCCCATCATTCCTCCTCTGCGTCTGACGCAGCGGCATGATGACGCGCCACGCTGTGTCAGACAGTGGAGCTGGCAGCTGCTGAGGTGATCAGCTGCAGAGACTGAAGCAGCGGGGAACGAGGAGCGATAAGTATGTATTTATTTATAAATCAGTGTTTACTGATAATACTGGAGGACTGGGGCTGCATTTTACCCTATGAGTGGGGGGGGGGCTGCATTTTACCCTATGGGGGGCTGCATTATACGGCATACAGGACCATGGGGGAATGCATTATACTGAGTGGAGAACCATGGCTAGTGTATTATACTGTGTGGAGGACCATGGGGGAGTGCATTGTACTGTGTGGAGGACCATGGGGGAGTGCATTGTACTGTGTGGAGGACCATTGGCGAGTGCATTGTACTGTGTGGAGGACCATGGGGGAGTGCATTGTACTGTGTGGAGGACCACGAGGGAGTGCATTATACTGTGTGGAGGACCACGAGGAAGTGCATTATACTGTGTGGAGGACCACGGGGAGTGCATTATACTGTGTGGAGGACCACGTGGGAGTGCATTATACTGTGTGGAGGACCACGTGGGAGTGCATTATACTGCATGGAGGACCAGGAGGGAGTGCATTATACTACATGGAGGACCACGAGGGAGTGCATTATACTGCGTGGAGGACCACGAGGGAGTGCATTATACTGTGTGGAGGACCATGGGGAGTGTATCATACTGCGTGGAGGACCATGGCGAGTGCCTTATACTGTGTGGAGGACCATGGTGAGAGTCTTATACTGTGTGGAGGACCATGGCGAGTGCATTATACTCTATGGAGTGTGTAGAGGTGTGGGGCAGTTGGGGGATCATACTGTGTTGGTGTCATCATACTTTACCCTGGGAGTTGAGGTCGGGTACAGTAGGGTTATTATACTGCGCATGTGGAGGAATTCACCATAGGGGTATCATACCGTGTTTGGGGGACACTTTTGTTGGCACCACACTTTATGGGCAATGAAAAAGGGATCTAGGACTTCAGCAGGAGGAAAATTACTATGTAAAGGCTGGAAGGTTGTGAGATCTGCTCTTCTGTGACCCCGACAATTATTTACATTTTTACATTTTTTTGGGGGGGGGCCCAATTAGAACTTCTGCTATAGGGCCCCATGATTCCTATGTACGCCCCTGATTGTACCAAATCCTCAGCCGTGCTGGTACTAAGGATATGGACACTCAGACATTTTGGGCTAAATATATACATACAAATATTTTTTCAATAACGTTTCATAAACAATTTGGCTTTTTTATTTCCTTTGCATTGCTAGTTGCAGAATGAGCTCACTGAGAATTTATCAGTGAGCTCATTCTGACCTTCTCTGTGCTGATTATGTTCACAGACCAGCATGAAAGTTGGGCTGATCTCTGATCCAGTCATAAATCATCGCAGAAATAAAAGAGCTGGAAACTCCACATCATAAGGAGCTCACTGACTGAATCTCAAGTTACTCATTCTGCAGCCATCAATGTGCTGCTGGGAAACAAAAAGCTGGTAAAGGCCGAACAGAGCAAATGTTACATGAAACAAAATAGTAAAAAGTCTTTTTAGACCAATATACATGTATTTAAAGGGATTGTCCGGTGTGAAGCTGAAGGCTGCAGTCATCTGTGTGACTCTCTGTGACTGCAGACTTGTAATCCTCACATCATGTAGACTGCGCGCTGCCAGCATTATTCTCAGCCCAGAGATGGCAGAAGCCCCTGTATCATGTGTACAGGAATTGTGCCCCCTCTCCCCGAGGAGCAGCAGTGCCTCGTCCTCCAGATACATGAGGGTCCCATCGGGGAGATCCGCATGTACCGGCCATGATGTCATCTCCATGGATACGGCATCAATGTGCAGAGCAGAAGACCCCTGTAAGGGAGAGCTCAGACGTGGGGGGATTGATGTGGATGTGAGGAGCAGATCCCCCCATAGTCACAGATTATCACACAATACATGTGGCCTTGCACAGGAAAAACTGTGAGGAAAGAAGAAATCAGATTTCTTACAATATAGAATAATGTCCTCCTGCCCTCGCTCATGTCCAGTATTATTTATCCCCTGACCTTTAGGGTGGGGAACCCCTCCTGAGCCCCCTCCAGTATATAGGAGCCATATATCTGCTCCATTACTGGCAGAAGGTAAGGAGCCAATCACACTGCACGGCTTCTACTTCCTGCTCTAAGCCCCGCCCACCTGCCTTCCCTTGAGATCTCCATGACAACCCTTGTGTGACTACAGTGACAGGCCACGCCCCCGAGGATTCTGATCAGTGCGGATGTCTCCATATTGCTGAGGACTGTGAGCGGCTGATGGGCGGAGCCAGCAGCGATGTGAGGGGCGGAGCCAGCAGCGATATGAGGGGCGGAGCCAGCAGCGACATGAGGGGCGGAGCCAGCAGCGATATGAGGGCGGAGCCAGCATCGACATGAGGGGTGGAGCCAGCAGCGATATGAGGGCGGAGCCAGCAGCGACATGAGGGGTGGAGCCAGCAGCGATATGAGGGGCGGAGCCAGCAGCGATATGAGGGGTGGAGCCAGCAGCGATATGAGGGGGGGAGCCAGCAGCGATATGAGGAGCGGAGCCAGCAGCGATATGAGGGGCGGAGCCAGCAGCGATATGAGGGGCGCTCACAGCACTGACAGGAGCAGGTGTGTGTGCAGCCAGTTCCTCTGCTGTGGGTGTTGTGGTGTGTGAGCTTCGCCGTGTATATAATATACACATATACATATATATATACAGAGTTGAAATCAGAAGTTTCCATACACTGTATAAATAGACACATCTGCAGGTTTTTCTCAATATCTGACATGAAATCAGAATAAACCTTTCCCATTTTAGGACAATTAGGATTACCATCATTTTTAATATTTGCCAAATGCCAGAATAATGAGAGAGAGAGAATGTTTTAGGACATTTTTATTACTTACTGCTAAGTCAAAAGTTTACCTCTTTCCCTCTCCTCATTCATTGGGAGTGGGGCGCGGAGGATGCTGGGTGGGACGCGCGGGGTAACCCCCGCCCACAGCCCAGCATCCACCGCGGGGTCCGCGACACTAATGTCACGCCTCATTTGACGTGACATCAGCGGAAAAAAAAGCCGGCTGCAGCCGGGGGGTCACGTGATGCCTGTGAGTGGTGCTATCGCCAGTCCCTCCTACAGGAAATGAACCCCACATGATGCTGCTACCCCTGTGTTTCACAGTTGGGATGGTGTTCTTAGGCTTCCAAGCTTCTCCTTTTTTCTTCCAAAAGTAACGATGGTCACTATGCCCAAAAAGTTCAATTTTAGTTTCATCAGACCACTGGACATGTCTCCAAAAATTAAGGTCTTTGTTCCTGTGTGCATTTGCAAACATTAATCTGGCTTTTTTATCTTTCTTTTGGAGTAATGGCTTCTTCCTGGCACAGTGGCCTTTCAGCCTATATTGATACAGTACTCATTTCACTGGGGATATTGACACAATCTTATCAGCTTCCCCTATCATCTTCACAAGATCTTTTGCTTTTGTCCTTGATATGCACATATCGGACCAAAGCACGTTCATCTCTGGGACACAGAACCCGTCTCCTTCCTGAGCGGTATGATGGCTGGACATTCCCATCTTGTTTGTACTTGCATATAATTGTTTGTACAGATTAACGAGACACCTTCAGGTATCTTAAAATTGTACTCAAGGATAAGCCAGACTTGTGCAAGTCCACAATTCTCTTCCTGATATCTTGGTTGATTTCTTTAGACTTTCCCATGATGCTACACAAAGAAGCAGTGTGTTTCAGGTGTGCATTAAAATACATCCACAGTTGTGTCTCTAATTAACTGAGATGTTGCCAAAAAAACTATCAGAAGTCTCCAAACACATGACATCATTATATGGGCAGTCCAGAATTGTTTAAAGGTATAGCAATATTAGTGTATGTAAACTTATGACTTAGCAGTAAGTAATAAAAATGTCCTAAAACATTCTCTCTCTCTTATTATTCTGGCATTTGGCCAATCTTAAAAATGATGGTAATCCTAATTGACCTAAAACGGGAAGGTTTATTCTGATTTCATGTCAGATATTGAAAAAAACCTGCACGTGTCTTTTTATTGTTATGATCTGCAACAAGTACTAAGGAAAGAAAGGAGAAAGCTATCCCTACAGTAAGACTAAGCTGAATCCCTACGATGTAGCGGGCTGCCTGTTCCTAGCGAACAGACCCGCCTTAGTCCTCGGCTAGTCTGAACGAAGACCTATAGCATAAAGGAGAGGGGTCCCAAAAAGAACTAAGGACTGGAACAAAAATGGGACATCTCCTAAACAGAGAAGTTGTTACAGAACACAAAAAGATAAACTGACAAAAAGGTACTAGAGGTCCCAGAAGGACCAAGCGAACTGACAGAGAAAGGCACAGAAGCACCTGGCTAGCAAAGCAGTCAAACAACACTGAAGTCCAACACAGCCAAAAGGGCGGAGCTGGAATATAAAGGCAGATGGTCACATGACCGCAAAGCACAAGATGGAAAAAACAAACAGGAGGGTTCTAACATTTATATAGTGTATGTAAATGTCTGGTTTCAACTGTGTATACAGGTGACAGGAGCAGGTGTGTGTGCAGCCAGGTCCGCTCTTTTTGTGGCGCCGCAGCGGAGCGTGTTGTGGTGTGTGAGCTCTGCCGTGTATATAGTACAGAGGAGTATATATATATGTGTATGTATATATATATATATATATATATATATACATACACACACATACACACACACACGGGGCATGCAGGAGTTTTTAGTTTACCAGTTTGGGTCCATGCGGAGCAGCTATAGGATTCACTGGGAACATTTTGGGGAACAAAGTTTTTATAATTTTTATTCCATTTTTCTTTTGCGTGAGATTAATAAAAAACAATTCTGCTGATGTTTTTTTATTTTTTCCAGCATTCAATGGCAAAACCCCAGGAATGGTTCTTATATTTTTTCTTTCCAGCGTTTATCGTGCAGTATAGAGACAAAATGAACAAAAGCTACAATTTTGCCATTAATTATTACTATTTTATTCTTGATGCTGTTTTTTGTGCCGGATAAATCATGCGATCGTTGTACAGTTTGGGTTGTTGTTCTCTGCGATGTTAATCAGGTTTAGTTTTTTTGTTCTTGTTTTTTGGGGGTTTATTTTAATAAAATCAGGTTTTAATGTAAGAAAAAAAATTATATTTGAGTTTTTACTTTGTATATTTCCAAATATTTTATTGAAACGGAGTAAAGGAAAGAAGGATGAACTAGTGGGAGAGCAGCTGTAAAGGACCCCCGCCAGTCCCTAAAACTAAAGGGGCCTGTGACGACACAGCATTTAATCGTAATTATCCAGATGTAAATTCCATAGGCCCAGAATGATAGACTATTGCCTGAATTATTAACTATTGAATTTATGTGTTTCTTTCTTCGGTTGGTCAACGCACATGATCTTTTGTCATTAGTCCGAATGTTGATTCATCTTGTAGGTTGAGGTGATATTTGTTAATTGATAAATGGTTATTTACCTCTTATATCAACTCTTCTGGTTTATTGTACTGTTATCTTTGCAATACAGGGACGCAGGCTCTTTGAACAATGGATGTTTGCTAAATATGTTGATTACCATTTTAGAAGTCCATGCAATTTGTTGACTTGCATTGTTTCGGAATTTATAGTTTATCCTTCAATGTTTGCAATGTTTGCAAGTCAACATTGGGGGATGAACTGTGGATGCTCCAGTAATGGGAATTAGTAACACCACCCCTTTCTCTTGACCTGTGGATGAAGTCATGAAGAAGGACAGTTGTGAGCTACATAAAGGAGTCTTTTTACAAAACCACTGCCAGGAACACTCTATGGGACACCTCTACAGAACACCATGAATCCATTAAGAGGGACACAGATTTGGTTTCTACAGGATGCCAGCTTAAGGGACCACAGCCCTGGCTGGAGGAATACAGATCTGCTCCATTGACTACCACAGAACTCATGGATATGACGCGCCCCCTGGGCCGTGGTGATACCCAGAGCCGGGCCTGTGTATGGCTGGGGGTTGTAGTCACCGTGGCGGCGACCCGGTCCGTGACCCAGGGAGGTCAAACCAGTGGCAGTCTATGTGTATAGGTTTATATAGTCCGACTACGCCACCTGTGGATTGCGGTTATGGAGAACCGCCGCTGCGGAGCAGTCCACTGAAGCTGGTGATATGCGCAGCAAGTGTAGTATAACTCCCCACAGGAAGAGTGTAGCTTCAGGGCAGCGCAGATGAATGATGGTGGTTGTGCGCGGCGTCCCAGTGCAGTGAGTGCTGGCGCAGTAAGAAACACGGAGACAAGGTGATGCAGTCCCAGGGTCTTTACTCACGGTTACCAGTTTCCAAGTTACACTGCAGATCATAACTTCCCGCGACGTGCTGTGCGTACTCAGTGAGGGGCTCAGTCCACCCTCAGGTATCTCCAGAGCACTTTTCAGGACCCCGTTTTGTGTACCTTCCTGGCCTCTGTCCTTTTACCTCACACCTAGTGGCACCTCTGTTCAGTGTCCTTGGGCCTTGGCGGGCGACGTGTGTTCCGTCCCCTGGCCCTATGTGGCTACCTTCCTGATGGCTGGTGTGGGCGGCTTGCCGTACTTGAAGTGCTGCAGCCTCCGGTTCCCAGTTGAGCCTTGTAGTCTCTGCTGGTTGAGGGATCCGGTTCCCTTTCTTGGCCTGACCCCCCTACCTCCTGGTAGTGGCGGGCGTACGGGTGGCAGCTGCACGGCCCGTACCGCTGGGGTCCCTTCCGTTCCTTACCTGGAGCCTTCCTGCTCCCTCTTCCCTTCCCAGGCTCAGGCCTCTTGAATAGGCCTGCCTGTGGAGCAGAGCTCATACAGAGCCCCTGCTCCTTCACTCTCCTCTGAATGAACTTCTCCACACTACTCTCTGAACTTTTATATGCTCCAACTCCAGTGCTCCCCTTAACTCCTTCCTCCACCCATCCACTACCTACTTCCCCCTCTCTAGGTGGTTCCTCCCCACTCCAGCCAGGGATCAGGGAGAGTTGTGCTTCCCCACAGGAGCATTGTCGCCCTGTCCCCCGGAAATGTGGTGTAGTGGATGTAGTGTTAGGGTCCTGAGCCATACTCCTTCCTTACCTGAGAGTGAGATACCACACCTCAGGATGAGATGCAATACCTCTGTGGCGACCGAACCCTCAGGGGCGCCACAGATACATCTGGGAAAACCAGGTTGGGACCCACCGGTCACCTGGTCCCATGGAGATGTTTGGAGTAGCCAGGTTGGGACACTCCGGCCACCTGGAACTCGTGAATATGCTCGGAAAAAGCCAAGTCAGGACCCTCCGGTCACCTAGTTCCATGGATATGTTCGGGGAAGCCAGGTTAGAACTTTCTGGTCTCCTGGCCACGTACCTCAATGGACTGTCAGCTTTCTAAGCTTGTTGTTACCTCCTCTTTGTGGGTGCTCTTTGGTGAGGGTGCCATTGGTGGGGGTAGTCAGCCCCAGAAGCCCCTCGGATTGGCAGCTGCTTTAATCCCGGCGAGTCAGCGGAAGGGTGAGACTCTGTAATTTGCACCATATTAGGTATTTGCTGGGACTGTTCGATATGTTTATTGTGTGTTTGGTGATTCAATAAAATATTAACTCACTGTTTTACAATCATCCTGTGTTGTTGTTTATGTATCTTCTATCAGTGATGGATTATAATGAGTGTGATCTGCTCCACCATGAGGGGCCCGATCCTCCCGGGGGCCCACGTTCAAAGATCCCAGCACAGCTCAGGATGGATTCTTGTAGTGCTGATGTTTGATAAATAGGATAATAGAGCGCTCATAGAAAATAAATGTCTGACCTCTTCTTTCTGATGGGCATTTTAGAGCAAGGAGCTGCGCTCTGGACTCACCGCTGCACTCCCCATGCCATTGCGGTGGCCATCTTAATATCGATCTGTGCGGAGGAGACTGTGGGAGTCAGTCGGAGGTGTCAAATGTACGGACCCTTTTAATCGCAGGATGGAGGGTCACTGTGAATATTAATTCATGAACCACTGTGCATAGTGACTCGCCCCCAGGGCCGTGGGGCACTCGGAAGCTGGGCCTCTGGTTGCCGGGGGATATCACGGTGGCTGGCCCGGTCCGTGGCCCAGGGCGGTCACTCAAAAGGGGGGAATGTTTATAGGGGAAATTGTCGTGACGCCACCTGTGGATTCTGGTAAAAGGTTACCAGCGCTGCGACAGTCAACTGAGGCTGATGTTAGGGGCAGCTATGATGGGACGGCTCCCCACAGGTGGAGCAGGCCTCAGGGCAGTGTAGAGGTGTAGAAAGATGGTGGAAGCAGGAGGGAGACGGCAGGACGGTCCCAAAGGAAGTACAGGCACACACACAAGGGTAAACTTCAATACCTTTACTGGTGGTGATGCAGGTACGGTCCAGGGCTTCTGGGGGCCCCGGGGGGATGCAGCAGGCTTGTGGGGGCCCCGGGGGGGATGCAGCGGGCTTGTGGGGCCTCTGTATGGGGTCCAGCCTGCATATGGCATTACATGGGGACCAGGCAGTATTCTCTATGGTGAATTATATGGGGTCCAGTATTTTGTATGGAACATGATATGGGGCTCATAATACTGTATGGAGGACTATGTGGTGCCCATAATATTGTATTGAGGACTTAGTGGTGCCATACCACTGTATGGAGGACTATACTGTCCGGTCTGCACTGTGCACTGTGAGGATTCACCGGTTTCTGAGCTATTGTAGAATTTACAATAGATATCACTCATGAAATGTAAGAAGTCAGTGAAATGTTTGGCATTGTACTATATCTATATCTATAATTTCTCTGCTGTATCTGTGTATCATGAATGGTTGGATGTGTTAAAGGGGCCACTGAGACTCTTTCGCCAGGGGCCCACGAAAACCTGGAGAAGGGAGCATCATGTGACACTCCCTCTCCCATCATTCCTCCTCTGCGTCTGACGCAGCAGCATGATGACGCGCCACGCTGTGTCAGACAGTGGAGCTGGCAGCTGCTGAGGTGATCAGCTGCAGAGACTGAAGCAGCGGGGAACGAGGAGCGGTAAGTATGTATTTATTTATAAATCAGTGTGTACTGATAATACTGGAGGACTGGGGCTGCATTTTACCCTATGGGTGGGGGGGGGCTGCATTTTACACTATGGGGGGCTGCATTATACTTCATACAGGACCATGGGGGAATGCATTATACTGAGTGGAGAACCATGCCGAGTGTCTTATACTGTGTGGAGGACCATGGGGGAGTGCATTGTACTGTGTGGAGGACCATGGGGAAGTGCATTGTACTGTGTGGAGGACCATGGGGGAGTGCATTGTACTGTGTGGAGGACCATGGGGTAGTGCATTATACTGTGTGGAGGACCATGGGGGAGTGCATTATACTGTGTGGAGGACCACAAGGGAGTACATTATACTGCGTGGAGGACCACGAGGGAGTGCATTATACTGCGTGGAGGACCACGAGGGAGTGCATTATACTGCGTGGAGGACCATGGGGAGTGTATTATACTGCATGGAGGACCATGGCGAGTGCCTTATACTGTGTGGAGGACCATGGCGAGAGTCTTATACTGTGTGGAGGACCATGGCGAGTGCATTATACTCTATGGAGTGTGGAGAGGTGTGGGGCAGTTGGGGGATCATACTGTGTTGGTGTCATCATACTTTACCCTGGGAGTTGAGGTGGGGTACAGTAGGGTCATTATACTGCGCATATGGAGGAATTCACCATGAGGGTATCATACCGTGTTTGGGGGGCACTTTTGTTGGCACCACACTTTATGGGCAATGAAAAGGGGATCTAGGACTTCAGCAGGAGGAAAATTACTATGTATAGGCTGGAAGGTTGTGAGATCTGCTCTTCTGTGACCCCGACAATTATTTACATTTTTACATTTTTTGTTGGGGGGGGGCCCAATTAGAACTTCAGCTATGGGGCCCCATGATTCCTATGTACGCCCCTGATTGTACCAAATCCTCAGCTGTGCAGGTACTAAGGATATGGACACTCAGACATTTTGGGCTAAATATATACATACAAATATTTTTTCAATAACGTTTCATAAACAATTTGGCTTTTTTATTTCCTTTGCATTGCTAGTTGCAGAATGAGCTCACTGAGAATTTATCAGTGAGCTCATTCTGACCTTCTCTGTGCTGATTATGTTCACAGACCAGCATGAAAGATGGGCTGATCTCTGATGCAGTCATAAATCATGGCAGAAATAAAAGAGCTGGAAACACCACATCATAAGGAGCTCACTGACTGAATCTCAAGTTAACTCATTCTGCAGCCATCAATGTGCTGCTGGGAAACAAAAAGCTGGTAAAGGCCGAACAGAGCAAATGATACATGAAGCAAAATAGTAAAAAGTCTTTTTAGAGCAATATACATGTATTTAAAGGGATTGTCCGGTGTGAAGCTGAAGGCTGCAGTCATCTGTGTGACTCTCTGTGACTGCAGACTTGTAATCCTCACATCATGTAGACTGCGCGCTGCCAGCATTATTCTCAGCCCAGAGATGGCAGAAGCCCCTGTATCATGTGTACAGGAATTGTGCCCCCTCTCCCCGAGGAGCAGCAGTGCCTCGTCCTCCAGATACATGAGGGTCCCATCGGGGAGATCCGCATGTACCGGCCATGATGTCATCTCCATGGATACGGCATCAATGTGCAGAGCAGAAGACCCTGTAAGGGAGAGCTCAGACGTGGGGGGATTGATGTGGATGTGAGGAGCAGATCCCCCCATATTCACAGATTATCACACAATACATGTGGCCTTGCACAGGAAAAACTGTGAGGAAAGAAGAAATCAGATTTCTTACAATATAGAATAATGTCCTCCTGCCCTCGCTCATGTCCAGTATTATTTATCCCCTGACCTTTTGGGTGGGGAACCCCTCCTGAGCCCCCTCCATTATATAGGAGCCATATATCTGCTCCATTACTGGCAGAAGGTAAGGAGCCAATCACACTGCACGGCTTCTACTTCCTGCTCTAAGCCCCGCCCACCTGCCTTCCCTTGAGATCTCCATGACAACCCTTGTGTGACTACAGTGACAGGCCACGCCCCCAAGGATTCTGATCAGTGCGGATGTCTCCATATTGCTGAGGACTGTGAGCGGCTGATGGGCGGAGCCAGCAGCGATGTGAGGGGCGGAGCCAACAGCGACATGAGGGGCGGAGCGCCAGCAGCGACATGAGGGGCGGAGCCAGCAGCGATATGAGGGGCGGAGCCAGCAGCGATATGAGGGGCTGAGCCAACAGCGATATGAGGGGCGGAGCAAGCAGCGATATGAGGGGCGGAGCAAGCAGCGATATGAGGGGCAGAGCCAGCAGCGATATGAGGGGCGGAGCCAGCAGCGATATGAGGGGCGGAGCAAGCAGCGATATGAGGGGCGGAGCAAGCAGCGATATGAGGGGCAGAGCCAGCAGCGATATGAGGGGCTGAGCCAGCAGCGATATGAGGGGCGGAGCCAGCAGCAATATGAGGGGCGGAGCAAGCAGCGATATGAGGGGCAGAGCCAGCAGCGATATGAGGGGCTGAGCCAGCAGCGATATGAGGGGCGGAGCCAGCAGCAATATGAGGGGCGGAGCAAGCAGCGATATGAGGGGCAGAGCCAGCAGCGATGTGAGGGGCGGAGCCAGCAGCGATATGAGGGGCGGAGCCAGCAGCGATATGAGGGGCAGAGCCAGCAGCGACATGAGGGGCGGAGCCAGCAGCGATATGAGGGGCGGAGCCAGCAGCGATATGAGGGGCTGAGCCAACAGCGATATGAGGGGCGGAGCAAGCAGCGATATGAGGGGCGGAGCAAGCAGCGATATGAGGGGCAGAGCCAGCAGCGATATGAGGGGCGGAGCCAGCAGCGATATGAGGGGCGGAGCAAGCAGCGATATGAGGGGCGGAGCAAGCAGCGATATGAGGGGCAGAGCCAGCAGCGATATGAGGGGCTGAGCCAGCAGCGATATGAGGGGCGGAGCCAGCAGCAATATGAGGGGCGGAGCAAGCAGCGATATGAGGGGCAGAGCCAGCAGCGATGTGAGGGGCGGAGCCAGCAGCGATATGAGGGGCGGAGCCAGCAGCGATATGAGGGGCAGAGCCAGCAGCGACATGAGGGGCGGAGCCAGCAGCGATATGAGGGGCGGAGCCAGCAGCGATATGAGGGGCTGAGCCAACAGCGATATGAGGGGCGGAGCAAGCAGCGATATGAGGGGCGGAGCAAGCAGCGATATGAGGGGCAGAGCCAGCAGCGATATGAGGGGCGGAGCCAGCAGCGATATGAGGGGCGGAGCAAGCAGCGATATGAGGGGCGGAGCAAGCAGCGATATGAGGGGCAGAGCCAGCAGCGATATGAGGGGCTGAGCCAGCAGCGATATGAGGGGCGGAGCCAGCAGCAATATGAGGGGCGGAGCAAGCAGCGATATGAGGGGCAGAGCCAGCAGCGATGTGAGGGGCGGAGCCAGCAGCGATATGAGGGGCGGAGCCAGCAGCGATATGAGGGGCAGAGCCAGCAGCGATATGAGGGGCGCTCACAGCACTGACAGGAGCAGGTGTGTGTGCAGCCAGTTCCTCTGCTGTGGGTGTTGTGGTGTGTGAGCTTCGCCGTGTATATATTATACACATATACATATATATATACAGAGTTGAAATCAGAAGTTTCCATACACTGTATAAATAGACACATCTGCAGGTTTTTCTCAATATCTGACATGAAATCAGAATAAACCTTTCCCATTTTAGGACAATTAGGATTACCATCATTTTTAATATTTGCCAAATGCCAGAATAATGAGAGAGAGAGAATGTTTTAGGACATTTTATTACTTACTGCTAAGTCAAAAGTTTACCTCTTTCCCTCTCCTCATTCATTGGGAGTGGGGCGCGGAGGATGCTGGGTGGGACGCGCGGGGTAAGCCCCGCCCACAGCCCAGCATCCACCGCGGGGTCCGCGACACTAATGTCACGCCTCATTTGACGTGACGTCAGCGGAAGAAAGAGCCGGCTGTAGCCGGGGGGTCACGTGATGCCTGTGAGTGGCGCTATCGCCAGTCCCTCCTACAGGAAATCAACCCCACATGATGCTGCCTCCCCCATGTTTCACAGTTGGGATGGTGTTCTTAGGCTTCCAAGCTTCTCCTTTTTTCTTCCAAAAGTAACGATGGTCATTATGCCCAAAAAGTTAAATTTTAGTTTCATCAGACCACGGGACATGTCTCCAAAAATTAGGGTCTTTGTTCCTGTGTGCATTTGCAAACATTAATCTGGCTTTTTTATCTTTCTTTTGGAGTAATGGCTTCTTCCTGGCACAGTGGCCTTTCAGCCTATATTGATACAGTACTCATTTCACTGGGGATATTGACACAATCTTATCAGCTTCCCCTGTCATCTTCACAAGATCTTTTGCTTTTGTCCTTGATATGCACATATCGGACCAAAGCACGTTCATCTCTGGGACACAGAACCCATCTCTTTCCTGAGCGGTATGATGGCTGGACATTCCCATCTTGTTTGTACTTGCATATAATTGTTTGTACAGATTAACGAGACACCTTCAGGCATCTTGAAATTGTACCCAAGGATGAGCCAGACTTGTGCAAGTCCACAATTCTCTTCCTGATATCTTGGTTGATTTCTTTAGACTTTCCCATGATGCTACACAAAGAAGCAGTGTGTTTCAGGTGTGCATTAAAATACATCCACAGGTGTGTCTCTAATTAACTGAGATGTTGCCAAAAAAACTATCAGAAGTTTCCAAACACATGACATCATCATATGGGCAGTCCAGAATTTGTTAAAGGTATAGCAATATTAGTGTATGTAAACTTATGACTTTGCAGTAAGTAATAAAAATGCTTTAAAACATTCTCTCTCTTATTATTCTGACATTTGGCAAATCTTAAAAATGATGGTAATCCTAATTGACCTAAAACGTGAAGGTTTATTCTGATTTCATGTCAGATATTGAGAAAAACATGCAGATGTGTCTTTTTATTGTTATGATCTGCAACAAGTACTAAGGAAAGAAAGGAGAAAGCTATCCCTACAGTAAGACTAAGCTGAATCCCTACGATGTAGCGGGCTGCCTGTTCCGAGCGAACAGACCCGCCTTAGTCCTCGGCTAGTATGAACAAAGACCTATAGCATAAAGGAGAGGGGTCCCTAAAAGAACTAAGGACTGGAACAAAAATGGGACATTTCCTAAACAGAGAAGTTGTTACAGAACACAAAAAAATAAACTGACAAAAAGGTACTAGAGGTCCCAGAAGGACCAAGCGAACTGACAGAGAAAGGCACAGAAGCACCTGGCTAGCAAAGCAGTCAAACAACACCGAAGTCCAACACAGCCAAAAGGGCGGAGCTGGAATATAAAGGCAGATGGTCACGTGACCGCAAAACACAATTTGGAAAAAACAAACAGGAGGGTTCTAACATTTATATAGTGTATGTAAATTTCTGGTTTCAACTGTGTATACAGGTGACAGGAGCAGGTGTGTGTGCAGCCAGGTCCGCTCTTTTTGTGGCGCCGCAGCGGAGCGTGTTGTGGTGTGTGAGCTCTGCCGTGTATATAGTACAGAGGAGTATATATATATGTGTATGTATATATATATATATATATATACACATGTGGCACCCCAGGGGTCTGGTTTTCCACAGTAATGTAATGTTATGTCTGAGAGCAGGTGGGAGGTCCTTTGGTCAGGGATCCTGTGCATGCCACACCTCCTGCCCAGTCTTGGGAGGGGAAGAACTTCCCCTGTATAAACCCTGGGCTGAGGCAGGGTTAGTCAGTCAAGGAGAGTAGAGACAAGAAACAGTCACAGGAAGAAACAGCAGAAGCTCAGTGGGAGCAATACTACTACAAGTCAGGGGCTGGCAGCTGCAGAGCTCGCCCTGACTGAGAAGCTTTCTTACCGGACCCGGCGTCCGAGGCTGTGGGGACTAACTCTTACCCAGCAGCAGAAGCCGACCGGCAGGGGATTTCAGGTCCTCAGGCCCAGAAACCCGAAGGCACGGTCACACGCGTGGGACCAGCACCGCCATCGTGGAGCGGAAGCCATTAGAAGGCCCCGAGTCACCGGCCATACGGGTGAGCACCACACGGTACACTCAGGGACGTGGGCTACTTATATCCGCTTCTAGCAAGGTAGCCAGAAGAGTGCAGTCAGTTTGGGAGGCCTACAACTCCGCCTGGCCAGGGGAGATCCCATCTGCTCAAGGACTGACCAGGCCCCGTTCACTAGCAAGTACTCCGGGAGGGTCTATCGTTGTTACCAGTAAAGACCCTGAATTACACCGCACCGTCTCTGAGTGGTTCCTGCTACCCCCATCATCCATCTGCTGCCCTGAGGCCATACCCCTCCCGTTGGGGGTTATACCATCTACGCTGCACCATCCATCCACCGGCCTCAGCGGACTGTCCTGCAGCGGCAGCTCCATAGCTGCATTCAACGGGTGGCGTAGTCGTCCTACATCTACCGCTGTTACATCGCCGCTCAGTTTGACTCCCTGGGCACGGACCGGGTCACCGCCACGAGACTACAACCCTCAAGAGATCCGGCTCCGGGTAAGCTCCCGTGTGCGCAACGCAGCGCGACACAGGCCCAGGGGCGCGTCAACTTTGGCGTAGTCGGCAGGATTTCGTGCCCGCAACCACCGGGTACTGCGTGCCTGAAAAAGAGACTTTTCAAACTTACCTGTGGTGAAGATTCCCGCCATCCGGCGCCATCTTCAGCCTTCTTCCCGCCATCGGTGAAGTTTCCCGCCATCCGGCGCCATCTTCTGCCTTCTTCCCGCCATCCGTGGAGTTTTCCCGCCATTGGACGCCATCTTGAGGACGCCGCGCGGGAAGAAGAGGGGCGTGGACTCCGAAAGCGCGCGAGAACTGAAGCCCCGCCTCACGTCCGGACGTTGCGTAAGGTCCTGGAAGGAGCCCAGCAGACGCCGACGTCACAGGAGCGCGACGGAAGGTCCTCAACCCTGACGATCCACTGCGGAGCCGCGGCCTACGGAACAGGATCATCGCAAGGTAGGCCACGGTCCACTAGGGGGGAGGAAGATGTCGGATACGGAGGAGAGCTTCACTGCCTCAACCCCCGCCAGCGCTACCGCTGCTGCAGTTATGCCCTTCACCATGCCCTATATCCCGGGAGCAGCTTGGCTACCCCAGTACTCAGGGGAGTCACATACCCTGCATGACTTTAGAGAAAAGCTGGATAGCCTCTTCCAGGTGTACCCCCTCACAGAAGAGCAAAAAGTGAGCATCCTGGTGGCCCAACTAACCGGGGCAGCCAAAAGGGAAGTAAAATCCTGGCCACCTGGGAGGAAGACTGTCGCAGGGATACTAACCCGGCTGAAGGACACCTTTGATACCCGCACCTCAGCCGAGATTAAGCTTAGATTCTACGGGTGCAAGCAGCGAGCGCATGAGAGTATAAGGGACTATGCACTAAACCTACAAGAGGCCCTGAGGGCCATTAAGCAGACCGACCCTGATGGAGTGGGAAACGAGGACAGGCTGTTGACCGAACAGTTTATAGAGGGACTGTATTGTAATACCCACCGAACCCAGTTGCGGGCAATGGCCTTACAGGATCCCCATCTGGGCTTTGCACAGTTCAAGGACAGAGCCATCCGGGTGCTCCGAGAACCGGCACCGGGTGGCGTTGTGACCCACAAGCGCCCTACTATCACTTACCACCAGGAGGCGGCGCCCTTGTCGGCAGGGCCTGTGGGAGCTGATGCGCAGGCTTTGGACAATGACCCGGCTCCAGACCTACACCATCAGGTCCAAGAGCTAGCTAAGAGCGTTGCTGCGCTAACCCGAACTGTGCAGTCTTTACAGGCTTCCACCCCAGGGAAGATCCAGCTGGCATCCGGACCGGAGGACATCCCGTGGCGTCGACCAAGGAGGACCCCACCGGCCAGAGGAAGACCCAGTGACCGATACAGCGAGGACGGACGACCCATCTGCCGCCGCTGCAATCAACCTGGACATATGGCAAGGTACTGTTCTTTAAACGGGCACAACCTGGGGTAGAGGGCCAACCCCCAGGAAAAAGATCACCAGGCCCATCGAACTGGCGCGACAGATATGTGGGAGGACGTCCAGTCTTGCCTGTGGTACTGGATGGCATTCCCATGAGTGCCCTACTGGACACCGGGTCACAGGTCACCACCATCCCGTACGTGCTCTTTAAGCAGTACTGGAATGACTCGGATATTACCCGCTACCCTGACGACGACTTGAGTATCATCGCCAGCAATGGCCAGCCCGTGCCACAGATCGGATTTAAAGAGGTGACCATCAAAATCGGTAGAGTCGAACAGGCAGCACAGGGACTGATCATTGTAGATATTGACAAACATGAGAGTCACCCAAAAATAACTCTAGGAACTAATGTAATTGAAAATTGTCTTGCAGAGGTGATTTTCCTTTTACAGCAGGTTGCCAAGAACGCCAGCTCCGGCGAGCAGCGGGTGCTCCAGAAAGAGATCCGGGCACTGATGCGACGGCAACAGGTGGAACTCTCCGGCGGTGAGATTGGTAGCGTAAGAATGTGTGACCCTTTTCCTATTGCCATGCCCCCAAAAAGTGAAATGATGATTTGGTGCCGGGCAGCTATTGGTCTGAGAGGTAGAGATTACCAGGCAATGGTAGAACCAGTTTACTCGGACAGTAGGCCCACCATTTTGACAGCACGGGGGGTGGTTGATGTACGCCATGGGAGGGTGCCCGTTCGCATAATAAATATCGGGGAGAGGGAAGTGTACCTGCCCCGGTATGCCACGCTAGCCAAATTATATACCATTAACCAAAATTCTATACAATCTGTGGAACCCTTGCCTCCATCTCACCCAGAGGAAGGTAACGGCTCTAAGAAAAACATGGAGGACTGGTGTCAGCAACTACATCTGGGTACTGACTCCACTCCCGCACACCAGAAACAAGGAGTCTATCGGGTGGTTCAGGAGTACGAGAGAGTGTTCAGTAAACACCCGTTAGACTTCGGGCGAGTCAAGGGGGTAGAACACCACATCCCCACTGGAGACCATCCTCCTATAAAAGAGAGGTATCGACCCGTACCCCCTGCCCACTACCAACACGCCAAGGGGATGCTTAGAGACATGAAGGAGGCTGGGGTGATCAGGGATAGCTGTAGCCCCTGGGCAGCTCCACTAGTCTTAGTCCGAAAGAAAGACAACACCATGAGGATGTGTGTAGATTACCGGAAAATCAATCGTATCACACACAAGGATGCGTACCCCTTACCAAGGATAGAGGAGTCATTGGCTGCTTTAAGATCTGCTAACTTCTTCTCTACCTTGGATCTCACTAGCGGGTACTGGCAGGTTCCTGTAGCAGAGGCGGACCGGGAGAAGACCGCATTCACCACCCCGATGGGACTTAGCGAGTTCACCTGCATGCCGTTCGGACTCTGCAATGCACCGGGAACCTTCCAACGACTAATGGAGTGTTGTCTGGGCCACAGAAACTTCGAGACGGTCCTGTTGTACCTGGACGATGTCATCGTATATTCCAAGACGTATGAGGACCACCTGAAACACCTGGCGGAAGTGTTCGAAGCTCTGGCAAATTACGGCCTAAAGGTGAAACCCTCCAAGTGTCACCTCCTGAAACCAAAGGTGCAGTACCTGGGACACGTGGTGAGCGCTGACGGAGTGGCTCCCGACCCTGATAAGATCACCGCAATTAAGGAATGGCCAAGCCCCTCCAGCGTAAAAGAAGTGCGGCAGTTCCTCGGGTTGGTAGGCTACTACCGAAGGTTTATTCCCGGTTTCACCAAAAAGGCAGCACCTATGCAGGACCTCCTGATAGGCCAGTCCCGGAAGGCCAAGAACCAGAAGCCGCCCTTCAAATGGGAGGAGCTGGAAGAAGAGTCCTTCCGCCAGCTGAAGATGGCCCTCACGGGGGACGAAATCCTGGCGTACCCGGATTATAGCCAGCCCTTTATCCTCTACACCGACGCCAGTAACATCGGGCTAGGAGCCGTACTGTCCCAGATCCAGCAGGGGAAGGAACGAGTAATTGCCTACGCCAGCCGAAAACTGCGACCCACCGAAAGGAACCCCGAGAATTACAGCTCATTTAAGTTAGAGTTCCTGGCTGTAGTATGGGCAGTCACCGAGCGCTTTAAGCATTACCTCGCTTCTTCCCGGTTCACCGTGTACACGGATAACAACCCGTTGACTCACCTGGACACGGCAAGACTCGGTGCCCTGGAGCAGAGGTGGATGGCCCGTCTGTCCAACTACGAGTTCACAATCAAATACCGGGCAGGACGCTCCAATACCAACGCGGACGCCCTGTCCAGGATGCCCAACCTGCCGGACGGAGGAGAAGATCCGGAGGGACTGGAAGAAGTTGAACTCCCTGCATTCCACCGTCATGGGACTATCCAGTATTCCCACTGGGTAAGGAGTAAGCAGGCTGCTACGTTGAACCCCTTACCCCACTACAACTGGGCGGAAACGCAAGACAGCGACCCTGCCGTCCGACTGGTGAAGGAGATGCTGACTCGGCCGGAGGCTCGCCTTGAACCAGACGCTCCGGAGGAAGCCAAACAACTATGGGCAGAGAAGAGTCGACTGTTCCTTTACAAAGGGAAGTTGTGCCGCAGAATGGTTAACTCCCGGACGCATGAATTACTCTGGCAAGTAGTGGTGCCACGAAGAGACGCAGCCATGGTGATGGAGGCATACCACGACGGAGCTGGACACTTCGGGTGGAAGAAGCTGGAGTTCCTGCTGCGCGAGCGGTTCCACTGGGTAGGCATGAGGGGAACCATCGAGAAGTGGTGCAGAGACTGTGGCCCGTGCAACCTGAGAAGGAAGGACCGTGCCAGCCAGAAGACTCCCCTGCAGTCCATCGTCACCCGGCAACCGTTGGAACTGGTAGCCTTGGATCATGTAAAACTGACCCCAAGCAGAAGTGGCTACGTCTACGCGTTAACCATCGTGGATCATTACTCCCGGTTTCTGGTTGTCGTCCCCGTCAAGGACTTAACGGCTCAAACAGCAGCTAGAGCCTTCCAGCAGCACTTTTGCCGTCCACACGGGTACCCGGACCAAGTGCTGACGGACCAGGGACCTGCCTTTGAAGCGGAGGTCTTCCAGGAATTCTGCAATCTGTATGGCTGCCGGAAGATAAGGACGACACCCTACCATCCGCAAACTAATGGACTTTGTGAGAAAATGAACCAGGTGGTAATGGATCTTCTAAAAATGTTGCCCCTGGAAGAACGCAGTCTGTGGCCTGAGAAGTTGCCCGATCTGGTGGACCTATACAACCACATCCCGGTAGGTTCCACCAACTGTACCCCGGCTTACCTAATGAGGGCAAGACCTGGTAAGTTACCTGTTGACCTGGAAATGGGAGTCCTGACACCCGAGGACACTTCACCAGAAACAGACTGGGACACAGAGAGGCAGCAGCAGTACCGGAGAGTACAGGAGAGCGTGGAGCGAAGTCTCTGTCAGGCTAGGGAAAGACAAGAGAAAACTTACAACCAGTATGCTCCCGCTGTTCCCCTGGTACCCGGAGAGCAGGTCTTGAAGAGGAAG